>NW_027362768.1:191241062-191894812 GCF_046119375.1 Phyllobates terribilis
CACCGCACACATGATCTCCACACACACAATCTCCATATCTATAATCACTGCACACATGATCTCCGCACACACAATCTCCATAACTATAATCACCGCACACATGATCTCCGCACACACAATCTCCATAACTATAATCACCGCACACATGATCTCCACACACACAATCTCCATAACTATAATCACCACACACATGATCTCCACACACACAATCTCCATATCTATAATCACCGCACACATGATCTCCACACACACAATCTCCATAACTATAATCACCGCACACATGATCTCCACACACACAATCTCCATAACTATAATCACCGCACACATGATCTCCACACACACAATCTCCATATCTATAATCAGCGCACACATGATCTCCACACACACAATCTCCATAACTATAATCACCGCACACATGATCTCCACACACACAATCTCCATAACTATAATCACCGCTCACATGATCTCCACAAACACAATCTCTATATCTATAATCACCGCACACATGATCTCCACACACACAATCTCCATAACTATAATCACCGCTCACATGATCTCCACACACACAATCTCCATATCTATAATCACCGCACACATGATCTCCACACACACAATCTCCATAACTATAATCAACGCTCACATGATCTCCACACACACAATCTCCATATCTATAATCACCGCACACATGATCTCCACACACACAATCTCCATAACTATAATCACCGCACACATGATCTCCACACACACAATCTCCATAACTATAACCACCGCACACATGATCTCCACACACACAATCTCCATAACTATAACCACCGCACACATGATCTCCGCACACACAATCTCCATAACTATAATCAGCGCACACATGATCTCCACACACACAATCTCCATATCTATAATCAGCGCACACATGATCTCCGCACACACAATCTCCATAACTATAATCAGCGCACACATGATCTCCACACACACAATCTCCATAACTATAACCACCGCACACATGATCTCCGCACACACAATCTCCATAACTATAATCACCGCACACATGATCTCCACACACACAATCTCCATAACTATAATCAGCGCACACATGATCTCCACACACACAATCTCCATAACTATAATCACCGCACACATGATCTCCACACACACAATCTCCATAACTATAATCACCGCACACATGATCTCCACACACACAATCTCCATAACTATAATCACCGCACACATGACCTCCACACACACAATCTCCATAACTATAACCACCGCACACATGATCTCCACACACACAATCTCCATAACTATAATCACCGCACACATGACCTCCACACACACAATCTCCATAACTATAATCAGCGCACACATGATCTCCACACACACAATCTCCATATCTATAATCACCCCACACATGATCTCCACACACACAATCTCCATAACTATAATCACCGCACACATGATCTCCGCACACACAATCTCCATAACTATAATCAGCGCACACATGATCTCTGCACACAATCTCCATGACTATAACCACCGCACACATGATCTCCACACACACAATCTCCATATCTATAATCAGCGCACACATGATCTCCGCACACACAATCTCCATAACTATAATCAGCGCACACATGATCTCCACACACACAATCTCCATAACTATAATCACCGCACACATGATCTTCACACACACAATCTCCATAACTATAACCACCGCACACATGATCTCCACACACACAATCTCCATAACTATAATCACCGCACACATGATCTCCGCACACACAATCTCCATAACTATAATCAGCGCACACATGATCTCTGCACACAATCTCCATGACTATAACCACCGCACACATGATCTCCACACACACAATCTCCATATCTATAATCAGCGCACACATGATCTCCGCACACACAATCTCCATAACTATAATCAGCGCACACATGATCTCCACACACACAATCTCCATAACTATAATCACCGCTCACATGATCTTCACACACACAATCTCCATAACTATAACCACCGCACACATGATCTCCGCACACACAATCTCCATAACTATAACCACCGCACACATGATCTCCACACACACAATCTCCTTAACTATAACCACCGCACACATGATCTCCGCACACACAATCTCCATAACTATAATCACCACACACATGATCTCCACACACACAATCTCCATATCTATAATCAGCGCACACATGATCTCCACACACACAATCTCCATAACTATAATCAGCGCACACATGATCTCCACACACACAATCTCCATAACTATGATCACCGCACACATGATCTCCACACACACAATCTCCATAACTATAACCACCGCACACATGATCTCCACACACACAATCTCCATATCTATAATCAGCGCACACATGATCTCCACACACACAATCTCCATAACTATGATCACCGCACACATGATCTCCACACACACAATCTCCATAACTATAACCACCGCACACATGATCTCCACACACAATCTCCATAACTATTATCACCGCACACATGATCTCCACACACAATCTCCATAACTATAATCACCGCACACATGATCTCCACACACAATCTCCATAACTATAATCACCGCACACATGATCTCCACACACACAATCTCCATAACTATAACCACCGCACACATGATCTCCACACACAATCTCCATATCTATAATCACCGCACACATGATCTCCACACACACAATCTCCATAACTATAATCACCGCTCCCATGATCTTCACACACACAATCTCCATAACTATAATCAGCGCACACATGATCTCCGCACACACAATCTCCATAACTATAACCACCGCTCACATGATCTCCACACACACAATCTCCATAACTATAATCACCGCTCACATGATCTCCACACACACAATCTCCATAACTATAACCACCGCACACATGATCTCCGCACACACAATCTCCATAACTATAACCACTGCATACATGATCTCCACACACACAATCTCCATAACTATAATCACCGCACACATGATCTCCACACACACAATCTCCATAACTATAACCACCGCACACATGATCTCCGCACACACAATCTCCATAACTATAACCACTGCATACATGATCTCCACACACACAATCTCCATAACTATAATCACCGCACACATGATCTTCACACACACAATCTCCATAACTATAATCACCGCACACATGATCTCCACACACACAATCTCCATAACTATAATCACAGCACACAAGATCTCCGCACACACAATCTCCATAACTATAATCACCGCTCACATGATCTCCACACACACAAACTCCATAACTATAACCACCGCATACATGATCTCCACACACACAATCTCCATAACTATAACCACCGCACACATGATCTCCGCACACACAATCTCCATAACTATAACCACTGCATACATGATCTCCACACACACAATCTCCATAACTATAATCACCGCTCACATGATCTCCACACACACAATCTCCATAACTATAATCACCGCTCACATGATCTCCACACACACAATCTCCATAACTATAACCACTGCACACATGATCTCCACACACACAATCTCCATAACTATAATCACCGCACACATGATCTCCACACACACAAACTCCATAACAATCACCGCTCACATGATCTCCGCACACACAATCTCCATAACTATAACCACTGCATACATGATCTCCACACACACAATTTCCATAACTATAATCACCGCACACATGATCTCCACACACACAATTTCCATAACTATAATCACCGCACACATGACCTCCACACACACAATCTCCATAACTATAATCACCACACACATGATCTCCACACACACAATCTCCATAACTATACCCACCGCTCACATGATCTCCACACACACAATCTCCATAACTATAATCACCGCACACATGACCTCCACACACACAATCTCCATAACTATAATCACCACACACATGATCTCCACACACACAATCTCCATAACTATAACCACCGCTCACATGATCTCCACACACACAATCTCCATAACTATAATCACCGCACACATGACCTCCACACACACAATCTCCATAACTATAATCACCGCACACATGACCTCCACACACACAATCTCCATAACTATAATCACCGCACACATGATCTCCACACACACAATCTCCATAACTATAATCACCGCACACATGATCTCCACACACACAATCTCCATAACTATAATCACGGCACACATGACCTCCACACACACAATCTCCATAACTATAATCACGGCACACATGATCTCCGCACACACAATCTTCATAACTATAATCACCGCACACATGATCTCCACACACACAATCTCCATAACTATAATCACCGCACACATGATCTCCACACACACAATCTCCATAACTATAATCACGGCACACATGATCTCCACACACACAATCTCCATAACTATAATCACCGCACACATGATCTCCGCACACACAATCTTCATAACTATAATCACCGCACACATGATCTCCACACACACAATCTCCATAACTATAATCACCGCACACATGATCTCCACACACACAATCTCCATAACTATAATCACCGCACACATGACCTCCGCACACACAATCTCCATAACTATAACCACCGCACACATGATCTCCACACACACAATCTCCATAACTATAATCACCGCACACATGATCTCCACACACACAATCTACATAACTATAATCACGGCACACATGATCTCCACACACACAATCTCCATAACTATAATCAACGCACACATGATCTCCGCACACACAATCTTCATAACTATAATCACCGCACACATGATCTCCACACACACAATCTCTATAACTATAATCACCGCACACATGATCTCCACACCCACAATCTCCATAACTATAATCACCGCACACATGATCTCCACACACACAATCTACATAACTATAATCACGGCACACATGATCTCCACACACACAATCTCCATAACTATAATCAACGCACACATGATCTCCGCACACACAATCTTCATAACTATAATCACCGCACACATGATCTCCACACACACAATCTCTATAACTATAATCACCGCACACATGATCTCCACACACACAATCTCCATAACTATAATCACCGCACACATGATCTCCACACACACAATCTCCATAACTATAATCACCGCACACATGATCTCCGCACACACAATCTACATAACTACAATCACCGCACACATGATCTCCACACACACAATCTCCATAACTATAACCACCGCACACATGATCTCCACACACACAATCTCCATATCTATAATCACCGCTCACATGATCTCCACACACACAATCTCCATAACTATAATCACCGCACACATGATCTCCACACACACAATTTCCATAACTATAATCAGCGCACACATGATCTCCACACACACAATCTCCATAACTATAATCAGCGCACACATGATCTCCACACACACAATCTCCATAACTATAATCACCGCACACATGATCTCCACACACACAATCTCCATAACTATAATCACCGCACACATGATCTCCGCACACACAATCTCCATAACTATAATCAGCGCACACATGATCTCCACACACACAATCTCCATAACTATAATCACAGCACACATGATCTCCACACACACAATCTCCATAACTAGAATCACCGCACACATGATCTCCACACACACAATCTTCATAACTATAATCACCGCACGCATGATCTCCGCACACACAATCTCCATAACTATAATCACCGCACACATGATCTCCACACACACAATCTCCATAACTATAATCAGCGCACACATGATCTCCACACACACAATCTCCATAACTATAATCACCGCACACCTGATCTCCACACACACAATCTCCATAACTATAATCAGCGCACACATGATCTCCACACACACAATCTACATAACTATAATCACCGCACACATGATCTCCACACACACAATCTCCATAACTATAATCACCACACACATGATCTCCACACACACAATCTCCATATCTATAATCACCACACACATGATCTCCACACACACAATCTCCATAACTATAATCACCGCACACATGATCTCCACTAGAGATGAGCGTTGTTCTACTCGAACTGTTCGCCAATTTCAAATTCGAGCTGTTTTGGGTGGTGTTCGAGCCGTTCGGCGAACACGAACAATTTGAGAAAAATTCGGCTGTTCGAGGTTATGTTCGATAACTGTTCGTGCACCAAAATCATAACTGGATTTTTTCTCAGTAATGATGAAAATTAATGTTAATACGCAGTTTGAGTGTACAGCGGGGCGGGGGGAGGGGCAGGGGATGGATCTCTGCAGGAACAATGAAGATCTCCATTTTTTTTTCTCTTTCCCGCATTTACAGTGGGGAGGTGCAATCTGTCAGCCTATCAGCAGCGCACACACGGAGCGAAGTGCTTTTTTTCACACAAGCAAGGGCATGTGTCATTGGCAGTGTATGTCACATGTCCTTGCCCTATAAGACCAAGCCATTTTCCCCGTGGCCACCATTTCCTCACTGCTGCAGCTGCGTGTTAGACGGCACCGCTGTTGCTGTGTGCGCTATACCTTGTTAATTTCAAGCCAATTTTCGCACAAATATACAGATAGCTTGGGAGTAGGGAATAGTTGTGATTGCAGTCCTTTTAAGGACTAGGTTACAGCATTTCCTACGACTTTTATCAGGCAGGTCTGTGCTCTTAAATAGATAGATTGTGGGAGTAAAGACTAATTGTAATTGGAGTCCTTTTCAGGACTAGGTTACATCAGTTCCTATCAGTTTTTGCCAGGCAGGTCTGTGCCAGTGCTGTGCAAGTTTTTTTCACAGCATTTGGCTGAATCTAGCAAAGCTAATCCTTTTTGGCCTATTGCAGAGTGTGTTAGTCAGTGGAGTAGCCTATCTGTGTTGCAAGATATACCACCTGTGTATAGAATACCAATTTTTTACTGCACCTAGTGAAGTAAAATCTTTTGGGCATAGCATCATTCTATTAGTCCATCTATACTGACCTCCATCAGGTTGCAAACTGAATATATTTTTTTCTGCATCTACCTCTGAAAAAATATTGGGCTTCTAGCTGTGTGTGGGACTTGTTGTATTAGTCCATCTATACTGACCTCCATCAGGTTGCAAACTGAATATATTTTTTTCTGCATCTACCTCTGAAAAAATATTGGGCTTCTAGCTGTGTGTGGGTCTTGTTCTATTAATCCATCTATACTGACCTCCATCAGGTTGCAAATTGAATATAATTTTTTTCTGCATCTAACCCAGCCAATAGTTTTGGCCTAATACCACAGTTTGGCCACTCAGCTCTGCTCGGTTACCATCCATTGTTTTTTTTTGCAAACAACTCCAGAGTTGTGAATTAGTTAACCACCAAAATGAGTGGAAAAAGGCCTGCTGCTGGTGGAAAGGGGAATAGGCGTGTTGGGAAGGGGAAAAAAGGTTGTGTCCGTGGGGTAGGTGTTAAAGCAACAGTAACATCTGCAGAAGAAAGACCATCTTCCAGCCAAACTAAAATGTCTACTTCTTTTAGCGGACAATGTGATAAGATCCCTTTCTTACGGCCACGCCAATCGCTACAAATTCCAGATGAGGCACAAAAACAGCAGGTGCTTCAACGGATATCAAGTGCTCCTTTAAGTGGGCTCTCCTCCACATCAACTTCAACATCACAAATACTCCAGTCCTCAAAGGTGTCACCCAAATCGCACTTGCTTCCTCACAGCTCCCAAATCTCCAGCTGCCCGTCTGAGTATGAGGTAGAACAGATGGTTGAGTCTGCAGAGCTGTTTACTCATACTATAGCCTGGGAATCAGAGGTCGACTCCAGCGCTTCTGTGAATCCAGACGAGGAAATGATCTGCACTGATGCCCAGAATCTTTATGAGTCGGATCCAGGACCAGACGCAGAAGGTTCTGACCATAATGTAGACCCTCATTCCCAAACTGTAACTCCTGTTGGTGGAGACAATGAGGAAGACGATGATAAGACTCAAATACCTGATTGGAGCGACAACTTTAGTTTTTTGTCAGGGCAGGAACAGGTTGGCTCTGAGGACGACGGGTGTGATAACACACAGGGTGATGATGATGAGGTTGGAGATCCCACTTACTGTCAACCCACAGTCAGCCAAGAGATGAGGTCAGCAGAGGAGGTGGAGGAAGATGCTAGTGACGACGAGGTCAGGTTGCGCCTTCCTGGACAGAGACGTAGTACTGGAAGCACGTCAACAACTGCATCCTCAAACACAACTCTGCCTCTCACCACAAGTCGTGGTGGCTCTTCAGGTCGCATGGGTGCTAAGCCTTGCATAGCCTGGGCATTTTTTCAGGTCGATAAAGATGACCCAACTCGTGTTATCTGTAACATTTGTCAGCAAAAGCTAAGTAGAGGCCAAAAAATACATAGTTTGAGTACTTCATGCATGAACCGGCACATGGACATGAAGCATAAGTTGCAGTGGGAAGCTCAGTGTGCTACAATGCGGCCTAGCCGGCCGGGCCAACCACCGTCTGCCATATCTTGTGCATCCGCGGCCTCTTCATCCTCTGTGACTGGGGGGACAGCAGTCACACCTGTTTTGGGGCGCAGACCTGCCACCTCTTTACCCGCAACAGCCAGCGTGATTGGCAGGTCATCATTTTCTTTGGAGGTGGTAACACCAGCTGGTGTTGAGCGCTGTCCGACATCGATAGCACCACCTTTGGATCAAGGCAACCTAACATGTCCGCCTGCATCTTCCTCACAGACCGGCAGTTTGCCGGGGACACCCTTATCAACCCCGTCTAAGCACAATAGCCAGCCCTCGGTCCCTCAGATGTGGACAAGTAAAAGACCATTTCCTCCTAGCCATGAGAAAGCTAAGAAGTTGAATTTCACCATCTGCAAGCTCTTGGCTACAGAAATGCTGCCTTTCCGCCTGGTGGACACAGAGGATTTTCGAGACCTTATGTCCGTCGCAGTGCCCCAGTACCAGATGCCCAGTCGGCACTACTTCTCAAAGAAAGGTGTGCCTGCGCTCCACCAGCATGTCGCACACAACATCACCGCTTCTTTGAGAAACTCTGTGTGTGACAGGGTGCATTTCACCACAGACACTTGGACGAGTAGGCATGGACAGGGGCGTTACATGTCGCTGACTGGGCACTGGGTAACTATGGTGACAGCAGGACAAGGGGCTGCTGTCCAAGTCTTGCCGTCCCCACGAGTTGTGCGTCAATCCTCTTTATGTCAAAGTTCCTCCGCTGCTTCTGCCTCCTCAACCTCCTCTCGGTCTTCCACCTGCACCCAAAGCCTGTCTGGTCATGCCACAAGCTTTCTAACTGCGCAGAAGGGATCCTGCACACCTCCTTACTATGCTGGCAGTAGGGCTCAACGTCATCAGGTGGTTTTTACTTTGAAATGTCTGGGAAATGTGAGTCACACAGCTGAGGAGTTGTGGTCAGCTCTGGAGAACCAATTTCATGAATGGCTGTCTCCACTGGACCTGAAACCAGGGAAGGCCATGTGCGACAATGCTGCAAACCTGGGTGCGGCCCTTCGCCGGGGCAATGTCACACACGTGCCTTGTATGGCTCACGTGTTGAACCTGGTTGTCCAGCAATTTTTAGCCCACAATCCCAGACTAGATGGCCTTCTGCAGAGGGCACGGTTGCTGTGTGCTCACTTCCGCCGTTCGCATCCCGCAGCTCAGCGACTTACATCTCTACAGAAGTCGTTGGGCCTGCCACTTCACCGGCTAAAATGCGATGTGCCTACCCGGTGGAATTCAACTCTGCACATGTTGCAGCGACTGTGGCAGCACCGACAAGCCCTGGTGCAATACGTTCTGACGTATAGCCTGGGCCAACGAGATCCAGAGGTGGGGCAAATCACGCTGGAGGAGTGGTCTCAGATCAGGGACCTATGCACCCTTCTGCACAGTTTTGAAATGGCGACGAAGATGTTTAGTGCTGATGATGCCATTATCAGCATGACTATTCCGGTGATTTACATGTTAAACAGAATTCGGAGTCAGGTGGTGGCACAAGAGGAGGTGGAGGAAGTAGAGGAGGAGGAGTTGTATGCGGAAGGGCTAACATCTGCAAGGTCCAGACGGTCGGCAGCACCAAGGCGGCAGGCATGTGAGGGTGGGGGAGATGGTTTTACCAGGGCGCATGGTAGCAGCCAAACTAGTGAGGAAGGTGCAGGAGCCCAGGAAGAAGTGGAGGATGAACTGATGGAAGACTCATCAGATGAGGGAGACCTTGATCACATTTCTGTTGTGCGAGGTTGGGGGGAGAGGACAGAGGAAGGAAGCATGATTGTTACCTCGCCACCAACACAACAGGGACTTGGTGCTCCTGGATGCGCAACACACATGAGTGCCTTCTTGCTGCACTACCTGCAGCATGACCCTCGAATTGTGAGAATTAGAAATAATCCTGACTACTGGGTTGCCACACTGTTAGATCCCCGGTACAAAAGTAAATTTGCCAAAATTATTCCTGCCATAGAAAGGGATGCACGCATGCAGGAGTATCAGCAGAGACTGTTGCAGAATCTTACATGTGCTTTTCCACAAAACACCAGTGGTGCACGTAGTGAATCTCACAGTTCCAACTTGCCAACCGTGGGACCGTCAAGTGTTCAGCACTCAAACCGTAACAGAACCACAGTATCTGCTGGTAACATCAATTTTGCGGAATCATTTCACCACTTTTTTAGCCCATCCTTTGCAAGGCCACAGGAGACAAGAAGTCTGACACATAGTCAACGCCTAGAGACGATGGTACAGGAGTATCTCCAAGTAAACATTGAAGCCACGACTGTGTCACTGGACCCTTGCTCTTTTTGGGCTTCCAATCTGGATAAATGGCCGGAGCTAGCCACTTACGCCTTGGAGATCTTGTCATGCCCCGCAGCCAGCGTTCTGTCTGAACGTGTGTTCAGCGCTGCTGGTGGTGTGCTGACAGATAAGCGCACGTGGCTCTCCACTGATAATGTAGACAGACTCACGTTCATAAAGATGAACAAATCATGGATCCAAAACGACTTTTCTACCCCTGTGTCATCCTGGGGAGAGTAAAAGCTTGATGATTGGTTAAAATCACCCTACCAACCGTTTTAAGCTTTCAAATTACTAATCATGTTTATCTGTATCTTGACTGGAAAATAATTTGGGCTTTGTAGCAGTATGCAGCACTGATCCTATTAGGCCATCTATAATAAGCTCCACCAGATTTAAAATTAAAAATAATTTTTAGCTGCATCTAGCCCGGAAAATAATTTTGGGGCTCCGAGATGCGCAAGACACATAAGTGCCTTCTTGCTGCACTACCTGCAGCATGACCCTCATATTGTCAGAATTCGAAGTAATCATGACTACTGGGTTGCCACACTCTTAGATCCCCCAAACTTTTCGATCAACCTTTTCATTTTAATAAAGACCAAAAAAATGGTCATTTTTGAAATTATAAGCATTAGCAGGTTGTTAGAAACTGAAATCAAACAGTTTTCAACTCAAAACTTTATTCTAGGTGATGTTACATTTTCACATAGGACCCCTTGTTCGAAAGGAGCTTCTGAACTCTCTCGTCCATTGAATTTGTCAGGTTTTGGATGGTTTCTGCTTCAATTGTTTTGCATGAGGACAGAATACCCTCCCAGAGCTGTTGCTTAGATGTGAACTGCCTCCCGCCATCATAGACACTCCTTTTAATGATGCTCCAAAGGTTCTGAATGGGGTAGAGGTCAGGGGGTCACACCATAAGTTTGTCCCCTTTTATGCCCATATCAGCCAGAGATGCAGATGTTTTATGTGCAGCATGAGATGGTGCATTATCATGCAGAAAAATGATCTTGCTGTGAAATACACGGTTCTTCTTCTTGAACCATGGCAGGAAGTGCTGTTTGAGAAAATCCACATACATTATGGAGTTCATCTTTAGCGCCTTCAGGGATCCTAAAGGGGCCGACAATCTCTCTCCCCATGATTCCAGCCCAAAACATTACTCCACCTCCTCCTTGTTGGCGCTGTAGCCGTGTTTGCGTGGGGTGTCCATCAACCAGCCATCCTCCACTCCATCCATCTGGACCATCGAGCGCTGCACGGCACTCATCCGTGAACAAAACAGTTTTGAAATCAGTCTTCATGTAATGTTTGGCCCACTGGAGCCGTTTCTGCTTGTGTGAAGTGGATAGAGGAGGTCGACAGGATGGCGTATGCACAGCTGCAAACCTCTGAAGGACCCTGCATCTTGTTGTTCGGGGGACGTTGGAGGCACAAGCAGCTTCAAAAACTTGTCTGCTGCTATGACAAGGCTCTTTTGCCGCTGCTCTTTCAACCTGACGTAATTGCCTGTAGGAAAGAGTCCTCAATTTGCCCTTATCAGCACGCACACGTGTGTACTGTGAATCAGCTACATACTTCTTGATTGCCAAGACACTTCATCCTGATCATCGCACAATGTTGATTGTAGTCATGCCTTGACCTAAACACTCCACAATTTGTTGCTTCTCAGCAGCCGACACATCCTTTTTCTTTCCCATTTTGGCAGAAAATGTAGGCTGCTTAATAATGTGAGAGAGCCTTCTTAAGTAGTCTTGCCTTTCATTGGACACACCTGCCAAACTAATTAGCACAGGTGTCTGCAATTGCTTACAGTGATATAAAGAGCCCTGACACACATCACCATCAATGAGTTTAACTGACAAACAAACAAATTCTTCCCTTATCACTCCTAAACACTTTTTGCATAATAATTTGGAACGCAGTGTACATGTGCTTTTCCACAAAACACCAGTGGTTCACGTAGTGAATCTTACAGTTCTAACTTGCCAACCGTGGTCTGTATGGAATTGTTCAATAAAGGGCCCAAAATTAAGATAACATAGATGGGAGAGGTCTCTATGAATAGGAATTCCTAAGTATTTGATACCCTGTGAGGGCCAGGCAAAGGGAAAGTTGGACTGGATGGAATCCTATATGGATTTAGGGAGGGAGACATCGAGGGCCTCAGACTTCGCTGCATTGATTTTAAAATTTTACCATGTAACAAAGTGATCTATTTCGACGAACAGTTGGGCGGACACACGGGTGTTCGACGAACCGAACCGAACTCGAACACTACGGGGGTGGCTCAACACTAATCTCCACACACACAATCTCCATAACTATAATCACCGCTCACATGATCTCCACACACAAAATCTCCATAACTATAATCACCGCACACATGACCTCCGCACACACAATCTCCATAACTATAACCACCGCTCACATGATCTCCACACACACAATCTCCATAACTATAATCACCGCACACATGATCTCCACACACACAATCTCCATAACTATAATCAGCGCACACATGATTTCCACACACACAATCTCCATAACTATAATCAGCGCACACATGATCTCCGCACACACAATCTCCATATCTATAATCACCGCACACATGATCTCCGCACACACAATCTCCATAACTATAATCACCGCACACATGATCTCCACACACACAATCTCCATAACTATAATCACCGCACACATGATTTCCACACACACAATCTCCATAACTATAATCACCGCACACATGATCTCCACACACACAATCTCCATAACTATAATCACCGCTCACATGATCTCCACACACAAAATCTCCATAACTATAATCACCGCACACATGACCTCCGCACACACAATCTCCATAACTATAAGCACCGCACACATGATCTCCACACACACAATCTCCATAACTATAACCACCGCTCACATGATCTCCACACACACAATCTCCATAACTATAATCACCGCACACATGATCTCCACACACACAATCTCCATATCTATAATCAGCGCACACATGATCTCCACACACACAATCTCCATAACTATAATCAGCGCACACATGATCTCCACACACACAAGCTCCATATCTATAATCAGCGCACGCATGATCTCCACACACACAATCTCCATAACTATAATCACCGCACACATGACCTCCACACACACAATCTCCATAACTATAATCACCGCACACATGATCTCCACACACACAATCTCCATAACTATAATCACTGCACACATGATCTCCACACACACAATCTCCATAAATATAATCACCGCACATATGATCTCCGCACACACAATCTCCATAACTATAATCACCGCACACATGATCTCTGCACACACAATCTCCATAACTATAATCAGCGCACACATGATCTCCACACACACAATCTCCATAACTATAATCACCACACACATGATCTCCACACACACAATCTCCATATTTATAATCAGCGCACACATGATCTCCACACACACAATCTCCATAACTATAATCACCGCACACATGATCTCCACACACACAATCTCCATATCTATAATCAGCGCACACATGATCTCTGCACACACAATCTCCATAACTATAATCAGCGCACACATGATCTCCACACACACAATCTCCATAACTATAACCACCGCACACATGATCTCCACACACACAATCTCCATAACTATAATCAGCGCACACATGATCTCCACACACACAATCTCCATAACTATAACCACTGCACACATGATCTCCACACACACAATCTCCATAACTATAATCAGCGCACACATGATCTCCACACACACAATCTCCATAACTATAATCACCGCACACATGATCTCCACACACACAATCTCCATAACTATAATCACCGCACACATGATCTCCACACACACAATCTCCATAACTATAATCACCGCACACATGATCTCCACACACACAATCTCCATAACTATAATCACTGCACACATGATCTCCACACACACAATCTCCATAAATATAATCACCGCACATATGATCTCCGCACACACAATCTCCATAACTATAATCACCGCACACATGATCTCTGCACACACAATCTCCATAACTATAATCAGCGCACACATGATCTCCACACACACAATCTCCATAACTATAATCACCACACACATGATCTCCACACACACAATCTCCATATTTATAATCAGCGCACACATGATCTCCACACACACAATCTCCATAACTATAATCACCGCACACATGACCTCCACACACACAATCTCCATAACTATAATCACCGCACACATGATCTCCACACACACAATCTCCATAACTATAATAACCGCACACATGATCTCCACACACACAATCTCCATAACTATAATCACCACACACATGATCTCCACACACACAATCTCCATATCTATAATCAGCGCACACATGATCTCCACACACACAATCTCCATATCTATAATCAGCGCATACATGATCTCCACACACACAATCTCCATAACTATAATCACCACACACATGATCTCCACACACACAATCTCCATATCTATAATCAGCGCACACATGATCTCCACACACACAATCTCCATATCTATAATCAGCGCACACATGATCTCCACACACACAATCTCCATAACTATAATCACCACACACATGATCTCCACACACACAATCTCCATATCTATAATCAGCGCACACATGATCTCCACACACAATCTCCATAACTATAATCACCGCTCACATGATCTCCACACACACAATCTCCATAACTATAATCACCGCACACATGACCTCCACACACACAATCTCCATATCTATAAACACCGCACACATGATCTCCACACACACAATCTCCATAACTATAATCAGCGCACACATGATCTCCACACACACAATCTCCATAACTATAATCACCGCACACATGATTTCCACACACACAATCTCCATAACTATAATCACCGCACACATGATCTCCACACACACAATCTCCATAACTATAATCACCGCTCACATGATCTCCACACACAAAATCTCCATAACTATAATCACCGCACACATGACCTCCGCACACACAATCTCCATAACTATAAGCACCGCACACATGATCTCCACACACACAATCTCCATAACTATAACCACCGCTCACATGATCTCCACACACACAATCTCCATAACTATAATCACCGCACACATGATCTCCACACACACAATCTCCATATCTATAATCAGCGCACACATGATCTCCACACACACAATCTCCATAACTATAATCAGCGCACACATGATCTCCACACACACAAGCTCCATATCTATAATCAGCGCACGCATGATCTCCACACACACAATCTCCATAACTATAATCACCGCACACATGACCTCCACACACACAATCTCCATAACTATAATCACCGCACACATGATCTCCACACACACAATCTCCATAACTATAATCACTGCACACATGATCTCCACACACACAATCTCCATAAATATAATCACCGCACATATGATCTCCGCACACACAATCTCCATAACTATAATCACCGCACACATGATCTCTGCACACACAATCTCCATAACTATAATCAGCGCACACATGATCTCCACACACACAATCTCCATAACTATAATCACCACACACATGATCTCCACACACACAATCTCCATATTTATAATCAGCGCACACATGATCTCCACACACACAATCTCCATAACTATAATCACCGCACACATGATCTCCACACACACAATCTCCATATCTATAATCAGCGCACACATGATCTCTGCACACACAATCTCCATAACTATAATCAGCGCACACATGATCTCCACACACACAATCTCCATAACTATAACCACCGCACACATGATCTCCACACACACAATCTCCATAACTATAATCAGCGCACACATGATCTCCACACACACAATCTCCATAACTATAACCACTGCACACATGATCTCCACACACACAATCTCCATAACTATAATCAGCGCACACATGATCTCCACACACACAATCTCCATAACTATAATCACCGCACACATGATCTCCACACACACAATCTCCATAACTATAATCACCGCACACATGATCTCCACACACACAATCTCCATAACTATAATCACCGCACACATGATCTCCACACACACAATCTCCATAACTATAATCACTGCACACATGATCTCCACACACACAATCTCCATAAATATAATCACCGCACATATGATCTCCGCACACACAATCTCCATAACTATAATCACCGCACACATGATCTCTGCACACACAATCTCCATAACTATAATCAGCGCACACATGATCTCCACACACACAATCTCCATAACTATAATCACCACACACATGATCTCCACACACACAATCTCCATATTTATAATCAGCGCACACATGATCTCCACACACACAATCTCCATAACTATAATCACCGCACACATGACCTCCACACACACAATCTCCATAACTATAATCACCGCACACATGATCTCCACACACACAATCTCCATAACTATAATAACCGCACACATGATCTCCACACACACAATCTCCATAACTATAATCACCACACACATGATCTCCACACACACAATCTCCATATCTATAATCAGCGCACACATGATCTCCACACACACAATCTCCATATCTATAATCAGCGCATACATGATCTCCACACACACAATCTCCATAACTATAATCACCACACACATGATCTCCACACACACAATCTCCATATCTATAATCAGCGCACACATGATCTCCACACACACAATCTCCATATCTATAATCAGCGCACACATGATCTCCACACACACAATCTCCATAACTATAATCACCACACACATGATCTCCACACACACAATCTCCATATCTATAATCAGCGCACACATGATCTCCACACACAATCTCCATAACTATAATCACCGCTCACATGATCTCCACACACACAATCTCCATAACTATAATCACCGCACACATGACCTCCACACACACAATCTCCATATCTATAAACACCGCACACATGATCTCCACACACACAATCTCCATAACTATAATCAGCGCACACATGATCTCCACACACACAATCTCCATAACTATAACCACCGCACACATGATCTCCACACACACAATCTCCATAACTATAATCACCGCACACATGATCTCCACACACACAATCTCCATATCTATAATCAGCGCACACATGATCTCCACACACACAATCTCCATAACTATAATCACCGCACACATGATCTCTGCACACACAATCTCCATAACTATAATCACCACACACATGATCTCCACACACACAATCTCCATAACTATAATCACCGCACACATGATCTCCACACACACAATCTCCATATCTATAATCACCGCACACATGATCTCCACACACACAATCTCCATAACTATAATCACCGCACACATGATCTCCACACACACAATCTCCATAACTATAATCACCGCACACATGATCTCCACACACACAATCTCCATAACTATAATCACCACACACATGATCTCCACACACACTATCTCCATAACTATAATCAGCGCACACATGATCTCCACACACACAATCTCAATAACTATAATCACCGCACACATGATCTCCACACACACAATCTCCATAACTATAATCACCACACACATGATCTCCACACACACAATCTCCATAACTATAACCACCGCTCACATGATCTCCACACACACAATCTCCATAACTATAATCACCGCACACATGATCTCCACACACACAATCTCCATAACTATAATCACCGCTCACATGATCTCCACACACACAATCTCCATAACTATAATCAGCGCACACATGATCTCCGCACACACAATCTCCATATCTATAATCACCGCACACATGATCTCCGCACACACAATCTCCATAACTATAATCACCGCACACATGATCTCCACACACACAATCTCCATAACTATAATCACCGCACACATGATCTCCACACACACAATCTCCATAACTATAATCACCGCACACATGATCTCCACACACACAATCTCCATATCTATAATCAGCACACACATGATCTCCACACACACAAGCTCCATATCTATAACCACCGCACACATGATCTCTGCACACACAATCTCCATAACTATAATCAGCGCACACATGATCTCCACACACACAATCTCCATAACTATAACCACCGCACACATGATCTCCACACACACAATCTCCATAACTATAATCAGCGCACACATGATCTCCACACACACAATCTCCATAACTATAACCACCGCACACATGATCTTCACACACACAATCTCCATAACTATAATCAGCGCACACATGATCTCCACACACACAATCTCCATATCTATAATCACCGCACACATGATCTCCGCACACACAATCTCCATAACTATAATCACTGCACACATGATCTCCACACACACAATCTCCATAAATATAATCACCGCACATATGATCTCCGCACACACAATCTCCATAACTATAATCACCGCACACATGATCTCCACACACACAATCTCCATAACTATAATCACTGCACACATGATCTCCACACACACAATCTCCATAAATATAATCACCGCACATATGATCTCCGCACACACAATCTCCATAACTATAATCACCGCACACATGATCTCTGCACACACAATCTCCATAACTATAATCAGCGCACACATGATCTCCACACACACAATCTCCATAACTATAATCACCACACACATGATCTCCACACACACAATCTCCATATTTATAATCAGCGCACACATGATCTCCACACACACAATCTCCATAACTATAATCACCGCACACATGACCTCCACACACACAATCTCCATAACTATAATCACCGCACACATGATCTCCACACACACAATCTCCATAACTATAATCACCGCACACATGATCTCCACACACACAATCTCCATAACTATAATCACCGCACACATGATCTCCACACACACAATCTCCATAACTATAATCACCACACACATGATCTCCACACACACAATCTCCATATCTATAATCAGCGCACACATGATCTCCACACACACAATCTCCATATCTATAATCAGCGCATACATGATCTCCACACACACAATCTCCATAACTATAATCACCACACACATGATCTCCACACACACAATCTCCATATCTATAATCAGCGCACACATGATCTCCACACACACAATCTCCATAACTATAATCAGCGCACACATGATCTCCACACACAATCTCCATAACTATAATCACCGCTCACATGATCTCCACACACACAATCTCCATATCTATAATCAGCGCACACATGATCTCCACACACACAATCTCCATAACTATAATCAGCGCACACATGATCTCCACACACAATCTCCATAACTATAATCACCGCACACATGATCTCCACACACACAATCTCCATAACTATAATCACCACACACATGATCTCCACACACACAATCTCCATATCTATAATCAGCGCACACATGATCTCCACACACACAATCTCCATATCTATAATCAGCGCATACATGATCTCCACACACACAATCTCCATAACTATAATCACCACACACATGATCTCCACACACACAATCTCCATATCTATAATCAGCGCACACATGATCTCCACACACACAATCTCCATATCTATAATCAGCGCACACATGATCTCCACACACAATCTCCATAACTATAATCACCGCTCACATGATCTCCACACACACAATCTCCATAACTATAATCACCGCACACATGACCTCCACACACACAATCTCCATATCTATAAACACCGCACACATGATCTCCACACACACAATCTCCATAACTATAATCAGCGCACACATGATCTCCACACACACAATCTCCATAACTATAACCACCGCACACATGATCTCCACACACACAATCTCCATAACTATAATCACCGCACACATGATCTCCACACACACAATCTCCATATCTATAATCAGCGCACACATGATCTCCACACACACAATCTCCATAACTATAATCACCGCACACATGATCTCTGCACACACAATCTCCATAACTATAATCACCACACACATGATCTCCACACACACAATCTCCATAACTATAATCACCGCACACATGACCTCCACACACACAATCTCCATAACTATAATCACCGCACACATGATCTCCACACACACAATCTCCATAACTATAATCACCGCACACATGATCTCCACACACACAATCTCCATATCTATAATCACCGCACACATGATCTCCACACACACAATCTCCATAACTATAATCACCGCACACATGATCTCCACACACACAATCTCCATAACTATAATCACCGCACACATGATCTCCACACACACAATCTCCATAACTATAATCACCACACACATGATCTCCACACACACTATCTCCATAACTATAATCAGCGCACACATGATCTCCACACACACAATCTCAATAACTATAATCACCGCACACATGATCTCCACACACACAATCTCCATAACTATAATCACCACACACATGATCTCCACACACACAATCTCCATAACTATAACCACCGCTCACATGATCTCCACACACACAATCTCCATAACTATAATCACCGCACACATGATCTCCACACACACAATCTCCATAACTATAATCACCGCTCACATGATCTCCACACACACAATCTCCATAACTATAATCAGCGCACACATGATCTCCGCACACACAATCTCCATATCTATAATCACCGCACACATGATCTCCGCACACACAATCTCCATAACTATAATCACCGCACACATGATCTCCACACACACAATCTCCATAACTATAATCACCGCACACATGATCTCCACACACACAATCTCCATAACTATAATCACCGCACACATGATCTCCACACACACAATCTCCATATCTATAATCAGCACACACATGATCTCCACACACACAAGCTCCATATCTATAACCACCGCACACATGATCTCTGCACACACAATCTCCATAACTATAATCAGCGCACACATGATCTCCACACACACAATCTCCATAACTATAACCACCGCACACATGATCTCCACACACACAATCTCCATAACTATAATCAGCGCACACATGATCTCCACACACACAATCTCCATAACTATAACCACCGCACACATGATCTTCACACACACAATCTCCATAACTATAATCAGCGCACACATGATCTCCACACACACAATCTCCATATCTATAATCACCGCACACATGATCTCCGCACACACAATCTCCATAACTATAATCACTGCACACATGATCTCCACACACACAATCTCCATAAATATAATCACCGCACATATGGTCTCCGCACACACAATCTCCATAACTATAATCAGCGCACACATGATCTCCACACACACAATCTCCATAACTATAATCACCACACACATGATCTCCACACACACAATCTCCATATTTATAATCAGCGCACACATGATCTCCACACACACAATCTCCATAACTATAATCACCGCACACATGACCTCCACACACACAATCTCCATAACTATAATCACCGCACACATGATCTCCACACACACAATCTCCATAACTATAATCACCGCACACATGATCTCCACACACACAATCTCCATAACTATAATCACCGCACACATGATCTCCACACACACAATCTCCATAACTATAATCACCACACACATGATCTCCACACACACAATCTCCATATCTATAATCAGCGCACACATGATCTCCACACACACAATCTCCATATCTATAATCAGCGCATACATGATCTCCACACACACAATCTCCATAACTATAATCACCACACACATGATCTCCACACACACAATCTCCATATCTATAATCAGCGCACACATGATCTCCACACACACAATCTCCATAACTATAATCACCACACACATGATCTCCACACACACAATCTCCATATCTATAATCAGCGCACACATGATCTCCACACACAATCTCCATAACTATAATCACCGCTCACATGATCTCCACACACACAATCTCCATAACTATAATCACCGCACACATGACCTCCACACACACAATCTCCATATCTATAAACACCGCACACATGATCTCCACACACACAATCTCCATAACTATAATCAGCGCACACATGATCTCCACACACACAATCTCCATAACTATAACCACCGCACACATGATCTCCACACACACAATCTCCATAACTATAATCACCGCACACATGATCTCCACACACACAATCTCCATATCTATAATCAGCGCACACATGATCTCCACACACACAATCTCCATAACTATAATCACCGCACACATGATCTCTGCACACACAATCTCCATAACTATAATCACCACACACATGATCTCCACACACACAATCTCCATAACTATAATCACCGCACACATGACCTCCACACACACAATCTCCATAACTATAATCACCGCACACATGATCTCCACACACACAATCTCCATAACTATAATCACCGCACACATGATCTCCACACACACAATCTCCATATCTATAATCACCGCACACATGATCTCCACACACACAATCTCCATAACTATAATCACCGCACACATGATCTCCACACACACAATCTCCATAACTATAATCACCGCACACATGATCTCCACACACACAATCTCCATAACTATAATCACCACACACATGATCTCCACACACACTATCTCCATAACTATAATCAGCGCACACATGATCTCCACACACACAATCTCAATAACTATAATCACCGCACACATGATCTCCACACACACAATCTCCATAACTATAATCACCACACACATGATCTCCACACACACAATCTCCATAACTATAACCACCGCTCACATGATCTCCACACACACAATCTCCATAACTATAATCACCGCACACATGATCTCCACACACACAATCTCCATAACTATAATCACCGCTCACATGATCTCCACACACACAATCTCCATAACTATAATCAGCGCACACATGATCTCCGCACACACAATCTCCATATCTATAATCACCGCACACATGATCTCCGCACACACAATCTCCATAACTATAATCACCGCACACATGATCTCCACACACACAATCTCCATAACTATAATCACCGCACACATGATCTCCACACACACAATCTCCATAACTATAATCACCGCACACATGATCTCC
Source organism: Phyllobates terribilis (assembly GCF_046119375.1). Classification (NCBI taxonomy): domain Eukaryota; kingdom Metazoa; phylum Chordata; class Amphibia; order Anura; family Dendrobatidae; genus Phyllobates; species Phyllobates terribilis. The sequence continues at coordinate 191,265,094 of NW_027362768.1, forward strand.
ACACACACAATCTCCATATCTATAATCAGCACACACATGATCTCCACACACACAAGCTCCATATCTATAACCACCGCACACATGATCTCTGCACACACAATCTCCATAACTATAATCAGCGCACACATGATCTCCACACACACAATCTCCATAACTATAACCACCGCACACATGATCTCCACACACACAATCTCCATAACTATAATCAGCGCACACATGATCTCCACACACACAATCTCCATAACTATAACCACCGCACACATGATCTTCACACACACAATCTCCATAACTATAATCAGCGCACACATGATCTCCACACACACAATCTCCATATCTATAATCACCGCACACATGATCTCCGCACACACAATCTCCATAACTATAATCACTGCACACATGATCTCCACACACACAATCTCCATAAATATAATCACCGCACATATGGTCTCCGCACACACAATCTCCATAACTATAATCACCGCACACATGATCTCTGCACACACAATCTCCATAACTATAATCAGCGCACACATGATCTCCACACACACAATCTCCATAACTATAATCACCGCACACATGATCTCCACACACACAATCTCCATGTCTATAATCAGCGCACACATGATCTCCACACACACAATCTCCATAACTATAATCACCGCTCACATGATCTCCACACACACAATCTCCATGTCTATAATCAGCGCACACATGATCTCCACACACACAATCTCCATAACTATAATCACCGCACACATGATCTCCACACACACAATCTCCATGTCTATAATCAGCGCACACATGATCTCCACACACACAATCTCCATAACTATAATCACCACACACATGATCTCCACACACACAATCTCCATATCTATAATCAGCGCACACATGATCTCCACACACACAATCTCCATAACTATAACCACCGCATACATGATCTCCACACACACAATCTCCATAACTATAACCACCGCATACATGATCTCCACACACACAATCTCCATATCTATAATCAGCGCACACATGATCTCCACACACACAATCTCCATAACTATAACCACCGCATACATGATCTCCACACACACAATCTCCATAACTATAATCACCACACACATGATCTCCACACACACAATCTCCATATCTATAATCAGCGCACACATGATCTCCACACACACAATCTCCATAACTATAATCAGCGCACACATGATCTCCACACACACAATCTCCATATCTATAATCAGCGCACACATGATCTCCACACACACAATCTCCATATCTATAATCAGCGCACACATGATCTCCACACACACAATCTCCATAACTATAATCACCGCTCACATGATCTCCACACACACAATCTCCATAACTATAATCACCGCACACATGACCTCCACACACACAATCTCCATATCTATAACCACCGCACACATGATCTCCACACACACAATCTCCATAACTATAATCAGCGCACACATGATCTCCACACACACAATCTCCATAACTATAATCACCGCACACATGATCTCCACACACACAATCTCCATAACTATAATCACCGCACACATGATCTCCACACACACAATCTCCATAACTATAATCACCGCACACATGATCTCTGCACACACAATCTCCTTAACTATAATCACCACACACATGATCTCCACACACACAATCTCCATAACTATAATCACCGCACACATGATCTCTGCACACACAATCTCCTTAACTATAATCACCACACACATGACCTCCACACACACAATCTCCATAACTATAATCACCGCACACATGACCTCCACACACACAATCTCCATAACTATAATCACCGCACACATGATCTCCACACACACAATCTCCATATCTATAATCACCGCACACATGATCTCCACACACACAATCTCCATATCTATAATCACCGCACACATGACCTCCACACACACAATCTCCATAGCTATAATCACCGCACACATGATCTCCACACACACAATCTCCATAACTATAATCACCGCACACATGATCTCCACACACACAATCTCCATAGCTATAATCACCGCACACATGATCTCCACACACACAATCTCCATAACTATAATCACCGCACACATGATCTCCGCACACAGAATCTCCATAACTATAATCACTGCACACATGATCTCCGCACACACAATCTCCATATCTGTAATCACCGCTCATATGATCTCCACACACACAATCTCCATATCTATAATCAGCGCACACATGATCTCCACACACAGAATCTCCATAACTATAATCACCGCACACATGATCTCCACACACACAATCTCCATATCTATAATCACCGCACACATGATCTCCACACACACAATCTCCATATCTATAATCACCGCACACATGATCTCCGCACACACAATCTCCATATCTATAATCAGCGCACACATGATCTCCACACACACAATCTCCATAACTATAATCACCGCACACATGATCTCCACACACACAATCTCCATATCTATAATCACCGCACACATGATCTCCACACACACAATCTCCATATCTATAATCACCGCACACATGATCTCCACACACACAATCTCCATATCTATAATCACCGCACACATGATCTCCGCACACACAATCTCCATATCTATAATCAGCGCACACTTGATCTCCACACACAGAATCTCCATAACTATAATCACTGCACACATGACCTCCGCACACACAATCTCCATATCTGTAATCACCGCTCATATGATCTCCACACACACAATCTCCATATCTATAATCAGCGCACACATGATCTCCACACACAGAATCTCCATAACTATAATCACCGCACACATGATCTCCACACACACAATCTCCATATCTATAATCACCGCACACATGATCTCCACACACAGAATCTCCATAACTATAATCACCGCACACATGATCTCCACACACACAATCTCCATAACTATAATCACCGCACACATGATCTCCACACACACAATCTCCATAACTATAATCACCGCTCACATGATCTCCACACACACAATCTCCATAACTATAATCACCACACACATGATCTCCACACACACAATCTCCATAACTATAATCACCACACACATGATCTCCGCACACACAATCTCCATAACTATAATCACCACACACATGATCTCCGCACACACAATCTCCATAACTATAATCACCACACACATGATCTCCACACACACAATCTCCATATCTATAATCACCGCACACATGATCTCCACACACACAATCTCCATAACTATAATCACCACACACATGATCTCCGCACACACAATCTCCATAACTATAATCACCGCACACATGATCTCCGCACACACAATCTCCATAACTATAATCACCACACACATGACCTCCACACACACAATCTCCATATCTATAATCAGCGCACACATGATCTCCACACACACAATCTCCATAACTATAATCACCACACACATGATCTCCACACACACAATCTCCATATCTATAATCAGCGCACACATGATCTCCACACACACAATCTCCATAACTATAATCACCACACACATGATCTCCACACACACAATCTCCATAACTATAATCACCGCACACATGATCTCCGCACACACAATCTCCATAACTATAACCACTGCATACATGATCTCCGCACACACAATCTCCATATCTATAATCACCGCACACATAATCTCCACACACACAATCTCCATAACTATAATCACCACACACATGATCTCCGCACACACAATCTCCATAACTATAACCACTGCACACATGATCTCCGCACACACAATCTCCATATCTATAATCACCACACACATGATCTCCACACACACAATCTCCATATCTCTAATCAGCGCACACATGATCTCCGCACACACAATCTCCATATCTATAATCACCACACACATGATCTCCACACACACAATCTCCATATCTCTAATCAGCGCACACATGATCTCCACACACACAATCTCCATAACTATAATCACCGCTCACATGATCTCCACACACACAATCTCCATAACTATAATCACCACACACATGATCTCCACACACACAATCTCCATAACTATAATCACCGCACACATGATCTCCACACACACAATCTCCATATCTATAATCAGCGCACACATGATCTCCACACACAGAATCTCCATAACTATAATCACCGCACACATGATCTCCACACACAGAATCTCCATATCTATAATCACCACACACATGATCTCCACACACACAATCTCCATAACTATAATCACCGCACACATGATCTCCGCACACACAATCTCCATATCTATAATCACCACACACATGATCTCCACACACACAATCTCCATATCTCTAATCAGCGCACACATGATCTCCACACACACAATCTCCATAACTATAATCACCGCTCACATGATCTCCACACACACAATCTCCATAACTATAATCACCACACACATGATCTCCACACACACAATCTCCATATCTATAATCAGCGCACACATGATCTCCACACACACAATCTCCATATCTATAATCAGCGCACACATGATCTCCACACACAGAATCTCCATAACTATAATCACCGCACACATGATCTCCACACACAGAATCTCCATAACTATAATCACCGCACACATGATCTCCACACACACAATCTCCATAACTATAATCACTGCACACATGATCTCCACACACACAATCTCCATATCTATAATCAGCGCACACATGATCTCCGCACACACAATCTCCATATCTATAATCACCACACACATGATCTCCACACACACAATCTCCATATCTATAATCAGCGCACACATGATCTCCGCACACACAATCTCCATAACTATAATCAGCACACATGATCTCCACACACACAATCTCCATATCTATAATCACCACACACATGATCTCCGCACACACAATCTCCATAACTATAATCAGCGCACACATGACCTCCGCACACACAATCTCCATAACTATAATCACCGCACACATGATCTCCACACACACAATCTCCATAACTATAATCACCGCACACATGATCTCCACACACACAATCTCCATAACTATAATCACCGCTCACATGATCTCCACAAACACAATCTCCATATCTATAATCAGCACACACATGATCTCCACACACACAATCTCCATAACTATAATCACCACACACATGATCTCCACACACACAATCTCCATAACTATAATCACTGCACACATGATCTCCACACACAGAATCTCCATAACTATAATCACCGCTCACATGATCTCCACACACACAATCTCCATATCTATAATCAGCGCACACATGATCTCCACACACAGAATCTCCATAACTATAATCACCGCACACATGATCTCCACACACACAATCTCCATAACTATGATCACCACACACATGATCTCCACACACACAATCTCCATATCTATAATCAGCGCACACATGATCTCCGCACACACAATCTCCATATCTATAATCACCACACACATGATCTCCGCACACACAATCTCCATATCTATAATCACCGCACACATGATCTCCACACACACAATCTCCATAACTATAATCACCGCACACATGATCTCCACACACACAATCTCCATAACTATAATCACCGCACACATGATCTCCGCACACACAATCTCCATATCTATAATCACCACACACATGATCTCCACACACACAATCTCCATATCTCTAATCAGCGCACACATGATCTCCACACACAGAATCTCCATAACTATAATCACCGCACACATGATCTCCACACACACAATCTCCATATCTCTAATCAGCGCACACATGATCTCCACACACACAATCTCCATATCTATAATCAGCGCACACATGATCTCCGCACACACAATCTCCATATCTATATTCACCACACACATGATCTCCACACACACAATCTCCATATCTATAATCAGCGCACACATGATCTCCGCACACACAATCTCCATAACTATAATCACCGCACACATGATCTCCACACACACAATCTCCATATCTATATTCACCACACACATGATCTCCACACACACAATCTCCATATCTATAATCAGCGCACACATGATCTCCACACACACAATCTCCATATCTATAATCAGCACACACATGATCTCCACACACACAATCTCCATAACTATAATCACCACACACATGATCTCCACACACACAATCTCCATAACTATAATCACCACACACATGATCTCCACACACACAATCTCCATATCTATAATCAGCGCACACATGATCTCCGCACACACAATCTCCATATCTATATTCACCACACACATGATCTCCACACACACAATCTCCATATCTATAATCAGCGCACACATGATCTCCGCACACACAATCTCCATAACTATAATCACCACACACATGATCTCCACACACACAATCTCCATAACTATAATCACCGCACACATGATCTCCACACACACAATCTCCATAACTATAATCACCGCACACATGATCTCCACACACAGAATCTCCATAACTATAATCACCGCACACATGATCTCCACACACACAATCTCGTTAACTATAATCACCACACACATGATCTCCACACACACAATCTCCATATCTATAATCACCGCACACATGATCTCCACACACACAATCTCCATATCTATAATCACCGCACACATGATCTCCACACACACAATCTCCATATCTATAATCAGCGCACACATGATCTCCACACACAGAATCTCCATAACTATAATCACCGCACACATGATCTCCACACACACAATCTCGTTAACTATAATCACCACACACATGATCTCCACACACACAATCTCCATATCTATAATCAGCGCACACATGATCTCCACACACAGAATCTCCATATCTATAATCACCACACACATGATCTCCACACACACAATCTCCATATCTATAATCACCACACACATGATCTCCACACACACAATCTCCATATCTCTAATCAGCGCACACATGATCTCCGCACACACAATCTCCATATCTATATTCACCACACACATGATCTCCACACACACAATCTCCATATCTATAATCAGCGCACACATGATCTCCGCACACACAATCTCCATAACTATAATCACCGCACACATGATCTCCACACACACAATCTCCATATCTATAATCAGCACACACATGATCTCCACACACACAATCTCCATAACTATAATCACCACACACATGATCTCCACACACACAATCTCCATAACTATAATCACCACACACATGATCTCCACACACACAATCTCCATAACTATGATCACCACACACATGATCTCCACACACACAATCTCCATATCTATAATCAGCGCACACATGATCTCCGCACACACAATCTCCATATCTATAATCACCACACACATGATCTCCGCACACACAATCTCCATAACTATAATCAGCGCACACATGACCTCCGCACACACAATCTCCATAACTATAATCACCGCACACATGATCTCCACACACACAATCTCCATAACTATAATCACCACACACATGATCTCCACACACACAATCTCCATATCTATAATCAGCGCACACATGATCTCCGCACACACAATCTCCATATCTATAATCACCACACACATGATCTCCACACACACAATCTCCATATCTATAATCAGCACACACATGATCTCCACACACACAATCTCCATAACTATAATCACCACACACATGATCTCCACACACACAATCTCCATATCTATAATCAGCGCACACATGATCTCCACACACAGAATCTCCATAACTATAACCACCGCACACATGATCTCTGCACACACAATCTCCATATCTATAATCAGCACACACATGATCTCCACACACACAATCTCCATAACTATAATCACCACACACATGATCTCCACACACACAATCTCCATAACTATAATCACTGCACACATGATCTCCGCACACACAATCTCCATAACTATAATCACTGCACACATGATCTCCACACACACAATCTCCATAACTATAATCACTGCACACATGATCTCCGCACACACAATCTCCATATCTATAATCACCGCTCACATGATCTCCACACACACAATCTCCATAACTATAATCACCGCACACATGATCTCCACACACACAATCTCCATAACTATAATCAGCGCACACATGATCTCCACACACACAATCTCCATATCTATAATCACCGCACACATGATCTCCACCCACACAATCTACATAACTATAATCACCGCACACATGATCTCCACACACACAATCTCCATAACTATAATCACCGCACACATGATCTCCACACACACAATCTCCATAACTATAATCACCGCACACATGATCTCCACACACACAATCTCCATAACTATAATCACCGCACACATGATCTCCACACACACAATCTCCATAACTATAATCAGCGTACACATGATCTCCACCCACACAATCTACATAACTATAATCACCGCACACATGATCTCCACACACACAATCTCCATATCTATAATCACCGCACACATGATCTCCGCACACACAATCTTCATAACTATAATCACCGCACACATGATCTCCACACACACAATCTCCATATCTATAATCACCGCACACATGATCTCCGCACACACAATCTTCATAACTATGATCACCGCACACATGATCTCCACACACACAATCTCCATAACTATAATCACCGCACACATGATCTCCACACACACAATCTCCATATCTATAATCACCGCACACATGATCTCCGCACACACAATCTTCATAACTATAATCACCGCACACATGATCTCCACACACACAATCTCCATAACTATAATCACCGCACACATGATCTCCACACACACAATCTCCATAACTATAATCACCGCACACATGATCTCCACACACACAATCTCCATATCTATAATCACCGCACACATGATCTCCGCACACACAATCTCCATAACTATAATCACCACACACATGATCTCCACACACACAATCTCCATAACTATAATCACCGCACACATGATCTCCACACACACAATCTCCATAACTATAATCACCGCACACATGATCTCCACACACACAATCTCCATAACTATATGCAGCGCACTCATGATCTCCACACAAACAATCTACATAACTATAATCACCGCAGACATGATCTCCACACACACAATCTCCATAACTATAATCAGCGCACACATGATCTCCACACACACAATCTCCATAACTATAAACACCGCACACATGATCTCCACACACATAATCTCCATAACTATAATCACCGCACACATGATCTCCACACACATAATCTCCATAACTATAATCACCGCTCACATGATCTCCACACACACAATCTCCATAACTATAATCACCGCACACATGATCTCCACACACATAATCTCCATAACTATAATCATCGCACACATGATCTCCACACACACAATCTCCATAACTATAACCACCGCACACATGATCTCCACACACATAATCTCCATAACTATAATCATCGCACACATGATCTCCACACACACAATCTCCATAACTATAATCACCGCACACATGATCTCCACACACATAATCTCCATAACTATAACCACCGCACACATGATCTCCACACACACAATCTCCATAACTATAATAACCGCTCACATGATCTCCACACACATAATCTCCATAACTATAATCATCGCACGCATGATCTCCACACACACAATCTCCATAACTATAATCACCGCACACATGATCTCCACACACACAATCTCCATAACTATAATCACCGGTCACATGATCTCCACACACACAATCTCCATAACTATAACCACCGCACACATGATCTCCACACACACAATCTCCATAACTATAACCACCGCACACATGATCTCCACACACACAATCTCCATATCTATAATCAGCGCACTCATGATCTCCACACAAACAATCTCCATATCTATAATCAGCGCACACATGATCTCCACACACACAATCTCCATAACTATAACCACCGCACACATGATCTCCACACACACAATCTCCATATCTATAATCAGCGCACTCATGATCTCCACACAAACAATCTCCATATCTATAATCAGCGCACTCATGATCTCCACACAAACAATCTACATAACTATAATCACCGCACACATGATCTCCACACACACAATCTCCATAACTATAATCACCGCACATATGATCTCCGCACACACAATCTCCATAACTATAATCAGCGCACACATGATCTCCACACACACAATCTCCATAACTATAATCACCGCACATATGATCTCCGCACACACAATCTCCATAACTATAATCAGCGCACACATGATCTCCACACACACAATCTCCATAACTATAATCACCGCACACATGATCTCCACACACACAATCTCCATAACTATAATCACCGCACACATGATCTCCACACACACAATCTCCATAACTATAATCACCGCACACATGATCTCCACACACACAATCTCCATAACTATAACCACCGCACACATGATCTCCACACACACAATCTCCATAACTATAACCACCGCACACATGATCTCCACACACACAATCTCCATAACTATAATCACCGCACACATGATCTCCACACACACAATCTCCATAACTATAATCACCGCACACATGATCTCCACACACACAATCTCCATAACTATAATCACCGCACACATGATCTCCACACACACAATCTCCATATCTATAATCACCGCACACATGATCTCCACACACACAATCTCCATAACTATAACCACCGCACACATGATCTCCACACACATAATTTCCATAACTATAATCACCGCTCATATGATCTCCACACACACAATCTCCATAACTATAATCACCGCACACATGATCTCCACACACATAATCTCCATAACTATAATCATCGCACACATGATCTCCACACACACAATCTCCATAACTATAATCACCGCACACATGATCTCCACACACATAATCTCCATAACTATAATAACCGCTCACATGATCTCCACACACATAATCTCCATAACTATAATCATCGCACGCATGATCTCCACACACACAATCTCCATAACTATAATCACCGCACACATGATCTCCACACACACAATCTCCATAACTATAATCACCGCTCACATGATCTCCACACACACAATCTCCATATCTATAATCAGCGCACTCATGATCTCCACACAAACAATCTCCATAACTATAATCACCGCACACATGATCTCCGCACACACAATCTCCATAACTATAATCACAGCACCCATGATCTCCACACACACAATCTCCATAACTATAACCACCGCACACATGATCTCCACACACACAATCTCCATAACTATAATCACCGCACACATGATCTCCGCACACACAATCTCCATAACTATAATCAGCGCACACATGATCTCCACACACACAATCTCCATAACTATAAACACCGCTCACATGATCTCCACACACACAATCTCCATAACTATAATCAGCGCACACATGATCTCCACACACACAATCTCCATAACTATAACCACCGCTCACATGATCTCCACACACACAATCTCCATATCTATAATCAGCGCACACATGATCTCCGCACACACAATCTCCATAACTATAATCAGCGCACACATGATCTCCACAAACACAATCTCCATAACTATAATCACCGCACACATGATCTCCGCACACACAATCTCCATAACTATAATCAGCGCACACATGATCTCCACACACACAATCTCCATAACTATAATCAGCGCACACATGATCTCCGCACACACAATCTCCATAACTATAATCACCGCTCACATGATCTCCGCACACACAATCTCCATAACTATAATCAGCGCACACATGATCTCCACACACACAATCTCCATAACTATAACCACCGCACACATGATCTCCACACACACAATCTCCATATCTATAATCACCACACACATGATCTCCGCACACACAATCTCCATAACTATAATCACAGCACACATGATCTCCACACACACAATCTCCATAACTATAATCAGCGCACACATGATCTCCACACACACAATCTCCATAACTATAATCACCGCACACATGATCTCCGCACACACAATCTCCATAACTATAATCACCGCACACATGATCTCCGCACACACAATCTCCATAACTATAATCACCGCACACATGACCTCCACACACACAATCTCCATAACTATAATGACCGCACACATGATCTCCACACACACAATCTCCATAACTATAATCACCGCACACATGATCTCCACACACACAATCTCCATAACTATAATCACCGCACACATGATCTCCACACACACAATCTCCATAACTATAATAACTGCACACATGATCTCCACACACACAATCTCCATAACTATAATCACCGCACACATGATCTCCACACACACAATCTCCATAACTATAATAACTGCACACATGATCTCCACACACACAATCTCCATATCTATAACCACCGCACACATGATCTCCACACACACAATCTCCATAACTATAATCACCGCACACATGATCTCCACACACACAATCTCCATAACTATAATCAACACACACATGATCTCCACACACACAATCTCCATAACTATAATCACCGCACACATGATCTCCGCACACACAATCTCCATAACTATAATCACCGCACACATGATCTCCACACACACAATCTCCATAACTATAATCAGCGCACACATGACCTCCACACACACAATCTCCATAACTATAATCACCGCACACATGATCTCCACACACACAATCTCCATAACTATAATCAACACACATGATCTCCACACACACAATCTCCATAACTATAATCAGCGCACACATGATCTCTGCACACACAATCTCCATAACTATAATCAACACACACATGATCTCCGCACACACAATCTCCATAACTATAATCACCGCATACATGATCTCCACACACACAATCTCCATAACTATAATTAGCGCACACATGACCTCCACACACACAATCTCCATAACTATAATCACCGCACACATGATCTCCACACACACAATCTCCATAACTATAATCACCGCACACATGATCTCCACACACACAATCTCCATAACTATAATCACCGCACACATGATCTCCACACACACAATCTCCATAACTATAATCAGCGCACACATGATCTCCACACACACAATCTCCATAACTATAATCACCGCACACATGATCTCCGCACACACAATCTTCATAACTATAATCACCGCACACATGATCTCCACACACACAATCTCCATAACTATAATCACCGCACACATGATCTCCACACACACAATCTCCATATCTATAATCACCGCTCACATGATTTCCGCACACACAATCTCCATATCTATAATCACCGCACACATGACCTCCACACTCACAATCTCCATAACTATAATCACCGCACACATGATCTCCACACACACAATCTCCATAACTATAATCAGCGCACACATGATCTCCACACACACAATCTCCATATCTATAATCACCGCTCACATGATCTCTGCACACACAATCTCCATATCTATAATCACCGCACACATGACCTCCACACTCACAATCTCCATAACTATAATCACCGCACACATGACCTCCACACACACAATCTCCATATCTATAATCACCGCACACATGATCTCTGCACACACAATCTCCATATCTATAATCACCGCACACATGATCTCCACACACACAATCTCCATAACTATAATCACCGCACACATGATCTCCACACACACAATCTCCATATCTATAATCACCGCACACATGATCTCCACACACACAATCTCCATAACTATAACCACCGCACACATGATCTCCACACACACAATCTCCATAACTATAATCACCGCACGCATGATCTCCACACACACAATCTCCATAACTATAATCACCGCACACATGATCTCCACACACACAATCTCCATATCTATAATCACCGCTCACATGATCTCCGCACACACAATCTCCATATCTATAATCACCGCACACATGACCTCCACACTCACAATCTCCATAACTATAATCACCGCACACATGATCTCCACACACACAATCTCCATAACTATAATCACCGCACGCATGATCTCCACACACACAATCTCCATAACTATAATCACCGCACACATGACCTCCACACACACAATCTCCATATCTATAATCACCGCTCACATGATCTCTGCACACACAATCTCCATATCTATAATCACCGCACACATGATCTCCACACACACAATCTCCATAACTATAATCACCGCACACATGATCTCCACACACACAATCTCCATATCTATAATCACCGCACACATGATCTCCACACACACAATCTCCATAACTATAACCACCGCACACATGATCTCCACACACACAATCTCCATAACTATAATCACCGCACGCATGATCTCCACACACACAATCTCCATAACTATAATCACCGCACACATGATCTCCACACACACAATCTCCATATCTATAATCACCGCTCACATGATCTCCGCACACACAATCTCCATATCTATAATCACCGCACACATGATCTCCACACACACAATCTCCATATCTATAATCACCGCACACATGATCTCCACACACACAATCTCCATAACTATAATCACCGCTCACATGATCTCCGCACACACAATCTCCATATCTATAATCACCGCACACATGATCTCCACACACACAATCTCCATATCTATAATCACCGCACACATGATCTCCGCACACACAATCTCCATAACTATAATCACCGCACACATGATCTCCACACACACAATCTCCATATCTATAATCACCGCACACATGATCTCCGCACACACAATCTCCATAACTATAATCACCGCACACATGATCTCCACACACACAATCTCCATATCTATAATCACCGCTCACATGATCTCCGCACACACAATCTCCATATCTATAATCACCGCACACATGATCTCCGCACACACAATCTCCATATCTATAATCACCGCACACATGATCTCCACACACACAATCTCCATATCTATAATCACCGCACACATGATCTCCGCACACACAATCTCCATAACTATAATCACCGCACACATGATCTCCACACACACAATCTCCATATCTATAATCACCGCACACATGATCTCCACACACACAATCTCCATATCTATAATCACCGCACACATGACCTCCACACTCACAATCTCCATAACTATAATCACCGCACACATGATCTCCACACACACAATCTCCATAACTATAATCACCGCACACATGATCTCCACACACACAATCTCCATAACTATAATCACCGCACACATGATCTCCACACACACAATCTCCATAACTATAATCACCGCACACATGATCTCCACACACACAATCTCCAAATCTATAATCACCGCACACATGATCTCCACACACACAATCTCCATAACTATAATCACCGCACACATGATCTCCACACACACAATCTCCATATCTATAATCACCGCACACATGATCTCCACACACACAGTCTCCATAACTATAATCACCGCACACATGATCTCCACACACACAATCTCAATATCTATAATCACCGCACACATGATCTCCACACACACAATCTCCTTATCTATAATCACCGCACACATGATCTCCACACACACAATCTCCATAACTATAATCACCGCACACATGATCTCCACACACACAATCTCCATAACTATAATTAGCGCACACATGATCTCCACACACACAATCTCCATAACTATAATCACCGCACACATGATCTCCACACACACAATCTCCATATCTATAATCACCGCTCACATGATCTCCGCACACACAATCTCCATAACTATAATCACCGCACACATGATCTCCACACACACAATCTCCATAACTATAATCACCGCACACATGATCTCCACACACACAATCTCCATAACTATAATCAGCGCACACATGATCTCCACACACACAATCTCCATAACTATAATCACCGCACACATGATCTCCACACACACAATCTCCATATCTATAATCACCGCTCACATGATCTCCGCACACACAATCTCCATATCTATGATCACCGCACACATGACCTCCACACTCACAATCTCCATAACTATAATCACCGCACACATGATCTCCACACACACAATCTCCATAACTATAATCACCGCACACATGATCTCCACACACACAATCTCCATAACTATAATCAGCGCACACATGATCTCCACACACACAATCTCCATATCTATAATCACCGCTCACATGATCTCCGCACACACAATCTCCATATCTATAATCACCGCACACATGACCTCCACACTCACAATCTCCATAACTATAATCAGCGCACACATGATCTCCGCACACACAATCTCCATAACTATAATCACCGCACACATGATCTCCACACACACAATCTCCATATCTATAATCACCGCTCACATGATCTCCGCACACACAATCTCCATATCTATACTCACCGCACACATGACCTCCACACTCACAATCTCCATAACTATAATCACCGCACACATGATCTCCACACACACAATCTCCATAACTATAATCACCGCTCACATGATCTCCGCATACACAATCTCCATAACTATAATCACCGCTCACATGACCTCCACACACACAATCTCCATAACTATAACCACCGCTCACATGACCTTCACACTCACAATCTCCATAACTATAATCACCGCACACATGATCTCCACACACACAATCTCCATAACTATAATCACCGCACACATGATCTCCACACACACAATCTCCATATCTATAATCACCGCACACATGATCTCCGCACACACAATCTCCATAACTATAACCACCGCACACATGATCTCCACACACACAATCTCCATAACTATAATCACCGCACACATGATCTCCGCACACACAATCTCCATAACTATAATCACCGCACACATGATCTCCGCACACACAATCTCCATAACTATAATCACCGCACACATGACCTCCACACACACAATCTCCATAACTATAATGACCGCACACATGATCTCCACACACACAATCTCCATAACTATAATCACCGCACACATGATCTCCACACACACAATCTCCATAACTATAATAACTGCACACATGATCTCCACACACACAATCTCCATAACTATAATCACCGCACACATGATCTCCACACACACAATCTCCATATCTATAATCAGCGCACACATGATCTCCACACACACAATCTCCATATCTATAACCACCGCACACATGATCTCCACACACACAATCTCCATAACTATAATCACCGCACACATGATCTCTGCACACACAATCTCCATAACTATAATCAACACACACATGATCTCCACACACACAATCTCCATAACTATAATCACCGCACACATGATCTCCGCACACACAATCTCCATAACTATAATCACCGCTCACATGATCTCCGCACACACAATCTACATAGCTATAACCACCGCACACATGATCTCCACACACACAATCTCCATTACTATAATCACCGCACACATGATCTCCACACACACAATCTCCATAACTATAATCACAGCACACAAGATCTCCACACACACAATCTCCATATCTATAATCACCACACACATGATCTCCACACACACAATCTCCATAACTATAATCAGCGCACACATGACCTCCACACACACAATCTCCATAACTATAATCACCGCACACATGATCTCCACACACACAATCTCCATAACTATAATCAACACACACATGATCTCCACACACACAATCTCCATAACTATAATCACCGCACACATGATCTCCACACACACAATCTCCATAACTATAATCACCGCACACATGACCTCCACACACACAATCTCCATAACTATAATCACCGCACACATGATCTCCACACACACAATCTCCATAACTATAATCAACACACACATGATCTCCACACACACAATCTCCATAACTACAGTTATATGAAAAAGTTTGGGCACCCCTATTAATCTTAAGCTTAATGTTTTATAAAAATTGGTGTTTTTGCAACAGCTATTTCAGTTTGATATATGTAATAACTGTTGGACACAGTAATCTTTCTGCCTTGAAATGGGGTTTATTGTACTAACAGAAAATGTGCAATCTGCATTCAAACAAAATTTGACAGGTGCATAAGTATGGGCACCTCACCAGAAAAGTGACATTAATATTTAGTAGATCCTCCTTTTGCAAAAATAACAGCCTCTAGTCGCTTCCTGTAACTTTTAATGAGTTCCTGGATCCTGGATGAAGGTATTTTTGACCATTCCTCTTTACAAAACAATTCCAGTTCAGTTAAGTTTGATGGTTGCCGAGCATGGACAGCCCTCTTCAAATGATCCCACAGATGTTCAATGATATTCAGGTCTGGGGACTGGGATGGCCATTCCAGAACATTGTAATTGTTCTTCTGCATGAATGCCTGAGTAGATTTGGAGCGGTGTTTTGGATCATTGTCTTGCTGAATGATCCATCCCCTGCGTAACTTCAACTTTATCACTGATTCTTGAACATTATTGTCAAGAATCTGCTGGTACTGAGTGGAATCCATGCGTCCCTCAACTTTAACAAGATTCCCGGTGCCGGCATTGGCCACATAGCCCCAAAGAATGATGGAACCTCCACCAAATTTTACTGTGGGTAGTAAGTGTTTTTCTTGGAATGCTGTGTTTTTTTGCCGCCATGCATAACGCCTTTTTGTATTATCAAACAACTCAATCTTGGTTTCATCAGTCCACAGGACCTTCTTCTAAAAAGAAATTGTCTTCTCCAAATGTGCTTTTGCATACCTCAGCCGACTCTGTTTGTGGCGTGCTTGCAGAAACGGCTTCTTTCGCATCACTCTCCCATACAGCTTCTCCTTGTGCAAAGTGCGTTGTATAGTTGACCGATGCACAGTGACACCATCTGCAGCAAGTTGATGCTGCAGCTCTCTGGATGTGGTCTGAGGATTGTCCTTGACTGATCTTACCATTCTTCTTCTCTGCCTTTCTGATGTTTTTCTTGGCCTGCCACTTCTGGCCTTAACAAGAACTGTCCCTGTGTTCTTCCATTTCCTTACTATGTTCCTCACAGTGGAAACTGACAGGTTAAATCTCTGAGACAGCTTTTTGTATCCTTTCCCTGAACAACTATGTTGAATAATCTTTGTTTTCAGATCATTTGACAGTTTTTTGAGGAGCCCATGATGCCACTCTTCAGAGGAGATTCAAACAGGAGAACAACTTGCAAGTGGCCACTTTAAGTAGCTTTTCTCATGATTGCATACACCAGGCTATGAAGTTCAAATCTCAATGAGGTTACAAAGCCAAAAAAAGTGCTTTAGTAAGTCAGTAAAAAGTAGGTAGGAGTATTTAAAACAAGAAAATGATAAGGGTGCCCATACTTATGCACCTGTCAAATTTTGTTTGAATGCAGATTGCACATTTTCTGTTAGTACAATAAATCTCATTTCAAGGCAGAAACATTACTGTGTCCAACAGTTATTACATATATAAAGCTGAAATAGCTGTCGCAAAAACACCAATTTTTATAAAACATTAAGCTTAAGATTAATAGGGGTGCCCAAACTTTTTCATATAACTGTATAATCACCGCACACATGATCTCCACACACACAATCTCCATAACTATAATCAGCGCACACATGATCTCCACACACACAATCTCCATAACTATAATCACCGCACACATGATCTCCGCACACACAATCTTCATAACTATAATCACCGCACACATGACCTCCACACTCACAATCTCCATAACTATAATCACCGCACACATGATCTCCACACACACAATCTCCATAACTATAATCAGCGCACACATGATCTCCACACACACAATCTCCATATCTATAATCACCGCTCACATGATCTCTGCACACACAATCTCCATATCTATAATCACCGCACACATGACCTCCACACTCACAATCTCCATAACTATAATCACCGCACACATGATCTCCACACACACAATCTCCATAACTATAATCACCGCACACATGATCTCCACACACACAATCTCCATATCTATAATCACCGCACACATGATCTCCACACACACAATCTCCATAACTATAACCACCGCACACATGATCTCCACACACACAATCTCCATAACTATAATCACCGCACACATGATCTCCACACACACAATCTCCATAACTATAATCAGCGCACACATGATCTCCACACACACAATCTCCATATCTATAATCACCGCTCACATGATCTCCGCACACACAATCTCCATATCTATAATCACCGCACACATGACCTCCACACTCACAATCTCCATAACTATAATCACCGCACACATGATCTCCACACACACAATCTCCATAACTATAATCAGCGCACACATGATCTCCACACACACAATCTCCATATCTATAATCACCGCTCACATGATCTCCGCACACACAATCTCCATATCTATAATCACCGCACACATGACCTCCACACTCACAATCTCCATAACTATAATCAGCGCACACATGATCTCCACACACACAATCTCCATAACTATAATCACCGCTCACATGATCTTCACACTCACAATCTCCATAACTATAATCAGCGCACACATGATCTCCACACACACAATCTCCATAACTATAATCACCGCACACATGATCTCCACACACACAATCTCCATAACTATAATCACCGCACACATGATCTCCACACACACAATCTCCATAACTATAATCAGCGCACACATGATCTCCACACACACAATTTCCATATCTATAATCACCGCTCACATGATCTCCGCACACACAATCTCCATATCTATAATCACCGCACACATGATCTCCACACACACAATCTCCATATCTATAATCACCGCTCACATGATCTCCGCACACACAATCTCCATATCTATAATCACCGCACACATGACCTCCACACTCACAATCTCCATAACTATAATCACCGCACACATGATCTCCACACACACAATCTCCATATCTATAATCACCGCACACATGATCTCCACACACACAATCTCCATAACTATAATCACCGCACACATGATCTCCACACACACAATCTCCATAACTATAATCACCGCACACATGATCTCCACACACACAATCTCCATAACTATAATCACCGCACACATGATCTCCACACACACAATCTCCATAACTATAATCAGCGCACACATGATCTCCACACACACAATCTCCATAACTATAATCACCACACACATGATCTCCACACACACAATCTCCATAACTATAATCACCGCACACATGATCTCCACACACACAATCTCCATAACTATAATCACCGCACACATGATCTCCACACACACAATCTACATAACTATAATCACCGCACACATGATCTCCACACACACAATCTCCATATCTATAATCACCGCACACATGACCTCCACACTCACAATCTCCATAACTATAATCACCGCACACATGATCTCCACACACACAATCTCCATAACTATAATCAGCGCACACATGATCTCCACACACACAATCTCCATATCTATAATCACCGCTCACACGATCTCCACACACACAATCTCCATATCTATAATCACCGCTCACATGATCTCCGCACACACAATCTCCATATCTATAATCACCGCACACATGATGTACGCACACACAATCTCCATAACTATAACCACCGCACACATGACCTCCACACTCACAATCTCCATAACTATAATCACCGCTCACATGATCTCCGCACACACAATCTCCATAACTATAATCACTGCACACATGATCTCCACACACACAATCTCCATAACTATAATCACCGCTCACATGATCTCCGCACACACAATCTCCATATCTATAATCACCGCACACATGACCTCCACACTCACAATCTCCATAACTATAATCACCGCACACATGATCTCCACACACACAATCTCCATAACTATAATCACCGCTCACATGATCTCCACACACACAATCTCCATAACTATAACCACCGCTCACATGACCTCCACACTCACAATCTCCATAACTATAATCACCGCACACATGATCTCCACACACACAATCTCCATAACTATAATCACCGCACACATGATATCCACACACACAATCTCCATATCTATAATCACCGCACACATGATCTCCACACACACAATCTCCATAACTATAACCACCGCACACATGAACTCCACACACACAATCTCCATAACTATAATCACCGCACACATGACCTTCGCACACACAATCTCCATAACTATAATCACCGCACACATGACCTCCACACACACAATCTCCATAACTATAATCACCGCACACATGATCTCCGCACACACAATCTCCATAACTATAATCAGCGCACACATGACCTCCACACACACAATCTCCATAACTATAATCACCGCACACATGATCTCCGCACACACAATCTCC
This sequence comes from Phyllobates terribilis, assembly GCF_046119375.1. Classification (NCBI taxonomy): domain Eukaryota; kingdom Metazoa; phylum Chordata; class Amphibia; order Anura; family Dendrobatidae; genus Phyllobates; species Phyllobates terribilis. Next base: position 191,287,501 of record NW_027362768.1, read on the forward strand.
ATAACTATAATCACCGCACACATGATCTCCACACACACAATCTCCATAACTATAATCACCGCACACATGATCTCCACACACACAATCTCCATATCTATAATCACCGCTCACATGATCTCCGCACACACAATCTCCATATCTATAATCACCGCACACATGATCTCCACACTCACAATCTCCATAACTATAATCACCGCACACATGATCTCCACACACACAATCTCCATAACTATAATCAGCGCACACATGATCTCCACACACACAATCTCCATATCTATAATCACCGCTCACATGATCTCTGCACACACAATCTCCATATCTATAATCACCGCACACATGACCTCCACACTCACAATCTCCATAACTATAATCACCGCACACATGATCTCCACACACACAATCTCCATAACTATAATCACCGCACACATGATCTCCACACACACAATCTCCATATCTATAATCACCGCACACATGATCTCCACACACACAATCTCCATAACTATAACCACCGCACACATGATCTCCACACACACAATCTCCATAACTATAATCACCGCACACATGATCTCCACACACACAATCTCCATAACTATAATCAGCGCACACATGATCTCCACACACACAATCTCCATATCTATAATCACCGCTCACATGATCTCCGCACACACAATCTCCATATCTATAATCACCGCACACATGACCTCCACACTCACAATCTCCATAACTATAATCACCGCACACATGATCTCCACACACACAATCTCCATAACTATAATCAGCGCACACATGATCTCCACACACACAATCTCCATATCTATAATCACCGCTCACATGATCTCCGCACACACAATCTCCATATCTATAATCACCGCACACATGACCTCCACACTCACAATCTCCATAACTATAATCACCGCACACATGATCTCCACACACACAATCTCCATAACTATAATCACCGCACACATGATCTCCACACACACAATCTCCATAACTATAATCACCGCACACATGATCTCCACACACACAATCTCCATATCTATAATCACCGCACACATGATCTCCACACACACAATCTCCATATCTATAATCACCGCACACATGATCTCCACACACACAATCTCCATAACTATAACCACCGCACACATGATCTCCACACACACAATTTCCATATCTATAATCACCGCTCACATGATCTCCGCACACACAATCTCCATATCTATAATCACCGCACACATGATCTCCACACACACAATCTCCATAACTATAATCAGCGCACACATGATCTCCACACACACAATCTCCATATCTATAATCACCGCTCACATGATCTCCGCACACACAATCTCCATATCTATAATCACCGCACACATGACCTCCACACTCACAATCTCCATAACTATAATCACCGCACACATGATCTCCACACACACAATCTCCATAACTATAATCACCGCACACATGATCTCCACACACACAATCTCCATAACTATAATCACCGCACACATGATCTCCACACACACAATCTCCATATCTATAATCACCGCACACATGATCTCCACACACACAATCTCCATATCTATAATCACCGCACACATGATCTCCACACACACAATCTCCATATCTATAATCACCGCTCACATGATCTCCGCACACACAATCTCCATAACTATAATCACCGCACACATGATCTCCACACACACAATCTCCATATCTATAATCACCGCACACATGATCTCCACACACACAATCTCCATATCTATAATCACCGCACACATGACCTCCACACTCACAATCTCCATAACTATAATCACCGCACACATGATCTCCACACACACAATCTCCATATCTATAATCACCGCACACATGATCTCCACACACACAATCTCCATAACTATAATCACCGCACACATGATCTCCACACACACAATCTCCATAACTATAATCACCGCACACATGATCTCCACACACACAATCTACATAACTATAATCACCGCACACATGATCTCCACACACACAATCTCCATATCTATAATCACCGCACACATGACCTCCACACTCACAATCTCCATAACTATAATCACCGCACACATGATCTCCACACACACAATCTCCATAACTATAATCAGCGCACACATGATCTCCACACACACAATCTCCATATCTATAATCACCGCTCACACGATCTCCACACACACAATCTCCATATCTATAATCACCGCTCACATGATCTCCGCACACACAATCTCCATATCTATAATCACCGCACACATGATGTACGCACACACAATCTCCATAACTATAACCACCGCACACATGACCTCCACACTCACAATCTCCATAACTATAATCACCGCTCACATGATCTCCGCACACACAATCTCCATAACTATAATCACTGCACACATGATCTCCACACACACAATCTCCATAACTATAATCACCGCTCACATGATCTCCGCACACACAATCTCCATATCTATAATCACCGCACACATGACCTCCACACTCACAATCTCCATAACTATAATCACCGCACACATGATCTCCACACACACAATCTCCATAATTATAATCACCGCTCACATGATCTCCACACACACAATCTCCATAACTATAATCACCGCACACATGATCTCCGCACACACAATCTCCATAACTATAATCACCGCTCACATGACCTCCACACTCACAATCTCCATAACTATAATCACCGCACACATGATCTCCACACACACAATCTCCATAACTATAATCACCGCACACATGATATCCACACACACAATCTCCATATCTATAATCACCGCACACATGATCTCCGCACACACAATCTCCATAACTATAATCACCGCACACATGATCTCCACACACACAATCTCCATAACTATAACCACCGCACACATGAACTCCACACACACAATCTCCATAACTATAATCACCGCACACATGACCTTCGCACACACAATCTCCATAACTATAATCACCGCACACATGACCTCCACACACACAATCTCCATAACTATAATCAGCGCACACATGACCTCCACACACACAATCTCCATAACTATAATCACCGCACACATGATCTCCGCACACACAATCTCCATAACTATAATCACCGCACACATGATCTCCACACACACAATCTCCATAACTATAATCACCGCACACATGATCTCCACACACACAATCTCCATATCTATAATCACCGCTCACATGATCTCTGCACACACAATCTCCATATCTATAATCACCGCACACATGACCTCCACACTCACAATCTCCATAACTATAATCACCGCACACATGATCTCCACACACACAATCTCCATATCTATAATCACCGCACACATGATCTCCACACACACAATCTCCATAACTATAATCACCGCACACATGATCTCCACACACACAATCTCCATAACTATAATCACCGCACACATGATCTCCACACACACAATCTCCATAACTATAATCACCGCACACATGATCTCCACACACACAATCTCCATATCTATAATCACCGCACACATGATCTCCACACACACAATCTCCATAACTATAATCACCGCACACATGATCTCCACACACACAATCTCCATATCTATAATCACCGCACACATGATCTCCACACACACAATCTCCATATCTATAATCACCGCACACATGATCTCCACACACACAATCTCCATATCTATAATCACCGCACACATGATCTCCACACACACAATCTCCATAACTATAATCACCGCACACATGATCTCCACACACACAATTTCCATATCTATAATCACCGCTCACATGATCTCCGCACACACAATCTCCATATCTATAATCACCGCACACATGATCTCCACACACACAATCTCCATATCTATAATCACCGCTCACATGATCTCCGCACACACAATCTCCATATCTATAATCACCGCACACATGACCTCCACACTCACAATCTCCATAACTATAATCACCGCACACATGATCTCCACACACACAATCTCCATATCTATAATCACCGCACACATGATCTCCACACACACAATCTCCATAACTATAATCACCGCACACATGATCTCCACACACACAATCTCCATAACTATAATCACCGCACACATGATCTCCACACACACAATCTCCATAACTATAATCACCGCACACATGATCTCCACACACACAATCTCCATAACTATAATCAGCGCACACATGATCTCCACACACACAATCTACATAACTATAATCACCGCACACATGATCTCCACACACACAATCTCCATATCTATAATCACCGCACACATGACCTCCACACTCACAATCTCCATAACTATAATCACCGCACACATGATCTCCACACACACAATCTCCATAACTATAATCAGCGCACACATGATCTCCACACACACAATCTCCATATCTATAATCACCGCTTACACGATCTCCACACACACAATCTCCATATCTATAATCACCGCTCACATGATCTCCGCACACACAATCTCCATATCTATAATCACCGCACACATGATGTACGCACACACAATCTCCATAACTATAACCACCGCATACATTACCTCCACACTCACAATCTCCATAACTATAATCACCGCTCACATGATCTCCGCACACACAATCTCCATAACTATAATCACTGCACACATGATCTCCACACACACAATCTCCATAACTATAACCACCGCTCACATGACCTCCACACTCACAATCTCCATAACTATAATCACCGCACACATGATCTCCACACACACAATCTCCATAACTATAATCACCGCACACATGATATCCACACACACAATCTCCATATCTATAATCACCGCACACATGATCTCCACACACACAATCTCCATAACTATAATCACCGCACACATGATCTCCACACACACAATCTCCATAACTATAACCACCGCACACATGAACTCCACACACAATCTCCATAACTATAATCACCGCACACATGATCTCCACACACACAATCTCCATAACTATAATCACCGCACACATGATCTCCACACACACAATCTCCATAACTATAACCACCGCACACATGAACTCCACACACACAATCTCCATAGCTATAATCACCGCACACATGATCTCCGCACACACAATCTCCATAACTATAATCACCGCACACATGATCTCCGCAGACACAATCTCCATAACTATAATCACCGCACACATGATCTCCACACACACAATCTCCATAACTATAACCACCGCACACATGAACTCCACACACACAATCTCCATAGCTATAATCACCGCACACATGACCTTCGCACACACAATCTCCATAACTATAATCACCGCACACATGACCTCCACACACACAATCTCCATAACTATAATCAGCGCACACATGACCTCCACACACACAATCTCCATAACTATAATCACCGCACACATGATCTCCGCACACACAATCTCCATAACTATAATCACCGCACACATGATCTCCACACACACAATCTCCATAACTATAATCACCGCACACATGATCTCCACACACACAATCTCCATATCTATAATCACCGCTCACATGATCTCTGCACACACAATCTCCATATCTATAATCACCGCACACATGACCTCCACACTCACAATGTCCATAACTATAATCACTGCACACATGATCTCCACACACACAATCTCCATAACTATAATCACGGCACACATGATCTCCACACACACAATCTCCATAACTATAATCACCGCTCACATGATCTCTGCACACACAATCTCCATATCTATAATCACCGCACACATGACCTCCACACTCACAATGTCCATAACTATAATCACTGCACACATGATCTCCACACACACAATCTCCATAACTATAATCACCGCACACATGATCTCTGCACACAATCTCCATAACTATAATCAACACACACATGATCTCCACACACACAATCTCCATAACTATAATCACCGCACACATGATCTCCGCACACACAATCTCCATAACTATAATCACGGCACACATGATCTCCACACACACAATCTCCATAACTATAATCACCGCACACATGACCTCCACACTCACAATGTCCATAACTATAATCACCGCACACATGATCTCTGCACACAATCTCCATAACTATAATCAGCGCACACATGATCTCCGCACACACAATCTCCATAACTATAATCAGCGCACACATGATCTCCACACACACAATCTCCATATCTATAATCACCGCTCACATGATCTCCGCACACACAATCTCCATAACTATAATCAGCGCACACATGATCTCCACACACACAATCTCCATATCTATAATCACCGCACACATGATCTCCGCACACACAATCTCCATAACTATAATCAGCGCACACATGACCTCCACACTCACAATCTCCATAACTATAATCACCGCACACATGATCTCCACACACACAATCTCCATAACTATAATCAGCGCACACATGATCTCCACACACACAATCTCCATATCTATAATCACCGCTCACATGATCTCTGCACACACAATCTCCATATCTATAATCACCGCACACATGACCTCCACACTCACAATCTCCATAACTATAATCACCGCACACATGATCTCCACACACACAATCTCCATAACTATAATCACCGCACACATGATCTCCACACACACAATCTCCATATCTATAATCACCGCACACATGATCTCCACACACACAATCTCCATATCTATAATCACCGCACACATGATCTCCACACACACAGTCTCCATAACTATAATCACCGCACACATGATCTCCACACACACAATCTCCATATCTATAATCACCGCACACATGATCTCCACACACACAATCTCCATAACTATAATCACCGCACACATGATCTCCACACACACAATCTCCATAACTATAATCACCGCACACATGATGTCCACACACACAATCTCCATAACTATAATCAGCGCACACATGATCTCCACACACACAATCTCCATATCTATAATCACCGCTCACACGATCTCCACACACACAATCTCCATATCTATAATCACCGCTTACATGATCTCCGCACACACAATCTCCATATCTATAATCACCGCACACATGACCTCCACACTCACAATCTCCATAACTATAATCAGCGCACACATGATCTCCGCACACACAATCTCCATAACTATAATCACCGCACACATGATCTCCACACACACAATCTCCATATCTATAATCACCGCTCACATGATCTCCGCACACACAATCTCCATATCTATAATCACCGCACACATGACCTCCACACTCACAATCTCCATAACTATAATCACCGCACACATGATCTCCACACACACAATCTCCATAACTATAATCACCGCTCACATGATCTCCGCATACACAATCTCCATAACTATAATCACCGCTCACATGACCTCCACACACACAATCTCCATAACTATAACCACCGCTCACATGACCTCCACACTCACAATCTCCATAACTATAATCACCGCACACATGATCTCCACACACACAATCTCCATAACTATAATCACCGCACACATGATCTCCACACACACAATCTCCATAACTATAACCACCGCACACATGATCTCCGCACACACAATCTCCATAACTATAATCAGCGCACACATGATCTCCACACAAACAATCTCCATATCTATAATCACCGCTCACATGATCTCCACACACACAATCTCCATATCTATAATCACCGCACACATGATCTCCGCACACACAATCTCCATAACTATAATCACCGCACACATGATCTCCGCACACACAATCTCCATAACTATAATCAGCGCACACATGATCTCCGCACAAACAATCTCCATATCTATAATCAGCGCACACATGATCTCCACACACACAATCTCCATATCTATAATCACCGCACACATGATCTCCGCACACACAATCTCCATATCTATAATCACCGCACACATGATCTCCACACACACAATCTCCATAACTATAACCACCGCACACATGACCTCCACACACACAATCTCCATAACTATAATGACCGCACACATGATCTCCACACACACAATCTCCATAACTATAATCACCGCACACATGATCTCCACACACACAATCTCCATATCTATAATCACCACACACATGATCTCCACACACACAATCTCCATAACTATAATCACCGCACACATGATCTCCACACACACAATCTCCATAACTATAATCACCGCACACATGATCTCCACACACACAATCTCCATATCTATAATCACCGCACACATGATCTCTGCACACACAATCTCCATAACTATAATCAACACACACATGATCTCCACACACACAATCTCCATAACTATAATCACCGCACACATGATCTCCGCACACACAATCTCCATAACTATAATCACCGCACACATGATCTCCACACACACAATCTCCATAACTATAATCAGCGCACACATGACCTCCACACACACAATCTCCATAACTATAATCACCGCACACATGATCTCCACACACACAATCTCCATAACTATAATCAACACACACATGATCTCCACACACACAATCTCCATAACTATAATCACCGCACACATGATCTCCACACACACAATCTCCATAACTATAATCAGCGCACACATGATCTCCACACACACAATCTCCATAACTATAATCACCGCACACATGATCTCCGCACACACAATCTTCATAACTATAATCACCGCACACATGATCTCCACACACACAATCTCCATAACTATAATCACCGCACACATGATCTCCACACATACAATCTCCATATCTATAATGACCGCTCACATGATCTCCGCACACACAATCTCCATATCTATAATCACCGCACACATGACCTCCACACTCACAATCTCCATAACTATAATCACCGCACACATGATCTCCACACACACAATCTCCATAACTATAATCACCGCACACATGATCTCCACACACACAATCTCCATAACTATAACCACCGCACACATGATCTCCACACACACAATCTCCATAACTATAATCACCGCTCACATGATCTCCACACACACAATCTCCATATCTATAATCACCGCTCACATGATCTCCACACACACAATCTCCATAACTATAACCACCGCACACATGATCTCCACACACACAATCTCCATAACTATAATCACCGCACACATGATCTCCACACACACAATCTCCATAACTATAATCACCGCTCACATGATCTCCACACACACAATCTCCATAACTATAATCACCGCACACATGATCTCCACACACACAATCTCCATAACTATAATCAGCGCACACATGATCTCCACACACACAATCTCCATATCTATAATCACCGCTCACATGATCTCCGCACACACAATCTCCATATCTATAATCACCGCACACATGACCTCCACACTCACAATCTCCATAACTATAATCACCGCACACATGATCTCCACACACACAATCTCCATAACTATAATCACCGCACACATGATCTCCACACACACAATCTCCATAACTATAATCACCGCACACATGATCTCCACACACACAATCTCCATATCTATAATCACCGCACACATGATCTCCACACACACAATCTCCATATCTATAATCACCGCACACATGATCTCCACACACACAATCTCCATAACTATAATCACCGCACACATGATCTCCACACACACAATCTCCATAACTATAATCACCGCACACATGATCTCCACACACACAATCTCCATAACTATAATCAGCGCACACATGATCTCCACACACACAATCTCCATATCTATAATCACCGCTCACATGATCTCCGCACACACAATCTCCATATCTATAATCACCGCACACATGATCTCCACACACACAATCTCCATATCTATAATCACCGCACACATGACCTCCACACACACAATCTCCATAACTATAATCACCGCACACATGATCTCCACACACACAATCTCCATAACTATAATCACCGCACACATGATCTCCGCACACACAATCTCCATAACTATAATCACCGCACACATGATCTCCACACACACAATCTCCATAACTATAATCAGCGCACACATGATCTCCACACACACAATCTCCATAACTATAATCACCGCTCACATGATCTCCACACACACAATCTCCATAACTATAATCAGCGCACACATGATCTCCACACACACAATCTCCATAACTATAATCAGCGCACACATGATCTCCACACACACAATCTCCATAACTATAATCACCGCTCACATGATCTCCGCACACACAATCTCCATAACTATAATCACCGCACACATGATCTCCACACACACAATCTCCATATCTATAATCACCGCTCACATGATCTCCGCACACACAATCTCCATATCTATAATCACCGCACACATGATCTCCACACACACAATCTCCATATCTATAATCACCGCTCACATGATCTCCACACACACAATCTCCATATCTATAATCACCGCACACATGATCTCCACACACACAATCTCCATAACTATAATCACCGCACACATGATCTCCACACACACAATCTCCATAACTATAATCAGCGCACACATGATCTCCACACACACAATCTCCATATCTATAATCACCACACACATGATCTCCACACACACAATCTCCATAACTATAATCACTGCACACATGATCTCCACACACACAATCTCCATAACTATAATCAGCGCACACATGATCTCCGCACACACAATCTCCATAACTATAATCACCGCACACATGATCTCCACACACACAATCTCCATAACTATAATCAGCGCACACATGATCTCCACACACACAATCTCCATATCTATAATCACCGCTCACACGATCTCCACACACACAATCTCCATAACTATAATCACCGCACACATGATCTCCACACACACAATCTCCATAACTATAATCAGCGCACACATGATCTCCACACACACAATCTCCATATCTATAATCACCGCTCACACGATCTCCACACACACAATCTCCATATCTATAATCACCGCTCACATGATCTCCGCACACACAATCTCCATAACTATAATCAGCGCACACATGATCTCCACACACACAATCTCCATAACTATAATCACCACACACATGATCTCCACACTCACAATCTCCATAACTATAATCAGCGCACACATGATCTCCACACACACAATCTCCATAACTATAATCAACGCACACATGATCTCCACACTCACAATCTCCATAACTATAATCAACGCACACATGACCTCCACACTCACAATCTCCATAACTATAATCACCGCACACATGACCTCCACACTCACAATCTCCATAACTATAATCAGCGCACACATGATCTCCACACACACAATCTCCATAACTATAATCACCGCACACATGATCTCCACACACACAATCTCCATAACTATAATCACTGCACACATGATCTCCACACACACAATCTCCATAACTATAATCACCGCACACATGATCTCCACACACACAATCTCCATATCTATAATCACCGCTCACATGATCTCCGCACACACAATCTCCATATCTATAATCACCGCACACATGACCTCCACACTCACAATCTCCATAACTATAATCACCGCACACATGATCTCCACACACACAATCTCCATAACTATAATCACCGCTCACATGATCTCCGCACACACAATCTCCATAACTATAACCACCGCTCACATGACCTCCACACTCACAATCTCCATAACTATAATCACCGCACACATGATCTCCACACACACAATCTCCATAACTATAATCACCGCACACATGATCTCCACACACACAATCTCCATAACTATAATCACCGCACACATGATCTCCACACACACAATCTCCATAACTATAATCACCGCACACATGATCTCCGCACACACAATCTCCATAACTATAATCACCGCACACATGATCTCCACACACACAATCTCCATAACTATAACCACCGCACACATGAACTCCACACACACAATCTCCATAACTATAATCACCACACACATGACCTTCGCACACACAATCTCCATATCTATAATCACCGCACACATGATCTCCACACACACAATCTCCATAACTATAATCACCGCACACATGATCTCCGCACACACAATCTCCATAACTATAATCAGCGCACACATGATCTCCACACACACAGTCTACATAATTATAATCAGCGCACACATGATCTCCACACACACCATCTCCATATCTATAATCACCGCACACATGATCTCCACACACACAATCTCCATAACTATAATCAGCGCACACATGATCTCCGCACACACAATCTCCATAACTATAATCAGCGCACACATGATCTCCACACACACAGTCTACATAACTATAATCAGCGCACACATGATCTCCACACTCACAATCTCCATATCTATAATCACCGCACACATGATCTCCACACACACAATCTCCATAACTATAATCACCGCACACATGATCTCCACACACACAATCTCCATAACTATAATCAACGCACACATGATCTCCACACACACAATCTCCATATCTATAATCACCGCACACATGATCTCCACACACACAATCTCCATAACTATAATCACCGCACACATGATCTCCACACACACAATCTCCATAACTATAACCACCGCACACATGATCTCCACACACACAATCTCCATAACTATAATCACCGCACACATGATCTCCGCACACACAATCTCCATAACTATAATCAGCGCACACATGACCTCCACACTCACAATCTCCATAACTATAATCAGCGCACACATGATCTCCACACACACAATCTCCATATCTATAATCAACACACACATGACGTCCACACACAAAATCTCCATAACTATAATCAGAGCACACATGATCTCCACACACACAATCTCCATAACTATAATCACCGCACACATGATGTACGCACACACAATCTTCATAACTATAATCACCGCACACATGATCTCCACACACACAATCTCCATAACTATAATCACCGCACACATGATCTCCACACACACAATCTCCATAACTATAATCACCGCACACATGATCTCCACACACACAATCTACATAACTATAATCACCGCACACATGATCTCCGCACACACAATCTTCATAACTATAATCACCGCACACATGATCTCCACACACACAATCTCCATAACTATAATCAGCGCACACATGATCTCCACACACACAATCTCCATAACTATAATCACCGCACACATGATCTCCACACACACAATCTCCATAACTTTAATCACCGCACACATGATCTCCACACACACAATTTCCATAACTATAATCAGCGCACACATGATCTCCACACACACAATCTTCAAAACTATAATCACCGCACACATGATCTCCGCACACACAATCTCCATAACTATAATCAGCGCACACATGATCTCCACACACACAATCTCCATAACTATAATCACCGCACACATGATCTCCACACACACAATCTCCATAACTATAATCACCGCACACATGATCTCCACACACACAATCTCCATAACTATAATCACCGCACACATGATCTCCGCACACACAATCTTCAAAACTATAATCACCGCACACATGATCTCCGCACACACAATCTCCATAACTATAATCAGCGCACACATGATCTCCACACACACAATCTCCATAACTATAATCACCGCACACATGATCTCCACACACACAATCTCCATAACTATAATCACCGCACACATGATCTCCACACACACAATCTCCATAACTATAATCAGCGCACACATGATCTCCACACACACAATCTCCATAACTATAATCACCGCACACATGATCTCCGCACACACAATCTTCATAACTATAATCACCGCACACATGATCTCCACACACACAATCTCCATAACTATAATCACCGCACACATGATCTCCACACACACAATCTCCATATCTATAATCACCGCTCACATGATCTCCGCACACACAATCTCCATATCTATAATCACCGCACACATGACCTCCACACTCACAATCTCCATAACTATAATCACCGCACACATGATCTCCACACACACAATCTCCATAACTATAATCAGCGCACACATGACCTCCAAACTCACAATCTCCATAACTATAACCACCACACACATGATCTCCACACACACAATCTCCATAACTATAATCAGCGCACACATGACCTCCACACTCACAATCTCCATAACTATAATCACCACACACATGATCTCCACACACACAATCTCCATAACTATAATCAGCGCACACATGATCTCCGCACACACAATCTCCATATCTATAATCACCGCACACATGATCTCCACACACACAATCTCCATATCTATAATCACCGCTCACATGATCTCTGCACACACAATCTCCATATCTATAATCACCGCACACATGACCTCCACACTCACAATCTCCATAACTATAATCACCGCACACATGATCTCCACACCCACAATCTCCATAACTATAATCACCGCACACATGATCTCCACACACACAATCTCCATATCTATAATCACCGCACACATGATCTCCACACACACAATCTCCATAACTATAACCACCGCACACATGATCTCCACACACACAATCTCCATAACTATAATCACCGCACACATGATCTCCACACACACAATCTCCATAACTATAAACAGCGCACACATGATCTCCACACACACAATCTCTATAACTATAATCACCGCACACATGATCTCCACACACACAATCTCCATATCTATAATCACCGCTCACATGATCTCCGCACACACAATCTCCATATCTATAATCACCGCACACATGATCTCCACACACACAATCTCCATAACTATAATCAGCGCACACATGATCTCCACACACACAATCTCCATAACTATAATCACCGCACACATGATCTCCACACACACAATCTCCATAACTATAATCAGCGCACACATGATCTCCACACACACAATCTCCATATCTATAATCACCGCTCACACGATCTCCACACACACAATCTCAATATCTATAATCACCGCTCACATGATCTCCGCACACACAATCTCCATATCTATAATCACCGCACACATGACCTCCACACTCACAATCTCCATAACTATAATCACCGCACACATGATCTCCACACACACAATCTCCATAACTATAATCACCGCACACATAATCTCCACACACACAATCTCCATATCTATAATCACCGCACACATGATCTCCACACACACAATCTCCATAACTATAATCACCGCACACATGATCTCCACACACACAATCTCCATAACTATAATCACCGCACACATGATCTCCACACACACAATCTCCATAACTATAATCACCGCACACATGATCTCCACACACACAATCTCCATAACTATAATCACAGCTCACAAGATCTCCACACACACAATCTTCATAACTATAATCAGCGCACACATGATCTCCACACACACAATCTCCATATCTATAATCACCGCTCACATGATCTCCGCACACACAATCTCCATATCTATAATCACCGCACACATGATCTCCACACACACAATCTCCATAACTATAATCACCGCACACATGATCTCCACACACACAATCTCCATATCTATAATCACCGCTCACATGATCTCCGCACACACAATCTCCATATCTATAATCACAGCACACATGACCTCCACACTCACAATCTCCATAACTATAATCAGCGCACACATGATCTCCACACACACAATCTCCATATCTATAATCACCGCTCACACGATCTCCACACACACAATCTCCATAACTATAACCACCGCTCACATGATCTCCACACACACAATCTTCATAACTATAACCACCGCTCACATGATCTCCACACACACAATCTCCATAACTATAATCACCGCACACATGATCTCCACACACACAATCTCCATATCTATAATCACCGCACACATGATCTCCGCACACACAATCTCCATAGCTATAATCACCGCACACATGACCTCCACACACACAATCTCCATAACTATAATCAGCGCACACATGAACTCCACACACACAATCTCCATAACTATAACCACCGCACACATGAACTGCACACACACAATCTCCATAACTATAATCACCGCACACATGACCTCCGCACACACAATCTCCATATCTATAATCACCGCACACATGATCTCCACACACACAATCTCCATAACTATAATCACCGCACACATGATCTCCGCACACACAATCTCCATAACTATAATCAGCGCACACATGATCTCCGCACACACAATCTCCATAACTATCACCACCGCATACATGATCTCCACACACACAATCTCCATAACTATAATCAACGCACACATGATCTCCACACACACAATCTCCATATCTATAATCACCGCACACATGATCTCCACACACACAATCTCCATAACTATAATCACCGCACACATGATCTCCACACACACAATCTCCATAACTATAACCACCGCACACATGATCTCCACACACACAATCTCCATAACTATAATCACCGCACACATGATCTCCGCACACACAATCTCCATAACTATAATCACCGCACACATGACCTCCACACTCACAATCTCCATAACTATAATCAGCGCACACATGATCTCCACACACACAATCTCCATATCTATAATCAACACACACATGACGTCCACACACACAATCTCCATAACTATAATCAACACACACATGATCTCCACACACACAATCTCCATAACTATAATCACCGCACACATGATCTCCACACACACAATCTCCATAACTATAATCACCGCACACATGATCTCCGCACACACAATCTCCATAACTATAATCACCGCACACATGACCTCCACACTCACAATCTCCATAACTATAATCACCGCACACATGACCTCCACACTCACAATCTCCATAACTATAATCACCGCACACATGATCTCCACACACACAATCTCCATATCTATAATCAACACACACATGACGTCCACACACACAATCTCCATAACTATAATCAGCGCACACATGATCTCCACACACACAATCTTCATAACTATAATCAGCGCACACATGATCTCCACACACACAATCTCCATATCTATAATCACCGCACACATGATCTCCACACACACAATCTCCATAACTATAATCAGCGCACACATGATCTCCGCACACACAATCTCCATATCTATAATCACCGCACACATGATCTCCACACACACAATCTCCATAACTATAATCAGCGCACACATGATCTCCGCACACACAATCTCCATAACTATAATCAGCGCACACATGATCTCCACACACACAGTCTACATAACTATAATCAGCGCACACATGATCGCCACACTCACAATCTCCATATCTATAATCACCGCACACATGATCTCCACACACACAATCTCCATAACTATAATCAGCGCACACATGATCTCCGCACACACAATCTCCATATCTATAATCACCGCACACATGATCTCCACACACACAATCTCCATAACTATAATCAGCGCACACATGATCTCCGCACACACAATCTCCATAACTATAATCAGCGCACACATGATCTCCACACACACAGTCTACATAACTATAATCAGCGCACACATGATCTCCACACTCACAATCTCCATATCTATAATCACCGCACACATGATCTCCACACACACAATCTCCATAACTATAATCAACGCACACATGATCTCCACACACACAATCTCCATAACTATAATCACCGCACACATGATCTCCACACACACAATCTCCATAACTATAATCACCGCACACATGATCTCCACACACACAATCTACATAACTATAATCAACGCACACATGATCTCCACACACACAATCTCCATAACTATAATCACCGCACACATGATCTCCGCACACACAATCTCCATAACTATAATCACCGCACACATGACCTCCACACTCACAATCTCCATAACTATAATCACCGCACACATGATCTCCACACACACAATCTCCATATCTATAATCAACACACACATGACGTCCACACACACAATCTCCATAACTATAATCAGCGCACACATGATCTCCACACACACAATCTCCATATCTATAATCAACACACACATGATCTCCACACACACAATCTCCATAACTATAATCACCGCACACATGATCTCCACACACACAATCTCCATAACTATAATCACCGCACACATGACGTCCACACACACAATCTCCATAACTATAATCACCGCACACATGATCTCCACACACACAATCTTCATAACTATAATCAGCGCACACATGATCTCCACACACACAATCTCCATATCTATAATCACCGCACACATGATCTCCACACACACAATCTCCATATCTATAATCACCACACACATGATCTCCGCACACACAATCTCCATAACTATAATCACCGCACACATGACGTCCACACACACAATCTCCATAACTATAATCAGCGCACACATGATCTCCACACACACAATCTTCATAACTATAATCAGCGCACACATGATCTCCACACACACAATCTCCATAACTATAATCACCGCACACATGATCTCCACACACACAATCTCCATAACTATAATCACCGCACACATGATCTCCACACACACAATCTCCATATCTATAATCACCGCACACATGATCTCCGCACACACAATCTCCATAGCTATAATCACCGCACACATGACCTCCACACACACAATCTCCATAACTATAATCAGCGCACACATGAACTCCACACACACAATCTCCATAACTATAACCACCGCACACATGAACTGCACACACACAATCTCCATAACTATAATCACCGCACACATGACCTCCGCACACACAATCTCCATATCTATAATCACCGCACACATGATCTCCACACACACAATCTCCATAACTATAATCACCGCACACATGATCTTCGCACACACAATCTCCATAACTATAATCAGCGCACACATGATCTCCGCACACACAATCTCCATAACTATCACCACCGCATACATGATCTCCACACACACAATCTCCATAACTATAATCAACGCACACATGATCTCCACACACACAATCTCCATATCTATAATCATCGCACACATGATCTCCACACACACAATCTCCATAACTATAATCACCGCACACATGATCTCCACACACACAATCTCCATAACTATAATCACCGCACACATGATCTCCACACACACAATCTCCATAACTATAATCACCGCACACATGATCTCCGCACACACAATCTCCATAACTATAATCACCGCACACATGATCTCCGCACACACAATCTCCATAACTATAATCACCGCACACATGACCTCCACACTCACAATCTCCATAACTATAATCAGCGCACACATGATCTCCACACACACAATCTCCATATCTATAATCAACACACACATGATCTCCACACACACAATCTCCATAACTATAATCAGCGCACACATGATCTCCGCACACACAATCTCCATATCTATAATCACCGCACACATGATCTCCACACACACAATCTCCATATCTATAATCACCGCACACATGATCTCCACACACACAATCTCCATAACTATAATCAGCGCACACATGATCTCCACACACACAATCTCCATAACTATAATCAGCGCACACATGATCTCCGCACACACAATCTCCATAACTATAATCAGCGCACACATGATCTCCACACACACAGTCTACATAACTATAATCAGCGCACACATGATCTCCACACTCACAATCTCCATATCTATAATCACCGCACACATGATCTCCACACACACAATCTCCACAACTATAATCAGCGCACACATGATCTCCGCACACACAATCTCCATATCTATAATCACCGCACACATGATCTCCACACACACAATCTCCATAACTATAATCAGCGCACACATGATCTCCGCACACACAATCTCCATAACTATAATCAGCGCACACATGATCTCCGCACACACAGTCTACATAACTATAATCAGCGCACACATGATCTCCACACTCACAATCTCCATATCTATAATCACCGCACACATGATCTCCACACACACAATCTCCATAACTATAATCACCGCACACATGATCTCCACACACACAATCTCCATAACTATAATCAACGAACACATGATCTCCACACACACAATCTCCATAACTATAATCACCGCACACATGATCTCCGCACACACAATCTCCATAACTATAATCACCGCACACATGACCTCCACACTCACAATCTCCATAACTATAATCACCGCACACATGATCTCCACACACACAATCTCCATATCTATAATCAACACACACATGACGTCCACACACACAATCTCCATAACTATAATCAGCGCACACATGATCTCCACACACACAATCTCCATATCTATAATCAACACACACATGATCTCCACACACACAATCTCCATAACTATAATCACCGCACACATGATCTCCGCACACACAATCTCCATAACTATAATCAGCGCACACATGATCTCCACACACACAGTCTACATAACTATAATCAGCGCACACATGATCTCCACACTCACAATCTCCATATCTATAATCACCGCACACATGATCTCCACACACACAATCTCCATAACTATAATCGCCGCACACATGATCTCCACACACACAATCTCCATAACTATAATCAACGCACACATGATCTCCACACACACAATCTCCATATCTATAATCACCGCACACATGATCTCCACACACACAATCTCCATAACTATAATCACCGCACACATGATCTCCACACACACAATCTCCATAACTATAACCACCGCACACATGATCTTCACACACACAATCTCCATAACTATAATCACCGCACACATGATCTCCGCACACACAATCTCCATAACTATAATCAGCGCACACATGACCTCCACACTCACAATCTCCATAACTATAATCAGCGCACACATGATCTCCACACACACAATCTCCATATCTATAATCAACACACACATGACGTCCACACACACAATCTCCATAACTATAATCAGCGCACACATGATCTCCACACACA
This sequence comes from Phyllobates terribilis, assembly GCF_046119375.1. Taxonomy (NCBI): domain Eukaryota; kingdom Metazoa; phylum Chordata; class Amphibia; order Anura; family Dendrobatidae; genus Phyllobates; species Phyllobates terribilis. The sequence goes on from NW_027362768.1 coordinate 191,308,502, forward strand.
CAATCTCCATAACTATAATCACCGCACACATGATGTACGCACACACAATCTTCATAACTATAATCACCGCACACATGATCTCCACACACACAATCTCCATAACTATAATCACCGCACACATGATCTCCACACACACAATCTCCATAACTATAATCACCGCACACATGATCTCCACACACACAATCTACATAACTATAATCACCGCACACATGATCTCCGCACACACAATCTTCATAACTATAATCACCGCACACATGATCTCCACACACACAATCTCCATAACTATAATCAGCGCACACATGATCTCCACACACACAATCTTCAAAACTATAATCACCGCACACATGATCTCCGCACACACAATCTCCATAACTATAATCAGCGCACACATGATCTCCACACACACAATCTCCATAACTATAATCACCGCACACATGATCTCCACACACACAATCTCCATAACTATAATCACCGCACACATGATCTCCACACACACAATGTCCATAACTATAATCACCGCACACATGATCTCCGCACACACAATCTTCAAAACTATAATCACCGCACACATGATCTCCGCACACACAATCTCCATAACTATAATCAGCGCACACATGATCTCCACACACACAATCTCCATAACTATAATCACCGCACACATGATCTCCACACACACAATCTCCATAACTATAATCACCGCACACATGATCTCCACACACACAATCTCCATAACTATAATCAGCGCACACATGATCTCCACACACACAATCTCCATAACTATAATCACCGCACACATGATCTCCGCACACACAATCTTCATAACTATAATCACCGCACACATGATCTCCACACACACAATCTCCATAACTATAATCACCGCACACATGATCTCCACACACACAATCTCCATATCTATAATCACCGCTCACATGATCTCCGCACACACAATCTCCATATCTATAATCACCGCACACATGATCTCCACACACACAATCTCCATATCTATAATCACCGCTCACATGATCTCTGCACACACAATCTCCATATCTATAATCACCGCACACATGATCTCCACACCCACAATCTCCATAACTATAATCACCGCACACATGATCACTGCACACACAATCTCAATATCTATAATCACCGCACACATGATCTCCACACACACAATCTCCATAACTATAATCACCGCTCTCATGATCTTCACACACACAATCTCCATAACTATAATCACCGCACACATGACCTCCACACTCACAATCTCCATAACTATAATCACCGCACACATGATCTCCACACCCACAATCTCCATAACTATAATCACCGCACACATGATCTCCACACACACAATCTCCATATCTATAATCACCGCACACATGATCTCCACACACACAATCTCCATAACTATAACCACCGCACACATGATCTCCACACACACAATCTCCATAACTATAATCACCGCACACATGATCTCCACACACACAATCTCCATAACTATAAACAGCGCACACATGATCTCCACACACACAATCTCTATAACTATAATCACCGCACACATGATCTCCACACACACAATCTCCATATCTATAATCACCGCTCACATGATCTCCGCACACACAATCTCCATATCTATAATCACCGCACACATGATCTCCACACACACAATCTCCATAACTATAATCAGCGCACACATGATCTCCACACACACAATCTCCATAACTATAATCACCGCACACATGATCTCCACACACACAATCTCCATAACTATAATCAGCGCACACATGATCTCCACACACACAATCTCCATATCTATAATCACCGCTCACACGATCTCCACACACACAATCTCCATATCTATAATCACCGCTCACATGATCTCCGCACACACAATCTCCATATCTATAATCACCGCACACATGACCTCCACACTCACAATCTCCATAACTATAATCACCGCACACATGATCTCCACACACACAATCTCCATAACTATAATCACCGCACACATAATCTCCACACACACAATCTCCATATCTATAATCACCGCACACATGATCTCCACACACACAATCTCCATAACTATAATCACCGCACACATGATCTCCACACACACAATCTCCATAACTATAATCACCGCACACATGATCTCCACACACACAATCTCCATAACTATAATCACAGCTCACATGATCTCCACACACACAATCTCCATAACTATAATCACCGCACACATGATCTCCACACACACAATCTCCATAACTATAATCACAGCATACATGATCTCCACACACACAAACTCCATAACTATAATCACCGCACACATGATCTCCACACACACAATCTCCATAACTATAATCACAGCTCACATGATCTCCACACACACAATCTCCATAACTATAATCAGCGCACACATGATCTCCGCACACACAATCTCCATATCTATAATCACCGCACACATGATCTCCACACACACAATCTCCATAACTATAATCACCGCACACATGATCTCCACACACACAATCTCCATATCTATAATCACCGCTCACATGATCTCCGCACACACAATCTCCATATCTATAATCACCGCACACATGATCTCCACACACACAATCTCCATAACTATAATCACCGCACACATGATCTCCACACACACAATCTCCATATCTATAATCACCGCTCACATGATCTCCGCACACACAATCTCCATATCTATAATCACCGCACACATGACCTCCACACTCACAATCTCCATAACTATAATCAGCGCACACATGATCTCCACACACACAATCTCCATATCTATAATCACCGCTCACATGATCTCCGCACACACAATCTCCATATCTATAATCACCGCACACATGATCTCCACACACACAATCTCCATAACTATAATCACCGCACACATGATCTCCACACACACAATCTCCATATCTATAATCACCGCTCACATGATCTCCACACACACAATCTCCATAACTATAATCACCGCACACATGATCTCCACACACACAATCTCCATAACTATAATCACAGCTCACATGATCTCCACACACACAATCTCCATAACTATAATCAGCGCACACATGATCTCCACACACACAATCTCCATATCTATAATCACCGCTCACATGATCTCCACACACACAATCTCCATAACTATAACCACCGCACACATGATCTCCACACACACAATCTCCATAACTATAATCACCGCACACATGATCTCCACACACACAATCTCCATAACTATAATCACAGCTCACATGATCTCCACACACACAATCTCCATAACTATAATCAGCGCACACATGATCTCCACACACACAATCTCCATATCTATAATCACCGCTCACATGATCTCCGCACACACAATCTCCATATCTATAATCACCGCACACATGATCTCCACACACACAATCTCCATAACTATAATCACCGCACACATGATCTCCACACACACAATCTCCATATCTATAATCACCGCTCACATGATCTCCGCACACACAATCTCCATATCTATAATCACCGCACACATGACCTCCACACTCACAATCTCCATAACTATAATCAGCGCACACATGATCTCCACACACACAATCTCCATATCTATAATCACCGCTCACACGATCTCCACACACACAATCTCCATAACTATAACCACCGCTCACATGATCTCCACACACACAATCTCCATAACTATAACCACCGCTCACATGATCTCCACACACACAATCTCCATAACTATAACCACCGCTCACATGATCTCCACACACACAATCTCCATAACTATAATCACCGCTCAAATGATCTCCGCACACACAATCTCCATAACTATAACCACCGCTCACATGACCTCCACACTCACAGTCTCCATAACTATAATCACCGCACACATGATCTCCACACACACAATCTCCATATCTATAATCACCGCACACATGATCTCCGCACACACAATCTCCATAGCTATAATCACCGCACACATGAACTGCACACACACAATCTCCATAACTATAATCACCGCACACATGACCTCCGCACACACAATCTCCATATCTATAATCACCGCACACATGATCTCCACACACACAATCTCCATAACTATAATCAGCGCACACATGATCTCCGCACACACAATCTCCATAACTATCACCACCGCATACATGATCTCCACACACACAATCTCCATAACTATAATCAACGCACACATGATCTCCACACACACAATCTCCATATCTATAATCAACACACACATGACGTCCACACACACAATCTCCATAACTATAATCAGCGCACACATGATCTCCACACACACAATCTCCATATCTATAATCAACACACACATGATCTCCACACACACAATCTCCATAACTATAATCACCGCACACATGATCTCCACACACACAATCTCCATAACTATAATCACCGCACACATGATCTCCGCACACACAATCTCCATAACTATAATCACCGCACACATGACCTCCACACTCACAATCTCCATAACTATAATCAGCGCACACATGATCTCCACACACACAATCTCCATATCTATAATCAACACACACATGACGTCCACACACACAATCTCCATAACTATAATCAGCGCACACATGATCTCCACACACACAATCTTCATAACTATAATCACCGCACACATGATCTCCACACACACAATCTCCATAACTATAATCACCGCACACATGATCTCCACACACACAATCTCCATAACTATAATCACCGCACACATGATCTCCACACACACAATCTACATAACTATAATCACCGCACACATGATCTCCACACACACAATCTACATAACTATAATCACCGCACACATGATCTCCACACACACAATCTCCATAACTATAATCACCGCACACATGATCTCCACACACACAATCTCCATAACTATAACCACCGCACACATGATCTCCACACACACAATCTCCATAACTATAATCACCGCACACATGATCTCCACACACACAATCTCCATAACTATAAACAGCGCACACATGATCTCCACACACACAATCTCTATAACTATAATCACCGCACACATGATCTCCACACACACAATCTCCATAACTATAATCACCGCACACATGATCTCCACACACACAATCTCCATAACTATAACCACCGCACACATGATCTCCACACACACAATCTCCATAACTATAATCACCGCACACATGATCTCCACACACACAATCTCCATAACTATAATCACCGCTCAAATGATCTCCGCACACACAATCTCCATATCTATAATCACCGCACACATGATCTCCACACACACAATCTCCATAACTATAATCACCGCACACATGATCTCCACACACACAATCTCCATAACTATAATCACCGCACACATGATCTCCGCACACACAATCTCCATAACTATAATCACCGCACACATGACCTCCACACTCACAATCTCCATAACTATAATCAGCGCACACATGATCTCCACACACACAATCTCCATATCTATAATCAACACACACATGACGTCCACACACACAATCTCCATAACTATAATCAGCGCACACATGATCTCCGCACTCACAATCTCCATAACTATAATCAGCGCACACATGATCTCCACACACACAATCTCCATATCTATAATCAACACACACATGATCTCCACACACACAATCTCCATAACTATAATCACCGCACACATGATGTACGCACACACAATCTTCATAACTATAATCACCGCACACATGATCTCCACACACACAATCTCCATAACTATAATCACCGCACACATGATCTCCACACACACAATCTCCATAACTATAATCACCGCACACATGATCTCCACACACACAATCTACATAACTATAATCACCGCACACATGATCTCCACACACACAATCTACATAACTATAATCACCGCACACATGATCTCCACACACACAATCTCCATAATTATAATCACCGCACACATGATCTCCGCACACACAATCTTCATAACTATAATCACCGCACACATGATCTCCACACACACAATCTCCATAACTATAATCAGCGCACACATGATCTCCACACACACAATCTCCATAACTATAATCACCGCACACATGATCTCCACACACACAATCTCCATAACTATAATCACCGCACACATGATCTCCGCACACACAATCTTCAAAACTATAATCACCGCACACATGATCTCCGCACACACAATCTCCATAACTATAATCAGCGCACACATGATCTCCACACACACAATCTCCATAACTATAATCACCGCACACATGATCTCCACACACACAATCTCCATAACTATAATCACCGCACACATGATCTCCACACACACAATCTCCATAACTATAATCACCGCACACATGATCTCCTCACACACAATCTACATAACTATAATCACCGCTCACATGATCTCCACACACACAATCTCCATAACTATAATCACCGCACACATGATCTCCACACACACAATCTACATAACTATAATCACCGCACACATGATCTCCACACACACAATCTACATAACTATAATCACCGCACACATGATCTCCACACACACAATCTCCATAACTATAATCACCGCACACATGATCTCCACACACACAATCTCCATATCTATAATCAGCGCACACATGATCTCCACACACACAATCTACAAAACTATAATCACCGCACACATGATCTCCACACACACAATCTCCATAACTAATCACCGCACACATGATCTCCACACACACAATCTCCATAACTATAATCACCGCACACATGATCTCCACACACACAATCTACATAACTATAATCACCGCACACATGATCTCCACACACACAATCTCCATAACTATAATCACCGCACACATGATCTCCGCACACACAATCTTCATAACTATAATCACCGCACACATGATCTCCACACACACAATCTTCATAACTATAATCACCGCACACATGATCTCCACACACACAATCTCCATATCTATAATCACCGCACACATGATCTCCACACACACAATCTCCATAACTATAATCACCGCACACATGATCTCCGCACACACAATCTACATAACTATAATCACCGCACACATGATCTCCGCACACACAATCTCCATATCTATAATCACCGCACACATGATCTCCACACACACAATCTCCATAACTATAATCACCGCACACATGATCTCCGCACACACAATCTACATAACTATAATCACCGCACACATGATCTCCGCACACACAATCTCCATATCTATAATCACCGCACACATGATCTCCACACACACAATCTCCATAACTATAATCACCGCACACAAGATCTCCACACACACAATCTCCATATCTATAATCACCGCACACATGATCTCCACACACACAATCTCCATAACTATAATCACCGCACACATGACCTCCACACACACAATCTCCATAACTATAATCAGCGCACACATGATCTCCACACACACAATCTCCATAACTATAATCACCGCACACATGATCTTCACACACACAATCTCCATAACTATAATCACCGCACACATGATATCCGCACACACAATCTCCATAACTATAATCACCGCACACATGATCTCCACACTCACAATCTCCATAACTATAATCAGCGCACACATGATCTCCACACACACAATCTCCATAACTATAATCACCGCACACATGACCTCCACACACACAATCTCCATAACTATAATCAGCGCACACATGATCTCCACACACACAATCTACATAACTATAATCACCGCACACATGATCTCCACACACACAATCTCCATAACTATAATCACCGCACACATGATATCCGCACACACAATCTTCATAACTATAATCACCGCACACATGATCTCCACACACACAATCTCCATAACTATAATCACCGCACACATGATCTCCACACACACAATCTCCATAACTATAATCACCGCACACATGATCTCCACACACACAATCTCCATAACTATAATCACCGCACACATGATCTCCACACACACAATCTCCATATCTATAATCACCGCACACATGATCTCCACACACACAATCTCCATAACTATAATCAGCGCACACATGACCTCCACACACACAATCTCCATAACTATAATCACCGCACACATGATCTCCACACACACAATCTTCATAACTATAATCACCGCACACATGATCTCCACACACACAATCTCCATAACTATAATCACCGCACACATGATCTCCACACACACAATCTCCATATCTATAATCACCGCACACATGATCTCCGCACACACAATCTCCAAAACTATAATCAGCGCACACATGATCTCCACACACACAATCTCCATAACTATAATCACCGCACACATGATCTCCACACACACAATCTCCATAACTATAATCAGCGCACACATGATCTCCACACACACAATCTCCATATCTATAATCAGCGCACACATGATCTCCACACACACAATCTCCATAACTATAATCACCGCACACATGATCTCCCCACACACAATCTACATATCTATAATCACCGCACACATGATCTCCACACACACAATCTCCATATCTATAATCACCGCACACATGATCTCCGCACACACAATCTCCATAACTATAATCAGCGCACACATGATCTCCACACACACAATCTCCATAAGTATAATCAGCGGACACATGATCTCCACACACACAATCTCCATAACTATAATCACCGCACACATGATCTCCGCACACACAATCTCCATAACTATAATCAGCGCACACATGATCTCCACACACACAATCTCCATAACTATAACCACCGCACACATGATCTCCGTACACACAATCTCCATAACTATAATCAGCGCACACATGATCTCCACACACACAATCTCCATAACTATAATCACCGCTCACATGATCTCCACACACACAATCTCCATAACTATAATCAGCGCACACATGATCTCCACACACACAATCTCCATATCTATAATCACCGCACACATGATCTCCGCACACACAATCTCCATAACTATAATCAGCGCACACATGATCTCCGCACACACAGAATCTCCATAACTATAATCAGCGCACACATGACCTCCGCACACACAATCTCCATAACTATAATCACCGCTCACATGATCTCCGCACACACAATCTACATATCTATAATCAGCGCACACATGATCTCCACACACACAATCTCCATAACTATAATCACCGCACACATGATCTCCGCACACACAATCTCCATATCTATAATCACCGCACACATGATCTCCGCACACACAATCTCCATATCTATAATCACCGCACACATGATCTCCACACACACAATCTCCATAACTATAATCACCGCACACATGATCTCCACACACACAATCTCCATATCTATAATCACCGCACACAGGATCTCCGCACACACAATCTCCATAACTATAATCACCGCACACATGATCTCCACACACACAATCCCCATAACTATAACCACCGCACACATGATCTCCACACACACAATCTCCATAACTATAACCACCGCACACATGACCTCCACACACACAATCTCCATAACTATAATCACCGCACACATGATATCCGCACACACAATCTCCATAACTATAATCACCGCACACATGATATCCGCACACACAATCTCCATAACTATAATCACCGCACACATGACCTCCACACACACAATCTCCATAACTATAATCAGCGCACACATGATCTCCACACACACAATCTACATAACTATAATCACCGCACACATGATCTCCACACACACAATCTCCATAACTATAATCACCGCACACATGATATCCGCACACACAATCTCCATAACTATAATCACCGCACACATGATCTCCACACACACAATCTCCATAACTATAATCACCGCACACATGATCTCCACACACACAATCTCCATAACTATAATCACCGCACACATGATCTCCACACACACAATCTCCATAACTATAATCACCGCACACATGATCTCCACACACACAATCTCCATATCTATAATCACCGCACACATGATCTCCACACACACAATCTCCATAACTATAATCAGCGCACACATGACCTCCACACACACAATCTCCATAACTATAATCACCGCACACATGATCTCCACACACACAATCTTCATAACTATAATCACCGCACACATGATCTCCACACACACAATCTCCATAACTATAATCACCGCACACATGATCTCCACACACACAATCTCCATATCTATAATCACCGCACACATGATCTCCGCACACACAATCTCCATAACTATAATCAGCGCACACATGATCTCCACACACACAATCTCCATAACTATAATCACCGCACACATGATCTCCACACACACAATCTCCATAACTATAATCAGCGCACACATGATCTCCACACACACAATCTCCATATCTATAATCAGCGCACACATGATCTCCACACACACAATCTCCATAACTATAATCACCGCACACATGATCTCCCCACACACAATCTACATATCTATAATCACCGCACACATGATCTCCACACACACAATCTCCATATCTATAATCACCGCACACATGATCTCCGCACACACAATCTCCATAACTATAATCAGCGCACACATGATCTCCACACACACAATCTCCATAAGTATAATCAGCGCACACATGATCTCCACACACACAATCTCCATAACTATAATCACCGCACACATGATCTCCGCACACACAATCTCCATAACTATAATCAGCGCACACATGATCTCCACACACACAATCTCCATAACTATAACCACCGCACACATGATCTCCGTACACACAATCTCCATAACTATAATCAGCGCACACATGATCTCCACACACACAATCTCCATAACTATAATCACCGCTCACATGATCTCCACACACACAATCTCCATAACTATAATCAGCGCACACATGATCTCCACACACACAATCTCCATATCTATAATCACCGCACACATGATCTCCGCACACACAATCTCCATAACTATAATCAGCGCACACATGATCTCCGCACACACAGAATCTCCATAACTATAATCAGCGCACACATGACCTCCGCACACACAATCTCCATAACTATAATCACCGCTCACATGATCTCCGCACACACAATCTACATATCTATAATCAGCGCACACATGATCTCCACACACACAATCTCCATAACTATAATCACCGCACACATGATCTCCGCACACACAATCTCCATATCTATAATCACCGCACACATGATCTCCGCACACACAATCTCCATATCTATAATCACCGCACACATGATCTCCACACACACAATCTCCATAACTATAATCACTGCACACATGATCTCCACACACACAATCTCCATATCTATAATCACCGCACACAGGATCTCCGCACACACAATCTCCATAACTATAATCACCGCACACATGATCTCCACACACACAATCCCCATAACTATAACCACCGCACACATGATCTCCACACACACAATCTCCATAACTATAACCACCGCACACATGACCTCCACACACACAATCTCCATAACTATAATCACTGCACACATGATCTCCACACACACAATCTCCATAACTATAACCACCGCACACATGATCTCCACACACACAATCTCCATATCTATAATCACCGCACACATGATCTCCGCACACACAATCTTCATAACTATAATCACTGCACACATGATCTCCACACACACAATCTCCATATCTATAATCACCGCACACATGATCTCCGCACACACAATCTCCATAACTATAATCACCGCACACATGATCTCCGCACACACAATCTTCATAACTATAATCACCGCACACATGATCTCCACACACACAATCTCCATAACTATAATCACCGCACACATGATCTCCACACACACAATCTCAATAACTATAATCAGCGCACACATGATCTCCGCACACACAATCTCCATAACTATAATTAGCGCACACATGATCTCCACACACACAATCTCCATAACTATAATCAGCGCACTCATGATCTCCGCACACACAATCTCCATAACTATAATCACCGCTCACATGATCTCCACACACACAATCTCAATATCTATAATCACCGCACACATGATCTCCGCACACACAATCTCCATAACTATAATCACCGCTGACATGATCTCCGCACACACAATCTACATATCTATAATCAGCGCACACATGATCTCCACACACACAATCTCCATAACTATAACCACCGCACACATGATCTCCGCACACACAATCTCCATAACTATAATCAGCGCACACATGATCTCCACACACACAATCTCCATAACTATAATCACCGCTCACATGATCTCCACACACACAATCTCCATAACTATAATCAGCGCACACATGGTCTCCACACACACAATCTCCATATCTATAATCACCGCACACATGATCTCCGCACACACAATCTCCATAACTATAATCAGCGCACACATGATCTCCACACACACAATCTCCATATCTATAATCACCGCACACATGATCTCCGCACACACAATCTCCATAACTATAATCAGCGCACACATGATCTCCGCACACACAGAATCTCCATAACTATAATCAGCGCACACATGACCTCCGCACACACAATCTCCATAACTATAATCACCGCTCACATGATCTCCGCACACACAATCTACATATCTATAATAAGCGCACACATGATCTCCACACACACAATCTCCATAACTATAATCACCGCACACATGATCTCCACACACACAATCTCCATAACTATAATCACCACACACATGACCTCCACACACACAATCTCCATAACTATAATCAGCGCACACATGATCTCCGCACACACAATCTCCATATCTATAATCACCGCTCACATGATCTCCGCACACACAATCTACATATCTATAATAAGCGCACACATGATCTCCACACACACAATCTCCATAACTATAATCACCGCACACATGATCTCCACACACACAATCTCCATAACTATAACCACCGCACACATGACCTCCACACACACAATCTCCATAACTATAATCAGCGCACACATGATCTCCGCACACACAATCTCCATATCTATAATCACCGCACACATGATCTCCACACACACAATCTCCATAACTATAATCACTGCACACATGATCTCCACACACACAATCTCCATATCTATAATCACCGCACACATGATCTCCGCACACACAATCTCCATAACTATAATCACCGCACACATGATCTCCACACACACAATCCCCATAACTATAACCACCGCACACATGATCTCCACACACACAATCTCCATAACTATAACCACCGCACACATGACCTCCATACACACAATCTCCATAACTATAATCACTGCACACATGATCTCCACACACACAATCTCCATAACTATAATCACTGCACACATGATCTCCACACACACAATCTCCATATCTATAATCAACGCACACATGATCTCCGCACACACAATCTTCATAACTATAATCACTGCACACATGATCTCCACACACACAATCTCCATATCTATAATCACCGCACACATGATCTCCGCACACACAATCTCCATAACTATAATCACCGCACACATGATCTCCGCACACACAATCTTCATAACTATAATCACCGCACACATGATCTCCACACACACAATCTCCATAACTATAATCACCGCACACATGATCTCCACACACACAATCTCAATAACTATAATCAGCGCACACATGATCTCCGCACACACAATCTCCATAACTATAATCAGCGCACACATGATCTCCACACACACAATCTCCATATCTATAATCACCGCACACATGATCTCCGCACACACAATCTCCATAACTATAATCACCGCACACATGATCTCCGCACACACAATCTTCATAACTATAATCACCGCACACATGATCTCCACACACACAATCTCCATATCTATAATCACCGCACACATGATCTCCACACACACAATCTCCATAACTATAATCAGCGCACTCATGATCTCCGCACACACAATCTCCATATCTATAATCACCGCTCACATGATCTCCGCACACACAATCTCCATAACTATAATCACCGCACACATGATCTCCGCACACACAATCTCCATAACTATAATCACCGCTCACATGATCTCCGCACACACAATCTACATATCTATAATCAGCGCACACATGATCTCCACACACACAATCTCCATAACTATAATCACCGCACACATGATCTCCACACACACAATCTCCATAACTATAATCACCGCACACATGATCTCCACACACACAATCTCCATAACTATAACCACCGCACACATGATCTCCACACACACAATCTCCATAACTATAACCACCGCACACATGACCTCCACACACAATCTCCATAACTATAATCAGCGCACACATGATCTCCACACACACAATCTCCATAACTATAACCACCGCACACATGATCTCCACACACACAATCTCCATATCTATAATCACCGCACACATGATCTCCGCACACACAATCTCCATAACTATAATCAGCGCACACATGATCTCCACACACACAATCTCCATATCTATAATCAGCGCACACATGATCTCCACACACACAATCTCCATAACTATAATCACCGCACACATTATCTCCCCACACACAATCTCCATAACTATATTCACCGCACACATGATCTCCACACACACAATCTCCATAACTATAATCAGCGCACACATGATCTCCACACACACAATCTCCATAACTATAATCAGCGCACACATGATCTCCACACACACAATCTCCATAACTATAATCAGCGCACACATGATCTCCGCACACACAATCTCCATAACTATAATCACCGCACACATGATCTCCACACACACAATCTCCATAACTATAACCACCGCTCACATGATCTCCACACACACAATCTCCATAACTATAATCACAGCACACAAGATCTCCATACACACAATCTCCATAACTATAACCACCGCTCACATGATCTCCACACACACAATCTCCATAACTATAACCACCGCTCACATGATCTCCACACACACAATCTCCATAACTATTATCACAGCACACAAGAACTCCGCACACACAATCTCCATAACTATAATCACCGCACACATGATCTCCACACACACAATCTCCATAACTATAATCACCACACACATGATCACCGCACACACAATCTCCATAACTATAATCACCGCACACATGATCTCCACACACACAATCTCCATAACTATAATCACCGCTCACATGATCTCCACACACACAATCTCCATAACTATAATCACCGCACACATGATCTCCACACACACAATCTCCATAACTATAACCACCGCACACATGATCTCCACACACACAATCTCCATAACTATAATCACCGCACACATGATCTCCACACACACAATCTCCATAACTATAATCACCGCACACATGATCTCCACACACACAATCTCCATAACTATAACCACCGCTCACATGATCTCCACACACACAATCTCCATAACTATAATCACAGCACACAAGATCTCCACACACACAATCTCCATAACTATAATCACAGCACACAAGATCTCCACACACACAATCTCCATAACTATAATCACCGCACACATGATCTCCACACACACAATCTCCATAACTATAATCACCGCACACATGATCTCCACACACACAATCTCCATAACTATATTCACCGCACACATGATCTCCACACACACAATCTCCATAACTATAACCACCGCTCACATGATCTCCACACACACAATCTCCATAACTATAATCACCGCACACATGATCTCCACACACACAATCTCCATAACTATAATCACCGCACACATGACCTCCACACACACAATCTCCATAACTATAATCACCGCACACATGGTCTCCACACACACAATCTCCATAACTATAATCACCGCACACATGATCTCCACACACACAATCTCCATAACTATAATCACCGCACACATGATCTCCACACACACAATCTCCATAACTATAATCACCGCTCACATGGTCTCCACACACACAATCTCCATAACTATAATCACCGCACACATGATCTCCACACACACAATCTCCATAACTATAATCACCGCACACAAGATCTCCACACACACAATCTCCATAAATATAACCACCGCTCACATGATCTCCACACACACAATCTCCATAACTATAATCACCGCACACATGACCTCCACACACACAATCTCCATAACTATAATCACCGCTCACATGATCTCCACACACACAATCTCCATAACTATAATCACAGCACACAAGATCTCCGCACACACAATCTCCATAACTAAAATCACCGCTCACATGATCTCCACACACACAATCTCCATAACTATAATCAGCGCACACATGATCTCCGCACACACAATCTCCATAACTATAATCACCGCTCACATGGTCTCCACACACACAATCTCCATAACTATAATCACCGCACACATGATCTCCACACACACAATCTCCATAACTATAATCACCGCACACATGATCTCCACACACACAATCTCCATAACTATAATCACCGCTCACATGGTCTCCACACACACAATCTCCATAACTATAATCACCGCACACATGATCTCCACACACACAATCTCCATAACTATAATCACCGCACACAAGATCTCCACACACACAATCTCCATAAATATAACCACCGCTCACATGATCTCCACACACACAATCTCCATAACTATAATCACCGCACACATGACCTCCACACACACAATCTCCATAACTATAATCACCGCTCACATGATCTCCACACACACAATCTCCATAACTATAATCACAGCACACAAGATCTCCGCACACACAATCTCCATAACTAAAATCACCGCTCACATGATCTCCACACACACAATCTCCATAACTATAATCAGCGCACACATGATCTCCGCACACACAATCTCCATAACTATAATCACCGCACACATGATCTCCACACACACAATCTCCATAACTATAACCACCGCTTACATGATCTCCACACACACAATCTCCATAACTATAATCACCGCACACATGATCTCCACACACACAATCTCCATAACTATAATCACCGCTCACATGATCTCCACACACACAATCTCCATAACTATAATCACCGCACACATGATCTCCACACACACAATCTCCATAACTATAACCACCGCTTACATGATCTCCACACACACAATCTCCATAACTATAATCACCGCACACATGATCTCCACACACACAATCTCCATAACTATAATCACCGCTCACATGATCTCCACACACACAATCTCCATAACTATAATCACCGCACACATGATCTCCACACACACAATCTACATAACTATAATCACCGCACACATGATCTCCACACACACAATCTCCATATCTATAATCACCGCTCACATGATCTCCACACACACAATCTCCATAGCTATAATCACCGCACACATGATCACCGCACACACAATCTCCATAACTATAATCACCGCACACATGATCTCCACACACACAATCTCCATAACTATAATCAGCGCACACATGATCTCCACACACACAATCTCCATAACTATAATCAGCGCACACATGATCTCCGCACACACAATCTCCATAACTATAATCACCGCACACATGATCTCCACACACACAATCTCCATAACTATAACCACCGCTTACATGATCTCCACACACACAATCTACATAACTATAATCACCGCACACATGATCACCGCACACACAATCTCCATAACTATAACCACCACACACATGGTCTCCACACACAATCTCCATAACTATAATCAGCGCACACATGATCTCCACACACACAATCTCCATAACTATAATCACCGCACACATGATCTCCACACACACAATCTCCATAACTATAATCACAGCACACAAGATCTCCACACACACAATCTCCATAACTATAATCACAGCACACAAGATCACCGCACACACAATCTCCATAACTATAACCACCACACACATGGTCTCCACACACACAATCTCCATAACTATAATCAGCGCACACATGATCTCCGCACACACAATCTCCATAACTATAACCACCACACACATGGTCTCCACACACAATCTCCATAACTATAATCAGCGCACACATGATCTCCACACACACAATCTCCATAACTATAATCACCGCACACATGATCTCCACACACACAATCTCCATAACTATAATCACAGCACACAAGATCTCCACACACACAATCTCCATAACTATAATCACAGCACACAAGATCACCGCACACACAATCTCCATAACTATAACCACCACACACATGGTCTCCACACACACAATCTCCATAACTATAATCAGCGCACACATGATCTCCGCACACACAATCTCCATAACTATAATCACCGCTCACATGACCTCCGCACACACAATCTCCATAACTATAATCAGCGCACACATGGTCTCCACACACACAATCTCCATAACTATAATCAGCGCACACATGATCTCCGCACACACAATCTCCATAACTATAATCACCGCACACATGATCTCCACACACACAATCGCCATAACTATAATCACCGCTCACATGATCTCCACACACACAATCTCTATAACTATAATCACCGCACACATGATCTCCACACACACAATCTCCATAACTATATTCACCGCACACATGATCTCCACACACACAATCTCCATAACTATAATCACCACACACATGATCTCCACACACACAATCTCCATAACTATAACCACCGCTCACAAGATCTCCACACACACAATCTCCATAACTATAATCACCGCTCACATGATCTCCACACACACAATCTCCATAACTATAATCACCGCACACATGATCTCCACACACACAATCTCCATAACTATAATCACCGCTCACATGATCTCCACACACACAATCTCCATAACTATAATCACCGCTCACATGATCTCCACACACACAATCTCCATAACTATAATCACCGCTCACATGATCTCCACACACACAATCTCCATAACTATAATCACAGCACACAAGATCTCCGCACACACAATCTCCATAACTATAATCACCGCTCACATGGTCTCCACACACACAATCTCCATAACTATAATCAGCGCACACATGACCTCCACACACACAATCTCCATAACTATAATCACCGCACACATGATCTCCACACACACAATCTCCATAACTATAATCACCGCTCACATGATCTCCACACACACAATCTCCATAACTATAATCACCGCACACATGATCTCCACACACACAATCTCCATAACTATAATCAGCGCACACATGATCTCCACACACACAATCTACAAAACTATAATCACCGCACACATGATCTCCACACACACAATCTACATAACTATAATCACCGCACACATGATCACCGCACACACAATCTCCATAACTATAACCACCACACACATGGTCTCCACACACACAATCTCCATAACTATAATCAGCGCACACATGATCTCCACACACACAATCTCCATAACTATAATCACAGCACACAAGATCACCGCACACACAATCTCCATAACTATAACCACCACACACATGATCTCCGCACACACAATCTCCATAACTATAATCACCGCTCACATGACCTCCGCACACACAATCTCCATAACTATAATCAGCGCACACATGATCTCCACACACACAATCTACATAACTATAATCACCGCACACATGATCTCCACACACACAATCTCCATATCTATAATCACCGCTCACATGATCTCCACACACACAATCTCCATGACTATAATCACCGCACACATGATCTCCACACACACAATCTACATAACTATAATCACCGCACACATGATCACCGCACACACAATCTCCATAACTATAATCACCGCACACATGATCTCCACACACACAATCTCCATAACTATAATCAGCGCACACATGATCACCGCACACACAATCTCCATAACTATAATCAGCGCACACATGATCTCCGCACACACAATCTACATAACTATAATCACCGCACACATGATCTCCGCACACACAATCTCCATAACTATAATCACCGCACACATGATCTCCACACACACAATCTCCATAACTATAATCAGCGCACACATGATCACCGCACACACAATCTCCATAACTATA
The DNA here is from genome assembly GCF_046119375.1 of Phyllobates terribilis. Taxonomy (NCBI): domain Eukaryota; kingdom Metazoa; phylum Chordata; class Amphibia; order Anura; family Dendrobatidae; genus Phyllobates; species Phyllobates terribilis. The sequence continues at coordinate 191,328,632 of NW_027362768.1, forward strand.
ATCACCGCACACATGATCTCCACACACACAATCTCCATAACTATAATCAGCGCACACATGATCGCCGCACACACAATCTCCATAACTATAATCACCGCACACATGATCTCCACACACACAATCTACATAACTATAATCACCGCACACATGATCACCGCACACACAATCTCCATAACTATAATCACCGCACACATGATCTCCACACACACAATCTCCATAACTATAATCAGCGCACACATGATCTCCGCACACACAATCTCCATAACTATAATCACCGCACACATGATCTCCACACACACAATCTCCATAACTATAACCACCGCTTACATGATCTCCACACACACAATCTCCATAACTATAATCACCGCACACATGATCTCCACACACACAATCTCCATAACTATAATCACCGCACACATGATCTCCACACACACAATCTCCATAACTATAATCAGCGCACACATGATCTCCACACACACAATCGCCATAACTATAACCACCGCACACATGATCTCCACACACACAATCTACATAACTATAATCACCGCACACATGATCACCGCACACACAATCTCCATAACTATAACCACCACACACATGGTCTCCACACACAATCTCCATAACTATAATCAGCGCACACATGATCTCCACACACACAATCTTCATAACTATAATCACCGCACACATGATCTCCACACACACAATCTCCATAACTATAATCACAGCACACAAGATCTCCACACACACAATCTCCATAACTATAATCACAGCACACAAGATCACCGCACACACAATCTCCATAACTATAACCACCACACACATGGTCTCCACACACACAATCTCCATAACTATAATCAGCGCACACATGATCTCCGCACACACAATCTCCATAACTATAATCACCACACACATGATCTCCACACACACAATCTCCATAACTATAACCACCGCTCACATGATCTCCACACACACAATCTCCATAACTATAATCACCGCACACATGATCTCCACACACACAATCTCCATAACTATAATCACCGCACACATGATCTCCACACACACAATCTCCATAACTATAATCACCACACACATGATCTCCACACACACAATCTCCATAACTATAACCACCGCTCACATGATCTCCACACACACAATCTCCATAACTATAATCACCGCTCACATGATCTCCACACACACAATCTCCATAACTATAATCACCGCACACATGATCTCCACACACACAATCTCCATAACTATAATCACCGCACACATGATCTCCACACACACAATCTCCATAACTATAACCACCGCTCACATGATCTCCACACACACAATCTCCATAACTATAACCACCGCACACATGATCTCCACACACACAATCTCCATAACTATAACCACCGCTCACATGATCTCCACACACACAATCTCCATAACTATAACCACCGCACACATGATCTCCACACACACAATCTCCATAACTATAATCACCGCACACATGATCTCCACACACACAATCTCCATAACTATAATCACCGCACACATGATCTCCACACACACAATCTCCATAACTATAACCACCGCTCACATGATCTCCACACACACAATCTCCATAACTATAATCACCGCTCACATGATCTCCACACACACAATCTCCATAACTATAACCACCGCTCACATGATCTCCACACACACAATCTCCATAACTATAATCACCGCACACATGATCTCCACACACACAATCTCCATAACTATAACCACCGCTCACATGATCTCCACACACACAATCTCCATAACTATAATCACCGCTCACATGATCTCCACACACACAATCTCCATAACTATAATCACCGCTCACATGATCTCCACACACACAATCTCCATAACTATAATCACCGCTCACATGATCTCCACACACACAATCTCCATAACTATAACCACCGCTCACATGATCTCCGCACACACAATCTCCATAACTATAATCACCGCACACATGATCTCCACACACACAATCTCCATAACTATAATCACCGCACACATGATCTCCACACACACAATCTCCATAACTATAACCACCGCTCACAAGATCTCCACACACACAATCTCCATAACTATAATCACCGCTCACATGACCTCCGCACACACAATCTCCATAAATATAACCACCGCTCACATGATCTCCACACACACAATCTCCATAACTATAATCACCGCTCACATGATCTCCACACACACAATCTCCATAACTATAATCACAGCACACAAGATCTCCGCACACACAATCTCCATAACTATAATCACCGCTCACATGGTCTCCACACACACAATCTCCATAACTATAATCAGCGCACACATGACCTCCACACACACAATCTCCATAACTATAATCACCGCACACATGATCTCCACACACACAATCTCCATAACTATAATCACCGCTCACATGATCTCCACACACACAATCTCCATAACTATAATCACCGCACACATGATCTCCACACACACAATCTCCATAACTATAATCACCGCACACATGATCTCCACACACACAATCTACATAACTATAATCACCGCACACATGATCTCCACACACACAATCTACATAACTATAATCACCGCACACATGATCACCGCACACACAATCTCCATAACTATAACCACCACACACATGGTCTCCACATACACAATCTCCATAACTATAATCAGCGCACACATGATCTCCACACACACAATCTCCATAACTATAATCACAGCACACAAGATCACCGCACACACAATCTCCATAACTATAACCACCACACACATGATCTCCGCACACACAATCTCCATAACTATAATCACCGCTCACATGACCTCCGCACACACAATCTCCATAACTATAATCAGCGCACACATGGTCTCCACACACACAATCTCCATAACTATAATCAGCGCACACATGATCTCCGCACACACAATCTCCATAACTATAGTCACCGCACACATGATCTCCACACACACAATCGCCATAACTATAACCTCCGCTCACATGATCTCCACACACACAATCTCCATAACTATAACCACCGCACACATGATCTCCACACACACAATCTCCATAACTATATTCACCGCACACATGATCTCCACACACACAATCTCCATAACTATAATCACCGCTCACATGATCTCCACACACACAATCTCCATAACTATAATCACAGCACACATGATCTCCACACACACAATCTCTATAACTATAACCACCGCACACATGATCTCCGCACACACAATCGCCATAACTATAACCTCCGCTCACATGACCTCCACACACACAATCTCCATAACTATAACCACCGCACACATGATCTCCACACACACAATCTCTATAACTATAATCACAGCACACATGATCTCCACACACACAATCTCCATAACTATATTCACCGCACACATGATCTCCACACACACAATCTCCATAACTATAATCACCGCTCACATGATCTCCACACACACAATCTCCATATCTCCATAACTATAATCACAGCACACAAGATCTCCACACACACAATCGCCATAACTATAATCACCGCACACATGATCTCCACACACACAATCTCCATAACTATAACCACCGCACACATGATCTCCACACACACAATCTCTATAACTATAATCACAGCACACATGATCTCCACACACACAATCTCCATAACTATATTCACCGCACACATGATCTCCACACACACAATCTCCATAACTATATTCACCGCACACAAGATCTCCGCACACACAATCTCCATAACTATAATCACTGCTCACATGGTCTCCACACACACAATCTCCATAACTATAATCAGCGCACACATGATCTCCGCACACACAATCTCCATAACTATAATCACCGCACACATGATCTCCACACACACAATCTCCATAACTATAATCACCGCACACATGATCTCCACACACACAATCTCCATAACTATAACCACCGCTCACAAGATCTCCACACACACAATCTCCATAACTATAATCACCGCTCACATGATCTCCACACACACAATCTCCATAACTATAACCACCGCTCACATGATCTCCACACACACAATCTCCATAACTATAATCACAGCACACAAGATCTCCACACACACAATCTCCATAACTATAACCACCGCTCACATGATCTCCACACACACAATCTCCATAACTATAACCACCGCTCACATGATCTCCACACACACAATCTCCATAACTATAACCACCGCTCACATGATCTCCACACAAACAATCTCCATAACTATAATCACCGCTCACATGATCTCCACACACACAATCTCCATAACTATAATCACCGCTCACATGATCTCCACACACACAATCTCCATAACTATAACCACCGCTCACATGATCTCCACACACACAATCTCCATAACTATAACCACCGCTCACATGATCTCCACACACACAATCTCCATAACTATAATCACCGCACACATGATCTCCACACACACAATCTCCATAACTATAATCACCGCACACATGATCTCCACACACACAATCTCCATATCTATAATCACCGCACACATGATCTCCACACACACAATCTCCATAACTATAACCACCGCTCACATGATCTCCGCACACACAATCTCCATAACTATAATCAGCGCACACATGATCTCCACACACACAATCTCCATATCTATAATCACCACACACATGATCTCCACACACACAATCTCCATAACTATAATCACCGCACACATGATCTCCGCACACACAATCTCCATAACTATAACCACCGCACACATGACCTCCACACACACAATCTCCATAACTATAATCACCGCACACATGATCTCCACACACACAATCTCCATAACTATAATCACCGCACACATGATCTCCACACACACAATCTCCATATCTATAATCAGCGCACACATGATCTCCGCACACACAATCTCCATAACTATAATCAGCGCACACATGATCTCCACACACACAATCTCCATATCTATAATCACCACACACATTATCTCCACACACACAATCTCCATAACTATAATCACCACACACATGATCTCCGCACACACAATCTCCATATCTATAATCACCACACACATTATCTCCACACACACAATCTCCATAACTATAATCACCGCACACATGATCTCCGCACACACAATCTCCATAACTATAACCACCGCACACATGACCTCCACACACACAATCTCCATAACTATAATCACCGCACACATGATCTCCACACACACAATCTCCATAACTATAATCACCGCACACATGATCTCCACACACACAATCTCCATAACTATAACCACCGCACACATGACCTCCACACACACAATCTCCATAACTATAATCACAGCACACAAGATCTCCGCACACACAATCTCCATAACTATAATCACCGCACACATGATCTCCACACACACAATCTCCATAACTATAATCACCGCACACATGACCTCCACACTCACAATCTCCATAACTATAATCACAGCACACAAGATCTCCGCACACACAATCTCCATAACTATAATCACCGCACACATGAACTCCACACACACAATCTCCATAACTATAATCACCGCACACATGATCTCCGCACACACAATCTCCATAACTATAATCACAGCACACAAGATCTCCGCACACACAATCTCCATATCTATAATCACCGCACACATGATCTCCACACACACAATCTACATAACTATAATCACCGCACACATGATCTCCACACACACAATCTCCATAACTATAATCACAGCACACAAGATCTCCACACACACAATCTCCATAACTATAATCACCGCACACATGATCTCCACACACACAATCTCCATAACTATAACCACCGCACACATGATCTCCACACACACAATCTCCATAACTATAATCACCGCTCACATGATCTCCACACACACAATCTCCATAACTATAATCACAGCACACAAGATCTCCACACACACAATCTCCATAACTATAATCACCGCACACATGATCTCCACACACACAATCTCCATAACTATAATCAGCGCACACATGATCTCCGCACACACAATCTCCATATCTATAATCACCGCACACATGATCTCCGCACACACAATCTCCATAACTATAATCACCGCACACATGATCTCCACACACACAATCTCCATAACTATAATCACAGCACACAAGATCTCCGCACACACAATCTCCATATCTATAATCACCGCACACATGATCTCCGCACACACAATCTCCATAACTATAATCACCGCACACATGATCTCCATAACTATAATCACCGCACACATGATCTCCACACACACAATCTCCATAACTATAACCACCGCACACATGATCTCCACACACACAATCTCCATAACTATAATCACCGCACACATGATCTCCGCACACACAATCTCCATAACTATAATCACCGCACACATGATCTCCACACACACAATCTCCATAACTATAATCACCGCACACATGATCTCCACACACACAATCTCCATAACTATAATCACAGCACACATGATCTCCACACACACAATCTCCATAACTATAATCACCGCACACATGATCTCCGCACATGTAAAGTCCATGCACATGGTCACCGCATACATGATCTCCATGCACACAAAATCTCTGCATACATATATCATTGCACATATGATCTCATTCTCTACACATACACAATGTCCATACACACAATCATGGCACACATGATCTCCACTCACAGACAATCTCCATACACATAATAATAATACATGATCTCTGCACAAGCACAATCTAAGCACACATAATTACTGCACTCATCATTTCCCACAAAATATCTGTTCACATATTGATCACTATATATATGAGTTTTGTACACACACACAATGTCTGTACACATGGTCTCTGCACACATGGTCTCTGCACACATGTTCTCTGCACACATGGTCTCTGCACACATGGTCTCTGCACACATGGTCTGTGCACACATGGCCTCTGCACACATGTTCTCTGCACACATAGTCTGTGCACACATGGCCTCTGCACACATGTTCTCTGCACACATGGTCTCTGCACACATGGTCTCTGCACACATGGTCTGTGCACACATGGCCTCTGCACACATGTTCTCTGCACACATAGTCTGTGCACACATGGCCTCTGCACACATGGTCTCTGCACAAATGGTCTCTGTACACATGGTCTGCACACATGGTCTCCACACATGGTATGTGCACACATGGCCTCTGCACACATGTTCTCTGCACACATGGTCTCTGTACACATGGTCACTGCACACATGGTCTCTGCACACATGGTCTCCACACATGGTCTCTGCACACATGTTCTCTGCATGCATGGTCTCTGCACACATGGTATCTGCACACATGTTCTCTGCACACATGGTCTCTGTATGCATGGTCTCTGCACACATGGTCTCTGCACACATGGTCTCTGTACACTTGGTCTCTGCACACATGGTCTCTGCATACATGGTCTCCACACATGGTCTCCACACATGGTCTGTGCACACATGGCCTCTGCACACATATTCTCTGCACACATGGTCTCAGTACACATGGTCTCTGCACACATGGCCTCCACACATGGTGTCTGCACACATGGTCTCTGCACACATGGTCTTTGCACTCATGTTCTCTGCACTCATGGTCTCTGTACACATGTTCTCTGCACACATGGTCTCTGCACACATGGTCTCTGCACACATGGTCTTTGCACTCATGGTCTCTGCACTCATGGTCTCTGTACACATGTTCTCTGCACACATGGTCTCTGCACACATGGTCTCTGTACACATGTTCTCTGCACACATGGTCTCTGTACACATGGCCTCCACACACATGGTCTCTGCACACATGGTCTCTGCACACATGGTCTCTGCACACATGGTCTCTGTACACATGGTCTCTGCACACATGGCCTCCACACATGGTCTCTGCACACATGGTCTCTGCACACATGGCCTCCACACATGGTGTCTGCACACATGGTCTCTGCACACATGGTCTCTGCCCTCATGGTCTCTGCACTCATGGTCTCTGTACACATGTTATCTGCACACATGGTCTCTGCACACATGATCTCTGCACACATGTTCTCTGCACACATGGTCTCTGCACACATAGTCTCTGCACACATGTTCTCTGCACACATGGTCTCTGCACACATGTTCTCTGCACACAAAGTCTCTGCACACATGGTCTCTGAACATATGGTCTCCACACATGGTCTCCACACATGGTCTGTGCACACATGGCCTCTGCACACATATTCTCTGCACACATGGTCTCAGTACACATGGTCTCTGCACACATGGCCTCCACACATGGTGTCTGCACACATGGTCTCTGCACACATGGTCTCTGCCCTCATGGTCTCTGCACTCATGGTCTCTGTACACATGTTATCTGCACACATGGTCTCTGCACACATGGTCTCTGCACACATGTTCTCTGCACACATGGTCTCTGCACACATAGTCTCTGCACACATGTTCTCTGCACACATGGTCTCTGCACACATGTTCTCTGCACACAAGGTCTCTGCACACATGGTCTCTGAACATATGGTCTCTGTACACATGTTCTCTGCACATACTAGAACAACCCTACAAGCACATATTCTATGAGGCTCATACTTCCTTCTCTGGCATTCATGACCAATGATATGGTGCCGTCTGAGGTGCCTTCACTTTCTTCTCTATATGTTTTCTGAGTAATAGTCTGTGATTAACTTGTGCTGATTCTGAGGGTCAACAGCTCGGAAATAAAGGAGCTGCAGTGTTAGCAAATTGCAGGAACTCTCTGATTTTTTTCTACACATTGGCACAAGAGATTTTTAACTATCTTTTTATTTATGGCCTATATTTAGGATAAAGTACCAATATCACCTGTGTGGTGATGACCCCCCCCCCCTCCAGGCCTTATAACCAGCTGATCGATGGAGTTCTTGGGATTTTCACCCGCCTTGATCCTACAGCGGTGAACTATCGACATAGCAGTCAGGAGGTCCCACTGGTTGGATCCCCATCGAAGCGCCATGTGTCCACTTGGTATCTAAGATTTTAATAATCTCCAGAATATATTAGTTTTATTAAAAATAATTCATCATTTCTCTTTGTCATCAGGCGATTTTTATTTCAGATTTACCGAGCATCTCTTAAGTGTAGGAGAAATTGACAGAGGGCAGATTACTTAATTAACACCTACCACTCCACAGGGTGTGTTTAAATAGCCGGCTACATTAGTATCACCGCGATTAAAAAGCCATGCCTATATTTTATTAACAGCCATATATAAAAAGAAATCAACTGATTAAAAAGTAGGATAAAAAGAACAGCTGAAAAGGAGAGAATAAGACTTTAATATATTCCGCACATCCTGCTGGGCTTCTGCAGATAATGTTAGGATACGCCGGACCTTTTTTGAAATAGGCAGTTTCTGAGTTTAATTGTTTCGGACAAGGAACTTACAGAGCAGCAGGGACCTTTTGACCCAGTTACACCATTAAATGTAACTTAGTTTCTAGCAAATCATATCTTCAGCAACTCTGTAGAGTAGATGCATCGCGGCTCGCAACATGTTCTCTGACATATTCCTGTGATATCACTGGGAGATTCACAAAACTACCGAAAAGAGAAAAAATCTGTCCACTTAATAGCCGGGGTCAACTAAATTTTAGAACAATTTGACGGGGAATATATTTGTTGGGGACGAGTGGAATTGAGAATATATTAAAAAAAAGTTTTTCATTTTTTTGTAAATGTTTTCAAATTTGCTTAATTTTTGGACTGGAAATGAAATAAGGCGAAAACTTTGTTCATAATTGTTGGGCAAAGGTTAATCAGCAGGATATGTGGGTTTAATCATTTGTTAAGTTGGTTTTAAAAATAGAGTTTGGAAAAACATTGGGGGTGTGAAAATTTAACGGGGTGGTCAGACGGCAGTAGGTGAATATATTAACACTTATACTACACGCACATATACACCGGTTTAGTAATAACAAAATGTCATGGGATGGCTACTTTAATACTATTCATTTGATGTACTAGCATTTTATTTCCAGCAGGGGCAGTGTCTGCAACAAGAAAACCTAAGCAAAAGTTAAATTGGCTTGTTTGCCTTTGGCTATCTGGATAAGAATGTTCCATGTTTTTCAAGCAGAAAGTTGGGTAGACAGTGGATACATTGAGTCATCTTAGTTTACCAGGATGTAGGTGTAATAAGGTTTGGCACTTTGTGAAGCATAGGGATAATATGGATGTAACCATGTTTTGGAAATGCAACTTTAATTCAATAAAATACCGATACTTAAATTATTTTTAGATCATACCTACTGTAGAAATCAACGTGAGATATCCAGTTACGTACGAGCAAGCTCATGAAGGCCATCAGGTTGAATTGAGCAAGCACTTTACTATATGTCAGTACGGAGCAAGTCAGACACATAAGGTCGATCAGTGTAAGATACTTTACAATAACCCATGGAACATAGAAAAAAAAGCTAAATAAAAAAATGTTTAGCTTTGCCAATTCAACTCAAAGTTGTGTTACGCGAACCACAGTTGGTGATTGGTCTCGCGCCTCTACGAGCCTTGAGGCCATTGGAGGATTGAATACTAGATCGAGTAATATAATTAAAGAAAAAAAAAAACAACTTCCTCTATTCCGGTTTTCGATCTCATTCATTTCTTCCTTGCGTTTTGCTTTTGTCCTCTCTCATTGCCTCATCTTCTGGCCACTGTTGGCTTTTCCATTGTTGGTCTTCCCCCTCTGTGTTAAGTCTTGTAAGACATTCAAGTCTCCCTTCAAGGATGTTGCAATAACTTTATTCCAGATCTTGGTAGGGTGAGACCTTCATGTACTCAACTACAAAAACAACTTTTCATCCCTCAACTCATTTCTTCTTGCAATGAAAACCTGTCCTTCTAGATTAATGCAGGACCTACGGTTGACCGCCAGGGGTTCTGGCTGTCATATAACAGATCACAGTGGCTCGGTGGGGAGTATGAATGAATATGTAGCATGTTCCCACTATGAATACATCATTACCTCTGCCCGTAGTTAAATAATGAGTTAAAGTTGAATAGCTGCTTAATGTCTGATTCTATTTCACACTTTATGTGATGCTCATTGAAATCGCGATTGTCTTTGATGGTGTTTTTCGAATGAGTTATTGACTTCACAAAGATGAAGGCGCACTGCATCAATCAGTCAATAGTCATACAGCTGTAATTTTCGCTACGTCCAGGCTCTGTGCACATATTTGTTATTTTATGAGTTTGGATTTCGCGTTACAATTATTTATCTCTCACTGTAAGGGTGCGCGTGTGTGTGTCAAATTGCGTCTCTTTTTTATCTATCTTTCTCATATCTCCATTACGGGCTCGGAGAGAAGAAGCAGCGGGAGCTCGGCTAATACTCCTATGTGCAATTTACATTGGCATCAATTCTTAATGACATTGACACAATTATAGATGATGTCATGATAGGAACGCTCAATAGCTATTTTATAGGAGGCCGTGGTGATAAATGTGATTTATAATCAAGACGCTGACAGATTCTACAATGTTGTACAGTCAAAGAATTGTTAGCGTCTATGAGGCTCGGAGAAGACGTAAATCTCTGTACATAAGACCCCATTTATACTTCATTGCTTAAACCATGTGACACGGCGGATCTGTTATTTAATTAATATTTAATTTAATACCTAACTATCTGTGGGACTGAATAGCACAAAAGAATATGCTATTATAACAGGAGCCTGATGAAACAAAGCCTAAGCATAGTCTGAACACAGCCTTAAATGTATCAATAAGTGAACATATACAACAAACCGCCAACTCTCGCCATTTATCTTATATTCAAGATCTGCAGCATAAAAATGAGTGACCGGAGCCACGGCGGCCACGGCCATCACTACTAAAGTAGATACCCTAATGGCCTGTAGCTTAAAACCCTGATCCTACATTTAATATCCAAATGTTGGGAAAGGCGTGTATCTTTTTTTCAATGGATATTGTTTTTTTAGAACTAAATGTTTGCGTTTCTTGGGCGTTTCTTGGGCGCTATATTCTACTCCATAATGAAGGGGAGGCGTTACTGTGAGATACATGGCATTACTTTAAGTCAACCTGATTCCAACCGTAATTGTTTCCTTAACTGTAAAGTGGTGTGACAGCTGATATAAGTCACCCTTCAGATGGAAACATTGAGGTACTATGGTGATATAATGGTGATCTTTACTATAAGCAAGATACAGCCTAGTAGAAAACAGCTTGCAGTGTGCTGCAGCTCTGCAAACGGTGGCGTCATAGGTATGGAGCCGGTATAGAGACATATGGGGGTCCTTGCAGCTATGCAAATGGTGGTATAATAGGCATTGAGCCAGTATGGAGGCAAATGGGGTCCTTGTAGCTGTGCAAATAGTAGAGTTATAGACATGGAGACAGTATGGAGGCATATGGGGTCCTTGCAGCTATGTAAACGGTGGCTTTGTGACACCCCAGGGGTCTGGTTGCCACAGTGATAGAGATATTACGTCTGAGAGCAGGTGGGAGGTCTCTTGGTCAGGGATCCTATGCATGCCACACCTCCTGCCCAGTCCTGGGAGGGGAAGAACTTCCCCTATATAAACCTAGGGCTGAGGCAGGGTTAGTGAGTAGAGAAGAGGTAGAGAAGAGAAGCAGCATAGGAAGAAACTACAGGAGCTCTGTAGGAGCAGAGCAACAAGGAGTCAGGGGCTGGCAGCTGCAGAGCTCGCCCTGACTGAGAAGATTTCTCACCGGACCCGGAGTCCGAGGCTGTGGGGACTAACTCCTATCCAGCAGCAGAAACCGACCGGCAGGGGATTGCAGGTCCTCTGGCCCAGAAACCCGAAGGCACGGTCACACGCGTGGGACCAGCACCGCCGTCGTGGAGCGGAAGCTACTAGAAGGCCCCGAGTCACCGGCCATACGGGTGAGCACCACACGGTACACTCAGGGACGTGGGCTACTTATACCCGCCTCTAGCAAGGTAGCCAGAAGAGTACAGTCAGTTTGGGAGGCCTACAACTCCGCCTGGCCAGGGGAGATCCCATCTGCTCAAGGACTGACCAGGCCCCAATCGCTAGCCATTACTCCGGGAGGGTCTATCTTTGTCACCAGTAAAGACCCTGAACTACACCGTACCGTCTCCGAGTGGTTCCTGCTACCCCCATCGTCCACGTCGGCTGCCCTGAGGCCATACCCCTCCCGTTGGGGGTTATGCTATCACGCTGCACAATCCTACCACCGGCCTCAGCGGTCTGCCCTGCAGCAGCAGCTCCTTAGCTGTACTCAACGGGTGGCGTAGTCGTCCAACATCTACCGCTGATACAGCGCCACTTAGTCTGACTCCCTGGGCACGGACCGGATCACCGCCACGAGACTACAACCCTCAAGAGATCCGGCTCCGGGTAAGCTCCCGCGTGCGCAACGCAGCGCGACACAGGCCCAGGGGCGCGTCAACTTTTGGCGTAGTCGGCAGGATCTCGTGCCCGCAACCACCGGGTACTGCGTGCCTGAAAAAGACTGTTCAAACTTACCTGTGGTGAAGATTCCCGCCATCCGGCGCCATCTCCCGCTTCCTTCCCGCCATCGGTGGAGTTTTCCCGCCATCCGGCGCCATCTTCAGCCTTCTTCCCGCCATACGTGGAGTTTTCCCGCCATTGGACGCCATCTTGAGGACGCCGCGCGGGAAGAAGAGGGGCGTGGACTCCGAAAGCGCGCGAGAACTGAAGCCCCGCCTCACGTCCGGACGTTGCGTAAGGTCCTGTAAGGAGCCCAGCAGACGCTGACGTCTCAGGAGTGCGACGGAAGGTCCTCAACCCTGACGATCCACTGCGGAGCCGCGGCCTACGGAAGAGGATCATCGCAACGTAGGCCACGGTCCACTAGGGGGGAAAAGGATGTCGGATACGGAGGAGAGCTTCACCGCTTCAACCCCCGCCAGCGCCACCGCTGTGGCGGTCATGCCTTTCACCATGCCCTATATCCCGGGGGCAGCCTGGCTACCCCAGTACTCGGGGGAGTCACATACCCTGCATGACTTTAGAGAAAAGCTGGATAGCCTCTTCCAGGTGTACCCCCTCACAGAGGAGCAAAAAGTGAGCATCCTGGTGGCCCAATTAACCGGGGCAGCCCAAAGGGAGGTAAAGTCCTGGCCACCTGGGGGGAGGACTGTCGCAGGGATACTAACCCGGCTGAGGGACACCTTTGATACCCGCACCTCAGCCGAGATTAAGCTTAGATTCTACGGGTGCAAACAGCGGGCACATGAAAGTATAAGGGACTATGCCCTAAACCTACAAGAGGCCCTGAGAGCCATTAAGCAGACCGACCCTGACGGCGTGGGAGACGAGGACAGGCTGTTGACTGAACAATTTATAGAGGGTTTATATTGCAATGCCCACCGAACCCAGTTGCGGGCAATGGCCTTACAGGACCCTCATCTGGGATTTGCACAGTTCAAGGACAGAGCAATCCGGGTGCTTCGAGAACCGGCACCAGGTGGCGTTGTGACCCACAGACGCCCCACTACCACTTACCACCAGGAGGCGGCGCCCTTGTCGGCAGGGCCTGTGGGAGCTGATGCGCAGGCTTTGAACAATGACCCGGCTCCAGACCTGCACCATCAGGTCCAAGAGCTAGCTAAAAGCGTTGCTGCGCTAACCCGAACTGTGCAGTCTTTACAGGTTTCCACTCCAGGGAAGATCCAGCTGGCATCCGGACCGGAGGACATCCCGTGGCGTCGACCAAGGAGGACCCCACCGGCCAGAGGAAGACCCAGCGACCGATACAACGAGGACGGACGACCCATCTGCTGCCGCTGCAATCAACCCGGACATATGGCAAGGTACTGTCATTTAAACTGGCACAACCTGGGGTAGAGGGCCAACCCCCAGGAAAAAGATCACCAGGCCCATCGAACTGGCGCGACAAATATGTGGGAGGACGTCCAGTCTTACCCGTGGTACTGGATGGCATTCCTATGAGTGCCCTGCTGGACACCGGGTCACAGGTCACCACCATCCCGTACGTGCTCTTCAAGCAGTACTGGAATGACTCGGATATCACCCGCTACCCTGACGACGACTTGAGTATCATCGCCAGCAATGGTCAGCCCGTGCCACAGATTGGATTTAAAGAGGTGACCATTAAAATCGGTAGAGTCGAATTGGCAGCACAGGGACTGATCATTGTAGACATTGACAAACACGAGAGTCACCCAAAGATAACTCTAGGAACTAATGTAATTGAAAATTGTCTTGCAGAGGTGATTTTCCTTTTACAGCAGGTTGCCAAGAACGCCAGCTCCGGCCAGCAGCGAGTGCTCCAGAAAGAGATCCGGGCACTGATGCGACGGCAACAGCTAGAACTCTCCGGTGGTGAGATTGGTAGCGTGCGAATGTGTGACCCTTTCCCTATTGCCATGCCCCCAAAAAGTGAAATGATGATTTGGTGCCGGGCAGCTATTGGTCTGAGAGGTAGAGATTACCAGGCAATGGTAGAACCAGTTTACTCAGACAGTAGGCCCACCATTTTGACAGCACGGGGGGTGGTCAATGTACGCCATGGGGGGGTGCCCGTTCGCATAATAAATATCGGGAAGAGGGAAGTGTACCTGCCCCGGTATGCCACGCTAGCCAAATTGTATACCATCAATCAAGATTCCATACAGTCCGTAGAACCCTTGCCTCCATCTTCCCCGGAGGAAGGTAACGGCTCTAAGAAAACGATGGAGGACTGGTGTCATCAACTACATTTGGGTACTGACTCCACTCCCTCACACCAGAAACAGGGAGTCTATCGGGTGGTTCAAGAGTACGAGAGAGTGTTTAGTAAACACCCATTAGACTTCGGGCGAGTCAAGGGGGTAGAACACCACATCCCCACGGGAGACCATCCTCCCATAAAAGAGAGGTATCGACCCGTACCCCCTGCACACTACCAACACGCCAAGGGGATGCTTAGAGACATGAAGGAGGCTGGGGTGATCAGGGATAGCTGTAGCCCCTGGGCAGCTCCACTAGTCTTAGTCAAAAAGAAAGACAACACCATGAGAATGTGTGTAGATTACCGGAAAATCAACCGTATCACACACAAGGATGCGTACCCCTTACCAAGGATAGAGGAGTCTTTGGCTGCTTTAAGATCTGCTAACTTCTTCTCTACCTTGGATCTCACTAGTGGGTACTGGCAGGTTCCTGTAGCAGAGGCGGACCGGGAGAAGACCGCATTCACCACCCCGATGGGACTTAGCGAGTTTACCTGCATGCCGTTTGGACTCTGCAACGCACCAGGAACCTTCCAACGATTAATGGAGTGCTGTCTGGGCCACAGAAACTTCGAGACGGTCTTGTTGTACCTGGACGATGTCATCGTATATTCCAAGACGTATGAGGACCACCTGAAACACCTGGCGGAAGTGTTCGAAGCTCTGGCAAGCTACGGCCTAAAGGTGAAACCCTCCAAGTGTCACCTCCTGAAACCAAAGGTGCAGTACCTGGGACACGTGGTGAGCGCTGACGGAGTGGCTCCCGACCCTGATAAGATCACCGCAATTAAGGAATGGCCAAGTCCCTCCAGGCTATTACCGCAGATTCATCCCCGGTTTCACCAAAAAGGCAGCTCCTATGCAGGACCTCCTGATAGGCCAGTCCCGGAAGGCCAAGAACCAGTAGCCACCCTTCAGATGGGAGAAGTTAGAAGAAGAGTCCTTCCGCCAGCTGAAGATGGCCCTCACGGGGGATGAAATCCTGGCGTACCCTGATTACAGCCAGCCCTTTATCCTCTACACCGACCAAGTAACATCGGGCTAGGAGCCGTGCTGTCCCAGATCCAGCAGGGGAAAGAACGAGTAATCGCTTACGCCAGCCGAAAACTGCGACCCACCGAGAGAAACCCTGAGAATTACAGCTCATTTAAGCTAGAGTTCCTGGCAGTGGTGTGGGCAGTCACCGAACGCTTTAAGCACTACCTCGCTTCTTCCCGGTTCATCGTGTACACGGATAACAACCCGTTGACACACCTGGACACGGCAAGACTCGGTGCCCTAGAGCAGAGATGGATGGCCCGTCTGTCCAACTACGAGTTCACAATCAAATACCGGGCAGGACGCTCCAATACCAACGCGGACGCCCTGTCCAGGATGCCAAACCTACCGGACGTAGGAGAAGATCCAGAGGGACTGGAAGAAGTTGAACTCCCCGCGTTCCACCGTCATGGGACTATCCAGTATTCCCATCGGGTAAAGAGTAAGCAAGCCGCTACGTTTAACCCCTTGCCTCACTACAACTGGGAGGAAACGCAAGACAGTGACCCTGCCGTCCGACTGGTGAAGGAGATGCTGACTCGGCCAGAGGCTCGCCTTGACCCAGACGCTCCGGAGGAAGCCAAGCAACTATGGGCTGAGAAGAGTCGACTGTTCCTTTACAAGGGGAAGTTGTGCCGCAGAATGGTTAACTCCCGGACGCATGAACTAATCTGGCAAGTAGTGGTGCCACGAAGAGACGCAGCCATGGTGATGGAGGCATACCACGACGGGGCTGGACACTTCGGATGGAAGAAGCTGGAGTTCCTGCTGCGCGAGCGGTTCCACTGGGTAGGCATGAGGGGAACCATCGAGAGGTGGTGCAGAGACTGTGGCCCGTGCAACCTAAGAAGGAAGGACCGTGCCAGCCAGAAGACTCCCCTGCAGTCCATCGTCACCTGGCAGCCGTTGGAACTGGTAGCCTTGGATCATGTAAAACTGACCCCAAGCAGAAGTGGCTACGTCTACGCACTAACCATCGTGGATCACTACTCCCGGTTCTTGGTTGTCGTCCCCGTCAAGGACTTAACAGCTCGAACAGCAGCTAGAGCCTTCCAGCAGCATTTCTGCCGTCCACACGGGTACCCGGACCAAGTGTTGACAGACCAGGGACCTGCCTTTGAAGCGGAGGTCTTCCAAGAATTCTGCACTCTATATGGCTGCCGGAAGATAAGGACAACACCCTATCATCCGCAAACTAATGGACTTTGTGAGAAAATGAACCAGGTGGTAATGGATCTTCTGAAAACGTTGCCCCTGGAAGAACGCAGTCTGTGGCCTGAGAAGCTGCCCGATTTGGTGGACCTATACAACCACATCCCGGTAGGTTCCACCAACTGTACCCCGGCTTACCTAATGAGGGCGAGACCTGGTAAGTTACCTGTTGACCTGGAAATGGGAGTCCTGACACCCGAGGACACTTCACCAGAAGCAGACTGGGACACAGAGAGGCAGCAGCAGTACCGGAGAGTACAGGAGAGTGTGGAGCGAAGTCTCTGTCAGGCTAGGGAAAGACAAGAGAAAACTTACAACCAGTTTGCTCCCGCTGTTCCCCTGGTACCCGGAGAGCAGGTCTTGAAGAGAAAAAGACGGCTCCACAAGTTGGACGACCAGTGGGAGAAGGACCTGTACACCGTACTGCCCTCAAGCCACGACAACCCAAAGGTCTGTACCATCAGTAAAGACGGAGGGGAAACCACGACCATTGTATCCCGGGATCACCTGAAGAAGTGTCCCGAACAGCTACGGAACCCTGAAGAGGAACAAGAAGACCCTCAACCCGTAGAGGAAAGGGAAGACATGGTTAGTACTGTGCTCGGAGACTTCCCTCGGTCTTGGACTCAAGTCAATGGCGCAGTTGTGGTACCCATACTCACCTTCCTCCAACCAGCATCCCAAGCACCTACGGAGCGACAGGTAGAGCTGGAAGAGCAGCCGGTCCAGGAGGCAGAAGACTCCACACAAGCAGAACAGGAGGATCAACCCTCTGCTTATAGTGAGCCTGCCGTACCCCTAGTGAGCCAAGGAGCCGGTAGACAGCTGCCCAGTTTACCCTTGACAGCTCCTACACCCTGTAGTTCAGGGCTAGACAGTCAGCTCCGTAGGTCCACTAGGGCCACTAGAGGCCAGTTACCCGCACGTTGGAGGATTTGAAGTGTATAAATTGTTTTATTTGTGGTTACCTGTTTTTCTTGTTGCTTGTGTATAATTATGTGTTTCTAGTTGTTTATAGGAGTCTTTGGTGGATTTACCGGGAATCCTGTGTACATAGTTGGAGCGTAACCCAGGACGGACTAAAGACTGTTAAGGACTCGGGGCAGGACAGACCCCTACCTGGTTACGTCTCCCTGTTTTGGTGAACTGGACACCTTGCTTTTCTTCAAAGACTGCACCCGGTTACGGACATGCCGTGACCACCTTTATGTGTTTTTCTTATTGTATCATTATTGTTATACCTTGTTATGTTTTTCCAAAAATATGTTTAGTCCCGGAGTACTAAATTTCACTAGGGGGGAATGTGACACCCCAGGGGTCTGGTTGCCACAGTGATAGAGATATTACGTCTGAGAGCAGGTGGGAGGTCTCTTGGTCAGGGATCCTATGCATGCCACACCTCCTGCCCAGTCCTGGGAGGGGAAGAACTTCCCCTATATAAACCTAGGGCTGAGGCAGGGTTAGTGAGTAGAGAAGAGGTAGAGAAGAGAAGCAGCATAGGAAGAAAGTACAGGAGCTCTGTAGGAGCAGAGCAACAAGGAGTCAGGGGCTGGCAGCTGCAGAGCTCGCCCTGACTGAGAAGATTTCTCACCGGACCCGGAGTCCGAGGCTGTGGGGACTAACTCCTATCCAGCAGCAGAAACCGACCGGCAGGGGATTGCAGGTCCTCTGGCCCAGAAACCCGAAGGCACGGTCACACGCGTGGGACCAGCACCGCCGTCGTGGAGCGGAAGCTACTAGAAGGCCCCGAGTCACCGGCCATACGGGTGAGCACCACACGGTACACTCAGGGACGTGGGCTACTTATACCCGCCTCTAGCAAGGTAGCCAGAAGAGTACAGTCAGTTTGGGAGGCCTACAACTCCGCCTGGCCAGGGGAGATCCCATCTGCTCAAGGACTGACCAGGCCCCAATCGCTAGCCAGTACTCCGGGAGGGTCTATCTTTGTCACCAGTAAAGACCCTGAACTACACCGTACCGTCTCCGAGTGGTTCCTGCTACCCCCATCATCCACGTCGGCTGCCCTGAGGCCATACCCCTCCCGTTGGGGGTTATACTATCACGCTGCACAATCCTACCACCGGCCTCAGCGGTCTGCCCTGCAGCGGCAGCTCCATAGCTGCATTCAACGGGTGGCGTAGTCGTCCAACATCTACCGCTGATACAGCGCCACTTAGTCTGACTCCCTGGGCACGGACCGGATCACCGCCACGAGACTACAACCCTCAAAAGATCCGGCTCCGGGTAAGCTCCCGCGTGCGCAACGCAGCGCGACACAGGCCCAGGGGCGCGTCAGAGGCATATGGGGTCCTTGCAGCTATGTAAACGGTGGCTTCATAGGCATGGAGCCGGTATGGAGGCAGATGGGTTCTTGCAGCTCAGTATTATAGAGCCATATGCACATGGCATTAATATGGAGCTGTAAATGCAACAATACAGTATGTTCTCCATATTGATCCCTACAAAAGAGCCAGGTGTCCTTCTTTGCATTTCTTACTGACTTGTATATTAAGAGGAGTGAGGAGAGATAATTTGCTTGAAGAAAATATACAAAATTCTTTGATAGTTTGATAAAAGTTGTTTATGCTTCATGCGCCTTTGTGTTGTCACCCTGTGGTTGTGACGCTTATTGCAACCTGTTGAGGGTTTTGCTACAATGTCTCCATCTATTGTAGACCTTATATCGGAAGAAATTGGATTCCTTAATGGAATATTTTGCAAACGTTGATGGGGGACAAACCTGCAGAGGCAGAAATGTGCAAAACATTCTCCATGGGCTTCGATGAAGGCTGCTTCTTAGTGTGACTTGAAGTTTGCGTGGAGCCACAATACAGCTGAGTGCGATGGGTCTTGGATTCTCCATCAGCAGCAGAAAAATATCATAAAGTCTGCGGAGTATTTTAGCCTCAGATCTGAAGTCTAACATCAGAATTCTCACAGCGCTCCTCCATACATTCGAAAGATAAAGAAGAAAAAACACAATCGTTAATATATTTAGCTTTTCCCCAATCCGAATCTTTAAAATAATAATAAAAAAAAAATAATAAACATAATTAGATCAGCAAAGGGACCCGGACTTGAAAGTACATAATTTTCAAAACCACATCTGACAGGCGATTCTAAAAGTTTTCCTCTGGAAATGCTTAAATATTAAATAATCTGTGAAACTGCCCTAGAAACTCAAGTTATCTTTTCCAATTTTATTTTTTGTTGGAAAAACTTCTTTGTTTCGCTAACGACAACTCTCTGGTGCTTTGTAACGGTGTTATTGAACAAGTTTAATGATTTGCAGAGGACCTCTTCTGAAGGCATTACTGGGCAACATGAGATTAAAAATGTACGATTGTACAGGCTCTACTAGAGTAAATGAAAATATTTTATGCAGCTACCAAGAAAGGCCTCCAGAGATCAAATTAGAACCTTGCTGTGAAGGGAGATGTTTAGGCATGCCGCAGAATTATTTATGGCCGTGTTCAGCTCATGAGAGAATCAGCGGACATTACATTTAAATTAAACAAAGGGGAGAAAAAGAGATTTTGTAATTTGACTGTTAATGATGATCCTGAATTATTCTTATCAGTTTAAGCATTGGGCAATGAAGTAGTGGCAAAGAAACGGATCAATGTCGGAAGTCCTCGCACAAGGGCGTTCAGGGATGAACTTGAAGGGTCATTCCCAACTTGGCAGCTTGCCGATCACTGGGCTGACCGTCCACTAGTTTCCCCGGGGAACAAGGCTCCGAAATGCCTTGTTAATATATAGGGCTGTACTTAGTTATCTCCTTCATGGGGTGATGGCGCGTTGCATGGCCACAGCACAGTTCTACTGGAGCATTTTAGAGCCACTCTCCCTGGATTGGTGCAAATATCGACGGTCAGATGTCTGGGGATCAGCAAGTTATCACCACTAGTAAAGAGGCGACTTGCCAAGCTGGTCTTCACATTTTAAAGGGAATCTGTCAGCAGGTTTTTGCTATGTAACCTGAGAGCAGCTGTTACAGAAAGGGGGCTCACTAGGTGAGCTGGGTCCTCTAAGCCCAAGGTCCGGGTATGCACAAGGGCCATGGGCGAAGGTGCAGAAAATGGGTAAGTCACACAGAACACAGTTAGCAGACAGGAGAACATTAGCCTAGGTACTGAACACTGCAGACAGGTAACTCAGGGACCGGAAGCCGCAGACAGACAGGTGACGTCCTGAAGACCTTAGACAGGTAGTAGAGTTAATGGAAGCCACCAGCAGACAGGCAGCAGAGTTACTAGAAGCCGCAGGGTGACCATAGACACCCGGGAAATTGCAGACAGGTAGCAGAGTTAATGGAAGCCACAGATGGACTGCAGAGTTAATGAAGACTGGCGGATTGGAGACTCAAGGACTGGAAGCCGCAGGCAGACAGGAGGTGTCATGGAGACTGCAGACAGGTAGCGGACAAAACTCAGAAGTAATAAGAGTGTCTAAATACAACGGAAGCTGAAGGCGGCTAGGAAATGTCCTGGAAACCGATGGACATGCAGCAAGGGTCCTAGAAGACCGGAAACAGGTAACAGAGAGAGTCACTAGAATGTTTGAATACCATGGAAGCCACAGATAGATAGGAGACATCCTGGAGAATCTAGCCAGTAAGCGGTGGTGCTGAAAGCCTCAGACATGTAACTCAGAGACTGGAAGCCACATGCAGCCAGGAGACGTCTCCTGATAACTGTGGACAGGATCTTTGCACAGACAACGAAAAGAGTTATTAGAAAGTCTTAACACCAAGACATAGGTTTGTGTCTTGGGAGGTCTTATAAAGGTCTAGGAAGTTCAACACATGGCAGCACGCCGGGCTACTTGTCAAGTCAGCAGACCAGGGAATAAGGAGCAGAGCTCAGATCCGGGACAGGTGCATAACAGCAGCGTGATATATAGGCAGTGACCCTGATTCCAGTGATGTGTCACTTACTGGGCTGTTTGCTGTCATTTTGATTCAATCACACTTGTCACTGCTGCAGATCTAGTATTTAACCCCCTCACACCCCTGATTGGCAGCTTTCTGCGTATACAGCATATTGACATAAAACAGTGGAGCGGGCAGGGTTGGACCTGGATGCAGGCGATACCTAGTCCTGTAGTGATAATCTCCTGCTGATAAAACACTGATTTTATTGAAACAGGGCCCAGTAAGTAACACACAACTGGAATCAGGGTCTCTGCCTCTACCTCATATTGCTCTTAGATTATGCAGCATAAACCTGCTGACAGATTCCCTTTAAGGCTGATCAGCCCTATAGTACATGAAGGGCACATCTTCCCCCTATTTTCCGCAGACAGCCACCAAGACTTGCTGCAGTTACAGTTATATTAGTCTTTGCGTGGTGCAGTTTGGATACTGTATACGTGGCATTATTTGTGCACTGCACTACAGACTGTTACTACAGCGGCATTGCACTGTATATTATTTTGCAGTGTATAGGAGGTTTCACGTTATTTGGGATTCTTTCTCTATGGCATTGTAATTAGTGACTATATGATCTGGTTATTTTGTAGCGGATGAATCTGTTTATAATGAATTGAATTTGCCTCAAATCTTACAAAAAAATGTGGATTCTCCTACATCTGAATTTTTTTTGTGATTTGCTATAGTCTAATTTGGAGAGAGGAAAGGGGTGAAAAACAAAATTTTAATGCTCACCTTGCTCCGCTGGTCTGAACTTGGCGCTCTCGATGCCGCTGTATAAAGCAGTTTTGCCTCTGCAGGATCGGAGGAGCACGGGGACACGGAAGCGGACGGGATCCAGCAATCTGGCCACCTGCAGAGCAACGTTTGCAAGTGTGTACTCCTTCCTTAGAAAGCTGGATATCTCTGGTAAACTGCAGAGGTGGTTGGCCACCCGGGCGTTGTGTCGTAAAATATTAAATTAAAAATTCTTCTGTCCTTGGGAATGAAGAGGATTTTTAAGGTGAAGTTAACTGCAAACTTGCAGGTTTTTACTAGCACTCTATAATTTTACCCATGTGAAAATTTAGTCAACTCCTTTAAAACGATCATCACCTGGATATCTTACCTGTTCTCAGCATTACCAATGAGGATATCACCGAGAAATGTTCCAACTTGAAATTCCAAGTAATTGACCAAATAAATCATAGACTAATATATCATTGTTAATATATTAGCAATAATGAGGTCATTTTTTCCCCCCCAGAATTTTAGCTATTGAAACATTATCTCTCCTACGCAGGTCAGATGGGAGCCCCTTAAAGTCACTTTCTCACACTTGTTTTAATTGCCCGACACTCAGGTTGTTTATTTACATTATTTATTGATGTCAATCATAATTAGAGGAATTTACATATGGGACTCCTCAAAGCGGTGATATTTGACACATTGTATCCCCGAGGACTCTATAGGGTTAGAAAGGTCCTAAAGGAAAAAAAAAAACATTATGTCTGTATTCAATTCATCAATATATCATTTGGAAGCTTTTTAGAGAATTTGTACATTTTTTAAATTTAATTTAAATTGTATTTATTCTAATATGATTGTGTTTCATGTTCCACATATAAGGATGATTCATGCATTAAGCCACAAGTCACATTCATGTAAGATAAGGCAATGTCATATCAACCATTGTAATACATTATTCAAGGGCAAACAACTTCTAGGATGAGCAGAAACTATAGAGAAAGAGTGGGCACATTACAGGTAGGTCTTATCCACATTTAAAGGGGATCTGCCATCAGGATATTATACCCCAAACTAATGGAATTTATGTAAAGACGCTTTCATGCTGATTAAATCCTCACCTTTCTTGTGTAAATCCATTCTGCTGTTTTTAGAGAAATCCATAGTTGAAAGTGTATGCAGTGGGTGAGCGCTGCACTTACAGCTCTACTGTCTCTGATCCTATTCCCCGCCCGCTACCTGCCTCCTGTCTCTGATTGACAGGTGACTGAAACATAAGTGAGCTGTCAGTCAGAGACAGGAGGCAGGCTACGGGTGGGGAAAAGGATCAGAGACAGGAGAGCTGTAAGTGCAGCGCTCACCCACTGCAGCTGTAAGTGCAGCGCTCACCCACTGCAGCTGCAACTGATTAGCATACCATATAAACTATGTATTTTTCTAAAAACAGCCAGTCATATTTGTACAAGAAAGGTAAGGATTTAATCAGCATTGAAGCACCTTTACATATATGCAATTAGTTTATGACATAATATAATATCCCGTTAATATGTTCTCTTGAATAGGATTGTCCAGGACTAAGATATTGTTAACTTTTCTTTGGGATAGGTCATTAATATCAGATCTTCTTATTAAAAAAGTCATTACATTATTACAAAAATGTGCTCCAGTCTCCCCTTGACTGATTTTATGTATGCTGGATTTTTTTTTTTTTTTTGCAAATTTTGCTTTATTTTAGTGGAACATGTGGCTTTTCACTTTTTGTTTTAAAAAGGTGCAAAAAAAAATTATAACAAAAGCATTTTTAATTTTGTACAAAATTAAAAAAGACACATCTGCCATTTTGAAGAATTTGGTGTAAAAAAATATACACGAATACCATAAGTGTGTAAAAAAAAGGTAACTTAAAAAGACCTGTAAATGAGGAATCAGGCTTCGAGATTGTAACTTTGTTTTGAATATTTGTGCAGGATGATGGAGAGCTACAGCTGCGGCATACGGCCCAGGAAATGTCTGTGCATGATCTATGCAGCTGCATGCATGTCACAAGCAGGGCAGATCTACTACTGACAGGGGCAGAAATCATTGGCTGGCCAAAGCCTTACTGACATTTAAAAGGAAGCCGTCACAATAGTAGATCACTCATGGATAAGAAGATTTGTGGTTGTAATCAAGGGCATTGAAAGTTTTTTTTTCTTCTCTGAAATGTTTCGTTCATGTTCCCTTTTAATTCAACAAACAATAAGTAAATAAATAAAAATTGCAGCCAAATTTAAGTTTAGAAACTGCAAAACGTTTAATGACTTCTTCATTTGTGATATTCAGACGTTTTCAAGAGCGCTAAATGAGAAATGCAGAAGGGAGATTCTCTGATTAGCTTCATTGATTTCTACTTGGAAATGCTTTACTTAACTTCAGTCACTTTTGAGTCGACTCCGAGGCTTCTCCCGAGGTCCTTAATGTAGGAGTTACATAAATCTTATGTAGAAGCCATTCACACCTTTAAGCGCTCGTCTCATTACTGGATCGGTAACAGGCCGTTGACAAGTTAGGAGACAACGTGCTGATAAACTGGACAAATTAGCAGTGCCCGTTATGACAGGCACCGTGTCGGGTTTAGTGTCTTCTCGATTGTAGCTCGTGATTATTTGTAAACATCTATTGATCCTTATATAAATAAAGGGTCTTTTTTTTCATAACCCCCTTTGTTCTGTTCTTTTTAATTCTCAGAAATCTTTTTTTGAAAATAATTAAGGCCCTATAAATGAGAGATTATTCCTTTTTGCCGAGACGTTCTGCTCTTAGACAAATGAGAGGCATTGTGAGCGCATCATCGGGATACATCACTCTTAATATTAATAATGTTTTGGATTCTATTCAGACAGATAAAAGTTTGAAATTAGCAATTTGTCTGGGAAAGAATTAAGCGAGTGTCAGGTGAAATGGCTGTTGCATTGCTACGATCATGTTATTTGTCAAATTACATTTTATTATCATTGTTTCAGCTCTTCATTTTTATTTATTTTTTTTTGGTTAAAGTAAATTACAGCATTTTAAGAAAGCGACACTCGAGAATGGAAGAGCCGATTACTGGTGACTGATGTTACAGGGGAAGTCATTTCAATTGAATTCGAAAGGGTATGTGAAGAATAGGATTGAAGTAGAGATGAACGAGTCACAGGACCCCGGTCCAGCGGCCATGTCGATTGGTCCGAGGCTGCCAGGCGGGAGCCCTGGAGACCTCCTCACACTTGTCAGCATCCCCGGCGCCGCTTCTGATTCATAGGCCCTGCGCAATGTCATTGTTATGGCATGAAGCCCTCATGACACAAAGTCAGATCTACTAACCAGAAGAGGCACCAGCGATGCTCGCAAGTTGGAGGAGGTTTGAAGGGCTCCAATCCAGAAGCAATGGAAACCTTATGGAGCCATTGGAACATGGTCCTGCAAATTTATTGGTTCATCTCTAGTTTGGCAGCCATTTTTCTCATTACTTAAAGGGAATCTGTCACCTGAAAAAATGCTATTAACCTGCAGATATGGGGTTAATCTACAGATTTATAGCGTTGTGCACTTAGACCCACGCTGCCCGGAGGAAATTAACTTTATTTCCCCCAGCAGCGTTTGGGTTTCATTCATGGGGATGGTGCCGGCAAGGGTTCAGTCACGGCTCTATGTATAGAGAGTGGCGTCTGTAACCGCGCCCTCGGCACTGACTGACAGCCGGCCCCAATCCTGAGCTGCTGTCAGTCAGTGTCAGGGGTGCGATTACAACTGCAACTCTATATGTAAAGAGGGTTGACCAAACCCGTGATGGCACCATCCCCGTGACTGGAAGCCGAACTCTGCTGGGAGGAATAAAGTTAATAAATAATAAAGTGAGGATCTACGTGCCAGTGCCAGGCAGATTCACAACGATATTAACCTGCAGATTAACCCCATATCTGCAGGTTAATAGTGTTTTTTTTTTCAGGTTCGCTATAAGTCGTCTAAAGTAAACATAAATCCATTTTTTCAACTAATGATCATTAAAAAATAAACTACAGATTTACAGAAACCGGTCCATCGCCCACATCAGTAATGTGTGGTCACAGGAAAGGAACTCGGAGAACCGCCTCCTACCTCTCGGCGTCCCAATCTCTTCTTTTGATTAGCCTCCTTGGTGCAATATCATTGTTGCAGGATGATTCACGTGTCACGCTGCGCCAGGCCGGCTAATCGAAATAAGAGTTATGGGTACAAGAAGGTAAGAGAAGGTTCTCCTCCGGGCTCCTGCACAGCCACCATACACTACTGACTTGGTCATCCGAATCAGTTTGCACCAACTCCACTGCCATTTTGTGTATACAGCTTCAATCCAGACCCATGTGTTTCCATGTTTATTGACTTTAAATAAACCTTCAATGAGAACCTGTCTGCTTTAATGACATGTATCTTTTAGAAAATACAAGAATTTACATACTGAATAGATGTTTAAGCCTAAAAATAACAAAGAAAGGTTTACTCACCTGTCACTGTTAGAGGTTGCAGAGGTGACATCATAACTTCAGCACCTGTAACTTCTGCAGCCAATACCTGGACTTAGCATTTCGTGCTGTGTACATCTGCTGAGCCCAGTGATTGGCGGCAGAAATCACATGGACTGTCGTCATAACATCAGTTACATCACCACTACAGCCAGTACATAGTCACAGGAGGAGCAACAGAGTGGAGGTGCTGGAGCAGAGGCTTGGAAGAAAACCTCTGTTGGTATTTAGTCCTTGGCAGTTGTAGGTTAAAAAAGCATTCATAGAAAACACACACTGTGCATACTTTGGCACATCAACACACAAATATATAGAGTAAAGACATGCATGTGCAAACACACATAGAGTGGCTTGCGAAAGTATTCACCCTCTTTGCTTGTTACCTATTTTACTACATTACAACCTGTATGTAAATATTTCTGTAATCCGATGTGTGTGATACATCATCACTAAATAGTCCAAGTTGGTGAAGTGAGAAAAATGTAGGCATAAATTAAATTTATGGGTTCAAATAACTAAAAATTGGCATGTGCATATGTAGTCACCCCTTTTGCAATAAAACCCCTAAAAATTTCAGGTGCAAGCAATTCCCTTAATAAGTCTCATGCTTAGTGAGAGGACGTCCCCCTGTCTGCAATCTAATGTCACTTGTCTGTCAGTATATACACTTTACCTTTTCTAAAAGGCCACAGAGGCTGCAACACTAGTGATGGGTGAGCACTAAAATACTCGGGTGTTCGATGCTCGGGTCGAACAGATTGGAATACTCAGGTTCTCGACCCGAGCAACGAGCCCAATATAAGTCTATGGGAAACTCGAGCATTTTTCAGGCGGCTCTCCCCGGCGGTCTGCAGAGGGAATAAAAATTGCCCAAATCGATGGGAACAGTGCTCAAATGACATGGGAACAGCATGGGGAAGACCCCTGGAAGCATTTCTTACTCCAAGGTCACTGCTGTCAACAACATTGTCAGAGGTATTACGCCACTTTTACGGACTCACAATAAAACATACAAAAACGAAACCAAAATGGATTTTCCTGGGAAATATGTTAAGGAACATCCTTTCCAGGGTAATGACTTGTATATAAGGCAAAATAAATAACCAAAACCAAAAATACTCCTCCACACCTTGGGCTATGTTCACACGTAGCGTTTTTGATGCGTTTTTGCACTTTCGCATTGCTTTCAACCAAGACAAATGCATTCACCGGGAAATGCCATTGTAAAATTTTACAACCTTATCTGGCCATCTGGTGTGTGAGACATGATCAGACACATCCTGCTTCATTTATGAAGGAGGGACTCTGAAAGTTACAAAGCCTATTTTTATAGGGCCATCGGGCGCCTTTTACTATTCTTAAAGGGCCAGCAGTCGGCCCTCACTATTCTTAGAGAGCCATCAGCCGGCAATGCTTTGTTGTTCCCATTGCTAATGAGTGGGTTTCCTATACTATTATTGCATATGCAGTGAGTGGCAGGGCTGCCCAAAATTTGGATGCACTCCAATACTCCTTTGAAAATTTGGATGTACCCCAATACCCCTTTGAAGAGACTTAGAGGAGGGCCTCCTGAAAACAATGTTACCATTATTAGGAAGTGGGTCTCCCATTGTGTTTGTCTATGCAGTGAATGCAAGGGTTGCAAAAAATTTGAAGGCACTCCAATGCCCCTTGGAAGAGACGTGGAGGTCAGAGGGACTCCTGAAAACAATGTTCCCATTATTAGGAAGTGGGTCTCCCATAGTGTTTGCATATGCAGTGAATGCAAAGGTTGGCAAAAATTTGGAGGCACTCCAATGCCCCTTGGAAGAGATGTAGAGGGCCTCATGAAAAAATGTTCCCATTATTAGAAAGTGCGTCTCCCATAGTGTTGGCCTATGCAGTGAATGCAAGGGCTGCCAAAAATTGGGAGGAACTCCAATGCCCCTTGGAAGAGACGTGGAGTAGGGCCTCATAAAAAAATGTTCCCATTAAAAAGGAGCGGGTCTCCTATAATTTTAATGCCCATGCACTAAGTGTATGGGCTGACAAACATTTACCCCTGGGGTGTATACATGAACATACTTGATAAAAAAATTTTTATGGGCTTCATAAGCACCCTTTAAAAATATAATGTGGGTGTTGCATCACGGACCACGGTCACCCTGGTGATATGGTGGTGGAGGATGAGGAGAAGGAGAAGGACAAGAGCAAATAGACAAAATCAGGAAGCGTATACCCATGTGTGGGTGTGAAAACGTGCACGGGAGTACACCTCCCAAAAAAAGACACTGGATTTGAGCTTATGTTACGCTGCTATCATTCGGTGGTGTTGAGAATTCTAGCCCAATCCAGCCCTTGTTCATTTTTATAAGAGTCAGCCTGTCAGCAGTTTCAGTTGACAGGCGGATGCGCTTATCAGTTATAATTCCACCAGCGGCACTAAAAACCCGCTCTGATAAAACGCTAGCGGCAGGGCAGGCCAGAACCTCCAAGGCATAGAGAGCCAGTTCATTCCACGTATCCAGCTTGGATACCCAATAATTATAAGGCACAGAGGAATCACGGAGGACATTGGTACGGTTGGCAAGGTACTCCCTCAGCATCTTCCCAAATTTTGCACTCCTTGTGAGAGTACCCGGCGCCGCATGGCCTGTGTGATGGGAGGGGCTGAGAAAATTCTCCCAGAACTTTGACAGTGTTCCCCTGCCTCTACTGGATTGGAGTTGTGTCTCTCTGGCCTGTACTCCTTGGTTGTCCAACGAAGTGTGCCCTCTGCCGCCAGCGTTTTCAGATGGGAATTTTTTTAATAGTTCCACAACAAGGGACTTCTGGTACAGCCCCATTTTTGTAGACCTGTCCGCCTCAGGAATAAGAGATATAAAGTTCTACTTGTAGCGTGGAAGTGTCGCCAACCAGTAATGACTGTCACCCAAAATTTTGAGAACACAAGGGTCATGGGAAAGGCAGCGTAACATAAACTCAGCCATGCGTGCCAGACTGCTAACAGGCAAGACTTCCGGGTCCTCACCAAGAGGATGACTGACCATGCTCTCCTTCTCCTCTCTGTCCTCAGGCCATCCACGCTGAACAGAGGGTATGTCAGTTGTGCAGGTAGTACTGTCTATAGCGCATGAAACTAGCTCCTGCTCTTTCTCCTCCTCCTCCTCTTCCACATTGTCAACCAATCCACATTGGGATGAGATGAGGTTAGGCTGTGTGTAATCACCCTGTATGGTTCCTTGCTCCATCTCATCGTGCTTCGCCTGCAATTCATCCTCTTTGATTGTGAGCAGAGAGCATTTCAGAAGACAGAGAAGCGGGATGGTGATGCTAATTATGGTGTCATCACCACTCACCATCTTGGTGGAGTCCTCAAAGTTTTGGAGGATGGTACATATGTATGACATCCGCGTCCACTCCTGAGGTCTTATATGTGGCATCTGACCTGAATACCGACAGACTTGTTGATGTTGGTACTCAACAACTGCCCTTTTCTGCTCACAAATCCTTCCCAACATCTGCAGTGAAGAGTTCCAACGTGTGGGGACATCACACACCAGTCTGTGAGCTGGAAGCTGCAAACACTGCTGAAACATGGCAAGGGCGGCGGAAGCTGTAGGTGACTTTCTAAAATGGGCACACAGGTGGCATATTTTAACAAACAGATCCGGCAGCTCCGGGTAGAATTTGAGAAACCGCTGAACCATGAGGTTAAGCACATCGGCCAGGCATGGTACGTGTGTGAGCTCGCCTAGCCTCAGAGCCGCCTCCAGGTTCCGGCCATTGTCACACATGACCATGCCTGCCTGTAGGTTCAGCGGTGTGAGCCACAGATCTGCTTGCTCTTTCAGAGCTGTCCATAACTCACAAGCAGTGTGCGGTTTGTCACCTAAGCATATTAGCTTCAGCACAGCCTGCTGCCGCTTGGCTGATGCAGTGCTGCAGTGCTTCCAGCTTGTGACTGATGTGGTCATTTTGGAGAAGGAGGCTGAAGAGGAGGAGGGGGCTGAGGAGGCTGAGGAGGCTGAGATGCAGGAGCTCAGGAGCTGTAGACTGTGGGGGCTACTCTGATTGACCTAGGTCCCGCAATCCTCGGCGTCGGGAACACGTTTTCCGTCCCAAGGTCCGACTGGGTCCCGGCTTCCACTATGTTAACCCAGTGTGCCATCAGCGAGATGCACCATCCCTGCCCACAAGCACTTGTGCACGTGTCCGTGGTTAGGTTGACTTCTCTGGTAACTGCGTTGTTGAGGGCATAGCTAATGTTTTGGAACACGTGCTTGTGTAATGCGGGGACGGCACACCGTTAAAATAGTGGCGGCTGGGGACCGAGTACCGAGGGATGGCCACCGCCATCAGGTTGCGGAATGCTTCCGTCTCCACGAGCCTAAAAGGCAACATCTTGAGCGCAAGCAGTCGGGAAATGTTGGAATTTTGTAGTGTGGCCTGTGGGGCGTTGGCTGCGTATTTGCGCTTGCGTTCCAACGACTGGGGTATGGACAACTGAATGCTGCACTGGGACAAGGACATGCATGTGCTTCCTACTGCTGCTACTTGAGAGTGTGCAAGGCAGGAGGCATCTTCGCATGCACCATGGACAGGGGATTGGCTTCCATGCACAACAATGGAAGAAGCAGTGTTTCCACCCACAGACAATGTTCCTGGACCCTGGGGTTCGGCCCATAAAGTCGGGTGCTTTGCTGCCATGTGCCTGATCATGCTGGTGGTGGTCAGGCTGGTAGTTTTGCCACCCCTGCTGATGCTGGCCTGGCAGGTGGTGCAAATAGCCTATTTGGGGTTTTCGGCAGAGTCTTTGAAAAACAACCACATCATCCACCACCTCGTCTTCCACTTCCGCACCCTGGTCCTCCTCCTGACTTTCAGGCAATTGTGACTCATCATCGTCCATCTCTTGTGACACTTTCCCACCGTCGCCTTCGTGTGACCGTGGCTGCTCAAATATTTGGGCATCGCTACATGCGATCTCCTCTTGCCCCGCTTCAAGTGGACCGGGCAAGAGGCCAGAATCTATAAATGGAAAAGTGAACAGCTCTTTGGAGTGTCCAAGTGTGGGATCAGTTGTCTCTGGGCACTCGGCATGGTGGGTGGAAGGAGGTTCAGGGTGAGGAATATGCGGTCCAGACTCACGGCTACTGAGACTTGACCGTGTGGAAGACAGGGTGGTGGTGGTGGTGGCTAATTGACTGCAAGCATTATCTGTTATCCAACCTATAACCTTTTCACACTGCTCTGTGTTCAATAGTGGTGTTCTGCGGTCCCCTATTAATTGGGACAGGAAGGTCGAGTGAGAAGATGTGGGTGTTTGTTGTGGCACAATTTCAGCTTGCCCACGGCCTCGGCCTCTGTATGCACCATCACGACCAGTTCACTGTCCCTTGCCACGTGCCTTGCCCATTTTAAAAGGAGGACAATATCTTCCACGCTCACTACAAATAGCTGAATTTGGAGCGAACTTATTTGTGGCCCGTGTGACGGACAAA
Organism: Phyllobates terribilis; assembly: GCF_046119375.1. Classification (NCBI taxonomy): domain Eukaryota; kingdom Metazoa; phylum Chordata; class Amphibia; order Anura; family Dendrobatidae; genus Phyllobates; species Phyllobates terribilis. Next base: position 191,362,356 of record NW_027362768.1, read on the forward strand.
CCACAGTTTTAAATGCCTGGCCTGTAGGTAACTATTTTGAATAGCAAACCGGTGTCAAAAGCTTTGCTGACACACTGAAACTAATTTTTAATGGAGGTCAGAAATTGCAGTATTTTCTGAAAACCTATATGTGATCTGTGTGATGGAGAAAACACAGTTTTAAATACCTGGCCTGAAGGTAACTATTTTTAACAGCAAACTGGTGTCAATAGCTTCACTGACACACTGAAAAAAAATTTCAATGGAGGCCAGAAATGGCAAAATTTTCAACTCAATTATATGTGATCTGTGTGACGGATCAACCACAGTTTTAAATAGCTGGATTTTTAGCGCTGTAATATGGAAAGGACCTGGCTGTATTCTGCAGTGCCAACAAGCAAATGGCGCAGAAAAACGGTGTTCTCTGGATTGCTTTTTAAGGAAATAATGAGGATTAAGATCCAAAAAAAATTATTCCTGGCCCCTGAGACCTGGGCCTTTGTATAGAAATATCTAACAGCAGCAGCAGCCGACAGGACTGGAATGGAGCCTCTTGTGCTATATGCACTGCAGTCTGCTATATACCCTGCCTGCCTGGCTATATACACTGCCTGCCTGATATTTCTGCAGATGGATTAGTCCTCAGAAGGACTGTTTGTTGAGATGGAAATGTGTCTCTGATATAGTCTGTACACATACACTAGCTAGAAACAAGCAAATCTCTCCCTAGCTCAGCAGCACCTCTCCCTACACCGTCTGATCTGGAGTGACTGTGACGAGCATGGCGGCGCCAGGTCTGATATAGACCTGATGACGCTGTGCGGCCAGCCAATCACTATAATGCCACAATCAACATGGCTACGGCATTGCAGTGAGTGGCAGGCAATTCCTGCATGTCCATTGGTTCTGTAAAACATGCAAGGAGGGGACCCGAGCTCCTGCCGAGCAACCATGGAAACACTCGGCAAGCGCCCAGCATCTCGAGCAGTGAGATGCTCAGGCGAGCAGCAAGCAGTAGCGGGCATGCTTGTTCATCACTATGCAACACCATTAACAAGAGGCCCCACTAACCAAACTCCACCATGAAGACCAAGGAAATCTCCAAACAACACCATGAAGAGCAAGGAGATGTCCAAACACCACCATTAAGACCAAGGAGATCTCCAAACAACACCATAAAGACCAAGGAGATCTCCAAACAAGTTAGGGACAAAGTTGTTGAGACGAACAAGTCAGGGTTGGGTTATAAAAAAATATCCCAATCTCTGATAATCCCCCGGAGCACCATCAAATCTATTATCATCAAATGGAAAGAATATGGTACCACAAAAAACCTGCCAAGAGAGGGCACCACCAAAACTCTCAGCCCAGGCAAGGAGGACATTAATCAGAGAGGCAGCGTAGAGACCAAAGGTAACCCTGAAGGAGCTGCAGAGTTCCCAAGCAAAGACTGGAGTATCTGTCCATACGATAACAATAAGCCGTACATTCCGTAGAGGTGGCCTTTATGGAAGAGTGGACAGAAAAAAAGCCTTTAAATACACACAAAAATTGTAATGCTCATTTTGAGTTTGACAAAAGACGTGTCGGAGACTCCCCAAATGTATGGAGGAAGGTGCTGTGGTCAGATGAGACCAAATTGAACATTTTAGCCACCAAGGTAAGCGCTATGTCTGATACCAAAGCAACACAGCTCATCACCCAAGAACACCATCTCCACAGTGAAACATGGTGGCTGTATCATGCTGTGGGGATGTTTTTCACAGCAGGGACAGGGAAAATGGTCTGAGTTGAGGGGAAGATTAATGGTGAGAAATACAGGGATATTCTTGAGCAAAACCTGTTCAGTTTGTCAGTGATTTGAGACTGGGACGGAGGTTCACCTTCCAATAAGACAATGACCCAAAGCATACTGGTAAAGCAACACTCGAGTTGTGTAAGGGGATACGTGTAAATATTTTGAAGTAGCCTAGTCAAAGCCAAGACCTTAATCCAATGGAGAATCTGTGGTCAGACGTGAAGATCGCTGATCACCACAGGAAACCATCTAACCTGAAGGAGCTGGAGCAGTTTTGCCTTGAGGAAGGGGCAAAAATCCCTGTGGCCAGATGTGGAAAGCTCATAGAGACTGATCCAAAACGACTTACAGCTGTAATAAACGCAAATGGAGGCTCAACAAAGTACTGACTTTAGGGGGGTGAAGACTTATGGACAATGAAGTTTTCAGTTATTTTGTCCTTTTTGTTGTTTGCTTCACAATAAAAAGAAATCCAAATGTTCAAAGTTGTCGGCATGAAATTCTAGGTTGTGAGGTAGCAAACCACTAAAAATGCCAAGAAGGTGAATACATTTGCAAGCCACTGCACACACCATGGCACATGCACACATACATACACGATGTGACACCTGTACACACTTACATACACATTGTCACACATGCACACATACATACACACTGTGACACATGCACACATACATACACACTGTGACACAAGCACATGTGGCGCCCCTGCGGGTTCAGTCGCCACAGAGGTACTGCATCTCACCCAGAGGTACTGCCTGGGACCCTAACATCTGCATCCAACACTACACTATTCCCGACCAGCAGGAGGGGCAAGATGCGTCACTCTCCTGCTGAGCCCTGTCCCTGGCTGGAGAGGGGGGAACCAAAGTAGGGGGAACCATGTAATGGGTGTGGGTGGAGGAAGTAAATCAGAGGAGCACTTGTTAGGAATTGTATAAAGAGGGAAGCCATCTTGGGAGTGCAGGTCAGTCAGGGGAGGACAGTGAAAGGAGCAGGAGCTCTATAGGAGCTCTGCTCAGGAGGAGGGCCTAGCAGAGAGGCCCAAGACTGAAGAGAGAGAGGAGCAGAAGAAAGGCTCCAGGAACTTGGAGGCCACCCGTACGCCCGAGTCTGCCAGGAGGTGGAGGGGTCAGGTCGCACAGAAGGGACCAGTCCCTAAACTAGCGGAGTTCTTTAAGCCTCAAATAGGAAACCGGAGGCTGTAGTATTTCAGGTACTGCAGCCACAAGCCACATCTGTCTCACCAAGAAGGTGGCCATAGAGGACCCAGGGGACAGAAAAGACGTCGCCCGGCAAGGTCCGCGGTCACTGGATTGGGACACTAGGTGTGAGGTGCAGGGAGACGGCCAGAGGAACACACAGAAGGGGGTCCTGTTATTTACTCCGGAGGTACCTGAGGGTTGGCTGAGCCCCTGCCCGGTGAACGCAGCACGACGTGGGAAGTTATGATCTGCAGTTGTAACCAGGAGCAAAGTGAGAACAGTGAGTAAATCCGGAAGACTGCACCCCACTGTCTCTGTCAATTATTACTGCTGCGCCATCACCCCCTGCACTACACTGCACCATGAGTGCTACTTCCATAACAGCAACATCTACACTGCCCTAGAGCTAAGCTGTACCTGTGGAGAGCTGAACCAACTCTGCTGCATTACCAACAGCTCCCGAGGATCTGCTCCGCAGCGGCGGCTCCATATAGCCGCATACCACAGGTGGCGTCACAAACTGTATATAAAAACTATAAATCCACTATAAATAATATTCCCCTTTTGATTGACCACCCTGGGTCACGGACCGGGTCTCCGCCACTGTGACATCTCCCCTAGCAACGACCGGCCTGGCACCGAGTACCCCACGGCCCAGGGGGCACGTCACACACATGCATTCACACTGTGACACCTGTACACACATACATACACATTGTCATACATGCACACAGATAAATACACTGTGACACATGCACACACATATACACACTGTGACACATGCACACACATATGCAATCACACTATATATAGCAGCCCCAGTTTCTCCATTGATAACAGCTGCTTCTTGGGTATTTCCAAAGCAAAGAACACAGAGAACAATCATCTGGGACACTGAAATTCTTTTTTTTCCCATTAATCAGAGAAGCTTTATAATTAAGTTGAAGTTTAAATATTGAAAATTGAATAATACCAAAATACAAAAAGTAGCAAACGTACATAACATTGTAGAAAAATGCTCAATAACTAAATTGATTTTCCTTAAATGAATTTCTTATGGCAAGAAATTAGATACAAATGTCATTTCCCCCAAATATTATCAATGTGTCAAACTGACATTTAGATGTGTCATTTTTTGTGTGTTTGGATTTTCTCAGCCTCGTGTACACCAGGCATTCTATTTCAAGAACTATGGAAAAATTCACATATTTATAAAATTATTTCCCTTGGCAATTGAAATTGTGTGCTTTTACATTTGAAACCGTAACCTTTCGAATTACGTAAGCCATTAGATGTATTTAAAAACACATCAATCATTTTCTGAGCCACTTGATTGTTTTTCAGCAAAACCTTTGCCCTTGTTGAGCAAAAAGTTCAGAAATGTATTTGCAAAAAATTGTATTAAATTAGACAAAATAGAAACAGAGCGGGCGAAGTTGAAAATTATAAGCAGCGGTAGAACAGGAACCATTTTGCAAGGTAATTTATGATAAACGTTGTTATTATTAGTTTTTGGTACTGGTGATTTCTGTGTCACATTAAAAGAGGAAATTAATGAGCTATTGAAAACATGGAAAAAATTAAAACAGCGAGACGTCTTCTGTGATATGTCTTAATGTGTACAATTTCATCAATTAATTTGTGACAGAAATTAACCATTTAATGAAATTACTATGAAAATAAACAACCCGGAAAATGTTTAATTTAGTTTATTAATATTTATTTATTTATATTTTGAATATTTTTTATTTGTTTAAATATTAATGAAGTATAGTGTTGAGCGAGCATGCTCGACACTGCTCGCTACTCGCCTGAGCATCACGCTACTCGGGATGTTCGGCGAGCACCGAGCATTTCCGGGTTACTCGGGCGGGAGCTCGGGTCTCCGCCCTGCATGTTTGGCGCTCTTTACAGAGCCAATGAACATGCAGGGATTGCCAGCCAGTCACTGTAATGCCGCAGCCATGTTGTTTGTGGGCATTACAGTGATTGGCTGGCAACACAGCGTCACCTCGAGTATTTAAAACCGGGCGCCGCCATCTTGGACACAGTCGCTCCGGATCAGACAGTGTAAGGTCAGTGCTGCAAAGCTAGGGAGAGATTTATACTGCGAAATAGTTAGAGTAGGATCTCTAAAGCCTGCAAAATCAAACAAACAGTCCTTCTCAGGACTAATATCCATCCCAAATATCAGGCAGGCAGGCAGGCTGTATAGGAGACGCAGTGGTTATACCAGCAAACGATGCATTACAGTCCTGTGTGCTCCTGTTGCTGAAATTGCTGGACTTAGCTCCAGGTCCTGGGGGGCCAGGAAAAATCCTTTTATTTTTCATCTAAATCCTCTTTTTTTTTTCCTCCTTCACACTGTACAAATACCCGTCTTATTAACCTTTTGGTGTCCCGTCCCCCCCCTCAAAAAAAAAAAAAGTGTGTCTGTGACAGTTCAGACACATATATCTGTTTAAAATAGTCTGATGTAGGACAGAGAAACAGAAGTGTGGTTTTGCAGTTCCATGGTTCAAACCTCTGTATTATCCACTTTTGGGCCATTTTTACCTAAAAAAAACAGTTTGAGTGTGTCGCTCACTGTTCAGCCGCAAATATATATATTGAAAAAAGTCTGGTATACACCAGTAAATTATAACTGTGGTTTTGCTGTTCCACGGTAAAAAAATCTCTATTATCCTGCTTTTGGCATTTTTTGCCGCAAAAAAAAATGTAATAGTGTCTCCCTGATTGTTCAGACACAAATATATCTGTTTAAAATAGTCTGGTGCAGGCCAGAGAAACAGAAGTGTGGTTTTGCAGTTCCACAGTTCAAACCTCTGTATTATCCACTTTTGGGCCATTTGTACCTAAAAAAAACCCAGTTTGAGTGTGTCGCTCACTGTACAGCCGCAAATATATATATTTAAAAAAGTCTGGTATACACCAGTAAATTATAACTGTGGTTTTGCTGTTCCACGGTAAAAAATCTCTGTATTATCCTGTTTTTGGCATTTTTAGCCATAAAGGAAAACAGTAATAGTGTCTCCTGATTGTTCAGACACCAATATATCTGTTTAAAAGAGTCTGGTATACACCAGTAAATTATAACTGTTGTTTTGCCATTCCACGTTAAATAATCTCTATTATCCTGCTTTTGGTATTTTTTATGTAAAGAAAAACAGTAATAGTGTCTCCTGATTGTTCAGACACCAATATATCTGTTTAAAAGAGTCTGGTATACACCAGTAAATTATAACTGTGGTTTTCCGTCCCAGAGTAAAAAATCTCTATTATCCAGCTTTTGGTATTTTTTCCGTAAAGAAAAACAGTAATAGTGTCTCCTGATTGTTCAGACACCAGTATATCTGTTTAAAAGAGTCTGGTATACACCAGTAAATTATAACTGTGGTTTTGCCGTACCACGGTAAAAAATCTCTATTAGCCATCTTTTGGTATTTTTTCCTTAAAGAAAAACAGTAATAGTGTCTCCTGATTGTTCAGACACAAATATATCTGTTTAAAATAGTCTGGTGTACATAGTTACATAGTTTATAAGGCCGAAAAAAGACAAGCGTCCATCCAGTTCAGCCTATTTCTTGTGCACTGCAGCTGTTCCGCAGCGTTGATCCAGGGGAAGGCAAAAAAAAACATGCGGTATAGGCCAATTTACATCATTGAGGAAAAATTCACTTCCCGACTCCAATCTGGCAGTCAGATTAAACCCCTGGATTAATTAACTATCACTAAGCATAAGATGTATTTTTATTGTTCTCAAGAAAGGCGTCCAGGCCTCTCTTGAACTCATTAAGTGAGTTGGACATCACCACTTCCTCTCCCAGAGAGTTCCAGAGTCTCACGGCTCTGACCGTAAAGAATCCCCTTCTATGTTTGTGCAGGAATCTCCTTTCCTCCAGACGCATAGTGTGCCCCCTCGTCTTTGTCACCATCCTTGGTATATACAGGTCATGGGAGAGATTTCTGTACTGCCCCCTGATGTATTTATACATGTTTATGAGGTCTCCCCTAAGCCTTCTCTTTTCCAACATAAATAGGCCTAATTTTGACAACCTCTCTGGGTATTCTAGTCCCTCCATTCCCTTTATTACCTTAGTCGCCCTTCTTTGTACCCTCTCTAGCTCCAATATGTCTTTCCTGAGCACCGGAGCCCAGAACTGTGCACAATATTCTAAGTGCGGCCTTACCAGTGCTTTATACAGAGGAAGAACAATGTTCTCATCATATGCCCCTATTCCTCTTCTGATGCATGCCATGACTCTATCTGCCTTCGCAGCCGCTGCCTGACACTGGGCACTCCAATTTAATTTGCTGTTAACCAAGACGCCCAGGTCCTTCTCCATGTCAGATTTCTCCAACGTTTTCCCATTTAATATGTATGGGTGACTGCTGTTTTTCTTTCCAATGTGCATGACCTTACATTTATCGGCATTGAACCCCATTTGCCAATTTTTGGCCCAACTCCCCAATTTATCTAAATCCTCCTGTAGCTGTGCCCTATCCTCATCTGTATTAACTACTTTACAAAGTTTAGTATCATCTGCAAATATTGCTATTTTACTATGCAACCCTTCCACTAGATCATTAATAAATATATTAAATAATATAGGGCCCAAGACAGACCCTTGAGGCCCCCCGCTAGTAACCCCGACACCCCCTGAGCTTACTCCATTGATAACCACCCTCTGCTTTCTATCACTCAGCCAGCTATTTACCCACTTGCACACATTATCCCCCAGACCAAGCATTCTCATTTTATATACCAACCTTTTGTGTGGCACGGTATCAAACGCTTTGGAGAAGTCAAGGTCTACAACATCCACTGACTCTCCCCGGTCCAGCTGTGAGCTCACCTCCTCGTAGAAGGCCATCAGGAGCGATCCCTCATGAATCCATGTTGATATGGAGTTAGACAGTTATTATCATTAAGATATTCTACAATAGCATCTCTAAGAAATCCTTCAAACAATTTACCCACAACAGACGTTAAGCTGACTGGTCTATAGTTCCCAGGGTCACTTTTAGACCCCTTTTTGAATATTGGTACCACATTTGCTTGGCGCCAGTCTAGTGGGACAGTCCCTGTCCATAAAGAGTGCTTGAATATAAGATACAGGGGTCTGTCTATCACATTACTTAATTCTTTTAGTACCCGGGGGTGTATGCCATCTGGGCCTGGTGACTTGTCTATTTTGATATTATTTAGGCGTTTCTGAACTTCCTCCTGGGTTAGGTGGGTGATATTTAGCGGAGGGTTTACTTTATCACTCTGCATTTCCTCCGATAAATTGTTTTCTTTTGTGAAAACAGTGGAGAAGAAGCTATTGAGTAGGTTTACTTTACCCTCATCGCCCTCTATGATTTTACCCAGGTTATTTTTCAATGAGCCAACGCCATCAGTTTTAATCCTTTTACTGCTAATATAGTTAAAGAACAGTTTGGGATTGGTTTTACTTTCCTTGGCAATTAGTCTCTCTGTCTCCTCTTTTGCTATTCTTATTTGCTTCCTACAGATTTTGCTTTTTTCCCTATAAGATATTAGCGCTTCCTCGCTGCCTTCTTGTTTAAGTTTACCGAAAGCCCTTTTTTTGTTTTTCAGTGCCCTCTTGACTTCCTTATTTAGCCACATTGGCTTCCTCCTATTCCTAGCCCTTTTATTCCCATAAGGTATGGACCTTCTACAGTGACTATGTAGGACTGTTTTGAAAATTTCCCATTTTCTATCCGTGCTCCTATTACTGAAGATACTATCCCAGTCTATAAGGTGAAGGGCATCTCTTAGCTGATCAAACTTTGCCCTCCTGAAGTTCAGTGTTTTTGTGACTCCCTTGCTGGGCACCTACTGAAGCACATGTGGAATTGTATAATGTTGTGGTCAATTTTTCCCAGGTGCCCCCCGACCTGCACCTCAGTTATTCTGAGGGGTAGGCCCGAGAAATAGAAGTGTGGTTTTGCAGTTCCACGGGTCAAATCTCTGCATTATCCTGCTTTTGCCATTTTTTGCCGTAAAGAAAAACAGTAATAGTGTCTCCTGATTGTTCAGACACAAATATATCAGTTGAAAATAGTCTGGTGTAGACCCGAGAAATAGAACTGTGGTTTTGCAGTTCCACGGGTCAAATCTCTGTATTATCCTGCTTTTGGCATTTTTTGCTGTAAAGAAAAACAGTAAAAGTGTCTCCTGATTGTTCAGACACCAATATATCTGTTTAAAAGAGTCTGGTATACACCAGTAAATTATAACTGTGGTTTTGCCGTCCAACTGTAAAAAATCTCTATTATCCAGCTTTTGGTATTTTTTCCGTAAAGAAAAACAGTAATAGTGTCTCCTGATTGTTCAGACACCAATATATCTATTTAAAAGAGTCTGGTATACACCAGTAAATTATAACTGTGGTTTTGCCGTCCCACGGTAAAAAATCTCTATTATCCTGCATTTGGCATTTTTTGCCGCAAAAAAAACCTGTAATAGTGTCTCCCTGATTGCTCAGACACAAATATATCTGTTTAAAATAGTCTGGTTTAGGCCAGAGAAACAGAAGTGTATTATTCACTTTTGGGCCATTTTTACCTAAACAAAAAACAGTTTGAGTGTGTCGCTCACTGTTCAGCCGCAAAATATATCTATTTAAAAAAGTCTGGCATACACCAGTAAATTATAACTATGGTTTTGCCGTTCCACGGTGAAAAATCTCTATTATCCTGCTTTTGGCATTTTTTGCCGTAAAGAAAAACAGTAATAGTGTCTCCTGATTCTTCAGACACAAATATATCTGTTGAAAATAGTCTGGTGTAGGCCCAAGAAATAGAAGTGTGGTTTTGCAGTTCCACGGATCAAATCTCTGTATTATCCACTTTTGGGTCATTTTAACCTAAAAAAAAACAGTTTGAGTATGTCGTTCACTGTTCAGCCGCAAATATATCTATTTAAAATTGTCTGGTATACCCCAGTAAACAATAACTGTGGTTTTGCCATTCCACGGTAAAAAATCTCTATTATTCAGCTTTTGGTATTTTTTCCGTAAAGAAAAACAGTAATAGTTTCTCCCTGATTGTTCAGATTGTTTAAAAGAGTCGGATGTAGGAAAGAGAAATAGAACTGTGGTTTTCCTCTTCCACGGTTCTAATCTACTTTTTATTACCCTTTTTCCATTGATAGTGCGAGTGTAAGCTATTTTACTTCCTTTACAATGGGCAAGGCGCGTGGCAAGGGACGTGGAACTGGACATTCTGGTGATGGTGTGTGCAGAGGACGGGGCCGTGGCCAAGGTGAAAATGTGCCAATACCAACAGTCACATCTTCTCGCTCCCACTTCTTGACCGAATTACTAGGGAAGCACAGAACAACACCAGTATTGCGAACTGATCAGTGTGAACAGGTTATTAATTGGATAGCAGATAATACTTCCAGTTACCTGGGCACCACCACCTCCGGTCTTTCTTCCACACGGTCAAATCTTAGTAGCCGTGAGTCTCGACCGCATACTCCTCCTCAACTTGATGCTCCTTCCTCCAACCATGCCGAGTGTCGTCAGACAGCAACTGATCCCACACTTGGACACTCTGAAGAGCTGTTCACTGGTCCATTTCCATATTTGTGCCCCTCGCCTGCTCCGCTTGAAGTGGTGGGAGAGGAGATCCCATGTAGCGATGCCCAAATATTTGAACAGCCACGGCCACAGGGCAATTTGTCACAAGAGGTGGATGATGACGAGACGCAATTGCCAGGAAGTGAGGAGGACGATCGTGGTGCGCAAGTGGAAGAGGAGGAGGTGGTGGATGATCTAGTAACTAACCCAACGTGGCAGGAGGACATGCAGAGCAAGGCCAGCAGCACAAAGGGTGAGGGAGACAGAGTACCCCAGAGTGTGGTGGCTGCACACAGAAGGCAAGCAACAGTTCCCCATAACACCAACACGAGGGACGTTGCCAGTACAACCTGTAGGTCTTCCAGAGTCTGGAATTTTTTTTAAAGACTCTGCTGATAACCGCAAAAAGGCCATTTGTACCACCTGCCATGCCAGCATCAGCAGGGGTGACAAAACTACCAGCCTGACCACCACCAGCATGGCAGCAAAGCACCCGACTTTGTGGGGTGAACCCCAGGGTCCACGACCAGTATCAGCGGGAGTCACCACTGCTTCTTCCGCTGTTGTGCATGCAATAGAACCCCCTGTTGTGTGTGCAAGGCAATCCCCTGTCCATACTGCATGCAAACATGCCCCCTCCTCTCAGTCTTCACTTGTTATGGCAGTTTCTCAAGAAACAGCATCAACGTCCACGTCCACGTCCCACCGCAGCGTTAAATTGTCCATATCCCAGACCTTTGAACGAAAGCGGAAATTCACAGCCAACGCCCCACAGGTAACAGTCCTAAATTCGCACATTTCACGACTGCTTGCGTTGGAAATGCTGCCTTTTAGGCTGGTAGAGACGGAATCCTTCTGCAACCTTATGGCGGTGGCCGTCCCTCGGTACTCGGTCCCCAGCCGACACTATTTTGCCCGGTGTGCCATCCTCACACTACACAAGCACGTGTCCCAAAACATTTGCCGTGCCCTCAACAACGCAGTTACTGGGAGAGTCCACCTGACAACGGACACGTGGACAAGTGCTTGTGTCCAGGGACAGTACATCTTCCTGATGGCACACTGGGTAAACATAGTGGAAGCCGGGACCTTGGGACTGAACACATCCTCCCCACACCGAGGATTGCGGGCCCTATGTCAGTCAGAGTTGCCCCACAATGTACAGCTCCTACGCATCATCCTCCTCCTCCTCCTCATGTTTAGCCTCAATCTCAGATATCACCACATCAGTTACAAGCTGGAAGCACTGCAGTACTGCCTCAGCCAAGCAGCAACAGGCTGTGCTGAAACTCATAAGCTTAGGTGATAAACCTCACACTGCTTGTGAGTTGTGGACAGCTGTGAAAGAGCAGGCAGATCTGTGGCTGAGACCGCTGAACCTACATCCAGGCATGGTCGTGTGTGACAATGGCCATAACCTGGTGGCGGCTCTGAGGCGAGGCGAGATCACACACGTACCATGCCTGGCTCATGTGCTTAACCTCGTGGTTCAGCGGTTTCTTAAATCGTACCCTGAGTTGCCAGATCTGCACGTCAAAGTACGCCGCCTGTCAGCTCATTTTCGGAAGTCGGCTACAGCTTCCGCCGCCCTTGCTGTGTTGCAGCAGCGTTTGCAGCTTCTGTCACACCGACTGGTTTGTGATGTCCCCACACGTTGGAACTCTACCCTCCACATGTTGCAAAGGATTTGTGAGCAGAAGAGACCAGTTGTGGAGTACCAGCTGCAACAAGTCTGTCGATATTCAGGTCAGACTCCACACATATGACCTCAGGAGTGGACCTGGATGTCTGACATATGTACCATCTTGACAAACTTTGAGGAGTCCACCAAGATGGTGAGTGGCGATGACGCCATCATTAGCGTCAGCATTCCACTTGTCTGTCTTTTGCAATACTCTCTGCAGAGAATTAAAGAGGAGGCATTGCAGCCAGAGTATGATGAGATGGATCAAGAAGCCATAGCAGTCGATTACACACAGCCCAGCCTCATCTCATCCAAACGTGCATTGGGGGACAATGAGGGCGAGGAGGAGGAGGAGGAAGAACAGGAGCTTGTATCATGCGCTGTAGACGGTAGTACCTGTACAACTGTCATACCGTCGGTTCAACGTGGGTGGCCTGAGGGCAGGGGGGGGGAGGAGGAGGAGAGCATGGTCAGTCGTCATCTTGGTGAGGACACGGAAGTCTTGCCCGTTACCAGTCTGGCACGCATGGCTGACTTTATGTTACGCTGCCTTAACCGTGACCCTCGCATTGTCAAAATGTTGGGTGACAGTCATTACTGGTTGGTGACACTTTTAGACCCCCGCTACAAGGAGAACTTTCACTCTCTTATTCCTGAGGTGGAGAGATCTACAAAATGGGGCAGTACCAGAAGGCCCTTGCTGCAGAACTGTTAAAAAAATTCCCATCTGAACACGCTAGCGGCAGAGGTCACAGTTCGTTGCCCAACCAAGGCGTACATGTGAGAGAGGCGCAACTCCAATCCAGCAGAGGCAGGGGTACACTGTCAACGTTCTGGGACAGTTTTCTCAGACCCTCCTTTTGGACAGACCCTGAGGCGCGGGGTATTTTCACAAGGAATGGAAAGTTTCAAAAGATGGTGAGGGAGTACCTTGCCGACCATACCAGCATCCTCCGTGATTCCTCTGTGCCTTTTAATTATTGGGTACCCAAGCTGGACACTTGGAATGAACTCGCTCTGTACGCCTTGGAGGTCCTGGCCTGCCCTGCCGCTAGCGTGTTATCGGAGCGTGTTTTTAGTACCGCTGGGGGAATTATAACTGATAAGTGGACTCTCCTGTCAACTGACAATGCTGACAAGCTGACCCTTATCAAAATGAACAAGGGCTGGATTGGGCCAGACTTCTCATCACCACCAAATGACAGCAGAGTAACATAAAGTCAAATCCACTGTGTTATTTCGGGAGGTGTATTCACATGCACCGCTTCACACCCACACATGGGTATACGCTTCCTCATTTCGGCTGTTTTATGTTCTTCTCCTTATCCTAAGCCTCCACCACCACTATACCACCAGAGTGACTGTGGTCCGTGTTGCCATTATTGAAAGTTCCTCCGTCCTTATTTTTGTCAGCTTTTGCTTGGAAGGCATAAGCAAAGACTGTGGGAGACCCACTCCCCAATAATGGGAATAATATTTTTAAGATGCTGTACTGTATGGCTCTTGTAAGGGGCATTAAAACCGTCTTGTTAAGCTACTGCGACCTCCACCACTTTTCCAAGGGGCATTAAAACAGTCTTGTTAAGCTACTGCGACCTCCACGTCTCTTCCGATGGGCATTAAAACTGTCTTGTTAAGCTACTGTGACCTCCACCACTTTTCCAAGGGGCATTAAAACCGTCTTGTTAAGCTACTGCGACCTCCACCACTTTTCCAAGGGGCATTAAAACCATCTTGTTAAGCTACTGTGACCTCCACGTCTCTTCCGAGGGGCATTAAACCTGTCTTGTCAAGCTACTGTGACCTCCACCACTTACCCAAGGGGCATTAAAACCATTTTGTTAAGCTACTGCGACCTCCACCACTTTTCCAAGGGGCATTAAAACCATCTTGTTAAGCTACTGTGACCTCGACGTCTCTTCCGAGGGGCATTAAACCTGTCTTGTAAAGCTACTGTGACTTCCACCACTTTCCCAAGAGGCATTAAAACCGTCTTGTTAAGCTACTGCGACCTCCACAACTTTCCCAAGGGGCATTAAAACCGTCTTGTTAAGCTACTGCGACCTCCACCACTTTTCCAAGGGGCATTAAAACCATCTTGTTAAGCTACTGTGAACTACACCACTTTTCCAAGAGGCATTAAAACCGTCTTGTTAAGCTACTGCGACCTCCACGTCTCTTCCGAGGGGCATTAAAACCGTCTTGTTAAGCTACTGGGACCTCCACGTCTCTTCCGAGGGGCATTAAAAGCATCTTGTTAAACCACTCTGAACTCCACAGCTCTTCCAAGGGTGCATTGAAATGTTGTTTTTATTTAACTCAAACCTCCATGACTCTTCGAACAGGCATTGCATTTCCTTCTAATTTTTGGCAACTTTTGCTTGGAAGGTATAAGCAAAGACTATGGGATACCCACTCCCCAATAGTGTGAATAATGTTTGTAATATGCTGTACTGCATGGCTCTTGTAAGGGCCATTGCTAGTTCCTCCATCCTAATTTTTGGCAGCTTTTGCTTGGAAGGCACAGGCAAAGACTATGGGAGACCCACTCCTCAATAATGGGAATAATGTTTTTAATATGCTGTACTGCATGGCTCTTGTAAGGGGCATTGCAAGTTCCTCCATCCTAATTTTTGGCAGCTTTTGCTTGGAAGGCATAGGCAAAGACTATGGGAGACCCACTCCCCAATAATGGGAATAATGTTTTTAATATGCTGTACTGCATGGCTCTTGTTTGCCAGCATTGCAAGTTCCTCCATCCCAATTTTTGGCAGCTTTTGCTTGGAAGGCATAAGCAAAGACTATGGGAGACCCACTCCCCAATAATGGGAATAGTGTTTGTAATATGCTGTACTGCATGGCTCTTGTAAGGGGCATTGCAAATTTCTCCATCCTAATTTTTGGCAGCCTTTGCTTGGAAGGCTTAAGCAAAGACTATGGGAGACCCACTCCCCAATAATGGGAATAATGTTTTTAAGATGCTGTACTGTATTGCTCTTGTAAGTGGCATTAAAACCCGTCTTGTTAAGCTACTGCGACCTCCACCACTTTTCCAAGGGGCATTCAAACTGTCTTGTTAAGCTACTGTGACCTCCACCACTTTTACCAAGGGGCATTCAAACCGTCTTGTTAAGCTACTGTGACCTCCACCACTTTTCCAAAGGGCATTAAAACCGTCTTGTTAAGCTACTGCGACCTCCACGACTCTTCCAAAGGGCATTGCATTTCCTCCTAATTTTAGTCAGCTTTTGCTTTTCAATGCATAGGCGAACACTAAGGGAGACCCACTCCCCAATAATGGGTAGAAGGTTTTGAGTACGCTGTAATCCACATCTATTTCAAGGGGCATTGCAGTTCCTCATAATTTTTGGAAAGCCTTCCATTCACTGCTTAGGCCAACAGTGCACAGGAGACCCAGTTGCTATAAATGGAAAACACGGTTTAGTTAAGGCCCTCTGACCTCCATGTCACTTCCAAGGGGCATTGGAGTTCCTCTAAATTTTTGGTAGGCATTGCACTCTCTGTATGCCCTATAACTATGTAGCCAAACCGCTCCTTTTGGTACAGAAACATATCCTACAAGACATGTGTGGTTGACTGGCCTGATGTTGATGTGAATGGTCCCTGTTCCTCCTGCTCGTTCTCCTTTGCCACCACCTCATCCATCATTTATCACCTGAAGCTTTGTTTTAACGGGAGTCACAGAACTGGGATAGTAGCAGGAAAACATCCAGCAATCCTCGGAGGAGGTAGGATATGCGCCAAAACGCTGACCACCTCAGGCCTAGCCGCTACTACATACAGTACAGACCAAAAGTTTGGACACACCTTCTCATTTAAAGATTTTTCTGTATTTTCATGACTATGAAAATTGTACATTCACACTGAAGGCATTAAAACTATGAATTAACACATGTGGAATTATATACTTAGCAAAAAAGTGTGAAACAACTGAAAATATGTCTTATATTCTAGGTTCTTCAAAGTAGCCACCTTTTGCTTTGATGACTGCTTTGCACACTCTTGGCATTCTCTTGATGAGCTTCAAGAGGTAGTCACGGGAAATGGTTTTCACTTCACAGGTGTGCCCTGTCAGGTTTAATAAGTGGGATTTCTTGCCTTATAGATGGCGTTGGGACCATCAGTTGTGTTGTGCAGAAGTCTGGTGGATACACAGCTGATAGTCCTAATGAATAGACTGTTAGCTGCTTTTTTCTTGCCATAATACAAATTCTAGGTAAAGAAAAACGAGTGGCCATCATTACTTTAAGAAATTATGCAAACTTTGAAAGTGTCCCCAAGTGCAGTTGCAAAAACCATCAAGCGCTACAAAGAAACTGGCTCACATGAGGACCGCCCCAGGAAAGGAAGACCAAGAGTCACCTCTGCTTCTGAGGATGTTTATCCGAGTCACCAGCCTCATAAATCGCAGGTTAACAGCAGCTCAGATTAGAGACCAGGTCAATGCCACACAGAGTTCTAGCAGCAGACACATCTCTACAACAACTGTTTAGAGGAGACTTTGTGCAGCAGGCCTTCATGGTAAAATAGCTACTAGGAAACCACTGCTAAGGACAGGCAACAAGCAGAAAAGACTTGTTTGGGCTAAAGAACACAAGGAATGGACATTAGACCAGTGGAAATCTGTGCTTCGGTCTGATGAGTCCAAATTTGAGATCTTTGGTTCCAACCACCGTGTCTTTGTGCGACGGATGGACTCTACATGCCTGGTTCCCACCGTGAAGCATGGAGGAGGAGGTGTGATGGTGTGGGGGTGCTTTGCTGGTGATACTGTTGGGGATTTATTCAAAATTGAAGGCATACTGAACCAGCATGGCTACCACAGCATCTTGCAGCGGCATGCTATTCCATCCGGTTTGCGTTTAGTTGGACCATCATTTATTTTTCAACAGGACAATGACCCCAAACACACCTCCAGGCTGTGTAAGGGCTATTTGACCAAGAATCAGAGTGGTGGGGTGCTACGCCAGATGACCTTGCCTCCACAGTCACCAGACCTGAACCCAATCAAGATGGTTTGGGGTGAGCTGGACCGCAGAGTGAAGGCAAAAGGGCCAACAAGTGCTAAGCATCTCTGGGAACTCCTTCAAGATTGTTGGAAGACCATTTCCGGTGACTACCTCTTGAAGCTCATCAAGAGAATGCCAAGAGTGTGCAAAGCAGTCATCAAAGCAAAAGGTGGCTACTTTGAAGAACCTAGAATATAAGACATATTTTCAGTTGTTTCACACTTTTTTGCTAAGTATATAATTCCACATGTGTTAATTCATAGGTTTGATGCCTTCAGTGTGAATGTACAATTTTCATAGTCATGAAAATACAGAAAAATCTTTAAATGAGAAGGTGTGTCCAAACTTTTGGTCTGTACTGTACATGCGCTTGCATTCCAAGAAAACAAAGCAGATGCTAACTTCTATCATCATCATGCTCCTCACCTTGGCACTCTCAACTCCCCTGATGGAGAAGCCAGGGCCCATCGGAGGAGTCTGGTTCTCTGGTGGGCTCGTGCACTGCTGCCCATAAGCAGGCCAGGCTAAGAAAAGTGTGTGGGAAGGTAACAGGAGAAATAGGGGCGGCTGGGGACCGTTTATCGACACCCGGTCGCCCCCAGGCGGCTGGGGACTGTGTGTGGACACCCGGCCGCGGGGCGGCTGGGGACCGAGTATGGACACCCGGCCGCCCCCTGGCGGCTGGGGACCGAGCGTGGACACCCGTCCACCGGGCGGCTGGGAACTGAGTATAGATACCAGGCCGCCGACGCAGCCATGACATGGTGGCCGGCGTCTGCCTCCACATGCCTAAAAGGCCCAATTTCAAGTGCAAGCAAGCTAGCAGTATGGTATTGCAGCCTGGGGGTGGGTGGGTGTCAGTTTGCACACTTACGCTTGCATTCCAAGAAAACAAAGCAGATGCTAACTTCTATCATCATCATGCTCCTCACCTTGGCACTCTCAACTCCCCTGATGGAGTCGCCAAGGCCCAAAGGAGAAGTCTGGTTCTCTGGTGGGCTCGTCCAATGCTGCCCAAAGCAGGCCAGGCTAAGAAAAGTGTGTGGGAAGATAACAGGAGAAATAGGGGCGGCTGGGGACTGTTTACAGACACCCGGCCGCCCCCAGGCGGCTGGGGACCGTGTGTGGACACCCGGCCGCGGGGCGGCTGGGGACCGAGTATGGACACCCGGTTGCCCCCTGGCGGCTGGGGACCAAGCGTGGACACCCGGCCGCCGGGCGGCTGGGGACTGAGTATGGATACCTCGCTGCCGAAGCAGCCATGAGGTAGTGGCCAGCTTCGGCCTCCTCCAAACTAAAAGGCCCAATTTCAAGTTCAAGCAAGCTAGCAGTATGGTATTGCAGCCTGTGGGTGGGTGGGTGGCAGGCTGCATATTTGCGCTTGCATTGCAAGGAATGGGGGAGGTACAATTGAACACTGCCCTGGAACAAGGACTTGCTCGGGGATAGTTGCAAGTCTGCATCTTCTGATGCGGCAAGGATCACTTCTGATGGACACACTTTCAGGCAGTGACCTAGGTGTCAGAGATGCTTCCAGGGGTCTTCCCTATGCTGTTCCCATGTCTTTTCAGCACTGTATGCATGTGTCACACAGCACATGGCCAGATAAGATTGTAAAATGTTAAAATGACATTTCCCGGTGAATGCATTTGTCTCGGTTGAAAGCAATACAAAAGTGCAAAAAATGCTACTTGTGAACATAGCCCAAGGTGTAGAGGAGCATTTTTTGGGGGGGTTATTTATTTTACCTTATACACAAGTCTTTACCCTGGAAAAGAACTTCCTTAACATATTTCACAGGAAAACCGTTTCAGTTTCGTTTTTGAACATTTTATTGTGAGCCCGTAAAAGTGGCTTAATACCTCTGACCACGTTGTTGACAGCAGTCACCTGGGGTCAGAAATGCTTCCTGGGGTGATCCCCATGTTGTCCCCATGTCATTTGAGCACTGTCACTATCGTTTTGGGCACTTGTTAGGATTTTAAAAGACTGCAGGGGGTGCCGCCGCAAAAATGCTCGGGTCTCCCATAGACAAACATTGGGTTCGTTGCTCGGGTCGAGCACCCAAGTATCACGGTGAGCTCGGCCCGAGCTTCGAGCACCCGAGCATTTTAGTGCTCGCTCAACACTAATGAAGTATTATTTAGAATTGTAATCATTGAGGTTATTTTCAGTTTGGGAGAGTTGGAGTAATGGTTCTCATTGAAGAGACTCAAATGTGTAAGGAGATTTATTATTATGAATGGGAACCCATTATTAGGTCCTTGCTGCCTGAGCCATGGGCAGCATGTATCAGAGCCTGGCCATATAGTAGCTGCAAGGCATATGTTATTCTGAGACGCTGTGGTGCCGTGGTCAATATATGGAGGGACCAGACTTATCTGATGACTTCTTCATACCTCGCTCCAGTTGATTGATAGGTCTCCGTATTTTCACACATGGGAGTGACCTATCAATCCACAGGAGCAGGGTGGGAAGAAATCGTCCAAAGAAGTTGCTTTTCAAATTGCAAATTTTGTCTTAAAGAGAACCTATCAGCAAGATTTAGCATTATAAAGTAATGGCATGGCCATAATGGCACTGTTATGCTGATTAAACTGATACCTGCGTTGAAGGAATCCGATCAGTGGTTGTTGTTTAATCATCCTCTAAAGTTTACTTCTAATGATATGTCTGTGCATCGGGGTGGACCTGGTGGGTAGGGTCTTTTCTGCTCCTCCGTCCCTCTGCCAGCCTCCTATGATTCTTTTACAGGTCCCTGTGTAGCACCCTGAGGATTCGGCTGCTACAGGGGTATTGCACCTCAACCCAGAGGTGTGGTATTCCACTCCCGGGTAAGGATGGAGTGTGGAACTGAGTCCAGAGAGCTGCATGCACTACACACATCCCATTTCCGAGGAACAGACCAACGGTACTCCCACTTAGAAATGTGCAGGTACGACCGAGTCTGTTCCTGGCTGGAGTGGGAGGGGGGTGGTACATCCCAAGTAGTGTAGGGGCAGATAGGGGGAGCAGCCTGGGTAAAGATAGGAGCTCATTGGGTGCTGGTCACCTGAGCTCACACATAGAGGGAGTATTTAAGGTGGGCACCATCTAAGATCAGGGTCAGTCTGTGAGAAGCCAGAGGAGGAGAGCAGAGGAGCAGAGCAGCCCCAGAGCAAGAGTGAGAGAGGAGAAAGAGAGACCCAGAGGGTGAAAGAAAAGGAACTCTGAGAACCCACATACAAACACAGGGTGAAGAGTTGGCAAAAGGGTACCGGATCCCAAACTGGTGGGGGCTAAAGCACACCTCAGCCAGAGACCGGAGGCCGTGGGCAGGATCTGCCACAGCCACCCACCACATCCACCCTGAAGGCAAACCACGTGTAGGGTCAGGGAACCTAAGGCCAAGGGTTTCCCAACAGAAGGCCCGAGGGAGCTGGACCTAGGTGGATCCCTGGTGGGGACGGCCAGAAGACAGGACAGGAAGGAGGGCTCAGGGTCACGCTCCGGACTTGCTTGGGGGTTGGCTGAATCCAGGACCTGGTGGACGCAGCACGGCTCGGGTGGTCACTTGAAGCTGGAGTGACCGGAACATCAGCAGTAAGTAAATACCCTAAACTGCACAACCCGACTCTGTCTTTAATTACCATCATCCCTGCACCACCACAACCCCCATCCTCTGCACCTGACCCCCTGAGGCTATACCCCACCCGTTGGGGGTTATACTATCAAAAGCTGCACCAACACCATCAGCCTCAGCGGACCCTGCTGCAGCGGCGGCCGTAGTGACCGCAATACAACGGGTGGCGTAGTCGACATAAAGAACTTTATAACATCTGTAGGACTGCCACATACTCTGAGCTTGACACCCTGGGCACGGACCGGGTCACAGCCACTCGGAGACTACAACCCCCATCTGATCCGGCTCCGGGTATTCCCCTAAAGAATATGGCCCAGGGGGTGCGTCACCTGATTATTCAGTGACCGGCCTCCTTTTTGAGGCGGCATGTGCGCAGTATGATTCCACGGCCAACTTTCAAGTCTTCAGTAAAATGGTGCATGCGTAGATGGAGATTTTGTCTTAATGAAGACGCCAATGAGCTGAAACCTCGATCTATGCATGCGTCACTACTTTATAGTGCTTAATCCTGTTGATAGGTTCTCTTTAAGCATCTGTCAATATAAAGACCCTCGGAAATGTAAAAATTGGTAGGGTCTAAAAAATAAACTATTACAAAATATACCTCTTTCCTGTTACCCATCCACCAATGGCACCATTTCCATGTCCAGACTAATTTTGCTGAACAAATTCCTATTGTTTACATTGTTACAGCCTTAAAGAAGCCGTCCTCCTCCTCCTCCTCCCATCAAAATGTTTATATATTGCAATTATCATATTATGTGGCACTGTGTTCTTACAGTTGTTCACTTTGCCTTCTAGATCATGTGAGTTAAAAGTGACGAGCTGAATCCTTTTAAGCTCTATGTAGAAACAGGAGGTCAATTTTCCCTTTATGAGTCATGAGTCACTGCAAAAGTCCCTGGCAGTGGGAGGAGGGAGCAGCTGGGTCTGCAGGTGAAGAGGGGAATGACTCATGCAGTGAAAATAGACTTCCTGTTTCTACATAGAGAAGAGAAAAGATAACTGTTAGCTGGGTAGAAAGGCAAAATGAGCAATTGTAAGTGCACAGAGCTGTATAATATGATGAGTACAATATAGCAAGAGGATAAAAACTGATGGGAGGAGGAGGAGGAGCAGGGCTTCTTAAGGTCAGTTTAGATGGAATGACCGCTGGCACAATACGAGCTCCTTTCTGTACACCTGCGCACTGAGCAATCTATGTAGCCATAGTTCTCCCTGGTGAGAGTCCTGCTTATACAGAATGATGCATGGCTGGGAACGATGATTTTTTGCGCCACACAAAAGATAATTTCACCCAATGAATGAGCGTTTTGCTTGTTCATTGAGTAATTGGCAGCCTGTTTCCACCACATTTTTAACGCTCATAATCTGGTAAAATTATAACCACCATGATGGTAACCTAATGGCGCCAAGAGCATGAAGCAATAATGAACATCATTATGATGATATAGAGGACAACTCCTTTTGAGGATAATTTTTGGTGCCTGTTACTTAGCATTGGGGTCTATTTCTTATGGAAAGATTTCAAAAATTTTAACCTTATGTCCATTGTCCAACTCTAGATTCATAGAATTATCTTCTTTGTGAGTCACTGTACTACTAGATACAACACATTGCTGATTTTTCCACTGCGTGCACTACCGATAATATTCTGGTCATTTTCTTGGATAATGTAGGCTATGAAAATATACAAGAAACAGAGAGGTTCTTGCATTCTATGGCAGTATTGAAGGAATAAGCTTCATGCTGAGCTTCATCTTCCGAGATCAGGAGTCTAACTTTACCAACATCGAAGAAAAGGATCTCGAACACAAAAAGAAGTGTCAAGTTTAGTCTTCGCTACAGGAAATGGGCTGAACATCATCGCTGGAGGGCCAACTCGCTTCGAAAAAGGGTCTTCGAGCACCAGCACCATTGAAGATCTATGAAAGACAGAGTATTGTACACCTCTATAAACTGCAGTGTGTTTATCCCTGTGTACAACTATACATGGAAAGAAACATAACAGTTTTACGGGGCATCCGTGACTTCAAAAATACTTTGCCAGAGTTCAAACTGACTTGGTTATCAGTGTTTCAATTGAAGTCTAAAGGAGATTGCACAATGGCAGCCGACGGGAAATACTTCTGCTCTGCAGACTTATTTCTATGTTTTGCTTATGGTACATGATTTTGCAAGAAAAGTTGCCATTATTATTGTAGGCAGGGGCACACCTATGGCAGGTATAGAGGAAGCAGGGACACATAGTCCCTGAGCTTGAAGTCTCTTGTATTTTAGATTTAATCATGGCCGAAAGTGCCAACAATTGTGTCCGGCCAATTTTTGGGGTTTTGTGTGAAATTCTGTTCAATTTTCATTTTTTTCTCAGTTTAGTTTTTGTGTTATTCCAATAGAAGCAAAGGAAATAAACATGTGTAATTACAATAATTAAAATCATTTTCTGGGAGAAATACTTCATTTTGTGCTGGCACCCTTAAAATTGTTTCATAAAGTAAAGTATTCCTCCCAGAAAATTATTGCAATTTCACACTGTGAAGACCCGGGTTCTTCCGTGGGCATAATACCACTCAGACAACACACAGTGAGGGTTAAACAGCGTGGCAATATTTTATTGAACCACCGAGTGGACAATAAACACACAGAACAGTCCCAGCAAATACCCAAGATGGTACAACATTACACAGTCTCACCTTTCTGCTGGGCTGCCGAGAATAGAGCAGCTGTGACTTTGGGACTTCCAGGGCCAACTACCTCAACCTGTGGCCCCCCACTTTTGGTGGGCCCCCACAGAGAAAAGGTAGCGGCAAGCTTAGGAAGCTAGCAGTCCATTGAGGTACAAGGCCAGGAGACTCAAGGGTCCCACCCTGGCATCTCTGAGAGTTTCCATGGGGCCTCGTACCCTTAGGCTGGAATCCTCTAGAATCCAAATCTCTGTCTCTCTGGATGGAGCCATGTTACCAAAACTACTGTCCGGAATAGTCTGTCTGATCTTTCATTTTCTTTGCAGCAGGATAGAAAACCCTTTTTATATTTACATATATAGCTAAGGTCATCAGTCACAAGTTGGGGGAAAAGGTGCAGCGCTCAGGTCTCATTGTTTGAGCATTTAATCAATTTACATAGTTGGTGCTCTTGTAAATCAACAACTAGCTGGTTTAGTACAATATGCAATTAGCATAGTAACAAACATCATTGTTCACAGACACTGCGTCATTGTCCTTCTTGACCAGCCAAAGAAACACATGTATTCAAAGGTCAACACAAAGATAATGGTGCATTTCTCCTGGCTTAACAAATCGAAAAAAAATCTGGCTGATTAAGATCAGAAGCTGTATCGTCACACACATGTTTTGTTATACACGTGTTTATTTCCTTTGTTTGTATTGGAACAATACGAAAAAACAAAAAAAGACAAATTGGACATCATTTCACACAAAACCAGACAATAACGAGAAGTTGCCTCAATCTTTGCATTGTGTGTCTGTGTGTGCCACACTAAGCATGGAGAACAGAAATAGGAGAAGAGACCTGTCTGAGGACTTGAGATCCAAAATTGTTGAAAAATATCAACAATCTCAAGTTTACAAGTCCATTTCCAGAGATCTTGATGTTCCTTTGTCCATGGTGCGCAACATATTCAAGAAGTTTACAACCCAGGGCACTGGAGCTAATCTCCCTGGACTTGGACGGCAGAGAAAAATTGAGGAAAGGTTGCAATGCAGGATAGTATGGATGGTGGATAAGCAGCCCCAATCAAGTTCCAAAGAAATTCAAGATGTCCTGCAGGCTCAGGGTGCATCAGTGTCAGCGCACACTATCCAACGACATTTGAATGAAATGATATGCTATGGCAGGAGACCTAGGAGGACCCCACTGCTGACACAGAGACATAAAAAGCTAGACTGGGCAAGACAAAATTGTTGGCACCTTTCCAAAATTGTGGGTAACAACTTTGTTTTAAGCATATAATGCCCTTTCAAACTCACCTATGGCAAGTAACAGATGTGGCATTATGAAAATCACTCCTGAAACCAGATAAAAAGGAGAGACATTGACTAAATCTTTGCATTGTGTGTCTGTGTGTGCTACACTAAGCATGAACAGAAAGAGGAGTAGAGAACTGTCTGAGGACTTGAGAAGAAAAATTGTTGAACAATATCAGCAATCTCAAGGTTACAAGCCCATCTCCAGAGATCTTGATGTTCCTTTGTCCACAGTGTACAAAATAGTCAAGAAGTTTACAATCCATGGCACTGTAGCTAATCTCCCTGGATAAGGATGACACTGAAAACTTGATGAAAGGTTGCAATGTTAGATTGTCCGTATGGTGGATAAGCAGACCCAATGAAGCTGTCCTGAAGGCTCAGGGTGCATCAGTGTACTGTCCGTCGACATTTCAATGAAATGAAACACTATGGCAGTAGGCGAGGAGGACCCCACTGCTGACACAGTTACATAAAAAAGCTAAACTACAGATTGCCAAAATGTGTGTGAGTAAGCCAAAATCCTTCTGGGAAAGCATCTTATGGACAGATGAGATGAAGATAGAGTTTTTTGGTAAAGTGCATCATTCTGCTATTTACTGAAAATGGAATGAGGCCTACAAATAAAAGAACACAGTACCTACAGTCAAATATGGTGGAGGTTCAAACATGTTTTGGGGTTGTTTTGCTGCCTCTGGCACTGGGTGCCTTCACTGTGTGCAAGACATCATGAAATCTGAAGATTACCAAAAGTATTTTGGGTCACAATGTAGTGCCCAGTGTCAAAAAGCTGGGTTTGTATCCTAGGTCATAGGTTTTCCAGCAGGACAATGACCCCAAACATACTTTAAGAATCACCCAGAAATGGATGGAAACAATGTGCTGGAGAGTTCTGAAGTTGCAGAAATGAGTCCGGATCGAAATCCCATTGATCATCTGTGGAGAGATCTTAAAATTGCTGTTGGGAGAAGATGCCTTCACTAGTGTTGAGCCACCCCCGTAGTGTTCGAGTTCGGTTCGGTTCGTCGAACACCCGTGTGTTCGCTGAACTGTTCGTCGAACTGTTCGTCGAACACCTTCGAACACCGTTAAAACCAATGGCAGGCAAACAAAAACACATAGAAACACATAGAAAACACCTTCAAAGGTGTCCAAAAGCTGACAAACTGCTCAGAAGACACAACTAACACATGGAAAAGTGACAAGTACATATAGTCATGCGAAAAGAAAAGAGGTGGAGGAGTAAAAGGAGGGGGAGACACAGATATAGGCATGTCATGCCCTTCTAAAATCCAAAAAGTGAGAAGCCGAGACGGCCAGTCCGCTCCTGCCCGTGCCACCTCCGTGTCGCCGGGTTTGTGCCAGAGCCGCGGTGAACCCTGACGACCAGCCCCCCTCTCCCAATACTGGTGCCTGTCCGCTGGTGGGTCGAGAGAGCCCCTCTGTGGTGGAGGCAGCTCTAAGCTTTTTAATTTAAATTGTCCCTCTAATTTGAATGAATACACTTTAAATCCATTTACAAGGATCTATTGGAGGGCAAGTCTCATGCCAGCAGCCGCGTAATTCCAGCTCCAGTAGCGTCCACTAAAGCTGCTGCAGTTAAAAAGCTTTTATAAGGATCGAGCTCGGCTGTCCACCGCAAGGCATCCTAGTGCCAGTCCCAGCCCCTATGCCTTGGGGTGCCTCCTGATGCTCTTCACTAAGTATCCCGTGGTCCCGAAGCATTTCCTTTGAAAAAATTAAGTGTCCAAACTACAGGTGGTGTAGCTTGCTTAACAGCCGGGATAATCCGCTGACTAGCAGACACTGCTACTAGGCACAAAGTATTTCCTGGGCTAGATGCAGTTAAAAATTTGTAAGTAGATACTCTCGTTGGATGCTGAGAAAGCATTCCATAGAGTCTCCTGGCACGCCATATATGATTCTCTTAAAAAGCTTGGGGTAGGGGTCTAGGGGATCCTTTTATAGCCAAAATCACGGCCCTGTATCACAATACGTCACCTAGGCTGAAGATAAATGGAACTGTAGCACCGAGGGCTCGGTTGCTACAGACGTATTGCACCTCACCCAGAGGTGTGATATCTCACTCTCAGATAAGGATGGAGTGTGGATCAGGACCCGACACCTGCATGCATTACACCACATTGCCGTAGGGCAGGGCGACCAATATGCCCCTGAGATGGGCACGACAGTCCCTGTCCCTGGCTGGAGTGGGGGGAGGGAACACTGAGGAAGGGGAACCCTGCAGTGCAGGAGCAGGGAGGAAGCAGTTCCTGGGTGCATTGAGAAGGGAGTATAAAAGGTGGGCACCATCTTAGTTCAGTGCAGAGAAGTCTGAGCAGAAGTGGCAGGGAGCAGGGGCTCTGCATGAGCTCTGCTCCGGAGGTGGGCCTAGTAACAGAGGCCCAGGCCTGCAAGAGGGAGAAGGAAGGAAGAGGAGCGGAGAAGGCTCCAGGAACGAGGAATGAAGGGATCCCAGGGGTGCGGACGGGCGAGTCGCCACCGCACGCCCGAATCCACCTGCGTGGAGGGGTCAGGCCAAAGGGGGAGACCGGTCCCCGAACTAGTGGAGGCAGGAAACGACCCTCAGCTAGAAACCGGAGGCTCTGACATTTTATGTGGCGCAGCCCCTTGCTTCACCCGCTAGGAAGGCACCACATAGGGTCAGGGAAACTGGCGCCAAGTTTACCAAGAGGAGGCCCGAGGCAGCCGGACAGAAGTGTTGGTAAGAAAGGCCAGACAAAGGACACACAAAGGGGGTCCTGTGAAGCGCTCCAAAGTTATCTGGGAGTTGTCTGAGCCCCTCACCTGGTGAGCACAGTACGACGTGGGCAGCCGTTACCTGCAGACGTGGTCTGGATAATAAGAACTGTGAGTAAAGGCCCTGGACTGCATCACTGACTCCGTGTCGTTACTGCTGCTGCCCTGCACCATCACCCCCATCCTCCGCATACACTGCCCTGAGGCTATACTCCTCCCGTGGGGAGTTATGCTACGCTCTGCTGCACCCACAACACCAGCCTTAGCGGTCTGCCCTGTAGCGGCGGTTCACTCTGACCGCAATCCACGGGTGGCGTAGTCGGACATTTAAACATCAAAACCACATAAATAGTTCCGCCACTGGTTTGACCGCCCTGAGCCACGGAACCGGATCGCCGCCACGAAGACTACAACCACCAGCATCCACCAAAAAGGGTCCGGCTCCGGGTGTCCCAAGGCCCAGGGGGTGCGTCAGAACATTTTCATCACCTTTCACAATCACCAATGGGACAAGGCAGGGATGTCCTCTGTCCCCTCTCTTATACATCCTAGTGACGGAGCACCTGCTCTCATCAATTCGCCATAACCCCAATATTAGGTGGATTGAGGTGGGAGGCACCGAGTACAAGTGCTCTCTATTTGCTGATGATGTCCTAGTATATATCACTCAATCACATATATCCATCCCTGCTGTTATGGCTGAAATAGATCACTTTGTTACATGGTAAAATTTTAAAATCAATGCAGCGAAGTCTGAGACCCTCGATGTCTCCCTCCCTAAATCCATATAGGATTCCATCCAGTCCAACTTTCCCTTTGCCTGGCCCTCACAGGGTATCAAATACTTAGGAATTCCTATTCATAGAGACCTCTCCCATCTATGTTATCTTAATTTTGGGCCCTTTATTGAACAATTCCATACAGACCACGGTTGGCAAGTTGGAACTGTGAGATTCACTACGTGCACCACTGGTATTTTGTGGAAAAGCACATGTAAGATTCTGCAACAGTCTCTGCTGATACTCCTGCATGCGTGCATCCCTTTCTATGGCAGGAATAATTTCTGCAAATTTACTTTTGTACCGGGGATCTAACAGGGTGGCAACCCAGTAGTCAGGATTATTTCTAATTCTCACAATTCGAGGGTCATGTTGCAGGTAGTGCAGCAAGAAGGCACTCATGTGTGTTGCGCATCCAGGAGCACCAAGTCCCTGTTGTGTTGGTGGCGAGGTAACAATCATGCTTCCTTCCTCTGTCCTCTCCCCCCAACCTCGCACAACAGAAATGTGATCAAGGTCTCCCTCATCTGATGAGTCTTCCATCAGTTCGTCCTCCACTTCTTCCTGGGCTCCTGCACCTTCCTCACTAGTTTGGCTGCTACCATGCGCCCTGGTAAAATCATCTCCCCCACCCTCACATGCCTGCCGCCCTGGTGCTGCCGACCGTCTGGACCTTGCAGATGTTAGCCCTTCCGCATACAACTCCTCCTCCTCTACTTCCTCCACCTCCTCTTGTGCCACCACCTGACTCCGAATTCTGTTTAACATGTGCTCCAGCATGTAAATCATCGGAATAGTCATGCTGATAATGGCATCGTCAGCACTAAACATCTTCGTCGCCATTTCAAAACTGTGCAGAAGGGTGCATAGGTCCCTGATCTGAGACCACTCCTCCAGCGTGATTTGCCCCACCTCTGGATCTCGTTGGCCCAGGCTATACGTCAGAACGTATTGCACCAGGGCTTGTCGGTGCTGCCACAGTCGCTGCAACATGTGCAGAGTTGAATTCCACCGGGTAGGCACATCGCATTTTAGCCGGTGAAGTGGCAGGCCCAACGACTTCTGTAGAGATGTAAGTCGCTGAGCTGCGGGATGCGAACGGCGGAAGTGAGCACACAGCGACCGTGCCCTCTGCAGAAGGCCATCTAGTCTGGGATAGTGGGCTAAAAATTGCTGGACAACCAGGTTCAACACGTGAGCCATACAAGGCACGTGTGTGACATTGCCCCGGCGAAGGGCCGCACCCAGGTTTGCAGCATTGTCGCACACGGCCTTCCCTGGTTTCAGGTCCAGTGGAGACAACCATTCATGAAATTGGTTCTCCAGAGCTGACCACAACTCCTCAGCTGTGTGACTCACATTTCCCAGACATTTCAATGTAAAAACCGCCTGATGACGTTGAGCCCTACTGCCAGCATAGTAAGGAGGTGTGCAGGATCCCTTCTGCGCAGTTAGAAAGCTTGTGGCATGACCAGACAGGCTTTGGGTGCAGGTGGAAGACCGAGAGGAGGTTGAGGAGGCAGAAGCAGTGGAGGAAAAATGACATAAAGAGGATTGACGCACAACTCGTGGGGACGGCAAGACTTGGACAGCAGCCCCTTGTCCTGCTGTCACCATAGTTACCCAGTGCCCAGTCAGCGACATGTAACGCCCCTGTCCATGCCTACTCGTCCAAGTGTCTGTGGTGAAATGCACCCTGTCACACACAGAGTTTCTCAAAGAAGCGGTGATGTTGTGTGCGACATGCTGGTGGAGCGCAGGCACACCTTTCTTTGAGAAGTAGTGCCGACTGGGCATCTGGTACTGGGGCACTGCGACGGACATAAGGTCTCGAAAATCCTCTGTGTCCACCAGGCGGAAAGGCAGCATTTCTGTAGCCAAGAGCTTGCAGATGGTGAAATTCAACCTCTTAGCTTTCTCATGGCTAGGAGGAAATGGTCTTTTACTTGTCCACATCTGAGGGACCGAGGGCTGGCTATTGTGCTTAGACGGGGTTGATAAGGGTGTCCCCGGCAAACTGCCGGTCTGTGAGGAAGATGCAGGCGGACATGTTAGGTTGCCTTGATCCAAAGGTGGTGCTATCGATGTCGGACAGCGCTCAAGACCAGCTGGTGTTACCACCTCCAAAGAAAATGATGACCTGCCAATCACGCTGGCTGTTGCGGGTAAAGAGGTGGCAGGTCTGCGCCCCAAAACAGGTGTGACTGCTGTCCCCCCAGTCACAGAGGATGAAGAGGCCGCGGATGCACAAGATATGGCAGACGGTGGTTGGCCCGGCCGGCTAGACCGCATTGTAGCACACTGAGCTTCCCACTGCAACTTATGCTTCATGTCCATGTGCCGGTTCATGCATGAAGTACTCAAACTATGTATTTTTTGGCCTCTACTTAGCTTTTGCTGACAAATGTTACAGATAACACGAGTTGGGTCATCTTTATCGATCTGAAAAAATGCCCAGGCTATGCAAGGCTTAGCACCCATGCGACCTGAAGAACCACCACGACTTGTGGTGAGAGGCAGAGTTGTGTTTGAGGATGCAGTTGTTGACGTGCTTCCAGTACTACGTCTCTGTCCAGGAAGGCGCAACCTGACCTCGTCGTCACTAGCATCTTCCTCCACCTCCTCTGCTGACCTCATCTCTTGGCTGACTGTGGGTTGACAGTAAGTGGGATCTCCGACCTCATCATCATCACCCTGTGCGTTATCACACCCGTCGTCCTCAGAGCCAACCTGTTCCTGCCCTGACAAAAAACTAAAGTTGTCGCTCCAATCAGGTATTTGAGTCTTATCATCGTCTTCCTCATTGTCTCCACCAACAGGAGTTACAGTTTGGGAATGAGGGTCTACATTATGGTCAGAACCTTCTGCGTCTGGTCCTGGATCCGACTCATAAAGATTCTGGGCATCAGTGCAGATCATTTCCTCGTCTGGATTCACAGAAGCGCTGGAGTCGACCTCTGATTCCCAGGCTATAGTATGAGTAAACAGCTCTGCAGACTCAACCATCTGTTCTACCTCATACTCAGACGGGCAGCTGGAGATTTGGGAGCTGTGAGGAAGCAAGTGCGATTTGGGTGACACCTTTGAGGACTGGAGTATTTGTGATGTTGAAGTTGATGTGGAGGAGAGCCCACTTAAAGGAGCACTTGATATCCGTTGAAGCACCTGCTGTTTTTGTGCCTCATCTGGAATTTGTAGCGATTGGCGTGGCCGTAAGAAAAGGATCTTATCACATTGTCCGCTAAAAGAAGTAGACATTTTAGTTTGGCTGGAAGATGGTCTTTCTTCTGCACCTACCCCACGGACACAACCTTTTTTCCCCTTCCCAACACGCCTATTCCCCTTTCCACCAGCAGCAGGCCTTTTTCCACTCATTTTGGTGGTTAACTAATTCACAACTCTGGAGTTGTTTGCACAAAAAAACAATGGATGGTAACCGAGCAGAGCTGAGTGGCCAAACTGTGGTATTAGGCCAAAACTATTGGCTGGGTTAGATGCAGAAAAAAATTATTTTTAATTTGCAACCTGATGGAGGTCAGTATAGATGGACTAATAGACCAAGTCCCACACACCGCTAGAAGCCCAAATATTTTTTCAGAGCTAGATGCAGAAAAAAATTATATTCAATTTGCAACCTGCTGGAGGTCAGTATAGAAGGACTAATAGAACAAGTCCCACACACTGCTAGAAGCCCAAATATTTTTTCAGAGCTAGATGCAGAAAAAAATTATATTCAGTTTGCAACCTGATGGAGGTCAGTATAGATGGACTAATAGAATGATGCTATGCCCAAAAGATTTTACTTCACTAGGTGCAGTAAAAAAATTGGTATTCTATACACAGGTGGTATATCTTGCAACACAGATAGGCTACTCCACTGACTAACACACTCTGCAATAGGCCAAAAAGGATTAGCTTTGCTAGATTCAGCCAAATGCTGTGAAAAAAACTTGCACAGCACTGGCACAGACCTGCCTGGCAAAAACTGATAGGAACTGATGTAACCTAGTCCTGAAAAGGACTCCAATTACAATTAGTCTTTACTCCCACAATCTATCTATTTAAGAGCACAGACCTGCCTGATAAAAGTCGTAGGAAATGCTGTAACCTAGTCCTTAAAAGGACTGCAATCACAACTATTCCCTACTCCCAAGCTATCTGTATATTTGTGCGAAAATTGGCTTGAAATTAACAAGGTATAGCGCACACAGCAACAGCGGTGCCGTCTAACACGCAGCTGCAGCAGTGAGAAAATGGTGGCGACGGGGAAAATGACTTGGTCTTATAGGGCAAGGACATGTGACATACACTGCCAATCACACATGCCCTTGCTTGTGTGAAAAAAAGCACTTCGCTCCGTGTGTGCGCTGCTGATAGGCTGACAGATTGCACCTCCCCACTGCAAATGCGGGAAAGAGAAAAAAAAATGGAGATCTTCATTGTTCCTGCAGAGATCCATCCCCTGCCCCTCCCCCCGCCCCGCTGTACACTCAAACTGCGTATTAACATTAATTTTCATCATTACTGAGAAAAAATCCAGTTATGATTTTGGTGCACGAACAGTTATCGAACATAACCTCGAACAGCCGAATTTTTCTCAAATTGTTCGTGTTCGCCGACCGGCTCGAACACCGCCCAAAACAGCTCGAATTTGAGATTGGCGAACAGTTCGAGTAGAACAACGCTC
This sequence comes from Phyllobates terribilis, assembly GCF_046119375.1. NCBI lineage: Eukaryota > Metazoa > Chordata > Amphibia > Anura > Dendrobatidae > Phyllobates > Phyllobates terribilis. The sequence goes on from NW_027362768.1 coordinate 191,395,481, forward strand.
ATCTCTAGCCTTCACATAAGAAGAGATGTCCATAATTCCAGGTGAGAGGTGTAAGACGCATATTGATGGTTATAGGAAGCGATGGGTTGCAGTTATCTATTCCAAAGGTTGTGTAACCAAATATTAAGTTGAGGGTGCCAACAATTTTGTCCAGCTCATTTTTGGAGTTTTGTGTAAAATTATATCCAATTTGCCTTTTTTTCCCTGTGTTGTTCTAATACACACAAAGGATATAAACATGTGTGTAACAAAACGAGTGTAATTGTAATAATGTTCTGGGAGAAATACTTCATTTTTTGAAACCGTTTCAAGGATGGCAACACTTTCAGCACTGACTGTATAGCAGCGTATTTTCTCATTTTGTTTCTATCTTTGGTTTTGTCTCTTCTTGCCTCTGGCACATGGAGTCTTCTTTGGCCATCTTCACTCTGTGCCAGGGTTTTCGCACTCAGTAGACCTCTGATGTCACAGCATGTGTTGTATCATCACAATGTGCCAGGGTTTCCGCACACAGTAGGCCTCTGATGTCACAGCACACATTGTATCATCACAATGTGCGGCATTTGCGGCCTCGACTGAGTAATGTACAGTACAGACCAAAAGTTTGGACACACCTTCTCATTTAAAGATTTTTCTGTATTTTCATGACTTTGAAAATTGTACATTCACACTGAAGGCATCAAAACTATGAATTAACACATGTGGAATTATATGCTTAACAAAAAAGTGTGAAACAACTGAAAATATGTCTTAGATTCTAGGTTCTTCAAAGTAGCCACCTTTTGCTTTGATGACTGCTTTTCACACTCGTGGCATTCTCTTGATGAGCTTCAAGAGGTAGTCACTGGAAATGGTTTTCACTTCACAGGTGTGCCCTGTCAGGTTTAATAAGTGGAATTTCTTGCCTTATAAATGGAGTTGGGACCATAAGTTGTGTTGTGCAGAAGTCTGGTGGATACACAGCTGATAGTCCTACTGAATAGACTGTTAGAATTTTTATTATGGCAAGAAAAAAGCAGTTAAGTAAAGAAAAACAAGTGGCCATCATTACTTTAAGAAATGAAGGTCAGTCAGTCCGAAAAATTGGGCAAACTTTGAATGTGTCACCAAGTGCAGTTGCAAAAACCATCAAGCGCTACAAAAAAACTGGCTCACATGAGGACCGCCCCTGGAAAGGAAGACCAAGAATCACCTCTGCTTCTGAGAACAAGTTTATCAGAGTCACCAGCCTCAGAAATCGCAGGTTAACAGCAGCTCAGATTAGAGACCAGGTCAATGCCACACAGAGTTCAAGCAGCAGACACATCTCTACAACAACTGTTAAGAGGAGACTTTGTGCAGCAGGCCTTCATGGTAAAATAGCTGCTAGGAAACCACTGCTAAGGACAGGCAACAAGCAGAAGAGACTTGTTTGGGCTAAAGAACACAAGGAATGGACATTAGACCAGTGGAAATCTGTGCTTTGGTCTGATGAGTCCAAATTTGAGATCTTTGGTAGAGATGAGCGGTGTTCGACTAGAACTGTTCGCCAATCTCAAATTCGAGCTGTTTTGGGTGGTGTTCGAGTTGTTCGACGAACCCGAACTATTTGCAAAAAATTCGGCTGTTCGAGGTTATGTTCGATAACTGTTCGTGCACCAAAAGCGTGTCCTGCATGTCTGGCGCTATTTAGAGCACCAATCATGCAGGGATTGTCTGCCACTCACTGTAATGCCACAGCCATGGTGGTTGTGGCATTACAGTGATTGCCCAAATCGATGGGAACAGTGCCAACAGTGAAACATGAAAAGCCGGCAATTCAGCAGCGGCATACACCGGTACCCGACAATTTAGAACCGAAAGAATAGAGCTTCACACATAGATTAGATAGATATAAACATGTCAGCCACATATATACGAAGTACAGTGAAAGTGCTGCTTACTGTACTTGTCATTTAGCGTAAAGGATTTATCAAAAAAAATATTAGTGTTTTCATGCACCGTCTCTTTAAAAAAGCCGGCCGGCAATTCAGCAGCGGTACCCGACAATTTATAATAGAAAGAATAGAGCTTCACACATAGATAAGATAGATAGAAACATGTCAGTCACATATATATGAAGTACAGTGACAGTGTTGATTACTGTACTTGTCATTTAGTGTAAAGGATTTATTAAAAAAAATAATAGTGTTTTCATGCACCGTCTCTTTAAGAAAGCCGGCCGGCAATTCAGCATCTGTACCCGACAATTTATAACAGATAGAATAGAGCTTCACACATAGATTAGATAGATAGAAACATGTCAGTCACATATATATGAAGTACAGTGATAGTGTTGGTTACTGTACTTGTCATTTAGTATTAAAATAAAGGATTTATTATTAAAAAAATTGGCGTGGGGTTCCCCTTAATTTTAGGCTCTAGCGGAGGTTAAGCAGACAGCTGGGGCAGATGTTTGAAGCCTGGGAAGGGGGTAATACCCACGGAGCTTCCCAGGCTACTAATATCAGCCCCCAGCTGAATACATAGCCTTTACTAGCTATTAAAATGGGGGACCCCCCCAAAAAAATGATGTGGGGTCCCCCCTAATTTAATAGCTAGCAAAGGCTAGGCAGACAGCTGGGGGCTGATATTAATAGCCCAGGAAGGGAGCCATGAATATTGGCCCCTCCCAGGCTAGAAACACCAGCCGTCAGCCGCCCCAGAAATGGCGCATTCATAGGATGCGCCAATTCTGGCACTTAGCCTCGCTCTTCCACGCTGCCCTGGTGCGGTGGCAGGGGGTAATAGGGCTGGGGTTGATGTCAGCTTATAATGCCAGCTGACATCAAGCCCAGGTTAGTAATGGAGAGACGTCTATAAGACACCCCCATTACTAACCCCATAGTCAAAGTTAAAAAAACCACAAACACCCAGAATAAAGTCCTTTAATTGAAATAAAGACACAATCCTTTATTGTTCTAAATTAAACCATACTTACCATCACGCCCATTCCAGCTGAAGCCAACGATCTCCTGCAATAAAAGAAAAATAATAAACCAACCTCATCCTTACCTTTCCATGGTTCCCACGACAGCTTCAGCTCTGCTACATCGAGATGACAGGCTGGACCGCAGCAGAACGCTGCCATCCTGCCTGTCATCCCGCAGACACTGAGAAGCGCAGGCATGCTTGCGCTCCACATTGTCTCTCTGTGACGGCATAAAGATGAGCCGAGGTCATGTCCAATGAACTCGGCTCACCTCATGCACGTCACTTCCAGCGTGGGAGAGTTCTCACGCTGAAGCGCTGAGTGCAGGAGAATTTTCCCACGCTGTCAGTGAGGTGCATGAGGTGAGCTGAGTTCATTGGACATGAGCTCACCTCATTCACGTCACTGACAGCGTGGGAGAATTCTCCTGCACTCAGCACTTCAGCGTGAGAATTTTCCCACGCTGTCAGTGACGTGCATGAGGTGAGCTGAGTTCATTGGACATGACCTCGGCTCATCTTTATTCCGTCACAGCGAGACACTGAGGAGCGCAAGCATGCCTGCGCTTCTCAGTGTCTGCGGGATGACAGGCTGGATGGCAGCGTTCTGCTGCGGTCCAGCCTGTCATCTCGATGTAGCAGAGCTGGAGCTGTCGTGGGAACCATGGAAAGGTAAGGATGAGGTTGGTTTATTATTTTTCTTTTATTGCAGGAGATCGTTGGCTTCAGCTGGAATGGGTGTGATGGTAAGTATGGTTTAATTTAGAACAATAAAGAATTGTGTGTTTATTTCAATTAAAGGACTTTATTCTGGGTGTTGTGTTTTTTTAAATACTTTACTAGAAATTCATGGCGGTCATGTCTAATATTGGCGTGACCCCATGAATTTTGGGCTTGGGGCCAGCTGATAATACCAAGCTGGCCCTAACCCCTTTATTACCCAGTGAGCCACCGCACCAGGGCCCTGGATGAGTTGGGTACAGCGCCAGAAGATGGCGCTTCTATGAACGCGCCATTTTCCGGGGTGGCTGCGGACTGCAATTTGCAGCGGGGGGGGCCCAGAAAGCTTGGGCCTCCCTGCGCTGCAGATTCCAGCCCCCAGCTGCCTAGTTGTACCTGGCTGGACACAAAAATAGGGCGAAGCCCCACGTATTTTTTTTTTAATTATTTCATGAAATTCATGAAATAATTAAGAAAAAAAGGCCTTCCCTATATTGTTGTGTCCGGCCAGGTACAAATAGGCAGCTGGTGGTTGGGGGCAGCCCGTTCCTGCCTGCTGTACCTGGCTGGACACAAACATAGTGCGAAGCCCCACGTCAATTTTTTTAAATTATTTCAGGAAATTCATGAAATAATTAAAAAAAAATTGACGTGGGGCTTCGCACTATATTTGTGTCCAGTCAGGTGCAGCAGGCAGGAACGGGCTGCCCCCAACCACCAGCTGCCTATTTGTACCTGGCCGGACACAACAATATAGGGAAGCCCTTTTTTTCTTAATTATTTCATGAAATAATTTAAAGAAAATTGACGTGGGGCTTCGCCCTGTTTTTGTGTCCAGCCAGGTACAACTATGCAGCTGGGGGCTGGAATCCGCAGCGCAGGGAGGCCCAAGCTTTCTGGGCCACCCCCGCTGCAAATTGCAGTCCGCAGCCACCCCGGAAAATGGCGCGTTCATAGAAGCGCCATCTTCTGGCGCTGTACCCAACTCATCCAGGGCCCTGATGCGGTGGCTCACTGGGTAATAAAGGGGTTAGGGCCAGCTTGGCATTATCAGCTGGCCCTAAGCCCAAAATTCATGGGGTCACGCCAATATTAGACATGACCACCATGAATTTCTAGTAAAGTATTTAAAAAAAACACAACACCCAGAAAAAAGTCCTTTAATTGAAATAAACACACAATTCTTTATTGTTCTAAATTAAACCATACTTACCATCACGCCCATTCCAGCTGAAGCCAACGATCTCCTGAAATAAAAGAAAAATAATAAAGCAACATCATCCTTACCTTTCCATGGTTCCCATGACAGCTTCAGCTCTGCTACATCGAGATGACAGGCTGGACCGCAGCAGAACGCTGCCATCCAGCCTGTCATCCCGCGGACACTGAGAAGCGCAGGCTTGCTTGCGCTCCACAGTGTCTCTCTGTGAGGGCATCCAGATGAGCCGAGTTTATGTCCAATGAACTCGGCTCACCTCATGCACGTCACTGACAGCGTGGGAAAATTCTCCTGCACTCAGCGCTTCAGCGTGGGAGAATTCTCACACTGAAGCGCTGAGTGCAGGAGAATTCTCCCACGCTGTCAGTGACGTGCAAGAGGTGAGCTGAGTTCATTGGACATGAGCTCACCTTATGCACGTCACTGACAGCGTGGGAAAATTCTCCTGCACTCAGCGCTTCAGCGTGGGAGAATTCTCACGCTGAAGCGCTGAGTGCAGGAGAATTCTCCCACGCTGTCAGTGACGTGCAGGAGGTGAGCTGAGTTCATTGGACATGAGCTCACCTTATGCACGTCACTGACAGCGTGGGAGAATTCTCCTGCACTCAGCGCTTCAGCGTGAGAATTTTCCCACGCTGTCAGTGACGTGAATGAGGTGCGCCGAGTTCATTGGACATGAACTCGTCTCATCTTTATGCCGTCACAGCCAGACACTGCAGAGCGCAAGCAAGCCTGCGCTTCTCAGTGTCTGCGGGATGACAGGCTGGATGGCAGCGTTCTGCTGCGGTCCAGCCTGTCATCTCGATGTAGCAGAGCTGAAGCTGTCGTGGGAACCATGGAAAGGTAAGGATGATGTTGCTTTATTATTTTTCTTTTATTGCAGGAGATCGTTGGCTTCAGCTGGAATGGGCGAGATGGTAAGTATGGTTTAATTTAGAACAATAAAGGATTGTGTCTTTATTTCAATTAAAGGACTTTATTCTGGGTGTTTGTGTTTTCTTTTAACTTTGACTATGGGGTTAGTAATGGGGGTGTCTTATAGACGCCTCTCCATTACTAACCTGGGCTTGATGTCAGCTGGCATTATAAGCTGACATCAACCCCAGCCCTTTTACCCCCTGCCACCGCTACAGGGCAGCGTGGAAGAGCGAGGCTAAGTGCCAGAATTGGCGCATCCTATGAATGCGCCATTTCTGGGGCGGCTGACGGCTGGTGTTTCTAGCCTGGGAGGGGGCCAATGTTCATGGCACCCTTCCTGGGCTATTAATATCAGACCCCAGCTGTCTGCCTAGCCTTTGCTAGCTATTAAATTAGGAGGGACCACACGTCATTTTTTTGGGGGGGTCCCCCATTTTAATAGCTAGTAAAGGCTATGTATTCAGCTGGGGGCTCATATTAGTAGCCTGGGAAGCTCCGTGGGTATTACCCCCTTCCCAGGCTTCAAACATCTGCCCCAGCTGTCTGCTTAACCTCCGCTAGAGACTAAAATTAAGGGGAACCCCACGCCAATTTTTTTTAATAATAAATCCTTTATTTTAATACTAAATGACAAGTACAGTAACCAACACTATCACTGTACTTCATATATATGTGACTGACATGTTTCTATCTATGTGTGAAGCTCTATTCTGTCTGTTATAAATTGTCGGGTACCGCTGCTGAATTGCCGGCCGGCTTTTTTAAAGAGACGGTGCATGAAAACACTATTATTTTTTTTAATAAATCCTTTACACTAAATGACAAGTACAGTAAGCAACATTGTCACGTACTTCATATATATGTGACTGACATGTTTCTATCTATCTAATCTATGTGTGAAGCTCTATTCTGTCTGTTATAAATTGTCGGGTACAGATGCTGAATTGCCGGCCGGCTTTTTTAAAGAGACAATGCATGAAAACACTATTATATTTTTTAATAAATCCTTTACACTAAATGACAAGTACAGTAAGCAACACTGTCACTGTGCTTCTTATATGTGTGACTGACATGTTTCTATCTATCTAATCTATGTGTGATGCTCTATTCCTTCTTGTCTAAATTGTCGGGTACCGGTGTATGCCGCTGCTGAATTGCCGGCCGGCTTTTTTAAAGAAAGCGTCTTCTGAGCAGTTTGTCAGCTTTTGGACACCTTTGAAGGTGTTTTCTATGTGTTTCTATGTGTTTTTGTTTGCCTGCCATTGGTTTTAACGGTGTTCGACGGTGTTCTAAGGTGTTCAACGAACAGTTCGACGAACAGTTCCTCGAACATCCCGGTGTTCGACGAACCGAACCCGAACACTACGGGGGTGGCTCAACACTAATCTTTGGTTCCAACCACCATGTCTTTGTGCAACGCAGAAAAGGTGAACGGATGGACTCTACATGCCTGGTTCCCATCATGAAGCATGGAGGAGGAGGTGTGATGTTGTGGGGGTGGTTTGCTGGTGACACTGTTAGGGATTTATTCAAAATTGAAGGCATACTGAACCAGCATGGCTACCACAGCATCTTGCAGCGGCATGCTATTCCATCCGGTTTGCGTTTACTTTGACCATCATTTATTTTTCAACAGGACAATGACCCCAAACACACCTCCAGGCTGTGTAAGGGCTATTTGACCAAGAAGGAGAGTGATGGGGTGCTACGCCAGATGACCTGGCCTCCACAGTCACTAGACCTGAACCCAATCAAGATGGTTTGGGGTGAGCTGGACCGCAGAGTGAAGGCAAAAGGGCCAACAAGTGCTAAGCATCTCTGGGAACTCCTTAAAGATTGTTGGAAGACCATTTCTGGTGACTACCTCTTGAAGCTCATCAAGAGAATGCCAAGAGTGTGCAAAGCAGTCATCAAAGCAAAAGGTGGCTACTTTGAAGAACCTAGAATCTAAGACATATTTTCAGTTGTTTCACACTTTTTTGTTAAGTATATAATTCCACATGTGGTAATTCATAGTTTTGATGCCTTCAGTGTGAATGTACAGTTTTCATAGTTATGAAAATACAGAAAAATCTTTAAATGAGAAGGTGTGTCCAAACTTTTGGTCTGTACTGTACATCATGACATTGTGACATCTGAACGTGCATCTTGACTTCAAAGGTCTCCTCGTCATTGGAAACCCTGGTGCAGAGTAAAGATGGTTGGGGAGAAGATTGTGCACTAGAGGAAGGTGGAAAGAAGAGGTTACACAGTTATATGAAAAAGTTTGGGCACCCCTATTAATCTTAAGCTTAATGTTTTTTAAAAATTGGTGTTTTTGCAACAGCTATTTCAGTTTGATATATGTAATAACTGTTGGACACAGTAATGTTTCTGCCTTGAAATGAGGTTTACTGTACTAACAGAAAATGTGCAATCTGCATTCAAACAAAATTTGACAGGTGCATAAGTATGGGCACCCTTATCATTTTCTTGTTTTAAATACTCCTACCTACTTTTTACTGACTTACTAAAGCACTTTTTTTGGTTTTGTAACCTCATTGAGCTTTGAACTTCATAGCCAGGTGTATGCAATCATGAGAAAAGCTACTTAAAGTGGCCACTTGCAAGTTGTTCTCCTGTTTGAATCTTCTCTGAAGAGTGGCATCATGGGCTCCTCAAAACAACTGTCAAATGATCTGAAAACAAAGATTATTCAACATAGTTGTTCAGGGGAAGGATGCAAAAAGCTGTCTCAGAGATTTAACCTGTCAGTTTCCACTGTGAGGAACATAGTAAGGAAATGGAAGAACACAGGGACTGTTCTTGTTAAGGCCAGAAGTGGCAGGCCAAGAAAAACATCAGAAAGGCAGAGAAGAAGAATGGTGAGATCAGTCAAGGACAATCCTCAGACCACCTCCAGAGAGCTGCAGCATCAACTTGCTGCAGATGGTGTCACTGTGCATCGGTCAACTATACAACGCACTTTGCACAAGGAGAAGCTGTATGGGAGAGTGATGCGAAAGAAGGCGTTTCTGCAAGCACGCCACAAACAGAGTCAGCAGAGGTATGCAAAAGCACATTTGGAAAAGCCAATTTCTTTTTGGAAGAAGGTCCTGTGGACTGATGAAACCAAGATTGAGTTGTTTGGTCATACAAAAAGGCGTTATGCATGGCGGCAAAAAAACACAGCATTCCAAGAAAAACACTTGCTACCTACAGTAAAATTTGGTGGAGGTTCCATCATGCTTTGGGGCTGTGTGGCCAATGTCGGCACCGGGAATCTTGTTAAAGTTGAGGGACGCATGGATTCCACTCAGTATCAGCAGATTCTTGACAATAATGTTCAAGAATCAGTGATAAAGTTGAAGTTACGCAGGGGATGGATCTTTCAGCAAGACAATGATCCAAAACACCGCTCCAAATCTACTCAGGCATTCATGCAGAGGAACAATTACAATGTTCTGGAATGGCCATCCCAGTCCCCAGACCTGAATATCATTGAACATCTGTGGGATCATTTGAAGAGGGCTGTCCATGCTCGGCGACCATCAAACTTAACTGAACTGGAATTGTTTTGTAAAGAGGAATGGTCAAAAATACCTTCATCCAGGATCCAGGAACTCATTAAAAGCTACAGGAAGCGACTAAAGGCTGTTATTTTTGCAAAAGGAGGATCTACTAAATATTAATGTCACTTTTCTGGTGAGGTGCCCATACTTATGCACCTGTCACATTTTGTTTGAATGCAGATTGCACATTTTCTGTTAGTACAATAAACCTCATTTCAAGGCAGAAACATTACTGTGTCCAACAGTTATTACATATATCAAACTGAAATAGATGTTGCAAAAACACCAATTTTTAAAAAACATTAAGCTTAAGATTAATAGGGGTGCCCAAACTTTTTCATATAGCTGTATGGAGAGGACCATATATGACTATGGCTCTGTCAAATATTTTTGTATCATGTTGGAATTAACCTGAATGTAATTACTTTAGGTATACCAGCATTGAAGATAATATTGCCCACTGACACTTGGTTGTCAGAATGTAGCCACACAAGATTTCATTATTAGAGATGAGAAAAATGTAGATAATTTGACCAAATTGTCATTATGGAAATGTAGAACCATATTTCTTGCCACAATACACTTTAGAGAGAATCCGCCAAAACCTAATTTTAGCAGAACTGGTAAAACCTCTAATTTCACTGGGATTTTCATGACTCTCCCCAACAGAAGATGTTGAGTGAAAGAAAGCATGCTGAATTTTAATGCCCAATATTTTATCCAAGAGAACAATGCAATGGATAGAGAACGGTTGTCAGAACAATTATCTAAGGTGCTTGGGAGCTGTGTAGTCATCATTAGTAGCTGTGATAGGAGTTTTTATCTCCCATGTAGAGAACTTGTGTGGCACAGTCTAGCCAGTTTCATCAAGGAATATGTTCTGATAAGAGTAGATACTGTCAGAGAAATAAACCGAACAGCACTAGGATGTCTCACAAGGATGTATGAATGTAGCCTAACTGAGATCATGACCGCCTTGAGGGAACATAAAGCCATGACGTTTCCAGAGAAGCCCCTGTGAGATCATATGACCAAAATTATGAGGAGACCATGAAAAGAATTAGAACCAATTAAACAATATATTAAAAAACAATCGCTGTCATGTTACTTTTATGCTAAGAATCCTCCAATATCTTATAAAGCAGAACTAGGTTCACGTACTAAAACATTGGAAATAATGGCCAGTCAGCAAATAGGAGAGAACCTGATAACGTTCTGATCTTTTCTCATTACGGTTTAATGCTTATTTTATGTTTGAGCTTAAGTTTAAAATGTAATATAAAACTTATCTATGCACCTTGTTGCGCTACTTATCTTTCCTTATAGTCGGAAGGTGATAAAACTTCAGTGTCTTACAGAAAACCTAATGCATTCCATATTTTCATTTGTATTAATTGCTATGTACATTTTAGTGGTAAACTTGCTGATTCCTTAATTATGCAAATGTCATCCATTAAAAACGTTTTAAGATGTTTGAAAGGGAAAAATGAAGCGGTCTAAAATCCCAAAAGTGAAAATATTAGAAATCTAAAGCGACATGTCATAAAAGTAGGAACATTTCTAGAGCAATTGTGAAAAAAAGAGATGGACTTATCAAACATATATCTTCCTTTCAGAATAATTGAGGTTAAGAGCACAGAACTTTGTCCAAATAGACCTTGATTGCTCCCATTCAATTCTGAGTACAAGATGGCTTTGAATATGGCAGAAAATATCGTAAAATTGTCAAACTGTATAAAGTAACCGAACCGAACTTTTTCACGTTTCACTGTACCCCGTTTTTTTTTAGACAGTGCACCCACAAATAAGCAGATAATAGGTTATCCTGCTGCTGGGACACTGCAAGGGAGAATCGCTTGTGGAAACTTGGCAGCTTTCTATAGGGAGATCAGACTTTGCACAAGTCATTCTGCTTAGTAGATCCCAGATGTATCCTTGTCTTTATTCGATAACCCCTATACAGGAATCTGAACTTAGGAGTTGAATCCATGGAGAAGTTGCTGACTGGTGGAGCGAGCTGGCAGCAGAAAGTTGACTAGATGGATCAAACCCAGAAAGAGCCGATAAGAGACAAAATAAGGAAGCAGAGATGAGGTCAAGAGGCTAGCTAAGGTCAGAACCAGAAGGACGGAGTCAGAGACAGAAACATCAGTCAAGAAGAAAACTAAGTCAGTCCAAGGTCAGCAACATAAATCTAACAAGCTGGATAAGGTAACTGGGACAATCGAGAAAAAATAAACCAGAAAAAGATTAAAGTTATAGCTGGAAACTCCCAGTTGACTTTTGGGAGTTTAAATGGGATGTGGTGTGTCGCGCCCCCTGGGGCCTTACTGTTTGGGGACAGTATATATATCACGGTGGCTGGCCCAGGGCGGACAGTGCACAAAAGGGGTAGCGATTACTAATAAAGTTCAGAGAAATTCGTGACGCCACTTGTGGTGTCTGGTGAAGGTCACCAGCGCTGCAGCAGTCCTCTGAGGCAGGTGACAAGGCAGCTAAAGATGGTACAGCTCCCCACAGGTGGAGAGGGCCTCAGGGCAGTGTAGATAGATAGATGGTGGAATGATGTGCTGGGCGTTGTAGTGCAGTGAGGATCAGTGATGCCGGCGAAGAAACAGACAGAGGCTGTTCGATGCAGTCGTCCAAGGTTTTACGTACAGTTCTTAGGCAATTCACAAATGCACTTTGCAGGTGAAGGCCTCCCTCGTCGCGCTGCGTTCACGGGACAGGGGTTCAATCCTTTCTCGAGCAAATGTAGGAATGCCTGGCGGAACCCCACTTTCATATGTACCTATCTTGACCTTTTTTCACACTCGGTCCTTCTCACCGTTGTCCTACGCTGAAGTCCTTCCTGTACGTCGGATCCGGGACCAACCTGACCTCCTGGGGATTAGAATGCAGTAACCGATCCCTCCTGACACCTGGCAGGAGCGGGGCGTACGGGTGCCGTCCTGCACGCGCTGTACCCCCTGGGATCCTTTACGTAGAATGGAGCCTGCTCCCTGCTCCCCTCCGGGGTCTCTATTCTGGGCCCTAACTTGTGGAGCAGAGTTCTGACTGAGCCTCTGCTCCCGGACTGTTCCACTGAACAGCCCTCACTAGAACTCCCCTTAGACCTAATATGGCTTTCTGTTATATACTTACTGTATACGTGCTCCGTGTATCTGTTTCCTCCACTCACCCCCTACCTTTGGGTTCCCCCCCTACTCCAGCCAGGGCCAGGGCTCAGCAGAAAACTACATTGCGTCTTGCCCCTCCTGCTGGCCTGGAGCGGTGTTGTGTTGGATGTAGGTGGTTGGGGTTCCACGCAGCACTCCCTCCTTACCTGAGAGAAGGGAGACACCACACCTCAGGGTGAGGTGCAGTACCTCTGTGGCGACTGAACCCTCAGGGGCGCCACATGGTGCAACTCCATAGGTTATAGCAGGGAGCTGACAATCAGGTCTGCAGAAAAATACACACTCCTTGGCTTGGGCAGCACAAGGCTCAGCCATACCGATTCGCTCGGTAAGAACATGCGTGCATCTGCCAGTGATTTCCATTGCCACCTTTTCTATTGTGAGGGCCACTTGCAAAGTAAGTGCAACACCGCCTGGAAAATGAGGTAGATGTATTTATGCATTGTTTTTCAATAGAAGAATACATAAAATGTTCTGGATTTATGACATTTCCTCTGCAAAAAATAATGAAATAAAAATCTTCCATTTCTGCACTCACTATACTGACGTGTACTCGATGTCACCAGAATCATTCAGCAGCACTTTATGTTTTCGTTCTGTAACTTTAGGTAATTATGTCTGATACCTTAAGGAAATTAAGATTCCAGATAAGACCCTCCAAAGCAAAACAGACCTCAGAGCATCCTCAACTCCCAATCTGATACCAGGTAATGTTTAATGGGATGTCCTGCTATTCAGGAGGAAGAAAAGGCTGCTGCATTTTGTAGACTGTTAGCCCTCGCAGGCAGGGTCCTCTCTCCTCCTGTGCTTAATTTTTGTTCAAAATTTTTGTAATTGTTTCAGCTATGTATACCCCTTTTCACATGTAAAGCGCCATGGAATAAATGGTGCTATAATAATAAATAATAATAATTTTAACATGTCCAATCCTTTAGTTCTCAGTGACTATAGCAGGAGGCCAGACATATCTGTCATCTGCTTCATCCCAACTTTACATTCACAATACATCCATGCTTGGTCAGTCCTCATCTGTATGGATACGTCAGTCTTCAGGAGGGATGTATAGATAACAGCTCTGTAACTTATATATTTTATTAATTTTCAGCTTAAGATGCAGAATAGTAATTTCTTTCATCAGAAATAACTCGGTGGCGAGTTGTTACTTTATATCTTCAAATTCCAAACAAACAACTAACATTTGAACAAGAGAAAACTTTCTCTAGTAGCGTGAAAAAAGGAAAAGTCAACAAAGATAAAGAGTAAACCCCCCAGAGAGGAAATCCCTGTGGATTGTCTACATTTGGCATGGACAAATAAACTGACTAAGTAGTTAAGGAAAAAGTAAAAGTAAAATAAGGACAACAGTAAAAAAGAGATGTCAGACGTCACTGCGCTCAGTGCTATTACTCGGGCAACGCACATCGTAATATCGTGACTTAATGACTTCATGCTGGAGGTTCTGGCCTAAAGTGAAGAGGCCAAAGAGAATCCGCGTAATAAGAGAAGATGAAAAAATGAGGCGCTGAGGACAGCGGGCTGCAGGGACAGGGACAGGTGAGATGAGTATTATTTTTTTTTTTACTGTTCTCCAGGTCCTCTTTAGTTCAGTAAATTTGCTGCATAGCACTTTTCTAAATTTTAAATATTATGAATTTTTGTAAAATTTGTTGAGAATTAAATTCCACTCTAATAAATCCACTTACCTCTATTACTGGCATCGATGACGGCTAGATAATTAAAACAGGAGCCAGAAATGCCTTCTAGTGTGAGGTGGTTCGCAGTGCAGAAAATAAATGCCATATAATATATATATATGTATATATATATATATATATATATATATATATATATATATATATATATATACAGTACAGACCAAAAGTTTGGACACACCTTCTCATTTAAAGATTTTTCTGTATTTTCATGACTATGACAATTGTACATTCACACTGAAGGCATCAAAACTATGAATTATCACATGTGGAATTATATACTTAACAAAAAAGTGTGAAACAACTGATAATATGTCTTATATTCTAGGTTGTTCACAGTAGCCACCTTTTGCTTTGATGACTGCTTTGCACACTCTTGGCATTCTCTTGATGAGCTTCAAGAGGTAGTCATCGGAAATGGTCTTCCAACAATCTTGAAGGAGTTCCCAGAGATGCTTAGCACTTGTTGGCCCTTTTGCCTTCACTCTGCGGTCCAGCTCACCACAAACCATCTCGATTGGGTTCAGGTCTGGTGACTGTGGAGGCCAGGTCATCTGGCGTAGCCCCCCATCACTCTCCTTCTTGGTCAAATAGCCCTTACACAGCTAGAGGTGGGTTTGGGGTCATTGTCTTGTAGAAAAATAAATGATGGTCAAACTAAACGCAAACCGGATGGAATAGCATGCCGCTGCAAGATGCTGTGGTAGCCATGCTGGTTCAGTATGCCTTCAATTTTGAATAAATCCCCAACAGTGTCACCAGCAAAGCCCCCCCAGACCATCACACCTCCTCCTCCATGCTTCACGGTGGGAACCAGGCATGTAGAGTCCATCCGTTCACCTTTTCTGCGTCGCACAAAGACACGGTGGTTGGAACCAAAGATCTCAAATTTGGACTCATCAGACCAAAGCACAGATTTCCACTGGTCTAATGTCCATTCCTTGTGTTCTTCAGCCCAAACAAGTCACCTCTGCTTCTGAGGATAAGTTTATCCGAGTCACCAGCCTCAGAAATCGCAGGTTAGCAGCAGCGCAGATTAGAGACCAGGTTAATGCCACACAGAGTTCTAGCAGCAGACACATCTCTTCAACAACTGTTAAGAGGAGACTTTGTGCAGCAGGCCTTCATGGTAAAATAGCTGCTAGGAAACCACTGCTAAGGACAGGCAACAAGCAGAAGAGACTTGTTTGGGCTAAAGAACACAAGGAATGGACATTAGACCAGTGGAAATCTGTGCTTTGGTCTGATGAGTCCAAATTTGAGATCTTTGGTTCCAACCACCGTGTCTTTGTGCGACGCAGAAAAGGTGAACGGATCGACTCTACATGCCTGGTTCCCACCGTGAAGCATGGAGGAGGAGGTGTGATGGTGTGGGGGTGCTTTGCTGGTGACACTGTTGGGCATTTATTCAAAATTGAAGGCATACTGAACCAGCATGGCTACCACAGCATCTTGTAGCGGCATGCTATTTCATCCGGTTTGCATTTAGTTGCACCATCATTTATTTTTCAACAGGACAATGACCCCAAACACACCTCCAGGCTGTGTAAGGGCTATTTGACCAAGGAGGAGAGAGATGGGGGGCTACGCCAGATGACCTGGCCTCCACAGTCACCAGACCTGAACCCAATCGAGATGGTTTGGGGTGAGCTGGACCGCAGAGTGAAGGCAAAAGGGCCAACAAGTGCTAAGCATCTCTGGGAACTCCTTCAAGATGGTTGGAAGACCATTTCCGGTGACTACCTCTTGAAGCTCATCAAGAGAATGCCAAGAGTGTGCAAAGCAGTCATCAAAGCAAAAGGTGGCTACTTTGAAGAACCTAGAATATAAGACATATTTTCAGTTGTTTCATACTTTTTTGTTAAGTATATAATTCCACATGTGATAATTCATAGTTTTGATGCCTTCAGTGTGAATGTACAATTTTCATAGTCAAGAAAATACAGAAAAATCTTTAAATGAGAAGGTGTGTCCAAACTTTTGGTCTGTACTGTATATATATATATATATATATATATATATATATATATATGTATATATAAATATATATAAAAAATGTTGCTATGCATCAACATATAGGAGCTTGTTCACACTGGCCACTAAACAGACAAAACCTAAGATGGAAACAAAATAAGCCAATACCCTGCTGTAAGTAAGTAAAACGTAATAATGCATATAAATAACATAAGGGACTTAGTAAACACTGTTTTTTATCACAAAAAGTGTAAAAGCCATCCCACCGCGTCAATCTGTACTCAAATCTGGATGTCCTATACTATCTCTACAGTATAATATATAGTCAGTATACTATATAATAAAAACGTAATAATGTAATATAATAAATATGTGAACAATATATAGTGAACACTAGTCAATAAAAGCTAATAATGTAATTCAATACATACATAAATCCCAAAATAAATGCTATAATATATACGGTAATAAAACATACGAGTTATAAAATAAACACTATACTTTATATAGTGAATACTACATACTAAAACCTAATATAATACATAAAGAAAACATAAAATAAAGGCTATAATATATAAACAACCTAATATATAAAATATACTGTACAATATATAGTTAATGCTAGATAATAAAAACCTAATATAATAAATGTATAAAATCTAAAATAAACGTATAATATATAGTCAATATACTATATAGTAAAAACTTAATGTAATAAAATACATATATAAAATAAACGATATACAATATATAGTCAATACAAGGTAATAAAACCTAATAATGTAATATAATACATAAATCATAAAATAAATGCTATAATAAAACTAAAACTTAATAATATGATAAATATATAAGTTATAAAATAAGCACTATATATTATATAGTGAATACTACATACTGAAACCTAATATAATATAATACATAAAGAATACATAAAATAAAGGCTATAATATATAAAACAACCTAATAATATGATAAATCTATAAAATATACTGTACAATATATAGTTAATACTAGATAATAAAACCTAATAATCAAATAAATGTATGAAATAAACATTGTATAATATGGAGTAAATGTATTATACAATAAAAACTTAATGTAATATAATAAATATATAAATTATAAACTAAATGCAATATACAGTGAATAGTAGGTAATAATAACCTAATATAATATAAACACTGTATAGTATATAATCAATACTAGAAAATAAAACAACATAATAAACACGTAACATAAAGTTAATGCTAGATAAGTAGATAATAAAAGAGATAGAACAAAGTTGCTATTTTCCAATATTTTCGTTTGTGATTCATCTAAATTAAGAGCACCTGATATTTGACTTGAAAGAAGCCGCTCCGGCAAGGTTCCCCCACCAAGAAGCCCGGCCTTAATAAAGACTGACACAGGTCACACAGTCAAGGATAAACAATCGCTCCCCAATCCTTTGGTTTCCAGCTGATGTGTAACTGTATCCCCCCGGTGGTTTTTGTCTGTTAATGTGCAGCGTTTTTATAAGGCCGGTGTCTCTTACAACCGCACAGCTCCGCACGGCGAGGCATTTGATTTCTAGTAATTAATCAGATCATCGTACATTCCCTGTGTCTCCTTCAGGCTGAGATCGTTAGTGATCTCAATCTGACCTCGGTAATAAAAGGAAACCATTCATGTTCTTAAAATACAGAAGGAGAAGCGCGGCCATCGGTTCAGGCTGCTGTCACCGTTCGGCCATTTTCTGTCTATGCGGAGGGTAATTTTACCAGGGTAGGATGCTCATCCGGATAGATCAAGCCGCTGAATGTCATGAAGATGGACGTTAATATGCCGAACATTGTTCTCCTGTGTGATAGAAACAGACTGCAGATAATTCACGCAATCCCGGTAATGAACGCTGAAGCCCCCGTCTATGTCGCTGCTTCTTCCTCCAGAGGCTTAACTTAGAAACACAATGTAATGATATTACCGCCGCGCCAATGTGTAAACCTCCATCAGCCGCTTCACCGAAAAGTAGCAAATAAACAACCACCGATGTTTGATTTCTACTTTTGGTTATTTTTGTTCTTTTTGTAAAAGAGTCGAATAATATTAAGTAATTTAAAATCAATTTACTAAAAGTATGGCGACCAGAGAAGGGCGAGAATATGTGGGTAGAATTGAATATTACTCGAATAGTACAAAAATCCACATTGGTCGAAATACGGATTTTTAGTAATTCGCTATCACACAGATTCAACAAAATGTTAGCCAGTTGGCAGCCGTTTCTCTGAACCATAAAGGGACATCAAAAAGTTAAAAAGCAAAAAAATATATATATACTCACCTTACTGCTCACCTCTTAGGCCTCTCCGCTCTTCACCGTTCCCATCAGGTCTTCGGAGCATCTTCTTATCACCGCTTCAAGACCTGAATCCTGTTTCCATACATACATGCAGAAGGTTGTTGAGCAGGTCGCAACGTCACGTCATCATGACCATTCACAGGCTTGTGTAAAAATGTAGGCTCAGTGCTTGCGGCAGATAAAAAAAAAGGTGCACCGAGGACCGTATGGAGGACGGTGAGGAGCGGAGAAGCTGGAGAGGTGAGTGGTGAGGTGAGCGATGAGGGAAGCGGTGAGGGGAGCGGTGAGGGGAGCGGTGAGGGGAGCGGTGAGGTGAGCGGTGAGGGGAGCGGTGAGGTGAGTGGTGAGGGGAGCAGTGAGGTGAGCGGTGAGGGGAGCGGTGAGCGGAGCAGTGAAGTGAGCGGTGAGGTGAGCGGTGACGGGAGCGGTAAGGGGAGCGGTGAGGTGAGCGGAGAGGTGAGCGGTGAGGTGAGCGGTTAGGGGAGCAGTAAGGTGCGTGGTGAGGTGAGTGGTGAGGGGAGCGGTGAGGTGAGCGGTGAGGGGAGCGGTGAGGTGAGCGGTGAGGTAAGAGGTGAGGTAAGAGGTGAGGGGAGCGATGAGGTAAGAGGTGAGGGGAGCAGTGAGGTGAGCGGTGAGGGGAGCGGTGAGGTAAGAGGTGAGCGGAGCGGTGAGGGGAGAGGTGAGGTAAGAGGTGAGGGGATCAGTGAGGAGAGCACTGAGTAGAGCGGTGAGGTAAGAGGTGAGGGGAGCGCTGAGGGGAGCGGTGAGGTGAGCGGTGAGGTAAGAGGTGAGGGGAGTGGTGAGGGGAGCGGTGAGGTGAGCGGTGAGGGGAGCGGTGAGGGGAGCGGTGAGGTGAGTGGTGAGGTGAGTGGTGAGGGGAGCAGTGAGGTGAGCGGTGAGGGGAACGGTGAGATGAGCGGTGAGGTAATAGGTGAGGTAAGAGGTGAGGTGAGCGGTGAGGTGAGCGGTGAGGTGAGCGGTGAGAGGAGCAGTGAAGTGAGCGGTGAGGGGAGCGGTGAGGTGAGCGGTGAGGGGAGCGGTGAGGTGAGCGGTGAGGTAAGAGGTGAGGGGAGCGATGAGGTAACAGGTGAGGGGAGCGGTGAGGTGAGCGGTGAGGGGAGCGGTGAGCGGGAGCGCTGAGGGGAGAGATGAGGTAAGAGGTGAGGGGAGCGGTGAGGTGAGCGGTGAGGTGAGCAGTGAGGGGAGCGCTGAGGGGAGCAGTGAGGTGAGCGGTGAGGTAAGAGGTGAGGGGAGCGGTGAGGTGAGCGGTGAGGGGAGCGGTGAGGTGAGCGGTGAGAGGAGCGGTGAGATGAGTGATGAGGGGAGCAGTGAAGTGAGTGGTGAGGGGAGCGGTGAGATGAGCAGTGAGGTAAGAGGTGAGGGGAGCGATGAGGTAAGAGGTGAGGGGAGTGGAGAGGTGAGCGGTGATGTGAGCGGTGAGGGGAGCGGTGAGGTAAGAGGTGAGGGGAGCGGTGAGGTGAGCGGTGAGGGGAGCGCTGAAGGGAGCGGTGAGGTAAGAGGTGAGGGGAGAGGTGAGGTGAGCGGTGAGGTAACAGGTGAGGGGAGTGGTGAGGGGAGTGGTGAGGTGAGCGGTGAGGGGAGCGGTGAGGTAAGAGGTGAGGGGAGTGGTGAGGTGAGTGGTGAGGGGAGCGGTGAGGTGAGCGGTCAGGTAAGAGGTGAGGTAAGAGGTGAGGGGAGCAATGAGGTGAGCGGTGAGGGGAGCGGTGAGGGGAGCGGTGAGGTAAGAGGTGAGGGAAGTGGTGAGGTGAGCGGTGAGGGGAGCGGTGAGGTGAGCGGTGAGGTAAGAGGTGAGGGGAGCGGTGAGGGGAGCAGTGAAGTGAGCGGTGAGGTGAGCGGTGACGGGAGCGGTAAGGGGAGCGGTGAGGTGAGCGGAGAGGTGAGCGGTGAGATGAGCGGTTAGGGGAGCAGTAAGGTGAGTGGTGAGGTGAGCGGTGAGGGGAGCGGTGAGGTGAGCGGTGAGTGGAGCGGTGAGGTGAGCGGTGAGGTAAGAGGTGAGGTAAGAGGTGAGGGGAGCGATGAGGTAAGAGATGAGGGGAGCAGTGAGGTGAGCGGTGAGGGGAGCGGTCAGGTGAGCGGTGAGGTAAGAGGTGAGGGGAGCGGTGAGGGGAGAGGTGAGGTGAGCAGTGAGGGGAGCGCTGAGGGGAGCGGTGAGGTGAGCGGTGAGGTAAGAGGTGAGGGGAGTGGTGAGGGGAGCGGTGAGGTGAGCGGTGAGGGGAGCGGTGAGGGGAGCGGTGAGGTGAGTGGTGAGGTGAGTGGTGAGGGGAGTGGTGAGGTGAGCGGTGAGGGGAACGGTGAGATGAGCGGTGAGGTAATAGGTGAGGTAAGAGGTGAGGTGAGCGGTGAGGTGAGCGGTGAGAGGAGCAGTGAAGTGAGCGGTGAGGTGAGCAGTGAGGGGAGCGGTGAGGTGAGCGGTGAGGGGAGCGGTAAGGTGAGCTGTGAGGTAAGAGGTGAGGGGAGCGATGAGGTAAGAGGTGAGGGGAGCGGTGAGGTGAGCGGTGAGGGGAGCGGTGAGCGGGAGCGCTGAGGGGAGAGATGAGGTAAGAGGTGAGGGGAGCGATGAGGTAAGAGGTGAGGGGAGCGATGAGGTGAGCGGTGATGTGAGCGGTGAGGGGAGCGGTGAGGTAAGAGGTGAGGGGAGCGGTGACGTGAGCGGTGAGGGGAGCGCTGAAGGGAGCGGTGAGGGGAGCGGTGAGGTAAGAGGTGGGGGGAGTAGTGAGGTGAGCGGTGAGGTAACAGGTGAGGGGAGTGGTGAGGGGAGTGGTGAGGTGAGCGGTGAGGGGAGCGGTGAGGGGAGCGGTGAGGTAAGAGGTGAGGGGAGTGGTGAGGTGAGTGGTGAGGGGAGCGGTGAGGTGAGCGGTGAGGTAAGAGGTGAGGTAAGAGGTGAGGGGAGCGATGAGGGGAGCGATGAGGTGAGCGGTGAGGGGAGCGGTGAGGGGAGCGGTGAGGTAAGAGGTGAGGGGAGTGGTGAGGTGAGTGGTGAGGGGAGCGGTGAGGTGAGCGGTGAGGTAAGAGGTGAGGTAAGAGGTGAGGGGAGCGATGAGGTGAGCGGTGAGGGGAGCGGTGAGGTAAGAGGTGAGGGGAGCGGTGAGGTGAGCGGTGGTGAGGGGAGCAGTGAGGTGAGCGGTGAGGGGAGCGGTGAGGGGAGCGGTGAGGTGAACGGTGAGGGGAGCGGTGAGGTGAGCGGTGAGGTAAGAGGTGAGGTAAGAGGTGAGGGGAGCGATGAGGTGAGCGGTGAGGGGAGCGGTGAGGGGAGCGGTGAGGTAAGAGGTGAGGGGAGTGGTGAGGTGAGCGGTGAGGGGAGCGGTGAGGTGAGCGGTGAGGTAAGAGGTGAGGTAAGAGGTGAGGGGAGAGATGAGGTGAGCGGTGAGGGGAGCGGTGAGGTAAGAGGTGAGGGGAGTGGTGAGGTGAGCGGTGAGGGGAGCGGTGAGGTGAGCGGTGGTGAGGGGAGCAGTGAGGTGAGCGGTGAGGGGAGCGGTGAGGTGAACGGTGAGGGGAGCGGTGAGGGGAGCGGTGAGGTAAGAGGTGAGGGGAGCGGTGAGGGGAGCAGTGAGGTGAGCAGTGAGGGGAGCGCTGAGGGCAGCGCTGAGGGGAGCGCTGAGGGGAGCGGTGAGGGGAGCGGTGAGGGGAGCGGTGAGGGGAGCGGTGAGGTGAGCAGTGAGGGGAGCGCTGAGGTGAGAGGTGAGGGGATAGATAATAGATAGATAGATAATAGATAGATAATAGATAGATAATAGATAAATGATAGATAATAGATAGATAAATAATAGATAGATAATATATAGATAAGAGATAGATAGATAATAGCTAGATAATAGATAGATGATAGATAGATAAAAGATAGATAAAAGATAGATAATAGATAGATAATAAATAGATAATAGATAGATAATAGATAGCTAATAGACAGACAGATAACAGATAGATAGAAAAAATATAGATAATAGATAATAAATAGATAAATGATAGATAATAGATAGATAAATAATAGATGGATAATGTATAGATAAGAGATAGATAGATAGATAATAGAAAGATTATAGATAGATTGATAGATAATAGATAGATGATAGATAGATGGTAGATAGATAATAGATAGATAGATAATAGATAATAGATAGATAATAGATAATAGATAGATGATAGATAATAGATAGATAATAGATAGATGATAGATAGATGATAGATAGATGCTAGATAGATGATAGATGATAGATAATATATAAATGATAGATAATAGATAGATAATAGATAGATGATAGATGATAGATAGATAGATAATAGATAGATAATAGATAATAGATAGATGATAGATAGATGATAGATAATAGATAGATGATAGATAGATGATAGATAATAGATAGATGATAGATAGATAACAGATAGATGATAGATGATAGATAGATAGATAATCGATAGATGATAGATAATCGATAGATAATAGATAGATGATAGATGATAGATAGATGATAGATAATAGATACATAGATAGATAGATAGATAGATAGATAGATATTATAGATGACTAAATGTTTTGAAATTCAAATTTGCCAGCTTAGTTGCGTTTTTCCCCATAATGTTATATACTTTCCATCTCATACTACAAAACACACAATTGCCCTGAAACATGTACAGTATGTAACATTTTGAGGTCTTCTAGGACTGTATTGAACACTTTTCAAGCTTTTTAATGCAAACACAGTCTTGCACATTGCAATAGGACTTTAACATACACTGTGTGCAGAATTATTAGGCAAGTTGTATTTTAGAGGATTATTTTTATTATTGATCAACAACTATGTTCTCAATCAACCCAAAAGACTCATAAATATCCAAGATTAATATTTTTGGAAGTTGGAGTGGGCTTTTTTTAGATTTGGCTATCTTAGGAGGATATCTGTTTGTGCAGGTAACTATTACTGTGCAGAATTATTAGGCAACTTAATAAAAACCAAATATAATCCCATCTCACTTGTTTATTTTCACCAGGTAAACCAATATCAGTGCACAAAATTTAGAAATAAACATTTCTGACATGCAAAAACAAAAACAAAAAAAATTAGTGATGAATATAGCCACCTATCTTTATGATGACATTCAACAGCCTCCATCCATAGATTGTGTCAGTTGCTTGATCTGTTTTTGATCAACATTGCGTGCAGCTGCCACCACAGACTCCCAGACACTGCTCCCAGAGGTGTACTGTTTTCCCTCCCTGTAGATCTCACATTTTATGATGGACCACAGATTCTCTATCGGGCTCAGATCAGATGAACAAGGGGGCCATGTCATTATTTTTTCTTCTTTTAGACCTTTACTGGCCAGCCACGCTGTGGAGTAGTTGGATGCATGTGATGGAGCATTGTCCTGTATGAAAATCATGTTTTTCTTGAACGATACCGACTTCTTCCTGTACCATTGCTTGAAGAAGTTGTCTTCCAGAAGCTGGCAGTAGGTCTGGGAGTTGAGCTTCACTCCATCCTCAACCCGAAAAGGTCCCACAAGTTCATCTTTGATGATCCCAGCCCATACCAGTACCCCACCTCCACCTTGCTGGCGTCTGAGTCGGAGTGGAGCTCTCTGCCCTTTACTGATCCGGCCTCTGGCCCATCCATCTGGCCCATCAAGAGTCACTCTCATTTCATCAGTCCATAAAACTTTTGAGAAATCAGTCTTAAGATATTTCTTGGCCCATTCTTGACGTTTTATCTTATGTTTCTTGTTCATAGGTGGTGGTTTTTCAGAATTCCTTACCTTGGCCATGTCCCTGAGTATCGCACACCTTGTGCTTTTTGATACTGCAGTAACGTTGCAGCTCTGAAATATGGCAAAACTGGTGGTGAATGGCATCTTGGCAGCTTCACGCTCGATTTTCCTCAATTCATGGGCAGTTATTTTGCGCCTTTTTTGGCCAACACGCTTCTTGCGACCCTGTTGGCTATTTGCCATGAAACGCTTGATTGTTCGGTGATCACGCTTCAAAAGTTTGGAAATTTCAAGACTGCTGCCTCCCTCTGCAAGACATCTCACAATTTTGGACTTTTCAGAGCCGTCAAATCTCTCTTCTGACCCATTTTGCCAAAGGAAAGGAAGTTGCCTAATAATTAAGCACAATTTATATAGGGTGTTGATGTCATTAGTCAACACCCCTCCTCATTACAGAGATGCTCATCAACAGATTTACTTCATTGGTAGTTGGCTCTCAAGCCTATGCAGCTTGGAGTAGGATGACATGGATAAGAAGTATCATGGGATCAAAATACGCATCTGCCTAATAATTCTGCACGCGGTGTATATGGCTATGGGAGAATGAAGGAATAAAGAAAAGGAAAGAAAGAAAGATAGAAAATCAGGCGAGAGGGAATGTATAGGGATGGGGGGAGAAGAAAGAAAGAAACTTGTAATGTATAACGCTGTGAGATGTAATCGACATTACAGAATTTCCCTAGATATTATCCGTTGCGGAGCTGCAGTGCTCAGGCAGCCGCTGTAGATGGGGGGCTCGTGCCTGAGGTTCTTATAAGCCAATTTCTTCCATATGAAGACCCCAATGATGCGTCAGCACAGTGATATTTGGGACTGTTATGTTATCTCAGAAGCCTCCTGCTGTGCTGAGGTCTGTACACACTGGTCATCAATGGCCCCGCATCCGCTCACATAATAACGTCCCGCTCTGTAATATTCCTCCCGTGTACAGTGCAGAAATCCACATTTGTTTGTCAATAATCGTCACCTTACGTCGTCATCTGTGATTGGCAGAGATCATTATTCTCACCTGTACTAGATCTCCCAGCGACGCTCCTGTGAGCGGGGGAGGGGATATAGATTTCCCAAGCACCATGGATGTCACTGGTGTCCTTAAACCTAAATCAATCAGAGACACAAATGTTGCTGAGACGACAGAGTAACTACAGGACGTGGGCACGATCAATGCCGGGGGTCTCGCTCTAAGACGCTGATGGAAAATCAAAGCACCCTGAGAATATTCTGCAGAAAGTTCCAGGTATTATCACAAGTTTCACATTAGATAATGATTTTCCAGCTATATTTATCTTTATCTACAACATAATAATTCCTCTCTTCATATCCACAGCTGTATCAGGAGTTCTGCTACCTTCTTGGTAAAAGGATTGTCCTGCATAAAAATACGTATTTTTCCTATAAAATGCATAAGTATTAAACTTTCCTAGAAACCAGAAAGGAGCCATGATCTGAATATATCAGCACCGGACCCATGTCCATTACCGCCACTCCCAGCTTTGCTTTGACACGGTAGAGAGCTATGTCATCAGTGCTGTGTATGAAGTGGGTTGGCTGCTCACTTCCATACCTAAGCCAGCCTCCTTCTCTGTCACTACTGAACCATAGACAGAGGAAGCAGATAAGCTGTCAGCCGGCCCCTTCATACACGTCACTGGTCACGAGCTGTAATAGGTAGCTCTTTCCCATGTCAAAGCAAAGACGGAAGTGGAGGTTATGCGAATGGTGAAGATATCTTGAGATTGAGGTACCTTTCTGAATACAAGTATATTGGTAAGTTTCATCTTTTTGCTCCTTCACCCAGCGGAGGCAAGCCGCCACATTCTTATACCTGCGATCACAAAGTCAGTGTTTGCCAAATGTTGCCCACGTCGTCCATCTTTCATTGTCCCAAAGAGATGGAAGTCTGAAGGCGCCAAATCCAAACTAAATGGTGGATGTGGTGACAGACAAATTTTGCAATGTGCTCGATGGTCTTGACACTGGAATTGTGCTCGGCGAAAAGTTGTCATCTCTGCTCTGGAAATTTGAGTCTTCAGATTAGTCAACGTCTTCCAGAATTGACAGCCTCGTCTGTGATGACGCTGCTGTCCAGGAAAGGGTCACCTTCAGCCTCTTATTGGACCAAATGGTGCTGATATATTTGCATTTGATGCTTTTTCTCCTCCTGTGTAAGCATTCGAGGGATCCATCTGTCTCAAACCAACATTGCCAACATTTTTTCCAAAGCCGACATTGAGCTCTGTACATATTTCCCTGGTTGTAATCCACCAATTTGCAGGGATGAGCTGATCGAGGGTCTTCATTTTCAGAGTTGATAGCTGGGCATCATCATTTTTGCCAGAATAATAACATTTTTGCCCCTGTTGAAGTGCAGCACCCGCCGCCTGTGCTCACATCCACTGTATGGCCTCTGTAAACCTTCAGCGAGCGTCTGTGGATATCAATGGGGGCAATTATTCCAACATGGAGGAATTCACTGAAGCATCTCTGCTTAGTAAGCGCAATCTATGTCAGATTTTGGTCGACTGTCCCTCGGATGTACGACGACAATGGAATTCTGAGGATATTAGTGGGAAGACTGACTAAAACACCAACATCCAGCTCAGACGCTGTAGGCCAGCAACAGCCATATAGATGAAATTCCTTATCTCAGAAAGGGGGTTCACGTCCCTGTTTGTAGAAAGTGCAAGAAACTACAGTAAAACCAAAGAAATGAGCCGGAGCTCTTACACATTTGCACAAATACCAACGTACGCTCTGGCTCATTTCTTTGGGTTTGCTGTAGTTTCTTGCACTTTCTACAAACAGGGACGTGAACCCCCTTTTCTAAGATAAGGAAAGACTCGGCTGACACAAGGTAAGACTTTAATAATAGAGACAGGTTAGGACCGTCCTGATGGGTGCAGCTTGTCATGGTGGGAAGGTTTTTACGTTGTATTGATTAAAATAGACTTAACTAAGTCCTCAATGTTATTTACATGTTGTATTACTGTTTACTTATTACAGGGTACACGCTCCGTTTGTTTTTTTCTTAGTTTTTTTTTTTTAAATAGATAGATAATAGATAGATAATAGATAGATGATAGATAGATAATAGATGATAGATAATAGATAATAGATAATAGATAGATGATAGATAATAGATAGATAATAGATAGATTCATAATAGATAGATAGATGATAGATAGATGATAGATGATAGATAGATGATAGATAGATGATAGATAATAGATAATAGATAGATAATAGATGATAGATAGATAACAGATGGATAATAAATAATAGATAGATGATAGATAATAGATAATAGATAATAGATGATGGATAAATAATAGATAGATAATAGATGGATAATAGATGATAGATAATACATAGATAATAGATGATAGATAGATAATAGATAGATAATAGATAGATCATAGATAATAGATAGATAATAGATAGATAGATAGATAGATAATAGATAGATGATAGATAATAGATAGATAGATAATAGATAGATAGATCAATAATAGATAATAGATAGATGATAGATAATAGATAGATAATAGATAGATAATAGATAATAGATAGATAATAGATAGATAATAGATAGTAGATAGATAATAGATAGATAATAGATAATAGATAGATAATAGATAATAGATGATAGATAATAGATGGATAATAGATAGATGATAGATAGATAATAGATAGATGATAGATACATAATAGATAGATAATAGATAGATAGTAGATAGATAATAGATAGATGATAGATCAATGATAGATAGATAATAGATAGATGATAGATAGATGATAGATAGATGATAGATAATAGATTGATAGATAGATAATAGATGATAGATAATAGATAGATGATAGATAGATAATAGATAATAGATAGATAATAGAGAGATGATAGATAGATGATAGATAATAGATTGATAGATAGATAATAGATGATAGATAATAGATAGATGATAGATAATAGATAATAGATATATAGATAATAGATAGATGATAGATAGATAATAGATAATAGATAGATAATAGATAGATGATAGATAGATAATAGATAGATGATAGATAGATGATAGATAATAGATAGATGATAGATAGATAGATGATAGATAGATGATAGATAATAGATAGATGATAGATAGATAGATGATAGATAGATGATAGATAGATAATAGATAATAGATAGATAGATAATAGATGATAGATAGATAATAGATAGATGATAGATAGATGATAGATAATAGATTGATAGATAGATAATAGATAGATGATAGATAATAGATAGATGATAGATAGATAATAGATAATAGATAATAGATAGATAATAGATAGATTATAGATAATAGATAGATAATAGATGGATAATAGATGATAGATAATAGATAGATTATAGATAGATGATAGATAATAGATAGATAATAGATAGATTCATAATAGATAGATAGATGATAGATAGATGATAGATGATAGATAATAGATAGATAATAGATGATAGATAGATAATAGATGGATAATAAATAATAGATAGATGATAGATAATAGATAATAGATAATAGATGATGGATAAATAATAGATAGATAATAGATGGATAATAGATGATAGATAATAGATAGATAATAGATGATAGATAGATAATAGATAGATAATAGATAGATCATAGATAATAGATAGATAATAGATAGATAATAGATAATAGATGATAGATAATAGATAGATGATAGATAGATAATATATAGATTATAGATAGATGATAGATAGATAGATGATAGATAATAGATAGATAATAGATAGATAGATCAATAATAGATAATAGATAGATGATAGATAATAGATAGATAATAGATAGATAATAGATAATAGATAGATAATAGATAGATAATAGATAGTAGATAGATAATAGATAGATAATAGATAATAGATAGATAATAGATAATAGATGATAGATAATAGATGGATAATAGATAGATGATAGATAGATAGATAATAGATAGATGATAGATACATAATAGATAGATAATAGATAGATAGTAGATAGATAATAGATAGATGATAGATCAATGATAGATAGATAATAGATAGATGATAGATAGATGATAGATAGATGATAGATAATAGATTGATAGATAGATAATAGATGATAGATAATAGATAGATGATAGACAGATAATAGATAATAGATAGATAATAGATAGATGATAGATAGATGATAGATAATAGATTGATAGATAGATAATAGATGATAGATAATAGATA
Organism: Phyllobates terribilis; assembly: GCF_046119375.1. Lineage (NCBI taxonomy): Eukaryota > Metazoa > Chordata > Amphibia > Anura > Dendrobatidae > Phyllobates > Phyllobates terribilis. Next base: position 191,425,082 of record NW_027362768.1, read on the forward strand.
GATGATAAATAGATAATAGATAGATAGATAATAGATAGATGATAGATAGATAATAGATAGATGATAGATAGATGATAGATAATAGATAGATGATAGATAGATAGATGATAGATAGATGATAGATAGATAATAGATAACAGATAGATAGATAATAGATAATAGATAGATAATAGATAGATGATAGATAGATGATAGATAATAGATTGATAGATAGATAATAGATAGATGATAGATAATAGATAGATGATAGATAGATAATAGATAATAGATAATAGATAGATAATAGATAGATTATAGATAATAGATAGATAATAGATGGATAATAGATGATAGATAATAGATAGATTATAGATAGATGATAGATAGATAATAGATAGATGATAGATACATAATAGATAGATAATAGATAGATAGTAGATAGATAATAGATAGATGATAGATCAATAATAGATAATATATAGATAATAGATAATAGATAATAGATAGATAGATGATAGATAGATGATAGATAATAGATTGATAGATAGATAATAGATGATAGATAATAGATAGATGATAGATAATAGATAATAGATAGATTATAGATAGATGATAGATAGATAATAGATAGATGATAGATAGATAATAGATAGATAGATAATAGATGATAGATAGATAATAGATAGATGATAGATAATAGAAAGATAATAGATAGATGATAGATAGATAATAGATAGATGATAGATAATAGATAGATGATAGATAGATAATAGATAGATAATAGATAGATAATAGATGATAGATAATAGATAATAGATGATGGATAGATAATAGATAGATAATAGATGGATAATAGATGATAGATAGATAGATAGATAGATAATAGATAGATAATAGATAGATGATAGATAATAGATAGATAATAGATAGATACATAATAGATAGATAGATGATAGATAGATGATAGATGATAGATAGATGATAGATAATAGATAATAGATAGATAATAGATGATAGATAGATAACAGATAGATAATAAATAATAGATAGATGATAGATAATAGATAGATAATAGATAGATAATAGATAATAGATAGATAATAGATAGATAATAGATAGTAGATAGATAATAGATAGATAATAGATAGTAGATAGATAATAGATAATAGATGATAGATAATAGATGGATAATAGATAGATGATAGATAGATAGATAATAGATAGATGAAAGATACATAATAGATAGATAATAGATAGATAGTAGATAGATAATAGATAGATGATAGATCAATGATAGATAGATAATAGATAGATGATAGATAGATAGATGATAGATAGATGATAGATAATAGATTGATAGATAGATAATAGATGATAGATAATAGATAGATGATAGATAGATAATAGATAGATAATAGATAGATGATAGATAGATGATAGATAATAGATTGATAGATAGATAATAGATGATAGATAATAGATAGATGATAGATAGATAATAGATAATAGATAGATAGATAATAGATAGATGATAGATAGATAATAGATAGATTATAGATAGATGATAGATAGATAATAGATAGATGATAGATAGATGATAGATAATAGATAGATGATAGATAGATAGATAGATGATAGATGATAGATAGATAATAGATAATAGATAGATAGATAATAGATGATAGATAGATAATAGATAGATGATAGATAGATGATAGATAATAGATTGATAGATAGATAATAGATAGATGATAGATAATAGATAGATGATAGATAGATAATAGATAATAGATAATAGATGGTTAATAGATGATAGATAATAGATAGATTATAGATAGATGATAGATAGATAATAGATAGATGATAGATACATAATAGATAGATAATAGATAGATAGTAGATAGATAATAGATAGATGATAGATCAATAATAGATAATATATAGATAATAGATAATAGATAGATGATAGATAGATGATAGATAGATGATAGATAATAGATTGATAGATAGATAATAGATGATAGATAATAGATAGATGATAGATAGATAATAGATAGATGATAGATAGATAATAGATAGATGATAGATAGATAATAGATAGATAGATAATAGATGATAGATAGATAATAGATAGATGATAGATAATAGATAGATAATAGATAGATGATAGATAGATAATAGATAGATGATAGATAATAGATAGATGATAGATAGATAATAGATAGATAATAGATAGATAATAGATGATAGATAATATATAATAGATGATGGATAGATAATAGATAGATAATAGATGGATAATAGATGATAGATAGATAGATAATAGATAGATGATAGATAATAGATAGATAATAGATAGATACATAATAGATAGATAGATGATAGATAGATGATAGATGATAGATAGATGATAGATAATAGATAATAGATAGATTATAGATGATAGATAGATAATAGATAGATAATAAATAATAGATAGATGATAGATAATAGATAATAGATGATGGATAAATAATAGATAGATAATAGATGGATAATAGATGATAGATAATAGATAGATAATAGATGATAGATAGATAATAGATAGATAATAGATAGGTCATAGATAATAGATAGATAATAGATAGATAATAGATAATAGATGATAGATAATAGATAGATGATAGATAGATAATATATAAATTATAGATAGATGATAGATAGATAGATGATAGATAATAGATAGATAGATAATAGATAGATAGATCAATAATAGATAATATATAGATGATAGATAATAGATAGATAATAGATAGATAATAGATAGATAATAGATAATAGATATATAATAGATAGATAATAGATAGTAGATAGATAATAGATAGATAATAGATAGTAGATAGATAATAGATAATAGATGATAGATAATAGATGGATAATAGATAGATGATAGATAGATAGATAATAGATAGTTGATAGATACATAATAGATAGATAATAGATAGATAGTAGATAGATAATAGATAGATGATAGATCAATGATAGATAGATAATAGATAGATGATAGATAGATGATAGATAGATGATAGATAATAGATTGATAGATAGATAATAGATGATAGATAATAGATAGATGATAGATAGATAATAGATAATAGATAGATAATAGATAGATGATAGATAGATGATAGATAATAGATTGATAGATTGATAATAGATGATAGATAATAGATAGATGATAGATAGATAATAGATAATAGATAGATAGATAATAGATAGATGATAGATAGATAATAGATAGATGATAGATAGATGATAGATAATAGATAGATGATAGATAGATAGATGATAGATAGATAATAGATAATAGATAGATAATAGATAATAGATAGATAATAGATAGATGATAGATAGATGATAGATAATAGATTGATAGATAGATAATAGATAGATGATAGATAATAGATAGATGATAGATAGATAATAGATAATAGATAATAGATAGATAATAGATAGATTATAGATAATAGATAGATAATAGATGGATAATAGATGATAGATAATAGATAGATTATAGATAGATGATAGATAGATAATAGATAGATGATAGATACATAATAGATAGATAATAGATAGATAGTAGATAGATAATAGATAGATGATAGATCAATAATAGATAATATATAGATAATAGATAATAGATAGATGATAGATAGATGATAGATAGATGATAGATAATAGATTGATAGATAGATAATAGATGATAGATAATAGATAGATGATAGATAGATAATAGATAATAGATAGATAATAGATAGATGATAGATAGATAATAGATGATAGATAATAGATAGATGATAGATAATAGATAGATAATAGATTGATAATAGATAATAGATAGATAATAGATGGATGATAGATAGATGATAGATAGATGATAGATAATAGATCGATAATAGATGGATAATAGATAGATGATAGATAGATAATAGATGATAGATAGATGATAGATAACAGATAGAAAATAGATAGATAATAGATAGATAATAGATTGATAATAGATAATAGATAGATAATAGATGGATGATAGATAGATAATAGATAGATGATAGATAATAGATAGAAAATAGATAGATAATAGATAGATAATAGATTGATAACAGATAATAGATAGATAATAGATGGATGATAGATAATAGATAGATAATAGATGGATGATAGATAGATGATAGATAATAGATAGATGATAGATAGATGATAGATAATAGATAAACAATAGATAATGAATAGATAATAGATCGATAATAGATAATATATATATAATAGATAGATAATAGATAGATAATGGATAGATAATAGATCGATAATAGATTATATATATAATAGATAGATAATAGATAGATGATAAATAGATAATAGATGATAGATAATAGATAGATAGATAATAGATAGATGATAGATAGATAATAGATGATAGATAATAGATAGATAATAGATAGATGATAGATAATAGATAGATGATAGATAATAGATAATAGATGATAGATAGATGATAGATAGATAATAGATAGATGATAGATAATAGATATATGATAGATAATAGATAGATAATAGATAGATAATAGATAATAGATGATAGATAGATAATAGATAGATAATAGATAGATGACAGATAATAGATAGATGATACATAATAGATAGATGATAGATAGATTTACTATATGCCTATATACCTGTCCATGTTTCCTTCCCTGATTATTTTCACATTTTCACATTATTGGAAGGTATGGGATACATAGGACAATTTCTGCAATGTCTAAAAATAATTCCGTTGATCAGATCAATGGCTGCAGCCACATTGGTCTTTATTGCATATTTTTCATAAAGCTGAATACTGTAGAGATTTTTTTTCCAATTCATTCCGCGCGGTGAGATGAAATGACCTTATTTAACTGTACATATGTCAAGTGTATCCAAAAGTGTTTTCCAATAGACAGAAAGGTTAGATGAAAAACGTAACGATTCATTCCATTTCTTAGGGATCCTGCTGATTTACAGCCGATCATCTGACTTCATAATGACAAAGTTGATTGCAATACTAGAGAGGTTTGTGCTCACATTTTAATCTCAGGCTCTGGCGAGGCTGACAGTAATATATGTTACAATGTGACAAGGTGTTGTTTATTAGAGCTGATTGTTCTCGGTAACTTCTATTCTCTGTTGTACGACTTGTACCGCACAATGGGGAAGGCTCCATTCCCGCACTCTAATTTTCTGCTTTAAAAAAAAAAAGCAATCAATATGTAAAGACACATTGTGCAGGGGCTGGAACAATGGAATTAACTAGAAATATTGATATAATTTATTGATGGGTTACTAGTAATAACTATTAACATTATCATTAAGCTAAGGCCATTTTTTAAATTATGAAGACGCATCAAGGTCATTTATTTCAGCCATACATCTTTGGCCACAGATGGATCAATAAACCAACAGATGATGGGGACAGGACGAAGATTTAATAGATAGATACAAGTGCTTCTCACTAAATTAGAATATCATCAAAAAGTTAATTTATTCCAGTTCTTCAATACAAAAAGTGAAACTCCTATATTATATAGAGTCATTACACACAGAGGGATCTATTATATAGAGTCATTACACACAGAGTGATCTATTATATAGAGTCATTACACACAGAGGGATCTATTATATAGTGTCATTACACACAGAGGGATCTATTATATAGAATCATTACACACAGAGGGATCTATTATATAGAGTCATTACTAGTGTTGAGCGAGCATGCTCGACACTGCTCGATACTCGCAAGAGCATCACGCTACTCGGGATGTTCGGCGAGCACAGAGCATTTCCGGGTTACTCGGGCGGGAGCTCGGGTCTCCACCCTGCATGTTTGGCGCTCTTTACAGAGCCAATGAACATGCAGGGATTGCCAGCCAGTCACTGTAATGCTGCAGCCATGTTGTTTGTGGGCATTACAGTGATTGGCTGGCCGCACAGCGTCACCTCGAGTATTTAAAACGGGGCGCCGCCATCTTGGACACAGTCGCTCCGGATTAGACAGTGTAGGGACAGCGCTGCTGATTTAGGGAGAGATATAAACTGCAAAATAGTTAGTGTAGGGTCTGTAAAGGCTGCCAGATCAAACAAACAGTCCTTCTCAGGACTAATGTCCATCCCAGATATCAGGCAGGCAGGCTGTATAGGAGACACAGTGGTTATACCAGCAAACACTGCATTACAGTCCTGTGTGCTCCTAGAGAAACAGAAGTGTTGTTTCGCAGTTCCACGGTTCAAACCTCTGTATTATCCATTTTGGGCCATTTGTATCTAAAAAAAAAAAACAGTCTGAGTGTGTCGCTCACTGTTCAGCCGCAAATATCTCTATTTAAAAAGTGTGGTATACCCCAGTAAACAATAACTGTGGTTTTGCCATCCCACGGTAAACAATCTCTATTATTCAGGTTTTGGTAGTTTTTTCCGTAAAGAAAAACAGTAGTGTCTCCTAACTGTTGTGACACAAAAATATATCTGTTGAAAATAGTCTTGTGTAGGCCCGACATCCCAGTGTGGTTTCGCAGTTCCACAGGTCAAATCGCTGTACTATCCAGTTTTGGGCCTTTGGTATCTAAAAAAAAGCAGTTTGAGTGTGTCGCTCACTGTTCAGCCGCAAATATCACTATTTAAAAACGTGTGGTATACCCCAGCAAACAATAACTGTGGTTTTACCATCCCACGGTAAAAAATCTCTATTATTCAGCTTTTGGTAGTTTTTTCCGTAAAGAAAAACAGTAGTGTCTCCTGACTGTTGTGACACAAAAATATATCTGTTGAAAATAGTCTTGTGTAGGCCCGACATCCCAGTGTGGTTTCGCAGTTCCACGGGTCAAATCGCTGTACTATCCAGTTTTGGGCCTTTGGTATCTAAAAAAAAAGCAGTTTGAGTGTGTCGCTCACTGTTCAGCCGCAAATATCTCTATTTAAAAAAGTGTGGTATACCCCAGTAAACAATAACTGTGGTTTTCCCATCCCACGGTAAAAAATCTCTATTATTCAGCTTTTGGTAGTTTTTTCCGTAAAGAAAAAAAGTAGTGTCTCCTGACTGTTGTGACACAAAAATATATCTGTTGAAAATAGTCTTGTGTAGGCCCGACATCCCAGTGTGGTTTCGCAGTTCCACAGGTCAAATCGCTGTACTATCCAGTTTTGGGCCTTTGGTATCTAAAAAAAAGCAGTTTGAGTGTGTCGCTCACTGTTCAGCCGCAAATATCACTATTTAAAAACGTGTGGTATACCCCAGCAAACAATAACTGTGGTTTTGCCATCCCACGGTAAAAAATCTCTATTATTCAGCTTTTGGTAGTTTTTTCCGTAAAGAAGAACAGTAGTGTCTCCTGACTGTTGTGACACAAAAATATATCTGTTGAAAATAGTCTTGTGTAGGCCCGACATCCCAGTGTGGTTTCGCAGTTCCACGGGTCAAATCGCTGTACTATCCAGTTTTGGGCCTTTGGTATCTAAAAAAAAAGCAGCTTGAGTGTGTCGCTCACTGTTCAGCCGCAAATATCTCTATTTAAAAAAGTGTGGTATACCCCAGTAAACAATAACTGTGGTTTTGCCATCCCACGGTAAAAATCTCTATTATTCAGCTTTTGGTAGTTTTTTCCGTAAAGAAAAACAGTAGTGTCTCCTGACTGTTGTGACACAAAAATATATCTGTTGAAAATAGTCTTGTGTAGGCCTGACATCCCAGTGTGGTTTCGCAGTTCCACGGGTCAAATCGCTGTACTATCCAGTTTTGGGCCTTTGGTATCTAAAAAAAAAGCAGTTTGAGTGTGTCGCTCACTGTTCAGCCGCAAATATCTCTATTTAAAAAAGTGTGGTATACCCCAGTAAACAATAACTGTGGTTTTCCTCTTCCACTGTTCTAATCTACTCTTTATTACCCTTTTTCCATTGATAGTGCAACTGTGAGCTATTTTACTTCATTTACAATGGGCAAGGCGCGTGGCAAGGGACGTGGAAGTGGACGTTCTGGTGATGGTTCGTGCAGAGGACGGGGCTGTGGCCAAGGTGAAAATGTGCCACAACCAACAGCCACATCTTCTCACTCCCTCTTCTTGACCGAATTACTAGGGAAGCATAGAACAACACCAGTATTGAGAACTGATCAGTGTGAACAGGTTATTAATTGGATAGCAGATAATAATTCCAGTTACCTGGGCACCACCACCTCCGGTCTGTCTTCCACACGGTCAACTCTTAGTAGCCGTGAGTCTCGACCGCATACTCCTCCTCACCCTGATGCTCCTTCCTCCCACCATGCCGAGTGTCGTCAGACAGCAAGTGATCCCACACTTGGACACTCTGAAGAGCTGTTCACTGGTCCATTTCCATATTTGGGCCCCTTGCCTGATACGCTTGAAGTAGTGGAAGAGGAGATCCCATGTTGCGATGCCCTAATATTTGAACAGCCACGGCCACAGGAAGTCGACGTTGGCAATCTGTCACAAGAGGTGGATGATGACGAGACACAATTGCCAGGAAGTGAGGAAGAGGATCGTGGTGCGCAAGTGGAAGAGGAGGAGGTGGTGGATGATCTAGTAACTGACCCAACGTGGAAGGAGGACATGCAGAGTGAGGCCAGCAGCACACAGGGGGAGGGAGGCAGAGTACCCCAACAGGCAGGAAGAAGCAGTGTGGTGGCCGCAGACAGAAGGCAGGCAACCGTTCCCCGTAACACCAACACGAGGGACGTTGCCTGTACAAGCGGTAGGTCTTCCAGAGTCTGGAATTTTTTTAAAGACTCTGCTGATAACCCCAAAAAGGCCATATGTTCCACCTGCCATGCCAGCATCAGCAGGGGTAACAAAACTACCAGCCTGACCACCACCAGCATGATCAGGCACATGGCAGCAAAGCACCCGACTTTGTGGGGCGAAACCCAGGGTCCACGACCAGTGTCAGCGGGTGTCACCACTGCTTCTTCCACTGTTGTGCGTGCAATAGAATCCCCTGTTGTGTGTGCAAGGCAAACCCCTGTCCATACTGTATGTAAAGATGCCCCCTCCTCTCAGTCTTCACTTGTTATGGCAGTTTCTCAAGAAACAAAATCAACGTCCACGTCCACGTCCCACCGCAGCGTTCAATTGTCCATATCCCAGACCTTTGAACGAAAGCGGAAATTCGCAGCTAACGCCCCACAGGCCACAGTCCTAAATTCGCACATTTCACGACTGCTTGCATTGGAAATGCTGCCTTTTAGGCTGGAGGAGACGGAATCCTTCCGCAATCTTATGACGGTGGCCATCCCTCGGTACTCGGTCCCCAGCCGACACTATTTTGCCCGGTGTGCCATCCCGGCACTATACAAGCACGTGTCCCAAAGCATCTGCCGTGCCCTCAACAACGCAGTTACTGGGAGAGTCCACCTGACAACGGACACGTGGACAAGTGCTTGTGGCCAGGGACGGTACATCTCTCTGACGGCACACTGGGTAAACATAGTGGAAGCCGGGACCCAGTCGGACCTTGGGACGGAACACATCCTCCCCACACCAAGGATTGCGGGCCCTATGTCAGTCAGAGTTGCCCCCACAGTGTACAGCTCCAGCGCATCCTCCTCCTCCTCCTCCTCATGTTCAGCCACCATCTCAGATATCACCACATCAGTTACAAGCTGGAAGCATTGCAGTACTGCCTCCGCCAAGCGGCAACAGGCTGTGCTGAAACTCATAAGCTTAGGTGATAAACCTCACACTACTTGTGAGTTGTGGACAGCTGTGAAAGAGCAGGCAGATCTGTGGCTGAGACTGCTGAACCTACATCACGGCATGGTCTTGTGTGACAATGGCCATAACCTGGTGGCGGCTATGAGGCGAGGTGAGATCACACACGTACCATGCCTGGTTCATGTGCTTAACCTCGTGGTTCAGCGGTTTCTTAAATCGTACCCCGAGTTGCCAGATCTGCTCGTGAAAGTACGCCGCCTGTCAGCTCATTTTCGCAAGTCGGCTACAGCTTCCGCACGCCCTTGCTGTGTTGCAGCAGTGTTTGCAGCTTCCGGCACACCGACTGGTGTGTGATGTCCCCACACGTTGGAACTCTACCCTCCACATGTTGCAAAGGATTTGTGAGCAGAAGAGAGCAGTTGTGGAGTACCAGCTGCAACAAGGCCGTCGATATTCAGGTCAGACTCCACACATAAGACCTCAGGAGTGGACCTGGATGTCTGACATATGTACCATCCTGACAAACTTTGAGGAGGCCACCAAGATGGTGAGTGGCGATGACGCCATCATTAGTGTCAGCATCCCACTTGTCTGTCTTTTGCAATGCTCTCTGCAGAGAATTAAAGAGGAGGCATTGCAGCCAGAGTATGATGAGATGGTTCAAGAAGCCGTAGCGGGCGATTACACACAGCCCAGCCTCATCTCATCCCAACGTGCATTGGGGGACAATGAGGGAGAGGAGGAGGAGGAGGAGGAGGAGGAAGAACAGGAGCTGCCTTCATGCGTTGTAGATGGTAGTACCTGTACAAGTGTCATACCGTCGGTTCAGCGTGGGTGGCCTGAGGACAGGGGGGAGGAGGAAGAGGTGGAGGAGGAGAGCATGGTCAGTCGTCATCTTGGTGAGGACACGGAAATCTTGCCCGTTACCAGTCTGGCACGCATGGCTGACTTTATGTTATGCTGCCTTACCGTGACCCCGTTGTCAAAATGTTGGGTGACAGTCATTACTAGTTGGTGACACTTGTAGATCCCCGCTACAAGGAGAACTTTCACTCTCTTATTCCTGAGGTGGAGAGGTCTACAAAAATGGGGCAATACCAGAAGGCCCTTGCTGCAGAACTCTTAAAAAAATTCCCATCTGAACACGCTAGCGGCAGAGGTCACAGTTCGTTGCCCAACCAAGGTGTACAGGCGAGAGAGATGCAACTCCAATCCAGCAGAGGCAGGGGAACACTGTCAACGTTCTGGGACAGTTTTCTGACACCCGCCCAGCTTACAGGCCCTGAGGCGCGGGGTACTCTCACAAGGAGTGGAAAGTTTCAAAAGATGGTGAGGGAGTACCTTGCCGATCGTACCAGCGTCCTCCGTGATTCCTCTGTGCTTTTAATTATTGGGTATCCAAGCTGAACACTTGGAATGAACTCGCTCTGTACGCCTTGGAGGTCCTGGCCTGCCCTGCCGCCAGCGTGTTATCGGAGCGTGTTTTTAGTGCCGCTGGGGGAATTATAACTGATAAGCGCACTCGCCTGTCAACTGACAATGCTGACAAGCTGACCCGTATCAAAATGAACAAGGGCTGGATTGGGCCAGACTTCTCATCACCACCAAATGACAGCAGAGTAACATAAAGTCAAATCCACTGTTATTTCGGGAGGTGTATTCACATGCACCGCTTCACACCCACACATGGGTATATGCTTCCTCGTTTCGGCTGTTTAATCTTCTTCTCCTTATCCTCAGCCTCCACCACCACTATACCACCAGGGTGCCAGCATTGCAAGTTCCTCCGTCCTTATTTTTGGCAGCTTTTGCTTGCAAGGCATAAGCAAATACTATGGGACACCCACTCCCCAATAATGGGACTTATGTTAGTAATATGCTGTACTGCATGGCTCTTGTAAGGGGCATTGCAAGTTGCTCCGTCCTAATTTTTGGCAGCTTTTGCTGGGAAAACATAAGCAAATGCTATGGGACACCCTCTCCCCAATAATGGGACTTATGTTTGTAATATGCTGTACTGCATGGCTCTTGTAAGGGGCATTGCAAGTTGCTCCGTCCTAATTTTTGGCAGCTTTTGCTGGGAAAGCATAAGCAAATACTATGGGACACCCACTCCCCAATAATGGGACTTATGTTTGTAATATGCTGTACTGCATGGCTCTTGTAAGGGGCATTGCAAGTTGCTCCGTCCTAATTTTTGGCAGCTTTTGCTGGGAAAGCATAAGCGAATACTATGGGACACCCACTCCCCAATAATGGGACTTATGTTTGTAATATGCTGTACTGCATGGCTCTTGTAAGGGGCATTGCAAGTTGCTCCGTCCTAATTTTTGGCAGCTTTTGCTGGGAAAGCATAAGCTAATACTATGGGACAACCACTCCCCAATAATGGGACTTATGTTTGTAATATGCTGTACTGCATGGCTCTTGTAAGGGGCATTGCAAGTTGCTCCGTCCTAATTTTTGGCAGCTTTTGCTGGGAAAGCATAAACAAATACTATGGGACACCCACTCCCCAATAATGGGACTTATGTTTGTAATATGCTGTACTGCATGGCTCTTGTAAGGGGCATTGCAAGTTGCTCCGTCCTAATTTTTGGCAGCTTTTGCTGGGAAAGCATAAGCAAATACTATGGGACACCCACTCCCCAATAATGGGACTTATGTTTGTAATATGCTGTACTGCATGGCTCTTGTAAGGGGCATTGCAAGTTACTCCGTCCTAATTTTTGGCAGCTTTTGCTGGGAAAGCATAAGCAAATACTATGGGACACCCACTCCCCAATAATGGGACTTATGTTTGTAATATGCTGTACTGCATGGCTCTTGTAAGGGGCATTGCAAGTTGCTCCGTCCTAATTTTTGGCAGCTTTTGCTTGGAAAGCATAAGCAAATACCATGGGACACCCACTCCCCAATAATGGGACTTATGTTTGTAATATGCTGTACTGCATGTGACGCGCCCCCTGGGCCGTGTGTACACGTGTGTGGGATACCCGGTGCCGGGTCTCTGGGGTCTGTAGTCTCCGTGGCGGTGAACCGGTCCAGTGGTTCAGGCTGGTCAAACCAGTGGCAGTCTTTCTTAGGTTTTGAGGTTAATTGTCCGACTGCGCCACCCGTGGATTGCGGTCAGGGAGTACCACCGCTGCGAGGCAGACCGCTGAGGCTGGTGTTGTGTGCGCAGCATAGAATGGGATAACTCCCCTCGGGAGGAGTATAGCCTCAGGGCAGTGAATGTGGATGATGGGGGTGATGGTGCACGAGCGCAGCAGGAATGACTCAGAGTCTTTGCAGTGCAGTTCAGGGTCTTTACTGATGATTATAAGGTAGACCCTCCCGGGAGTACTGGCTAGCATAAGAGGCCTGGTCAGTCTGTGAGCAAGCAGGAGTTCTCCTGGCCAGGTGGAGTTGTAGGCCTCCCCGTCTGTCTGCACTCTTCCTGGCTACCTTGCTGTAAGCGGGTAGAAGTAGCCCACGTCCCTGAGTGTACCGTGTAGTGCTCACCCGTATGGCTGGTGACTTGGGGCCTTCTGTTAGCCTCCGCTCCACGACGGCGGTGCTGGTCCCTTGCTTGTGACTGAGCCTCCGGGCTTCTATGGCCAGAGGACCTGAAATCCCCTGCCGGCTGGTTTCTGCTGCTGGATATATAAGTCCTGACAGCTTCGGACTCCTGTGTCCGGTTCCTATTGTCTTCTGCCAGGGCGAGCTCTGCTCAGCTTCCAGCCCCTGGTCTTTAGCTCCTAGCTCCTACAGAGCTCCTTGCTGTTACTTTCCCTTGCTCTCACTCTGACTCTGACTGTTCTCTGACTCACTCAACCCCGCCCTAGATCCAGTTTATAAGGGCAGAATTCTCCCCTCCCAGGATTGGGGCAGGAGGATGTTGCATGTTTAAGGGATCCTGACCAGGAAACCTCCCACTTGCTCTCCGACGTAATATCTTTATTACTGTGGTGACCAGATCCCTGGGGTGCCACACATGGCTCTTGTAAGGGGCATTGCAGTTCCTCATAATTTTTGGAAAGCCTTCCATTCACTGCTTAGGCCAACAGTGCACGGGAGACCCAGTTGCTATAAATGGAAAAAAAGGTTTAGTTAATGCCCTCTGACCTCCATGTCATTTCCAAGGGGCATTGGAGTGGCTCGAAATTTTTGGTAGGCATTGCACTCACTGTATGCCCTATAACTGTGTAGCCGAACCGCTCCTTTTGTTACAGAAACATATCCTACAAGACATATCTGGTTGACTGGCCTGATATTGATGTGAATGGTCCCTGTTCCTCCTGCTCTTTCTCCTTTGCCACTACCTCATCCATCATTTATCACCTGAAGCTTTGTTTTAACGGGAGTCATAGAACTTGGATAGTAGCAGGAAAACATCCAGCAATCCTCGGAGGAGGTAGGATATGCGCCAAAACGCGGACCACCTCAGGCCTAGCCGCTACTACATACATGCGCTTGCATTACAACAAAACAAAGCAGATGCTAACTTCTATCATCCTCATCATGCTCCTCACCTTGGCACTCTCAACTCCCCTGATGGAGAAGCCAGGGCCCACCGGAGGAGTCTGATAGTCCGGTGGGCTCGGCCAATGCTGACCTAAAGCAGACCAGGCTAAGAAAAGTGTGGGAAGGGTTACCGGGACAAATAGGGGTGGCTGGGGACCGAGTATGGACACCCGGCCACCCCCTGGAGGCTGGGGAGCAAGCGGGGACACCCGGCCACCAGGCAGCTGGGGACTGAGTATGGATACCAGGCCGCCGACACAGCCATAGCGTGGTGGCCAGATTCCACCTCCACATGCCTAAAAGGCCCAATTTAAAGTGCAAGCAAGCAAGCAGTATGGTATTGCAGCCTGGGGGTGGGTGGGTGGCAGGCTGCATACTTGCGCTTGCATTGCAAGGAATGGGAGAGGTACAATTGAACACTGCCCTGGGACAAGGACTTGAATGGGGATAGTTGCAAGTCTGCAACGACAGGTGCAAGGTGGGAGGCATCTTCGCATGTACCATGAACAGGGGTTTGGCATGCACACACTACAGCGGAATAGGCTCTCCTTCCCACTAAATGCACTGGGGAGGGCACAGGTAATGTTTTGGTATACGCGCTTAATCTTATGTATAAGGCACACCAGGACAAATAGGGGCGGCTGGGGACTGAGTATGGATACCTCGCTGCCGAAGCAGCCATGAGGTAGTGGCCAGCTTCGGCCTCCTCCAAACTAAAAGGCCCCATTTCAAGTGCAAGCTAGCAGTATGGAATTGCAATCTGGGGGTGGGTGGGTGGCAGGCTGCACACTTACACTTGCATTAAAAGAAAGCATAGCAGATGCTAACTTCTGTCATCATCATCATGCTCCTCACCTTGGCACTTTCAAGTCCACCGATGGAGAAGTCAGGGCCCACCGGAGGAGTCTGGTTCTCTGGTGGGCTCGTCCAATGCTGCCTAAAGCAGGCCGGGCTAAGAAAAGTGTGTGGGGGGATGTTCCAAGGAGAAATAGGGGCGGCTGGGGACCGTTTATGGACACCCGGCTGCCCCCAGGCGGCTGGGGACCGTGTGTGGACACCCGGCCGCGGGGCGGCTGGGGACCAAGTATGGACACCCGGCCGCCGGGCGGGTGGGGACTGAGTATAGATTCCCGGCCGCCAACACAGCCATGACGTGGTGGCCAGATTCCGCCTCCACATGCCTAAAAGGCCCAATTTCAAGTTCAAGCAAGCAAGCAGTATGGTATTGCAGCCTGGGGGTGGGTGGGTGGCAGGCTGCATACTTGAGCTTGTATTGCAAGGAATGGGGAGGTACAATTGAACACTGCCCTGGGACTAGAACTTGCATGGGGATAGTTGCAAGTCTGCATCTTCTGATGCGGTAAGGATCACTTATGATGGGCACACTTTTAGACAGTGACCTGGGAGTCAGAAATGCTTCCAGGGGTCTTCCCCATGCTGTTCCCTTGTCTTTTCAGCACTTTATGCATGTGTCACACAGCACATGGCCAGATAAGGTTGTAAAATGTTAAAATGACATTTCCCGGTGAATGTATTTGTCATAGTTGAAAGCAATACAAAAATGCAAAAATGCATAAAAAATGCTACTTGTGAACATAGCCGAAGGTGTGGAGGAGTATTTTTGTTTTTGGTCATTTATTTTAACTTATACACAAGTCTTTACCCTGGAAAGGAAGTTCCTTAACATATTTCACAGGAAAAAAGTTTCACTTTCGTTTTTGAACGTTTTATTGTGAGCCCGTAAAAGTGGCTTAATACCTCTGACCACGTTGTTGACAGCAGTGACCTGGGGGTCAGTAATGCTTCCTGGGGCGATCCCCATGCTGTCCCCATATCATTTGAGCACTGTTACTATCGTTTTGGGCACTTGTTAGGCTTTTAAAAAACTGCCGGGGGTGCCACCGCAAAAATGCTCGAGTCTCCCATAGACTAACATTGGGCTCGTTGCTCGGGTCGAGCACCCGAGTATCACGGCGAGCTCGACCCGAGCTTCGAGCACCCGAGCATTTTAGTGCTCGCTCAACACTAGTCATTACACACAGATGGATCTATTATATAGAGTCATTAAACACAGAGGGATCTATTATATAGAGTCATTACACAGAGGGGTCTATTATATAGAGTCATTACACACAGAGGGATCTATTATATAGAGTCATTACACACAGAGCGATCCATTATATAGAGTCATTACACAGAGAGTGATCTATTATATAGAGTCATTACACACAGAGGGATCTATTATATAGAGTCATTATGTAGCACCCTGAGGATTCGGCTGCTACAGGGGTATTGCACCTCAAGCCAGAGGTGTGATATTCCACTCCCGGGTAAGGATGGAGTGTGGAACTGAGCTCAGTTAGCTGCATGCACTACACACATCCCATTTCCGAGGAACAGACCGATGGTACTCCCACTAGAGAAATGTGCAGGTACAACAGAGTCTGTTCCTGGCTGGAGTGGGAGGGGGGTGGAACATCCCAGTAGTGTAGGGGCAGATAGGGGGAGCAGCCTGGGTAAAGTTACGAGCTCATTGGGTGCTGGTCACCTGAGCTCACACATAGAGGGAGTATATAAGGTGGGAACCATCTTAGATCAGGGTCAGTCAGTGAGACGTCAGTCTTTTGCAGAGTGAGGTCAGTCTGTCAGAGCAGAGGAGAAGAGCAGCTCCAAGGCCAAGAGAGAGAGAGGAGAAAGAAAGACCCAGAGGGGGAGACAGAAGGAACTCCAAGAGCCCAAATTAGACCAGAGGGTGAAGAGTTGGCAACAGGGTACCGGATCCCAAGCTGGCAGAGGCTACAGCACACCTTAGCCAGGAACCGGAGGTCGTGGGCAGGATCTGCCACGATCACCCACTAAATCCACCCGGAAGGCAGACCAGGAATAGGGTCAGGGAACCCAGAGACAAGGGTTTACCACCAAGAGGCCCGAGGGAGCCGGACATAGGTGGATCCCTGGTGGGGAAGGCCAGAGAAGAGGACAGGACAGAAAGGGAGCTCAGGACCACGCTCCAGAATCACCTGGGGGTTGGCCGAGTCCAGGACCTGGTGGACGCAGCACGGCTCGGGTGGTCACTTAAGGCCGGAGTGACCAGAACAACTGCAGTAAGTAAACAAACCCTGAACTGCACAGCCCGACTCTGAGTCTCATTTCCATCCCCGCTGCACCACCACAACCCCCATCCTCTGCAACTGACCCCCTGAGGCTATACCCCTCCCGTTGGGGGTTATACTACCTGAGCTGCACATACATCACCAGCCTCAGCGGACCCTGCTGCAGCGGCGGCCGTATTGACCGCAATTCAACGGGTGGCGTAGTCGACACAAAAGAACATCTAGTAACACCATAAGGACTGCCACACACTGAGCTTGACACCCTGGGCACGGACCGGGTCACAGCCACTCGGAGACTACAACCCCCATCTGATCCGGCTCCGGGTATCCCTAACAACACTGGCCCAGGGGGCGCGTCAACTTTGGCGTAGTCGGCAGGATAACGTGCCCGCAACCACCGGGTACTGCGTGCCTGAAGAAAAGTTCATCGTTACCTTAAAAAGAAGTCTCCTGCCGGTTCCGGAGGGTCCCCGCCAACGGACCCCATCACAGGTCGTTTCCCGCCGGTTGTCCGCCATTTGCAGCTTTTTCCCGCCATCCATGGAGTTTCCCGCCACTGGGAGATGATTACCGCCATTTCCGAAGATTTCCCGCCTTGGGGGAGCGGACGCCATTATGGGCGTGCCAAAGGATGGCAAGAGGCCACCTCCCATCGTGGGCCAGGTCGAAGAATGGCGCCAAAAGCGGAAACCGCGCCCACCAACAGAGACTGTGATGCTGGAAGTGTCCATCAGCATGAGAGAACTGCCCCTGGAACTGAAGTTGCCCCGGGACCACCCTCGATGTGGGCGGAGACAGAAGAAGAGAGCAAAGATGGGTGTCGCCTGGAGCAGTCTGGAGAGAGCGCACCCGGAGACAAGACGTCTGGAAGAGAGTCCAGAGAGAGCCTATCCGGAGATGGAGGAAGAGCCAGGCAGCACCGACCCAGCGGTCAGGAGCCTGATGCGGGCCGCCACTCCAGGCAGCACCGACCCAGTGGTCAGGAGCCTGTTGCAGGTCGCCACTCCAGAAGGCCTGCTGGAGATCCTAACACAGCTCCCCCGAGACCGGGAGTGTGCACAGACCGCGCTGGAGGGCCTCGCACAGAGGTTGGCCCGGGTGCAACGAGAGACGTTGGCGGAGTGGAGCCGAGAGATGGCCCAGCAGACCGAGACTCGTCAGCGGAGCACGCCACCCGAGACGAGGAGACAGACCGCCTCTGAGGATGGCGCAGGAGGACTGAAGGCCGGAGGCGGCGCCGAGAAGGGAGCCGAACGAATGGAGGCAGGTAAAGGGGACGTCACTACCCCGAGCCGGGAAACCGCGTGCCTGCCCCAGCTCCCCGTCGCAGAGCCCGAAGTACCCCCTGCCGTGCCCGTCGCTGCAACGTCACCGCCGCAGACTAGGCCTCAAACGGAAGCCGCGACCCCTGTGACGTCACACGCCTCGACCCCGAGCGTGGCCAAGCAGGAAGTACCATCGGCCTGGTCGCAAGGCCTAGTACCCCCGGGCGCCGCAATACCAACAGCGCCCCCTACCTCCGCGGAGCCCCCGGCCTGGTCGCAGGGCCAAGTAACACAGGGCGCCGCCGTACTTACGGTGCCCTTTACTTTCAAGGTGCCCCAAGCCTGGTCGCAAGGCCTGGTTAACCCGGGCGCCGCTACCATCACGGCGCCCATAACACCTAAAGTACCGCACCTGGGTTAGGACCTGTTCGCCCAGCATACGTGCCCGGATGGGCAGCCCTTCGTATGGCCCCAGGAATACATCCAGCTGGAGCTGCAAAAAGCAAGGGCCATGTGCGAACCCCTGATCCCGGCTCCGTGGCCCATGAAGAGGATCTCGCCCCCGCTAGAAGAGACCCAGTTTGAGTGGGATCCCACCGGAGAAGACCTCATGGGGTTCACTCAGGAGACTCGGGCAGCCGCAGCGGAGCGTGCAGAGTGCTGCCGCCAGCAGCTCGAGGTCTTTGAGAGGGAGCGGAGAGAGAGGCGGGTCCGGGAACAACAAGCCCAAATAAGGAGCGCGGAGCAGAAGAGCCGGACCAGGAGAAACCCCCGTGCAGCGCATGGTCCCCGTACCATTGGGACTGTGATAAAGTTCAATCTGCAGCATGGGAGGGGTTTCATCAGGGATCACCGCACCCCAGGCGACGTCTTCGTGACCAGGAGAGACGTTGAGTCCCACCTACCGGAGGGACACAGAGGTCGTGACCTGTATTTAGGGGACGAGGTCACCTTCACCCGGCACAATTGTGCCAAAGGACCCTACGCCCTCCATGTGCATCGCCTGACGGAGGAGGAGCTGCGGTGTGAGGAGGAGCAAGAGGACCCGGACGGGTCTGAAACTGAAACAGAATCTAAAGAAAGAGCAGGAGGACGCCGTCGTTGAAGTACGGTAGAGAGAGACTGTATAAAGTTACCCGTCAGGGTATAAGAACTGTTCTAGTTAAAATATAGTCCCCGTTGGGACCAGCCAAGAGTGAACTGTTAATCCCGTGTGTCCCTATTCCCACTGACCGAGGACTGAGAGCGGTCAATCCTCCCTAATACCTGGCCGAGGACTGAGAGCGGCCATATTTCCCTTGTATATAGTTGCGCTTCCTAAAGCGCCCCCTACCGGTTTTATAGGAAACTGTTGTTTTTTCTTCAAGAGACTGTCGCACTTTACCCGGTCACAAGTTGCACCGTGGCCGGAGGAACAAGAGTGTTATTTATGATAAGTTTTATATGAAAAGTTTATGCTGATAATATATGATGTTTTATATGTTTATGTTTTGAAAAAAAAAAATAAATGTATGTTTGTGGATGTTTATATCTTACAGCCCGAGAACGTGCTGTGATTTACCAGGGGGGAATGTAGCACCCTGAGGATTCGGCTGCTACAGGGGTATTGCACCTCAAGCCAGAGGTGTGATATTCCACTCCCGGGTAAGGATGGAGTGTGGAACTGAGCTCAGTTAGCTGCATGCACTACACACATCCCATTTCCGAGGAACAGACCGATGGTACTCCCACTAGAGAAATGTGCAGGTACAACAGAGTCTGTTCCTGGCTGGAGTGGGAGGGGGGTGGAACATCCCAGTAGTGTAGGGGCAGATAGGGGGAGCAGCCTGGGTAAAGTTACGAGCTCATTGGGTGCTGGTCACCTGAGCTCACACATAGAGGGAGTATATAAGGTGGGAACCATCTTAGATCAGGGTCAGTCAGTGAGACGTCAGTCTTTTGCAGAGTGAGGTCAGTCTGTCAGAGCAGAGGAGAAGAGCAGCTCCAAGGCCAAGAGAGAGAGAGGAGAAAGAAAGACCCAGAGGGGGAGACAGAAGGAACTCCAAGAGCCCAAATTAGACCAGAGGGTGAAGAGTTGGCAACAGGGTACCGGATCCCAAGCTGGCAGAGGCTACAGCACACCTTAGCCAGGAACCGGAGGTCGTGGGCAGGATCTGCCACGATCACCCACTAAATCCACCCGGAAGGCAGACCAGGAATAGGGTCAGGGAACCCAGAGACAAGGGTTTACCACCAAGAGGCCCGAGGGAGCCGGACATAGGTGGATCCCTGGTGGGGAAGGCCAGAGAAGAGGACAGGACAGAAAGGGAGCTCAGGACCACGCTCCAGAATCACCTGGGGGTTGGCCGAGTCCAGGACCTGGTGGACGCAGCACGGCTCGGGTGGTCACTTAAGGCCGGAGTGACCAGAACAACTGCAGTAAGTAAACAAACCCTGAACTGCACAGCCCGACTCTGAGTCTCATTTCCATCCCCGCTGCACCACCACAACCCCCATCCTCTGCAACTGACCCCCTGAGGCTATACCCCTCCCGTTGGGGGTTATACTACCTGAGCTGCACATACATCACCAGCCTCAGCGGACCCTGCTGCAGCGGCGGCCGTATTGACCGCAATTCAACGGGTGGCGTAGTCGACATAAAAGAACATCTAGTAACACCATAAGGACTGCCACACACTGAGCTTGACACCCTGGGCACGGACCGGGTCACAGCCACTCGGAGACTACAACCCCCATCTGATCCGGCTCCGGGTATCCCTAACAACACTGGCCCAGGGGGCGCGTCAACTTCACACAGAGGGATCTATTCTATAGAGTCATTACACGCAGAGGGATCTATTATATAGAGTCATTACACACAGAGGGATCTATTATATAGAGTCATTACACACAGAGGGATCTGACTCGCCCCCTGGGCCGTGGGGCACACGGATCCGGGCAATAGGGAACGATGGGAGTAGTAGTGGCAACCCGGTTCCGTGGGTCAGGGTGGTCAGGCCAGTGGTAGTCCGTTATATTGATTATGTCCGACTACGCCACCCGTGGATTGCGGTTATTAGGAACCGCCGCTGCATGCAGACCGCTGGGGCTGATGAGGTGTGCAGCTATGGTAGTGTGACTCCCCACGGGAAGAGTGCGGCCCCAGGGCAGTATAGTGGATGGTGGGAGTGATGGTAGTGCTGGAGGAGCAAGGAGCACACAGACAACAGGTTGCAGTCCAGGGTCTTTACTAAACAGGTAAACTGACCCACAAACAGTCCCAGCTAGGAGGGGACCTGGATGTCTGAGAGCAACGGGGAAATTGGCCCTGGTCAGGGCGAGGGTGTAGGCCTACCGTGCTTTCTGCGCTCCTTCTGACTATCTCCTCTTGATAGGATAACAGCCCACGTTTCCGAGCTTTCCGTGCTTTCTCGCCTGTATGGCCTGCGACGTGGGTTCCTTTCTGCTCCCAGCCTTGTATGGCTTTACTGGTCCCTTCTGTTGTGGCAGGGCCTCCAGGCTTCTTAGGCCAAGGAATGTACAGTCCCTTGCGGACTGGTTCTCTGCTGGGGGATGTGGAATCCTTCCAGCCTCAGACACCAAAGTCTGGTAAAGCTAAGTCTTTCTCTGCCAAGACAGGCTCTCTTCGCCTCTTGTCTCTGGCTTGTGGCTCTCTCCTACTGCCACACTTCCTCTTAGGTTACAATGCAACTTTCTGTCCCTGCTCCACTCTGGGACACGTCTCAAAGCTGAGACAGGCTTTCCAGTTCTCTCTAACCCTGCCCTCAGTACCAGCTTTTATAGGGGCAGCCTGCTCCCCCTACTGGCCTGAGACAGGAGGCATTGCATGCTAATGTTCCCCTGACCAGAGAACCTCCCCCTTGCTCTCAGACACAGCTTTAATACATTTTGTGGCATCCAGGTAGGGTGACACATTCCCCCCTAGTGAAATTTAGTACTCCGGGACTAAACAATAAACAAGGATAATATACATGACAATAAAACATTAATAGACAGACGACGCACAAATTGAGTTCTTTAGGTCACAGTGTGGCCTGTGACCGGGTGTCCATATCACCAAGACAAAGGGGAGCCTTAACCAGGTGGGGGTCTGTCCTACCCCAAGTCCTTCACAGTCTTAGTTCATTCCTGGGTTAGGCTCAGAATGCAGTCCATACAAGGTCCCGGTTATAAAAGTCCATAACCTTTGAATCCTTACGGTAGCTGCAAGAAACTGAAACAGAGTATTACCAAACATGCATGTAACTTTGCAAACGATTCAACATTTGGCAACAGGGTTATTTACAATTTAGTACACTCTATATTCTCCAGCGAGCGGGTATCTGCCCCTTTGTGCTCCTGGTTGACCTCCTTAACCCACTGTCTGGTGGTGGACCAACCTGGCTTTCCCCACTAGCGTTAGGGGTACAGCTACCAGCTGGGTGTACAGGTAGGGCAGGCAGCTGTCTGCAGGTTCTTTGGCTTACCGCAGGCATGGCAGGCTCACTGTCAGCAGAGGGTTGACTCTCCTGGGCTGCTGGAACAGGCTCTTCTGCCTCTGGAACCGCTTGCTCCTCTTCACCTTCCGGCTCTGGTGTTGGTTGTTGCTGGGCCGGTTGCAGGAAATGCAGGACGGGTACCACTATGGCATCATTTATGCGAGTCCAGGACTGAGGGAACTCTCCGAGAACGGTGCTGATCATTTCTTCCTTGTCCTCTGCGGGTTCAAGGTCACTCTGATCCTCTTCTGCACTACGGAGTTGCTCGGGGCACCTTTTGAGGTGGTCTCTGGAGACGACACTAGTGGTTTCTCCTCCGTCCTTGGTGATTACGCACACCTTTGGGTTGTCGTGGTCAGACTGTAGTACGGTGTAGGGTTCCCTTTCCCACTGGTCGTCCAACTTATGTAGCCTTCTTTTTCGCTTTAGGACTTGCTCACCAGGTTCTAGGGGACTAGCAGGGGCGTGTTGATTGAAGAGTCTTTCTTGCTTCTCTCTCACCTGGGCCAGGCTCTTCTCCACACTCTCCTGTACCTTCTTGTACTGCAGTTGCCTTTCCGTATCCTAGTCCGCATCCGGGGAGGTGTCCTCAGGTATTAGGACTCCCATCTCCAGGTCTACGGGCAGCTTACCCGGTCTGGCTCGCATCAGGTAAGCCGGGGTGCAGTTTGTAGCATTCACCGGGATATTGTTGTACATGTCTACCAGGTCCGGCAATTTTTCTGGCCACAGGCTGCGTTCCTCCAGGGGCAACGTCTTCAGGAGATCAATGACTATATTGTTCATCTTCTCACACATCCCGTTGGTTTGGGGGTGGTAAGGCGTTGTCCGAATCTTCTTACAGCCATAGAGGTTGCAGAACTCCTGGAAGATTTCAGCTTCGAACGCTGGACCCTGGTCTGTCAGGACTAGAGATGAGCGGTGTTCGACTTGAACTGTTCGCCAATCTCAAATTCGAGCTGTTTTGGGCGGTGTTCGAGTTGTTCGACGAACCCGAACGATTTGCAAAAAATTCGGCTGTTCTAGGTTATGTTCGATAACTGTTCGTGCACCAAAAGCGTGTCCTGCATGTCTGGCGCTATTTAGAGCACCAATCATGCAGGGATTGTCTGCCACTCACTGTAATGCCACAGCCATGGTGGTTGTGGCATTACAGTGATTGCCCAAATCGATGGGAACAGTGCTCACAGTGAAACATGAAAAGCCGGCAATTCAGCAGCGGCATACACCTGTACCCGACAATTTAGAACCGAAAGAATAGAGCATCACACATAGATTAGATAGATATAAACATGTCAGCCACATATATACGAAGTACAGTGAAAGTGCTGCTTACTGTACTTGTCATTTAGCGTAAAGGATTTATCAAAAAAAATAATAGTGTTTTCATGCACCGTCTCTTTAAAAAAGCCGGCCGGCAATTCAGCATCTGTACCCGACAATTTAGAATAGAAGGAATAGAGAATCACACATAGATTAGATAGATAGAAACATGTCAGTCACATATATAAGAAGTGCAGTGACAGTGTTGATTACTGTACTTGTCATTTAGTGTAAAGGATTTATTTAAAAAAATAATAGTGTTTTCATGCACTGTCTCTTTAAAAAAGCCGGCCGGCAATTCAGCAGCGGTACCCGACAATTTATAACAGACAGAATAGAGCTTCACACATAGATTAGATAGATAGAAACATGTCAGTCACATATATATGAAGTACAGTGATAGTGTTGGTTACTGTACTTGTCATTTAGTATTAAAATAAAGGATTTATTATTAAAAAAATTGGCGTGGGGTTCCCCTTAATTTTAGGCTCTAGCGGAGGTTAAGCAGACGGCTGGGGCAGATGTTTGAAGCCTGGGAAGGGGGTAATACCCATGGAGCTTCCCAGGCTACTAATATCAGCCCCCAGCTGAATACATAGCCTTTACTAGCTATTAAAATGGGGGACCCCCCAAAAAAAATGACGTGGGGTCCCCCCTAATTTAATAGCTAGCAAAGGCTAGGCAGACAGCTGGGGGCTGATATTAATAGCCCAGGAAGGGAGCCATGAATATTGGCCCCCTCCCAGGCTAGAAACACCAGCCGTCAGCCGCCCCAGAAATGGCGCATTCATAGGATGCGCCAATTCTGGCACTTAGCCTCGCTCTTCCACGCTGCCCTGGTGCGGTGGCAGGGGGTAATAGGGTTGGGGTTGATGTCAGCTTATAATGCCAGCTGACATCAAGCCCAGGTTAGTAATGGAGAGGCGTCTATAAGACACCCCCATTACTAACCCCATAGTCAAAGTTAAAAAAAACACAAACACCCAGAATAAAGTCGTTTAATTGTAATAAAGACACAATCCTTTATTGTTCTAAATTAAACCATACTTACCGTCACGCCCATTCCAGCTGAAGCCAACGATCTCCTGCAATAAAAGAAAAATAATAAAGCAACCTCATCCTTACCTTTCCATGGTTCCCACAACAGCTTCAGCTCTGCTACATCGAGATGACAGGCTGGACCGCAGCAGAACGCTGCCATCCAGCCTCTCATCCCGCAGACACTGAGAAGCGCAGGCTTGCTTGCGCTGCTCAGCGTCTCTCTGTGACGACATCCAGATGAGCCGAGTTCATGTCCAATGAACTCGGCTCACCTCATGCACGTCACTGACAGCGTGGGAAAATTCTCAAGCTGAAGCGGTGAGTGCAGGAGAATTCTCCCACGCTGTCAGTGACGTGCATAAGGTGAGCTCATGTCCAATGAACTCAGCTCACCTCCTGCACGTCACTGACAGCGTGGGAGAATTCTCCTGCACTCAGCGCTTCAGCGTGAGAATTCTCCCGCTGAAGCGCTGAGTGCAGGAGAATTTTCCCACGCTGTCAGTGACGTGCATAAGGTGAGCTCATGTCCAATGAACTCAGCTCACCTCCTGCACGTCACTGACAGCGTGGGAGAATTCTCCTGCACTCAGCGCTTCAGTGTGAGAATTCTCCCACGCTGAAGCGCTGAGTGCAGGAGAATTTTCCCACGCTGTCAGTGACGTGCATGAGGTGAGCCGAGTTCATTGGACATTAACTCGGCTCATCTGGATGCCCTCACAGAGAGACACTGTGGAGCGCAAGCAAGCCTGTGCTTCTCAGTGTCTGCGGGATGACAGGCTGGATGGCAGCGTTCTGCTGCGGTCCAGCCTGTCATCTCGATGTAGCAGAGCTGAAGCTGTCATGGGAACCATGGAAAGGTAAGGATGATGTTGCTTTATTATTTTTCTTTTATTTCAGGAGATCGTTGGCTTCAGCTGGAATGGGCGTGATGGTAAGTATGGTTTAATTTAGAACAATAAAGAATTGTGTCTTTATTTCAATTAAAGGACTTTATTCTGGGTGTTGTGTTTTTTTTAAATACTTTACTAGAAACTCATGGTGGTCATGTCTAATATTGGCGTGACCCCATGAATTTCGGGCTTAGGGCCAGCTGA
This sequence comes from Phyllobates terribilis, assembly GCF_046119375.1. NCBI lineage: Eukaryota > Metazoa > Chordata > Amphibia > Anura > Dendrobatidae > Phyllobates > Phyllobates terribilis. The sequence continues at coordinate 191,451,615 of NW_027362768.1, forward strand.
TAATGCCAAGCTGGCCCTAACCCCTTTATTACCCAGTGAGCCACCGCATCAGGGCCCTGGATGAGTTGGGTACAGCGCCAGAAGATGGCGCTTCTATGAACGCGCCATTTTCCGGGGTGGCTGCGGACTGCAATTTGCAGCGGGGGTGGCCCAGAAAGCTTGGGCCTCCCTGCACTGCGGATTCCAGCCCCCAGCTGCCTAGTTGTACCTGGCTGGACACAAAAACAGGGCGAAGCCCCACGTCAATTTTCTTTAAATTATTTCATGAATTTCCTGAAATAATTTAAAAAAATTGAAGTGGGGCTTCGCACTATATTTGTGTCCAGCCAGGTACAGCAGGCAGGAACGGGCTGCCCCCATCCACCAGCTGCCTATTTGTACCTGGCCGGACACAACAATATAGGGAAGGCCTTTTTTTCTTAATTATTTCATGAATTTCATGAAATAATTAAAAAAAAAGTACGTGGGGCTTCGCCCTATTTTTGTGTCCAGCCAGGTACAACTAGGCAGCTGGGGGCTGGAATCTGCAGTGCAGGGAGGCCCAAGCTTTCTGGGCCCCCCCCCCCGCTACAAATTGCAGTCCGCAGCCACCCCGGAAAATGGCGCGTTCATAGAAGCGCCATCTTCTGGCGCTGTACCCAACTCATCCAGGGCCCTGGTGCGGTGGCTCACTGGGTAATAAAGGGGTTAGGGCCAGCTTGGTATTATCAGCTGGCCCCAAGCCCAAAATTCATGGGGTCACGCCAGTATTAGACATGACCACCATGAATTTCTAGTAAAGTATTTAAAAAAAACACAACACCCAGAATAAAGTCCTTTAATTGAAATAAAGACACAATTCTTTATTGTTCTAAATTAAACCATACTTACCATCACACCCATTCCAGCTGAAGCCAACGATCTCCTGCAATAAAAGAAAAATAATAAACCAACCTCATCCTTACCTTTCCATGGTTCCCACGACAGCTTCAGCTCTGCTACATCGAGATGACTGGCTGGACCGCAGCAGAACGCTGCCATCCAGTCTGTCATCCCGCAGACACTGAGAAGCGCAGGCATGCTTGCGCTCCTCACTGTATCGCTGTGACGGCATCCAGATGAGCCGAGGTCATGTCCAATGAACTCGGCTCACCTCATGCACGTCACTGACAGCGTGGGAAAATTCTCACGCTGAAGTGCTGAGTGCAGGAGAATTCTCCCACGCTGTCAGTGATGTGCATGAGGTGAGCTCATGTCCAATGAACTCAGCTCACCTCCTGCACGTCACTGACAGCGTGGGAAAATTCTCCTGCAATCAGCGCTTCAGCGTGAGAATTTTCCCACGCTGTCAGTGACGTGCATGAGGTGAGCCGAGTTCATTGGACATGAACTCGGCTCATCTGGATGTCGTCACAGAGAGACGCTGAGCAGCGCAAGCAAGCCTGCACTTCTCAGTGTCTGCAGGATGACAGGCTGGATGGCAGCGTTCTGCTGCGGTCCAGCCTGTCATCTCGATGTAGCAGAGCTGAAGCTGTCGTGGGAACCATGGAAAGGTAAGGATGAGGTTGCTTTATTATTTTTCTTTTATTGCAGGAGATCGTTGGCTTCAGCTGGAATGGGCGTGATGGTAAGTATGGTTTAATTTAGAACAATAAAGGATTGTGTCTTTATTTCAATTAAAGGACTTTATTCTGGGTGTTTGTGTTTTTTTTAACTTTGACTATGGGGTTAGTAATGGGGGTGTCTTATAGACGCCTCTCCATTACTAACCTGGGCTTGATGTCAGCTGGCATTATAAGATGACATCAACCCCAACCCTATTACCCCCTGCCACCGCACCAGGGCAGCGTGGAAGAGCGAGGCTAAGTGCCAGAATTGGCGCATCCTATGAATGCGCCATTTCTGGGGCGGCTGACGGCTGGTGTTTCTAGCCTGGGAGGGGGCCAATATTCATGGCTCCCTTCCTGGGCTATTAATATCAGCCCCCAGCTGTCTGCCTAGCCTTTGCTAGCTATTAAATTAGGGGGGACCCCACGTCATTTTTTTTGGGGGGTCCCCCATTTTAATAGCTAGTAAAGGCTATGTATTCAGCTGGGGGCTGATATTAGTAGCCTGGGAAGCTCCGTGGGTATTACCCCCTTCCCAGGCTTCAAACATCTGCCCCAGCCGTCTGCTTAACCTCCGCTAGAGCCTAAAATTAAGGGGAACCCCACGCCAATTTTTTTAATAATAAATCCTTTATTTTAATACTAAATGACAAGTACAGTAACCAACACTATCACTGTACTTCATATATATGTGACTGACATGTTTCTATCTATCTAATCTATGTGTGATGCTCTATCTTTCTGTTCTAAATTGTCGGGTACCGCTGCTGAATTGCCGGCCGGCTTTTTTAAAGAGACAGTGCATGAAAACACTATTATTTTTTTAAATAAATCCTTTACACTAAATGACAAGTACAGTAAGCAACACTATCACTGTACTTATTATATATGTGACTGACATGTTTCTATCTATCTAATCTATGTGTGAAGCTCTATTCTTTCTGTTATAAATTGTCGGGTACAGATGCTGAATTGCCGGCCGGCTTTTTTAAAGAGAGGGTGCATGAAAACACTAATATTTTTTTTAATAAATCCTTTACACTAAATGACAAGTGCAGTAACCAACACTGTCACTGTGCTTCTTATATGTGTGACTGACATGTTTCTATCTATCTAATCTATGTGTGATGCTCTATTCCTTCTTGTCTAAATTGTCGGGTACCGGTGTATGCCGCTGCTGAATTTGCCGGCCGGCTTTTTTAAAGAGAGTGTCTTCTGAGCAGTTTGTCAGCTTTTGGACACCTTTGCAGGTGTTTTCTATGTGTTTCTATGTGTTTTTGTTTGCCTGCCATTGGTTTTAACGGTGTTCGACGGTGTTCTAAGGTGTTCGACGAACAGTTCGACGAACAGTTCCTCGAACATCCCGGTGTTCGACGAACCGAACCGAACCCGAACACTACGGGGGTGGCTCAACACTAGTCAGGACCTGTTCCGGATACCCGTGTGGACGGCAGAAGTATTGCTGGAAGGCTCTGGCCGCTGTTTGGGCTATCAAGTCCTTTACCGGGACCACCACTAGAAAACGGGAATAGTGGTCCACGATTGTCAGGGCATAGATGTATCCTGACCGGCTGGGAGCCAATTTGACGTGGTCCAGAGCTACCAGCTCAAGAGGCTGCGTGGTGACGATGGGCCTCAAGGGTGTCTTCTGGCTGGTGCGGTCCTTCCTCCTCAGGTGACAAGGGCCACAGTCTCTGCACCACTTTTCTACTGCTCCTCTCATGCCGACCCAATAGAACCTTCCTCTTAGTAGGAACTCCAGTTTCTTCCAACCGAAGTGTCCCGCTCTGTCATGGTAAGCCCCCAGGACCATAGCTGCATCCCGCCTTGGGACCACGACTTGCCAGGTCAGCTCGTGCGTCCGGTGGTTAACAATCCTTCTGCACAACTTGCCTTCGTAGAGGAACAGCTTGCTCTTCTCCTTCCATAGCTGCTTGGCTTCCTCTGGGGCATCTGGATCTAGGCGGGCGTCTTCCTGGGTCAGCAGATCTTTCACCAGGCGAACTGCAGGGTCACTATCTTGGGTTTCGGCCCAGCTGTGGTGAGGTAGGGGATTCATCATCACAGTTGTTAGATCCTCCTCCTTCACGCGGTGAGAGTGTTGAGCGGCTCCATACCGGTGAAAGCGGGGAGTTCTACCTCTTCCAGCTCTTCTGGGTCTTCGTCACCTTCAGGTAAGTGAGGCATTCTTGACAGGGCGTCCGCGTTGGCATTGGTTTTGCCTGCCCGGTACTTGATCACGAAGTCATAGTTGGAGAGACGGGCCATCCACCGCTGTTCTAGGGCACCCAGTCTTGCATTGTCCAGGTGTGTCAATGGGTTGTTGTCCGTGTACACGGTGAACTTCGCGGAGGCCAGGTAATGCTTGAAGCGTTCCGTCACGGCCCACACCACCGCCAAGAATTCTAGCTTGAAGGAGCTGTAATTCTCCGGGTTCCTCTCGGTGGGCCTCATCTTCCGGCTGGCGTATGCGATCACCCGTTCTCTGCCCTGTTGGTTTTGGGACAATACGGCTCCCAGTCCCACATTACTGGCATCTGTGTGGAGAATGAAAGGCTGGCCATAATCAGGGTAGGCCAGGATCTCATCCCCAGTGAGGGCCAACTTTAGCTGGCGGAAGGACTCCTCTTCCGGTTTATCCCACTTGAAGGGTGGCTTTTGACTTCTGGACTTGGACTGTCCGATCAGGAGGTCCTGCATAGGAGCTGCCATCTTAGTGAACCCGGGGATGAACCTTCGGTAGTAGCCTACCAACCCGAGAAACTGTCTCACCTCTTTGATGTTCGAGGGGCTTGGCCAGCTCTTGATTGCCGTGACCTTGTCAGGGTCGGGGGCCACTCCTTCCGCGCTTACCACGTGCCCTAGGTACTGGACCTTTGGTTTCAGCAGGTGGCACTTCGATGGTTTCACCTTCAGGCCATAGCCTGCCAGGGCTTCGAACACCTCGGCCAGGTGCTTTAGATGGTCCTCGTAGGTCTTCGAATAGACGATCACGTCGTCCAGGTAAAGGAGGACCGTCTCGAAGTTTCGGTGCCCTAGACAGCATTCCATCAGCCGCTGGAAGGTCCCTGGTGCATTGCAGAGCCCGAAAGGCATACAGTTGAATTCGCTCAGTCCCATCGGGGTGGTGAAGGCGGTCTTCTCCTTGTCAGCCTCTGCCACAGGAACCTGCCAGTACCCGCTAGTAAGGTCCAAAGTAGAAAAGAAGTTAGCAGATTTTAGTGCGGCTAAAGACTCTTCTATTCTAGGCAGCGGATATGCGTCTTTGTGGGTGATACGGTTGATTTGTCTATAGTCCACGCACATTCTCATGGTGCCGTCTTTCTTTTTGACCAGAACCAAGGGGGCTGCCCAGGGGCTACAGCTGTCTCTAATGACCCCAGCTTCTTTCATCTCCCTTAGCATACCCTTGGCGTTCTGATAATGTGCAGGGGGTACAGGTCTGTGCCTCTCTTTTATTGGTGGGTGGCTCCCTGTGGGGATGTGGTGTTCTATCCCTTTTACTCTGCCGAAGTCTAGTGGGTGCTTACTAAAGACTCTCTCGTACTCCCGTACCACCCGGTAGACTCCTTGTTTTTGGTGCAGGGGAGTGGATTCAGCACCCATGTGGAGTTTCTGGCACCAGTCCTCCTTTTGTTTCTGGGAGCCATTACCCTCCGCCTGTGGAGATGGAGGCAAGGGTTCCACGGCCCTGATAGCTTGGTGTTCGACGACAAACAGTTTGGCGAGTGTAGCGTACCTGGGTAAGTGTACTTCCCTCTCCCCAATGTTGAGGATGCGGACGGGCACCCTCCCATGACGGACATCAACCACCCCCCGGGCTGTCAAAATGGTGGGCCTGCTGTCTGAGTACACGGGTTCTACCATGGCTTGGTAGTCTCTACCTTTCAACCCGATTGCAGTCCGACACCAGATCATCATTTCACTTTTGGGAGGCATGGAAATGGGGAATGGATCACTGAGTCTTACGCTACCGATCTCACCACCAGACAGTTCTACCTGCTGCCGTCTCATCAGGGCTTTTATCTCCTTGTTGAGGACTCTCTGTTGGCTGGAACTAGCATTCACCGCCACCTGTTGTAGAATTACAATTACTTCTGAAAGACAATTTTCAATTATGTTAGTACCCACAGTTATTTTAGGGTGACTTTCATGACGGTCAATGTCCACAATAATCACTCTCTGTGCCGGCAGTTCAACTTTACCAATTTTAATGGTCATCTCCTTGAACCCCATCTGCGGCACGGGTAAGCCATTACTGGCGATGATGCTCAAGTTACTGTCTGGATACCGTGTGATATCAGCATCAGTCCAATACTGCTTAAAAAGTACATAAGGGATAGTGGTTACTTGTGACCCAGTATCCAGCAAGGCGCTCATGGGGATACCGTCCAGCACCACGGGTAAAACCGGGCGCCCCCCAACGTACTTATCACGCCAATTATAAGGGCCTGGTGATCTTATGCCTGGGGGTCGGCCCTCTGCCCCAGGTTGGACCCGTTTAAATTACAGTACCTGGAAATGTGTCCGGGCTGGTTGCATCGACGGCAAATGGGCTGTCCATCCTCTGCGTAGCGGTCTGTGGGCCTCCCTCGGAACGACGGTTTCCTCCTCTGTCGATGCCACGGGACATCCTCCGGACTTGAAGCCAGCTCGATGGGTCTTGACGGGTCCACTTGCAACGCCTGGACGGTCCTGGTCAACGCCGCGACGCTCCTGGTCAGCTCCTGGACTTGGTGGTGCAGATCTTTCGACGGGGCTTGGTTCAGGGCCTGTGCATCAGCCTCCACGGAGTCCATAGAGGAGTGCACCGCCTCCTGGTGGTAGGTGATAGCAGGGCGCCGGGGGTTTATAGCGCCACTGGTTGCAGATTCACGGAGCACCCTTATGGCCCTGTCCTTAAATTGGGCAAAGGTTAGGTCGGGGTTCTGAAAGAACATGAGGCGCAGTTGGGCCCTGTGGGCGCTAGACAGCAGACCCTCTATGAATTGTTCTGTTAGCAGCTTATCGGTTTCCTGCACACTGCCAGGGTCAGTTTGTTGAATAGCCCTCAAGGCTTCCTGCAGATTTAGGGCATAGTCTCTGATGCTGTCCTGTGCCCACTGCTTACATCCATAGAACCTCATTTTAATCTCAGCGGAGGTACGTGTATCAAAGGTACCCCGCAGCCGGGCCAGAATACCCTTCACAGTCCTTTTCTCCTCAGTGGGCCATGATTTTACCTCCCTCTGGGCTGCGCCAGTTAACTGCCCAGTTAGTATGCTGACCTTCTGTTCCTCTGTCAGGGGGTAAACCTGGAACAAACTGTATAGCCTTTCCTTGAAGTCAGTTAGGGCATGTGGCTCCCCTGAGTACTTGGGCAGCCAGGCCGCTCCCGGGATGTAGGGTAAGGAAAAGGGCATAACCGCTGCTGCAGCTGCGTTGCTGGTAGTGGGCGCCTCTGTGTCCGACATCTTCCTCCCCCCCTAGTGAAGTGTGGCCTACCTTCCGAAGATCCTCTTCTGTAGGCCGCGGCTCCGCTGCTGCTCTGGACGAGGACCTGGCGTCGCACTCCGATGACGTCAGCGTCGCTCTCTCTCCCTTCCAGGACCTTGCGCAGCGTCGGTGCGTGGGGCGGAGCTTCGGATCTCGCGCAGTTTTGACGTCCACGCCCCTCTTCTTCCCGCGCGGCGTCCTGAAGATGGCGTCCGATGGCGGGAAACAGCTGCGGATGGCGGGAAGACGGCAGAAGACGGCGGGAAAAGGTCCAAGATGGCGTCTGATGGCGGGAATCGGCTCCGGATGGCGGGAAACTTCTCCACAGGTAAGTTTACAACAGTCTTTTTCAGGCACGCAGTACCCGGTGGTTGCGGGCACGAAATCCTGCCGACTACGCCAAAGCTGACTCGCCCCCTGGGCCGTGGGGCACACGGATCCGGGCAATAGGGAACGATGGGAGTAGTAGTGGCAACCCGGTTCCGTGGCTCAGGGTGGTCAGGCCAGTGGTAGTCCGTTATATTGATTATGTCCGACTACGCCACCCGTGGATTGCGGTTATTAGGAACCGCCGCTGCATGCAGACCGCTGGGGCTGATGAGGTGTGCAGCTATGGTAGTGTGACTCCCCACGGGAAGAGTGCGGCCCCAGGGCAGTATAGTGGATGGTGGGAGTGATGGTAGTGCTGGAGGAGCAAGGAGCACACAGACAACAGGTTGCAGTCCAGGGTCTTTACTAAACAGGTAAACTGACCCACAAACAGTCCCAGCTAGGAGGGGACCTGGATGTCTGAGAGCAACGGGGAAATTGGCCCTGGTCAGGGTGAGGGTGTAGGCCTACCGTGCTTTCTGCGCTCCTTCTGACTATCTCCTCCTGATAGGATAACAGCCCACGTTTCCGAGCTTTCCGTGCTTTCTCGCCTGTATGGCCTGCGACGTGGGTTCCTTTCTGCTCCCAGCCTTGTACGGCTTTACTGGTCCCTTCGGTTGTGGCAGGGCCTCCAGGCTTCTTAGGCCAAGGAATGTACAGTCCCTTGCGGACTGGTTCTCTGCTGGGGGATGTGGAATCCTTCCAGCCTCAGACACCAAAGTCTGGTAAAGCTAAGTCTTTCTCTGCAAAGACAGGCTCTCTTTGCCTCTTGTCTCTGGCTTGTGGCTCTCTCCTACTGCCACACTTCCTCTTAGGTTACAATGCAACTTTCTGTCCCTGCTCCACTCTGGGACACGTCTCAAAGCTGAGACAGGCTTTCCAGTTCTCTCTAACCCTGCCCTCAGTACCAGCTTTTATAGGGGCAGCCTGCTCCCCCTACTGGCCTGAGACAGGAGGCATTGCATGCTAATGTTCCCCTGACCAGAGAACCTCCCCCTTGCTCTCAGACACAGCTTTAATACATTTTGTGGCATCCAGGTAGGGTGACACAGATCTATTATATAGAGTCATTACACACAGAGCGATCTATTATATAGAGTCATTACACACAGAGGGATCTATTATATAGAGTCATTACACACAGAGGGATCTATTATATAGAGTCATTACACACAGAGTGATCTATTATATAGAGTCATTACACACAGAGGGATCTATTATATAGAGTCATTACACACAGAGGGATCTATTATATGAAGTCATTACACACAGAGGGATCTATTATATAGAGTCATTACACAAAGAGCGATCTATTATATAGAGTCATTACACGCAGAGGGATCTATTATATAGAGTCATTACACACAGAGGGATCTATTATATAGAGTCATTACACACAGAGGGATCTATTATATAGAGTCATTACACACAGAGGGATCTATTATATAGAGTCATTACACACAGAGGGATCTATTATATAGAGTCATTACACACAGAGGGATCTATTATAATTGAGTCATTACACACAGAGGGATCTATTTCAGGTGTTTATTTCTGTTAATGTTGATGATTATGGCTTACAGCCAATGAAAACACAAAAGTCATTATCTCAGTAAATTAGAATACTTTATAACAGCAGCTTGACTTCCTCCTGAAATGTCTGTTCAGTAAATGCCTCAATACTTGGTCGGGCTCCTTGTGCATCAATTACTGCATCAATGCGGCAATGTGGCATGGAGGGATCAGCCTTTGGCATGGAGGTGATCAGCCTGTGGCTCTGCTGAGGTGTTATGGAAGCCCAGGTGGCTTTGATAGCAGCCTTCAGCTCGTCAGCATTGTTGGGTCTGGGGTCTCATCTTCCTCTTGACAATACCCCATAGATTCTCTATAATAGATTCTCTATGGGGTTAAGGTCAGGCGAGTTTGCTGACAATCAAGCACAGTGATACTGTTGTGTGTAAACCAGGTATTGGTACTTTTGGCCATGTGGACAGGGGCCAAGTCCTGCTGGAGAAGGACATTTCCATCTCCATAAAGCTTGTCGGCAGAGGGAAGCATGAAGTGCTGTAAAATGTACTGGTAGACGGCGGCGCTGACTTTGGTCTTGATAAAACACAGTGCACCTACACCAGCAGATGACATGGCTCCCCAAACCATCACTGATTGTGGAGACTTCACACTAGACCTCCAGCAGCTTGGATTGTGGCCTCTCCGCTCTTCCTCCAGACTCTGGGACCTTGATTTACAAATGAAATGCAAAATTTACTTTCATCTGAAAACACCTTGGAGCACTGAGAACAGTCCAGGTCTTCTTCTCCTTGGCCCAGGTAAGACGCTTCTGGCGTTGTCTATTGGTCATGAGTGGCCTGACACCAGGAATGCGACACTTGTAGCCCATGTCCTGGATACGTCTGTGTGTGGTGGCTCTTGAAGTAATGACTCCAGCACCAGTCCACTCCTTGTGAATCTCCCCCAAATTTTTGAATGGCCTTTTCTTAACAATCCTTTCAAGGCTGCGGTTATCCCGGTTGCTTGTGCACCTTTTTCTACCACACTTTTTCCTTCCACTCAACTGTCCATTAATATATATATAGATAATAGATAATAGATAATAGATAGATGATAAATAGTATAGTGCGGCGGTGTTCACACTGTGCGGTAAAGTGGCAGTGACCCAGGAAAAGTTCAAACCAAATGTCTTTATTCTCCAGAAACTCACAAAGTAACGGTAATTGGTATCCTCCGGATCGTAGCCGAGCCATCAAAGTACAGTCCGGTTCCAGACCCATTGCTGGGGGCGACGGCTCCGCCGTATCGCTCTGGGGTGCATCAGAGTTTTGCCTTCTTGGGCTCTGTGTTTCTGTCACACAGACCAGTATCGCAGCTTGCAAACACAAAACTGATACACCCAAACCATTACTGCAGGTTTTTAAAAGGAATCTGTGGCCATGAGCCACTTGTAAGTCCTGGACTGGAGGGAGTGGACCGCCCCCCTGCCATCCTGTAGTCCACTCCAAGAATAAAAGCCTGTGCCGGATTTTACTAAATCTGCCTTGGTCAAATAGCTTGACCAAGTCCAAACTTACTTTTATTCTGCACTGGAACCACAGATATCTCTGTGATTGTAATGCACTCCAGGGAGTTCAATATGTTTCTATACGCATCCTGGGGCATACATACCGTCCCTCGCAAATAATTCTCCTGACTGCCTCACAATAGATAATAGATAGATGATAGATAGATATGAGATACATTAGATAACCATCTACATTAGTCGCTGAGCTCAGTGATTGGCTGCAGCACTGTTACCATGACATCACTGCTGCAGCTGATTTTACTTATCACTGAGTCTGTGGACAAAAAATGTGAAAGAAAGTGAACAATCCCTTTAACTATCCTCAGTGGTGTGTGTACCATAGAGGCAGCATGTGATATGAGGGCATCATTGGTCTTGTCACCATCTAATGGGTCACTGTCCTCGAAGTGATTCAATGGTGGCAATCACAGAAGATACGTCAGTGCTTTAGCTGTTACAATGGTCTCCATCTCCAGTGCCTCCGAGTCCATTTCACCAGCAGGTCGTTGTGTCACCCAGACCCTTACAACAGCCTAGACTGTATCTCTGCTTCTTCCTTTCTAGTCTGTATCTCTGCTCCCTCCTTTTGGTCTGTATCTCTGCTCCCTCCTTTTGGTCTGTATCTCTGCTTCCTCCTTTTGGTCTGTATCTCTGCTTCCTCCTTTTGGTCTGTATCTCTGCTCCCTCCTTTTGGTCTGTATTAGTGTTGAGCGAGCATGCTCGACACTGCTCGGTACTCGCCCGAGCATCACGCTACTCGGGATGTTCGGCGAGCACCGAGCATTTCCGGGTTACTCGGGCGGGAGCTCGGGTCTCCGCCCTGCATGTTTGGCGCTCTTTACAGAGCCAATGAACATGCAGGGATTGCCAGCCAGTCACTGTAATGCTGCAGCCATGTTGGTTGTGGGCATTACAGTGATTGGCTGGTCCGCACAGCGTCACCTCGAGTATTTAAAACCGGGCGCCGCCATCATGGACACAGTCGCTCTGGATCAGACAGTGTAGGGACAGCGCTGCTGAGCTAGGGAGAGATTTATCCTGCGAAATAGTTAGTGTAGGGTCTGTAAAGGCTGCCAAATCAAACAACCAGTCCTTCCCAGGACTAATATCCATCCCAAATATCAGGCAGGCAGGCAGGCAGGCTGTATAGGAGACGCAGTGGGGTTATACCAGCAAACGCTGCATTACAGTCCTGTGTGCTCCAGCTGATCAAATTGCTAGACTTATCCCCCGGTCTCAGAGGCCAGGAAAAATCCTTTTTTTTTCATCTAAATCCTGTATTTTTTTTCCCTCAGTCAGACTGTACAAATACGCGTCTCATTAACCTTTTGGTATCCCCCCCCTAAAAAAAAAAAAATTGAGTGTGTCTGTGACTGTTCAGACACCAATATATCTGTTTAAAAGAGTCTGGTGTAGGCCAGATAACTAGAACAGTGGTTTTGCAGTTCCACGGGTCAAATCTCTGTATTATCCTGCTTTTGGCATTTTTTCCGTAAAAAAAAAACTGTAATAGTGTCTCCCTGACTGTTCAAACACAAATACAGTCATATGAAAAAGTTTGGGCACCCCTATTAATCTTAAGCTTAATGTTTTATAAAAATTGGTGTTTTTGCAACAGCTATTTCAGTTTGATATATGTAATAACTGTTGGACACAGTAATGTTTCTGCCTTGAAATGAGGTTTATTGTACTAACAGAAAATGTGCAATCTGCATTCAAACAAAATTTGACAGGTGCATAAGTATGGGCACCCTTATCATTTTCTTGTTTTAAATACTCCTACCTACTTTTTACTGACTTACTAAAGCACTTTTTTTGGTTTTGTAACCTCATTGAGCTTTGAACTTCATAGCCAGGTGTATGCAATCATGAGAAAAGCTACTTAAAGTGGCCACTTGCAAGTTGTTCTCCTGTTTGAATCTCCTCTGAAGAGTGGCATGATGGGCTCCTCAAAACAACTGTCAAATTATCTGAAAACAAAAATTATTCAACATAGTTGTTCAGGGGAAGGATACAAAAAGCTGTCTCAGAGATTTAACCTGTCAGTTTCCACTGTGAGGAACATAGTAAGGAAATGGAAGAACACAGGGACAGTTCATTAAGCTTAAGATTAATAGGGGTGCCCAAACTTTTTCATATGACTGTATATCTGTTTAAAAGAGTCTGTTATACGCTACATAACTATAACTGTGGTAATGCAGTTCCATGGTTCAAATCTCTGTATTATCCACCTTTTTGCCTTTTTTACATAAAAAATAAAAAAATTGAGTGTCTCGCTCAGTGTTCAGACACAAATATATCTGTTTAAAAGATTCTGGTGTAGGCCAGAGAAATAGAACTGTGGTTTTCCTCTTCCACGGTTCTAATCTCCTTTTTATTACCCTTTTTCCATTGATAGTGCGAGTGTAAGCTATTTTACTTCAATGGGCAAGGCGCGTGGCAAGGGACGTGGAACTGGATGTTCTGGTGATGGTGCGTGCAGAGGACGGGGCCGTGGCCAAGGTGGAAATGTGCCACAACCAATAGCCACATCTCCTCGCTCCCAGTTCTTGACCGAATTACTAGGGAAGCACACAACAGCACCACTATTGCGAACTGATCAGTGTGAACAGGTTATTAATTGGATAGCAGATAATACTTCCATTCACCTGGGCAAAACCACCTCCGGTCTGTCCTCCACACGGTCAAGTTTTAGTAGCCGTGAGTCTCGACCGCATACTCCTCCTCTCCCTGATGCTCCTTCCACCCACCATGCCGAGTGTCGTCAGACAGCAACTGATCCCACACTTGGACACTCTGAAGAGCTGTTCACTGGTCCATTTCCATATTTATGCCCCTCGCTTGCTCCGCTTGAAGTGGTGGAAGAGGAGATCCCATGTAGCGATGCCCAAATATTTGAACAGCCACGGCCAGAGGAAGTTCACACTGGCAATTTTTCACAAGAGGTGGACGATGACGAGACACAATTGCCACGAAGCAAACATCTGCCGTGCCCTCAACAACGCAGTTACTGGGAGAGTCCACCTGACAACGGACACGTGGACAAGTTCTTGTGGCCAGGGACGGTACATCTCCCTGACGGCACACTGAGTAAACATAGTGGAAGCCGGGACCCAGTCGGACCTTGGGACGGAACACATCCTCCCCACACCGAGGATTGCGGGCCCTATGTCAGTCAGAGTTGCCCCCACAGTGTACAGCTCCTGCGCATCCTCCTCCTCCTCATGTTCAGCCTCCATCTCAGATATCACCACATCAGTTACAAGCTGGAAGCACTGCAGTACTGCCTCCGCCAAGCGGCAACAGGCTGTGCTGAAACTCATAAGCTTAGGTGATAAACCTCACACTGCTTGTGAGCTGTGGACAGCTGTGAAAGAGCAGGCAGATCTGTGGCTGAGACCGCTGAACCTACATCCAGGCATGGTCGTGTGTGACAATGGCCGTAACCTGGTGGCGGCTCTGAGGCAAGGCGAAATCACATACGTATCATGCCTGGCTCATGTGCTTAACCTCGTGGTTCAGCGGTTTCTTAAATCGTACCCCGAGTTGCCAGATCTGCTCGTCAAAGTACGCCGCCTGTCAGCTCATTTTCACAAGTCGGCTACAGCTTCCGCCGCCCTTGCTGTGTTGCAGCAGCGTTTGCAGCTTCCGGCACACCGACTGGTGTGTGAAGTCCCCACACATTGGAACTCTACCCTCCACATGTTGCAAAGGATTTGTGAGCAGAAGAGAGCAGTTGTGGAGTACCAGCTGCAACAAGGCCGTCGATATTCAGGTCAGACTCCACACATAAGACCTCAGGAGTGGACCTGGAGGTCTGACATATGTACCATCCTGACAAACTTTGAGGAGTCCACCAAGATGGTGAGATGCGATAACGCCATCATTAGCGTCAGCATCCCACTTGTCTGTCTTTTGCAGCGCTCTCTGCAGAGAATTAAAGAGGAGGCATTGCAGCCAGAGTATGATGAGATGGATCAAGCTGCCGTAATGGGCGATTACACACAGCCCAGCCTCAACTCATCCTAACGTGCATTGGGGAACAATGAGGGAGAGGAGGAGGAGGAGGAGGAAGAACAGAAGCTGGTATCATGCACTGTAGACGATAGTACCTGTACAACTGTCATACCTTCGGTTCAGCGTGGGTGGCCTGAGGACAGGGGGGAGGAGGAGGAGGAGAGCAGGGTCAGTCATCATCTTGGTGAGGACACGGAAGTCTTGCCCGTTACCAGTCTGGCACGCATGGCTGACTTTATGTTATGCTGCCTTAACCATGACCCTCGCTTTGTCAAAATGTTGGGTGACAGTCATTACTGGTTGGTGACACTTTTAGACACCCGCTACAAGGAGAACTTTCACTCTCTTATTCCTGAGGTGGAGAGGTCTACAAAAATGTGGCAGTATCAGAAGGCCCTTGCTGCAGAACTGTTAAAAAAATTACCATCTGAACACGCTAGTGGCAGAAGTCACAGTTCGTTGACCAACCAAGGCATACAGGCGAGAGAGACGCAACTCCTATCCAGCAGAGGCAGGGGAACACTGTTAACGTTCTGGGACAGTTTTCTGAGACCCGCCCAGCTTACAGGCCCTGAGGAGCGGGGTACTCTTACAAGGAGTGGAAAGTTTCAAAAGATGGTGAGGGAGTACCTTGCCGACCGTACCAGCGTCCTCCGTGATTCCTCTGTGCCTTTTAATTATTGGGTATCCAAGCTGGACACTTGGAATGAACTCGCTCTGTATGCCTTGGAGGTCCTGGCCTGCCCTGCCGCTAGCGTGTTATCGGAGTGTGTTTTTAGTGCCACTGGGGGAATTATAACTGATAAGCACACTCGCCTGTCAACTGACAATGCTGACAAGCTGACCGTTATCAAAATGAACAAGGGCTGGATTGGGCCAGACTTCTCATCACCACCAAATGACAGCAGAGTAACATAAAGTCAAATCCACTGTGTTATTTTGGGAGGTGTATTCCCATGCACCGCTTCACAACCACACAATGGTATATGCTCTCTCATTTCGGCTGTTTTTTGCTCTTCTCCTTATCCTCAGCCTCCACCACCACTAGACCACCAGGGTGACCGTGGTCCATGTTGCCAGCATTGCAAGTTCCTCCGTCCTAATTTTTGGCAGCTTTTGCTTGGAAGGCATAGGGAAAGACTATGGGAGACCCAGTCCCCAATAATGGGAATAATGTTTTTAATATGCTGTACTGCATGGCTCTTGTAAAGGGCATTAAAAGCATCTTGTTAAGCTACTGCGACCTCCACCACTCTCCCAAGGGGCATTAAAACCATCTTCTTAAACCACTCTGACCTCCACGTCTCTTCCAAGGGGCATTAAAACCGTCTTGTTAAGCTACTGCGACCTCCACCACTCTTCCAAGGGGCATTAAAACCGTCTTGTTAATCTACTCTGAACTCCACGTCTCTTCCAAGGGGCATTAAAACTGTCTTGTTAAGATACTGTGACCTCCACGTCTCTTCCAAGGGGCATTAAAACCGTCTTGTTAAGCTACTGTGACCTAAACCACTCTTCCAAGGGGCATTAAAACCGTCTTGTTAAATAACTCTGACCTCCACGTCTCTACCAAGGGGCATTAAAACCGTCTTGTTAAACCACTCTGAACTCCACAGCTCTTCCAAGGGGCATTGAAATGTTGTTTTTAATTACCTCTAAACTCCACGACTCTTCCAACGGGCATTGCATTTCCTCCAAATTTTAGTCAGCTTTTGCTTTTCAATACATAGGCGAACACTAAGGGAGACCCACTCCTCAATAATGGGTAGAAGGTTTTTAGTATGCTGTAATCCACGTCTGTTTCAAGGGGCATTGCAGTTCCTCATAATTTTTGGAAATCCTTCCATTCACTGCTTAGGCCAACAGCCCACAGGAGACCCAGTTGCTATAAATGGAAAAAATGGTTTAGTTAAGGCCCTCTGATGTCACTTCCAAGGGGCATTGGAGTGCCTCGAAATTTTTGGTAGGCATTGCACTCACTGTATGCCCTATAACTGTGTAGCCGAACCGCTCCTTTTGGTACAGAAACATATCCTACAAGACATGTGTGGTTGACTGGCCTGATATTGATGTGAATGGTCCCTGTTCCTCCTGCTCTTTCTCCTTTGCCACCACCTCATCCATCATTCATCACCTGAAGCTTTGTTTCAACGGGAGTCATAGAAGTGGGATAGTAGCAGGAAAACATGCAGCAATCCTCGGAGGAGGTAGGATATGCGCCAAAACGCTGACCACCTCAGGCCTATCCGCTACCACATACATGCGCTTGCATTCCAAGGAACAGAAAGCTAAGGCGATGGAAGGCCTCATGATCATTAATAATTTACTCGTTGTGTAGGAGGCCGACCACTGCTGCTGTCTACCTTCTGAACTTTGTATTGAAGCATGATTGACCCAGGTCCCGCAATCCTCTATGTCTGGAGGACGTGTTACATCCCAGTGTCCAACTGTGTCCCGGCTTATAATATTAACCCAGTGTGAAGGTGTCAGTCAGATGGACCATCCCTGGCCACATTCACATGTCCACGTGTTTGTGGTTAGGCTGTCCTTCAAATAGGGGCGGCTGGGGACCATTTATGGACACCCGGCCGCCCCCAGGTGGCTGGGGACCGTGTGTGGGCACCCGGCCGCGGGACGGCAGGGGACTGAGTATGGACACTCGGCCGCCCCATGGCGGCTGGGGACCAAGCGTGGACACCCGGCCGCCGGGCGGCTGGGCACTGAGTATGGACACCAGGCCGCCGATGCAGCCATGACGTGGTGGCCAGATTCTGCCTGCACATGCCTAAAAGGCCCAATTTCAAGTGCAAGCAAGCAAGCAGTATGGTATTGCAGCCTGGGGGTGGGTGGGTGGCAGGCTGCATACTTGCGCCTGCATTGCAAGGAATGGGGGAGGCACAATTGAACACTGCCCTGGGACAAGGACTTGCACGGGGATAGTTGCAAGTCTGCATCTTCTGATGTGGCAAGGATCACTTCTGATGGGCACACTTTTAGGCAGTGACCTGGGTGTCAGAGATGCTTCCAGGGGTCTTCCCCATGCTGTTCCAATGTCTTTTCACTGTATGCATGTGTCACACAGCATATGGCCAGATAAGGTTGTAAAATGTTAAAATGACATTTCACGGTGAATGCATTTGTCATAGTTGAAAGCAATACAAAAGTGCAAAAACGCATAAAAAATGCTACTTGTGAACATAGCCGAAGGTGTGGAGGAGTATTTTTGTTTTTGGTTATTTATTTTACCTTATACACAAGTCTTTACCCTGGAAAGGAAGTTCCTTAACATATTTCACAGGAAAGCAGTTTCACTTTCGTTTTTGAACGTTTTATTGTGAGCCCGTAAAAGTGGCTTAATACCTCTGACCACGTTGTTGACAGCAGTGACCTGGGGGTCAGAAATGCTTCCTGGGGCGATCCCCATGCTGCCCCCATGTCATTTGAGCACTGTCACTATCGTTTTGGGCACTTTTTAGGCTTTCTACAGACTGCCGGGGGTGCCGCAGCAAAAATGCTCGAGTCTCCCATAGACTAGCATTGGGCTCGTTGCTCGGGTCGAGCACCCGAGTATCACGGTGAGCTCGGCCCGAGCTTCGAGCACCCGAGCATTTTAGTGCTCACTCAACACTAGTCTGTATCTCTGCTCCCTCCTTTCTGGTCTGTATCTCTGCTCCCTCCTTTTGGTCTGTATCTCTGCTCCCTCCTTTTGGTCTGTATCTCTGCTCCCTCCTTTTGGTCTGTATCTCTGCTCCCTCCTCTTTGCACGTTGCTGACTCTAGGCGCAGACCAGCATTCAGCAATATTTCCAGCAGTGGGATTCGGCCCGGAGACGAGATTACATTTGCACGAGATAAATGTCCGCATTCCTATGAGCTAATAATGGTTTATTTAGAAATGTAACGCGGCAATATCGGCTATTTTGCACTAGAAATTATATTGCTGCAAATGTAAAAGGCGGGAGGGAGCGCAGAGCATTCGCCGTAAAAGCTGAGGAAACGCCGTCCCACCATTATTTTCCTCTATGTGTATTATTTTAAGGGCTGCAAATAAAACTGTAATATTCTGTGTGAATAATTTTACCAGAAAGGGCACGAACCGGTAAATCTAACAAATTGTCCTTTATTATGTGATTGTTTTTGCAATGCAAAATCCGCGAGGAAAGAAACATGGAAAATCTAAATGAGCAAATATTAAAGAACAAGAATACATTGCAGCGACAACGTACATCATGGCACCGCGCGCTGCACCCAGGACTCAGAAATCCCATTTCACTAGGAGAATATCGGCGTTAACTCTTGTTTTATTCATTCTCTCCTCATGGGATGCAGCTGTAGGGGGCGCCGAGGAGGCAATTACACTGCTGTCCTGAGAAGACCACAGTACATAAATAACAGCGCGCGTGGTGGGGGGGGCAGTAGGTGTTTTGTTGTGACTTGGCAGTGCGCTGTTCATAAGGTGACCATACACATTAGCTGAACGTTGGCCAAACCTACTAATTTCGCTAGAGCAAATCATTGAATGTGCAGCTGATTTTCATTTTCCCAGTGAGAAATGATGGTGGACAGAAGGGTTGGGCATGCCACTATTCAATATGCCTGATTCTTTGTTTGCAATGGAAATAAACTACAATCAAAGATGAATTACAGCAACTTATTACTTTTCTCATATTCAGAGCAAGTGCATGCTCGGCCAAGATGAGTGTACATGTATAATGGTGGTGCGTAATGTGAATAGCTCTTAGATGAATGCTAGGCGATGGACAGCCATTGTATATGCCTGGGTCAGCAATACTGCACTCTGATGATACATAGAAGGTAAGAAGAACTCAGAGAACTTGGAGGAAAGAAATGCAAACTGGCAAAAATTAGCGAAAACAGTCAGAATATATATAGCCTATATCAGGCCAACCAAGATACACACCTGAGTCTTGGCATTAATCTTTTTAGTGTTCCTGAGTCCTGTCTTCCTGCTGTCTCCAGGACCTCTGCTACTGGCTCATTTTCTCCTCTTTGCCTGTGGTTTCCCAGACCTCTGCTACCTGTTCCTGCTCTCCTGTCTGTCTGCGGTCTCTAGGACCTCTATTACCTGTTCCTAATCTCCAGGACCCCCACTACTCGCTCCTTTTCTCCTGTCTTCCTGCTGTCTTCAGGGCCCCTGCTACCTGTTCCCAGTCCCCTGTCCGCCTGGAGTCTCTAAGACCTCTACTACCTGTTCCCAATCTCCAGTACCTCTGCTACTTGCTCCTTTTCTGCTTGCGGTCTCCATGACCTCTGCTACCTGTTCCCAATCATCAGGACCTCTGCTACCTGTTCCTGGACACCTGTTCCCCTGCTGTCTCCAGGACCTCTGCTACATGCTCCTTTTCTCCTGTCTGTTTGCAGTCTCAAGGACCTCTGCTACCTGTTCCCGGTCCCCTGTCCACTGGGAGTCTCCAGGACCTCTGCTACCTGTTCCCAATCTCCAGGACCTCTGCTACCTGTTCCAAATCTTCAGGACCTCTGCTACCTGTTCCCAATCTCCAGGACCTCTGCTACCTGTTCCCAATCTCCAGGACATCTGCTACCTGTTCCCAATCTCCAGGACATCTGCTACCTGTTCCCAATCTCCAGGACCTCTGCTACCTGTTCCCAATCTCCAGGACCTCTGCTACCTGTTCCCAATCTCCAGGACCTCTGCTACCTGCTCCCAATCTCCAGGACCTCTGCTACCTGTTCCCAATCTCCAGGACCTCTGCTACCCGCTCCCAATCTCCAGGACCTCTGCTACCTGTTCCCAATCTCCAGGACCTCTGCTACCTGTTCCCAATCTCCAGGACCTCTGCTACCTGCTCCCAATCTCCAGGACCTCTGCTACCTGTTCCCAATCTCCAGGACCTCTGCTACCCGCTCCCAATCTCCTGGACCACTGCTACCTGTTCCCAATCTCCAGGACCTGTGCTACCTGTTCCCAATCTCCAGGACCTGTGCTACCTCTTCCCAATCTCCAGGACTTCTGCTACATCTTCCCAATCTCCAGGACCTCTGCTACCTCTTCCCAATCTCCAGGACCTCTGCTACCTGTTCCTGGACACCTGTTCCCCTGCTGTCTCCAGGACCTCTGCTACTTGCTCTTTTTCTCCTGTCTGTTTGCAGTCTCAAGGACCTCTGCTACCTGTTCCCGGTCCCCTGTCCGCCTGGAGTCTCCAGGACCTCTGCTACCTGTTCCCAATATCCAGGACCTCTGCTACCTGTTCCCAGTCTCCAGGACCTCTGCTACCTGTTCCCAATCTCCAGGACCTTGGCTACCTGTTCCCAATCTCCAGGACCTCTGCTACCTGTTCCCAATCTCCAGGACCTCTGCTACCTGTTCCCAATCTCCAGGATCTCTGCTACCTGTTCCCAATCTCCAGGACCTCTGCTACCTGTTCCCAATCTCCAGGACCTCTGCTACCTGTTCCTGGACACCTATTCCCCTGCTGTCTCCAGGACCTCTGCTACCTGTTCCTGGACACCTATTCCCCTGCTGTCTCCAGGACCTCTGCTACCTCTTCCCAATCTCCAGGACCTCTGCTACCTGTTCCCCTCATGCCTCACCTGCCTGCTGCACTGATGCCCATGGCCCGTGTGCTCACCTGGACCTTGAGCTGGGAGGATCCACCTCACCAGGTGAGCCTAACTGATACCTTTGGGAAGCTTTTTTTTTTACTTAAATATATGTGTTTTGAGCTAAAATTGTTTACCTTCCATAGTCCTAATGTGGCGCCCCTGAGGGTTCGGCCGCCACAGGAATGCTGCACTTCCTTAATGGAGTGTGCTGTTCCTCCTCTGAGGTAAAGCCTGGTGTGATGGTAGTGTATCAGCCTTTTGCATCCAACACCACATTCCACCAGAGGGAGCTAGTATACACTAAGTGCGGCTCCCCTGGTTACAGGGAGACTGGGGAACACAAAGTAGTAGGAACCAGTTAGTGGGTGTGGGTGGAGGAACAGTTAGTTAGTGACACTTCTAATTTCATATTTAATAGTACGCCATCTTTGATCTTGGTCTTGGTTGCTGTAAAACTACTGTGTGTTATGTGACCTCCCTCCGGGAGCGCAGATCCTGTGTGGGCCTGCACTGAGAAGGGACACAGCCCTCGTACCCTGGCCTTGGGACGAGAGGTAGGTTGCAGACGAGGAATGTCTCAACCCGGCCAAGGACCAGGATCAAGAAGGCCCGGGAGCTTTAGAGTGTGGCTCCCTAGCAAATGGGTCCCGGGGAGGATGCAGACGGAGCGGAGTACGCCACCTGTCCTCTTCTACCTGATCTATTCAGAGGGATTCCGGCTGCAAGAGGGGTACCGGCCCCCGACACCCGACCTCATACTCTATGTCCAGGACGGGAAAGCCCGGTTAGGCCCTGAGGATCCCGCCGGGCTTGGGATGGAGAGGAATTGCCACCCGAGCCATATACCTGAGAGGAGCTCAGAGGGAGACCCGGCCTATCTACACACGCACAGACGGGAAGGGGTAAAGTCTGTAGTGCAGGAACACTCTGGTGTAGGGATGCTACCTCACACTGGACTTCTTCGGAGGTAGTCGGACCCCCGTCCCTGGTGGCCGCAGGACTCCGCGAGGAGCAGGGAGAAGCCTTGCGCTGCTTATGAGAACTGTGAGTAAAGCCTTGGAAATTCATCCCTATGGCCTCCGGACTGTTCATTACGCGCCGTACCATGCGACGCGGTGCCCGCACTCCCCGCGCTACTACTACTACCCCTTTCATCCTGCCTTGCCTGCCCTGAGGCCTCGCTCTGCCTGTGGGGAGCAGCGAGAACTTTAGCCGCCATGACACCGGGCCTCAGCGGACTGTAGCGGCGTCTGGTGGCTCATCACCAGACACCACAGGTGGCGTAGTCGACAATTACCACTCAACCCGGAAAGCCCTAACATCATTTTCAATGTGACGGCCCTGGGCACGGAACGGATCCAGGCCACGACTGCATCCCCGTTCTCAACATCTGACCCGGCTCCGAGTACCCCATCTTCACAGGGCAGGGCTTGCGAGCGTCACACTTACACTTGCTATTTATGAATATAGAATAAGTAAACTGAGAATGTGTCAGTGAGCTCATACGATGAGGAATCTGTATCTCCTTTTTCTGTCTTTTTGCTGATTTATGACTTCAGGTCACATAAAAGTTAAGCTGAACTTCGATGTGGTCATAAATAAAATCAGCTTTGAGGATATCAGAAAAAGAAAGATAAAAAAAAATATTCCATAAAAACGAGCTCACTGATAGATTCTTGGTTAACTTTTCCAGCTGCCAGCAATGTGCAGGGAAAACGAGGAGTTTGTTGAAGCCAAACGGTGCATATTTTTCTGTAAAAAACAAATGCAAAAATATTTTTTTTCTTTCCTTTGAAAATACATTAATTGAATAACAAACAACAATGTTATTGGGGGTCTCAATGTCCTTTAAGCACCAATTTCCGTGATACTTACAGTTTTTTATCCACTTATGGGTTACCAATTTCAAAAATTATTATTTTTCAGCCCAAAATACATACAAAAATGATGTCTTTGAAATCTTTGGTTGATGACTGGTGGGTTCCCGGTACTGGGCTACATTTGGTCGTAGAGAGTTATCCGAATCCTTGACCTTCCTGATAGGTGGACTTCCCTCCTGAATTAACCACTTATATCTGTATCCTCAATGCCCTGGTGACGTCTCTTGCAGGGGACCAGGTCTCGGTGTTATTGTTACTCGGTCGCCTGATTTTTGGATGATTGAGACATTCTCATTAGGACTAGTGTTGAGCGAGCATGCTCGACACTGCTCGGTACTCGCCCGAGCATCATGCTACTCGGGATGTTCGGCGAACACCGAGCATTTCCGGGTTACTCGGGCGGGAGCTCGGGTCTCCGCCCTGCATGTTTGGCGCTCTTTACAGAGCCAATGAACATGCAGGGATTGCCAGCCAGTCACTGTAATGCCGCAGCCATGTTGTTTGTGGGCATTACAGTGATTGGCTGGCCGCACAGCGTCACCTTGAGTATTTGAAACCGGGCGCCGCCATCTTGGACACAGTCGCTCCGGATCAGGCGGTGTAGGGACAGCGCTGCTGATTTAGGGAGAGATATATCCTGCGAAATAGTTAGTGTAGGGTCTGTAAAGGCTGCCAGATCAAACAAACAGTCCTTATCAGGACTAATATCCATCCCAGATATCAGGCAGGCAGGCTGTATAGGAGACACAGTGGTTATACCAGCAAACGCTGCATTACAGTCCTGTGTGCTCCTGTTTCTGAAATTGCTGGACTTAGCTCCAGGTCTCGGGGGCCAGGAAAAATCCTTTTTTTTCATCAAAATCCTCTTTTTTTTTTCCTCCTTCACACTGTACAAATACCCGTCTTATTAACCTTTTGGTGTCCCCCCCCCCCCAAAAAAAAAAAGTGTGTCTCTGATTTTTCAGGCACAAATATATCGTTGAAAATAGTCTGGTGTAGGCCACAGAAACAGAAGTGTGGTTTTGCAATTCCATGGGCCATTTGTATCTAAAAAAATCAGTTTGAGTGTGTTGCTCACTGTTCAGCCGCAAATATATATATTTAAAAAAGTCTGGTATACACCAGTAAATTATAACTGTGGTTTTGCTGTTCCACGGTAAAAAATCTCTATTATTCTGCTTTTGGCATTTTTTGACGTAAAAAAAAAATAATAGTGTTTCCCTGATTTTTCAGACACAAATATATCTGTTGAAAATAGTCTGGTGTAGGCCAGAGAAACAGAAGTGTGGTTTTGCAGTTCCACTGTTCAAACCTCTGTATTATCCACTTTAGGGCCATTTGTATCTAAAAAAAACAGTTTGAGTGTGTCGCTCACTGTTCAGCCGCAAATATACAGTACAGTCCAAAAGTTTGGACACACCTTCTCATTTAAAGATTTTTCTGTATTTTCATGACTTTGAAAATTGTACATTCACACTAAAGGCATCAAAACTATGAATTAACACATGTGGAATTATATAGTTAACAAAAAAATGTGAAACAACTGAAAATATGTCTTATATTCTAGGTTCTTCAAAGTAGCCACCTTTTGCTTTGATGACTGCTTTGCACACTCTTGGCATTCTCTTGATGAGCTTCAAGAGGTAGTCACCGGAAATGGTCTTCCAACAATCTTGAAGGAGTTCCCAGAGATGCTTAGCACTTGTTGGCCCTTTTGCCTTCACTCTGCGGTCCAGCTCACCCCAAACCATCTTGATTGGGTTCAGGTCTGGTGACTGTGGAGGCCAGGTCATCTGGCGTAGCCCCCCATCACTCTCCTTCTTGGTCAAATAGCCCTTACACAGTCTGGAGGTGTGTTTGGGGTCATTGTCCTGTTGAAAAATAAATGCTGGTCCAACTAAACGCAAACCGGATGGAATAGCATGCCACTGCAAGATGCTGTGGTAGCCATGCTGGCTCAGTATGCCTTCAATTTTGAATAAATCCCCAACAGTGTCACCAGCAAAGCACTCCCACACCATCACACCTCCTCCTCCATGCTTCACTGGGGGAACCCGGCATGTAGAGTCCATCCGTTCACCTTTTCTGCGTCGCACAAAGACACGGTGGTTGGAACCAAAGATCTCAAATTTGGACTCAACAGACCAAAGCACAGATTTCCACTGGTCTAATGTCCATTACTTGTGTTCTTTAGCCCAAACAAGTCTCTTCTGCTTGTTGCCTGTCCTTAGCAGTGGTTTCCTAGCAGCTATTTTACCATGAAGGCCTGCTGCACAAAGTCTCCTCTTAACAGTTGTTGTAGAGATGTATCTGCTGCTAGAACTCTGTGTGGCATTGACCTGGTTTCTAATCTGAGCTGCTGTTAACCTGCGATTTATGAGGCTGGTGACTCGGATAAACTTATCCTCAGAAGCAGAGGTGACTCTTGGTCTTCCTTTCCTGGGGCAGTCCTCATGTGAGCCAGTTTCTTTGTAGCGCTTGATGGTTTTTGCAACTGCACTTGCGGACACTTTCAAAGTTTGCCCAATTTTTCGTACTGACTGACATTCATTTCTTAAAGTAATGATGGCCACTCGTTTTTCTTTACTTAGCTGCTTTTTTCTTGCCATAATACAAATTCTAACAGTCTATTCAGTAGGACTATCAGCTGTGTATCCACCTGACTTCTGCACAACACAACTGATGGTCCCAACCCCATTTATAAGGCAAGAAATCCCACTTATTAAACCTGACAGGGCACACCTGTGAAGTGAAAACCATTTCCGGAGACTACCTCTTGAAGCTCATCAAGAGAATGCCAAGAGTGTGCAAAGCAGTCATCAAAGCAAAAGGTGGCTACTTTGAAGAACCTAGAATAAAAGACATATTTTCAGTTGTTTCACACTTTTTTGTTAAGTATATAATTCCACATGTGTTAATTCACAGTTTTGATGCCTTCAGTGTGAATGTACAATTTTCATAGTTATGAAAATACAGAAAAATCTTTAAATGAGAAGGTGTGTCCAAACATTTGGTCTGTACTGTATATTTAAAAAAGTCTGGTATGCAACCAGTAAATTATAACTGTGGTTTTGCTGTTCCACGGTAAGAAATCTCTATTATTCAGCTTTTGGTATTTTTTCCGTAAAGAAAAACAGTAATAGTTTCTCCCTGGTTGTTCAGATTGCTTAAAAGAGTCGGGTGTAGGCCAGAGAAATAGAACTGTGGTTTTCCTCTTCCACGGTTCTAATCTACTTTTTATTACCCTTTTTCCATTGATAGTGTGAGTGTAAGCTATTTTACTTCCTTTACAATGGGCAAGGCACGTGGCAAGGGACGTTGAAGTGGACGTTCTGGTGATGGTGCGTGCAGAGGACGGGGCCGTGGCCAAGGTGAAAATGTGCCACAACCAACAGCCACATCTTCTCGCTCCCACTTCTTGACCGAATTACTAGGGAAGCACAGAACAACACCAGTATTGCGAACTGATCAGTGTGAACAGGTTATTAATTGGATAGCAGATAATACTTCCAGTTACCTGGGCACCACCACCTCCGTGCTGTCTTCCACACGGTCGACTCTTAGTAGCCGTGAGTCTCGACCGCATACTCCTCCTCACCCTGATGCTCCTTCCTCCCACCGTGCCGAGTGTCGTCAGACAGCAACTGATCCCACACTTGGACACTCTGAAGAGCTGTTCACTGGTCCATTTCCAGATTTGTGCCCCTCGCCTACTCCGCTTGAAGTGGTGGAAGAGGAGATCCCATGAAGCGATGCCCAAATATTTGAACAGCCACGGCCATAGGAAGTCGACACTGGCAATTTGTCACATGAGGTGGACGATGACGAGACACAATTGCCAGGAAGTGTGGAGGAGGATCGTGGTGCGCAAGTGGAAGAGGAGGAGGTGGTGGATGATCTAGTAACTGACCCAACGTGGCAGGAGGACATGCAGAGTGAGGCCAGCAGCACACAGGGGGAGGGAGGCAGAGTACCCCAACAGGCAGGAAGAAGCAGTGTGGTGGCCGCAGACAGAAGGCAGGCAGCAGTTCCCCGTAACACCAACATGAGGGACGTTGCCAGTACAACCGGTAGGTCTTCCAGAGTCTGAATTTTTTTTAAAGACTCTGCTGATAGCCCCAAAAAAGGCCATTTGTACCACCTGCCATGCCAGCATCAGCAGGGGTGACAAAACTTCCAGCCTGACCACCACCAGCATGATCAGGTGACTCGCCCCCTGGGCCGTGGGGTACCCGGAACCGGGCTTCATTTGTGGGATGCTGGAGGTTGTAGTCACCGTGGCGATGACCCGGTCCCGTGGCTCAGGGTGGTCAAACCAGTGGCAGTCGATTGATATGGTTTTCATTATTTTCGAATGTCCGACTACACCACCCGTGGATTGTGGTCAGGATGAACCGCCGCTGCAGGACAGACCGCTGGGGCTGGTGTTGGTGAGCAGCACAGGAATAGTATAACTCCCCACGGGAAGAGTGTAGCCCCAGGGCAGTGTAGGTGGATGATGGGGGTGATGGTGCGTGGGAATAATGACTCAGAGTCTCTGTAATGCAGTCCAGGGTCTTTACTCACAGTTCGTCATTCCACATTACTCCGGCCGGCTGTAACTTCCCGCGTCGCACCATGTTCACCAGGTGAGGGGGCTCGGCCAACTCCCAGATGATTTTGGAGCGCTTCACAGGACCCCCTTTGCGTGTCCTTCCTCTGGCCTGTCATACCCCACCAGTGACCACGCTTCTGTCCGGCTGCCTCGGGCCTTCTCTGGGTAAACTTTGGCGCCAGTTTCCCTGACCCTATGTGGTGCCTTCCTAGCGGGTGTAGCGAGGGACTGCACCATATAAAATGTCTCAGCCTCCGGTTTCTAGTTGAGGGTAGTTCCCCGCCTCCACTAGTTTCGGGGACCGGTCTCCCCCTTGGCCTGACCCCACTACTCAGGTAGATGCGGGCGTATGGTGGCTATCAGCCGGTCCACACCCCTGGGGTCCCTTCTCTCCTCTGTGTTTCTGGAGACTCCTCCGCTCTTCTTCATCTCTTCTCCCCTACTCTCTCTCACTCCTTTCAGTGCTGACTGGGTCTCACAGGCTAGACCCGCGTCCGGAGCAGAGCTCCACAGAGTCCTGCTCTGTCACATCTTCTCTCTGACTCCACTCAACCGACTTCTCTCTGAACTAAGATGGTGCCCACCTTTTGTACCTCCCTCTAGGTGCACCCAGAAACTGCTTCCTCCCTGCTCCTGCACTACCGGGTTCCCCCTTTACTAGGTGTTCCCTCCCCCCACTCCAGCCAGGGACAGGGACTGTCGTGCTCTACTTGGAGTATAGCGGTCGCCCTGCCCCCCGGACATGTGGTGTAATGCATGCAGGTGTCGGGGTCCTGATCCACACTCCATCCTTACCTGAGAGTGAGATATCGCACGTCTGGAAGAGATGCAATACCTCTGTAGCAACCGAACCCCCAGGGTGCTACACAGGCACATGGCAGCAAAGCACCCGACTTTGTGGGGTGAAACCCTGGGTCCACGACCAGTGTCAGCGGGTGTCACCACTGCTTCTTCCACTGTTCTGCGTGCAATAGAACCCCCTGTTATGCGTGCAAGGCAATCCCCTGTCCATACGGCATGCAAAGATGCCCCCTCCTCTCAGTCTTCACTTGTTATGGCAGTTTCTCAAGAAACAGCATCAACGTCCACGTCCCACCACAGTGTTCTATTGTCCATATCCCAGACCTTTGAACGAAAGCGGAAATTCGCAGCTAACGCCCCACAGGCCACAGTCCTAAATTCGCACATTTCACGACTGCTTGCATTGGAAATGCTGCCTTTTAGGCTGGTGGAGACGGAATCCTTCCGCAACCTTATGGCGGTGGCGGTCCCTCGGTACTCGGTCCCCAGCCGACACTATTTTGGCCGATGTGCCATCCCCGCACTACACAAGCACGTGTCCCAAAACATCTGCCGTGCCCTCAACAACGCAGTTACTGGGAGAGTCCACCTGACAACGGACACGTGGACAAGTGCTTGTGGCCAGGGACGGTACATCTCCCTGACGGCACACTGAATAAACATAGTGGAAGCCGGGACCCAGTCGGACCTTGGGACGGAACACATCCTCCCCACACCGAGGATTGTGGGCCATATGTCAGTCAGAGTTGCCCCCACAGTGTACAGCTCCTGCGCATCATCCTCCTCCTCCTCATGTTCAGCCTCCATCTCAGATATCACCACATCAGTTACAAGCTGGAAGCACTGCAGTACTGCCTCCGCCAAGCGGCAACAGGCTGTGCTGAAACTCATAAGCTTAGGTGAGAAACCTCACACTGCTTGTGAGTTGTGGACAGCTGTGAAAGAGCAGGCAGATCTGTGGCTGAGACCACTGAACCTACATCCAGGCATGGTCGTGTGTGACAAAAGCCGTAACCTGGTGGCGGCTCAGAGGCGAGGCGAGATCACACACGTACCATGCCTGTCTCATGTGCTTAACCTCGTGGTTCAGCGGTTTCTTAAATCGTACCCCGAGTTGCCAGATCTGCTCGTCAAAGTACGCCACCTGTCAGCTCATTTTCGCAAGTCGGCTAGAGCTTTCGCCGCCCTTGCTGTGTTGCAGCAGCGCTTGCAGCTTCCGTCACACCGACTGGTGTGTGATGTCACCACACATTGGAACTCTGCCCTCCACTTGTTGCAAAGGATTTGTGAGCAGAAGAGAGCAGTTGTGGAGTACCAGCTGTAACAAGGCCATCGATATTCAGTTCAGACTCCACACATAAGACCTCAGGAGTGGACCTGGATGTCTGACATATGTACCATCTTGACAAACTTTGAGGAGTCCACCCAGATGGTGAATGGCGATGACGCCATCATTAGCGTCAGCGTTCCACTTGTCTGTCTTTTGCAACGCTCTCTGCAGAGAATTAAAGAGGAGGCATTAGAGCCAGAGTATGATGAGATAGATCAAGAAGCCGTAGCGGTCGATTACACACAGCCCAGCCTCAACTCATCCCAACGTGCATTGGGGAAAAATGAGGGAGAGGAGGAGGAGGAGGAGGAAGAAGAATAGGAGCTTGTATCATGCGCTATAGACGGTAGTACCTGTACAACTGTCATACCGTCGGTTCAGCGTGGGTGGCCTGAGGACAGGGGGGAGGAGGAGGAGAGCATGGTCAGTCATCATCTTGGTGAGGACATCGAAGTCTTGCCCGTTACCAGTTTGGCACGCATGGCTGACTTTATGTTACGCTGCCTTAACCGTGACCCTCGCGTTGTCAAAATGTTGGGTGACAGTCATTACTGGTTGGTGACACTTTTAGACACCCGCTACAAGTAGAACATTCACTCTCTTATTCCTGAGGTGGAGAGGTCTACAAAAATGGGGCAGTACCAGAAGGCCCTTGCTGCAGAACTGTTAAAAAAGTTCCCATCTGAACACGCTAGCGGCAGAGGCCACAGTTCGTTGACCAACCAAGGCGTACAAGCGAGAGACAGGCAGCTCCAATCCAGCAGAGGCAGGGGAACACTGTCAACGTTCTGGGACAGTTTTCTGAGACCCGCCCAGCTTACAGGCCCTGAGGCGCGGGGTACTCTCACAAGGAGTGGAACGTTTCAAAAGATGGTGAGGGAGTACCTTGCCGACCGTACCAGCGTCCTCCGTGATTCCTCTGTGCCTTTTAATTATTGGGTATCCAAGCTGGATACTTGGAATGAACTCGCTCTGTACGCCTTGGAGGTCCTGGCCTGCCCTGCCGCTAGCGTGTTATCGGAGCATGTTTTTAGTGCCGCTGGGGGGAATTATAACTGTTAAGCGCACTCGCCTGTCAACTGACAATGCTGACAAGCTGACCATTATCAAAATGAACAAGGGCTGGATTGGGCCAGACTTCTCATCACCACCAAATGACAGCAGAGTAACATAAAGTCAAATCCACTGTGTTTTTTCGGGAGGTGTATTCACATGCTCCGCTTCACACCCACACATGGGAATACGCTTCCTCATTTTGGCTGTTTTATGTTCTTCTCCTTTTCCTCAACCTCCACCACCACTATACCACCAGGGTGACCGTGGTCCGTGTTGCCATTATTTAATGTTCCTCCGTCCTTATTTTTGTCAGCTTTTGCTTGGAAGGCATAAGCAAAAACCGTGGGAGTCCAACTCCCCACTAATGGGAATAATATTTTTAAGATGCTGTACTGTATGGCTCTTGTAAGGGGCATTGCAAGTTCCTCCGTCCTAATTTTTGGCAGCTTTTGCTTGGAAGGCATAAGCAAATACTATGGGAGACCCACTCACCAATCATGGGAATAATGTTTGTAATATGCTGTACTGCATGGCTCTTGTAAGGGGCATTGCAAGTTCCTCCGTCCTAATTTTTGGCAGCTTTTGCTTGGAAGGCATAAGCAAATACTATGGGAGACCCATTCCCCAATCATGGGAATAATGTTTGTAATATGCTGTACTGCATGGCTCTTGTAAGGGGCATTGCAAGTTCCTCCATCCTAATTTTTGGCAGCTTTTGCTAGGAAGGAATAAGCAAATACTATGGGAGACACACTCCCCAATAATGGGAATAATGTTTTTAAGATGCTGTACTGTATGGCTCTTGTAAGGGGCATTAAAAGCGTCTTGCTAAGCTACTGGGACCTCCACGTCTCTTCTGAGGGACATTAAAAGCGTCTTGTTAAGCTACTGGGACCTCCACCACTTTTCTGAGGGGCATTAAAATTGTCTTGATAAGCTACTGGGACCTCCACGTCTCATCTGAGGGGCATTAAAAGCGTCTTGTTAAGCTACTGGGACCTCCACCACTTTTCTGAAGGGCATTAAAAGCGTCTTGTTAAGCTACTGGGACCTCCACGTCTCTTCTGAGGGGCATTAAAAGCTTCTTGTTAAGCTACTGGGACCTCCACCACTTTTCTGAGGGGCATTAAAAGCGTCTTGTTAAGCTACTGGGACCTCCACGTCTCTTCTGAGGGGCATTAAAAGCGTCTTGTTAAGCTACTGCAACCTCCACTACTTTTCCGAGGGGCAGTAAAACCATCTTGTTAAGCTACTGTGACCTCCATGTCTCTTCCTAGGGGCATTCAAACCGTCTTGTTAAGCTACTGGGACCTCCACGTCTTTTCCGAGGGGCATTAAAACCGTCTTGTTAAGCTACTGGGACCTCCATGTCTCTTCAAAGGGTCATTAAAAGCGTCTTCTTAAGCCACTCTGAACTCCACAGCTCTTCCAAGGGGCATTGAAATGTTGTTTTTAATTACCTCTAACCTCCACGACTCTTCCAACGGGCATTGCATTTCCTCCTAATTTTAGTCAGCTTTTGCTTTTCAATGAAAAGGCGAAAACTAAGGGAGACCCACTCCCCAATAATGGGTGGAAGGTTTTTAGTACGCTGTAATCCACATCTGTTTCAAGGGGCTTTGCAGTTCCTCATAATTTTTGGAAAGCCTTCCATTCACTGCTTAGGCCAACAGTGTACAGGAGACCCAGTTGCTATAAATGGAAAAAACGGTTTAGTTAAAGCCCTCTGACCTCCATGTCATTTCCAAGGGGCATTGGAGTGCCTCAAAATTTTTGGTAGGCATTGCACTAACTGTATGCCCTATAACTGTGTAGCCGAACCGCTCATTTTGTTACAGAAACATATCCTACGAGACATATGTGGTTGACTGACCTGATATTGATGTGAATGGTCCCTGTTCCTCCTGCTCTTTCTCCTTTGCCACTAACTCATCCATCATTTATCACCTAAAGCTTTGTTTTAACGGGAGTCATAGAACTGGAATGGTAGCAGGAAAACATCCAGCAATCCTCTGAGGAGGTAGGATATGCGCCAAAACGCTGACCACCTCAGGCCTAGCCGCTACTACATATATGCGCTTGTATTCCAAGAAAACAAAGCAGATGCTAACTTCTATCATCATCATCATCATCATGGTCCTCACCTTGGCACTCTTAACTCCCCTGATGGAAAAACCAGGGCCCACCGGAGGAGTCTGGTTCTCTGGTGGGCTCGTCCAATGCTGCCCTAAAGCAGGCCGGGCTAAGAAAGGTGTGTGGGGGGATGTTCCAAGGAGAAATAGGGTTGGCTGTGGACCGTTTCTGAACACCCCGCTGCCCCCAGGCAGCTGGGGACCGTGTGTGGACACCCGGCCGCCGGGCGGCTGGGGACCGAGTATGGACATCCGGCCGCCCCCTGGCGGCTGGGACCGATTGTGGACACCTGGCCGCCGGGCGGCTGAGGACTGAGTATGGATACCAGGCTGCCAACGCAGACATGACGTGGTGGCCAGATTCCGCCTCCACATGCCTAAAAGGCCCAATTTCAAGTGCAAGCAAGCAGTATGGTATTGCAGCCTGGGGGTGGGTGGGTGGGTGGGTAGCAGGCTGCATATTTGCGCTTGCATTGCAAGGAATGGGAGAGGTACAATTGAACACTGCCCTGGGACAAGGACTTGAACGTGGATAGTTGCAAGTCTGCAACGACAGGTGCAGGGTGGGAGGCATCTTCGTATGTACCATGAACAGGGGTTTGGCATGCACATACTACAGCGGAATAGGCTGTCCTTCCCACTAAATGCACTGGGGAGGGCACAGGTAATGTTTTGGTATGCGCACTTAATCTTATGTATAAGGCACACCGGGACAAATAGGGGCGGCTGGGGACTGAGTATGGATACCTCGCTGCCGAAGCAGCCATGAGGTAGTGGCCAGCTTCGGCCTCCTCCAAACTAAAAGGCCCCATTTCAAGTGCAAGCTAGCAGTATGGCATTGCAGCCTAGGGGTAGGTGGATGGCAGGCTGCACACTTACGCTTGCATTCCAAGAAAACAAAGCAGATGCTAAGTTCTATCATCATCATCATGGTCCTCACCTTGGCACTCTCAACTCCCCTGATGGAGAAGCCAGGCCCACCGGAGGAGTCTGGTTCTCTGGTGGGCTCGTCCAATGCTGCCCTAAAGCAGGCTGGGCTAAGAAAAGTGTGTGGGGGGATGTTCCAAGGAGAAATAGGGGCGGCTGGGGACTGTTTATGGACACCCGGCTGCCCCAAGGCGGCTGGGGACCGTGTGTGGACACCCGGCCGCGGGGCGGCTGGGGACCGAGTATGGACACCAAGCCGCCGGGCACCTTGGGACTGAGTATGGATACCAGGCCACCAACGCAGCCATGACATGGTGGCCAGATTCCGCCTCCACGTGCCTAAAAGGCCCAATTTCAAGTGCAAGCAAGCAAGCAGTATGGTATTGCAGCCTGGGGGTGGGTGGGTGGCAGGCTGCATACTTGCCCTTGCATTGGAAGGAATGGGGGAGGTACAATTGAACACTGCCCTGGGACAAGGACTTGAACGGGGATAGTTGCAAGTCTGCATCTTCTGATGCGGCAAGGATCACTTCTGATGAGCACACTTTTAGGCAGTGACCTGGGTGTCAGAGTTGCTTCCAGGGGTCTTCCCCATGCTGTTCCCATGTCTTTTCAGCACTGTATGCATGTGTCACACTGCACATGGCCAGATAAGATTGTAAAATGTTAAAATGACATTTCCCGGTGAATGCATTTGTCACAGTTGAAAGCAATACAAAAGTGCAAAAACGCATAAAAAATGCAGCTTGTGAACATAGCCCAAGGTGTGGAGGAGTATTTTTTGGGGGGGGTATTTATTTTACCTTATACACAAGTCTTTACCCTGGAAAGGAAGTTCCTTAACATATTTCACAGGAAAGCAGTTTCAGTTTCGTTTTTGAACGTTTTATTGCGAGCCCGTAAAAGTGGCTTAATACCTCTGACCACGTTGTTGACAGCAGTGACCTGGGGGTCAGAAATGCTTCCTGGGGCGATCCCCATGCTGTCCCCATGTCTTTTGAGCACTGTCACTATCGTTTTGGGCACTTTTTAGGCTTTCTACAGACTGCCGGGGGTGCCACCGCAAAAATGCTCGGGTCTCCCATAGACTAACATTGGGCTCGTTGCTCGGGTTGAGCACCCGAGTATCACGGCAAGCTCGGCCCGAGCTTCGAGCACCCGAGCATTTTAGTGCTCGCTCAACACTAATTAGGACTCATTAGAGCACGACCTCCCCGTGACCCATCACGTCAGTCCAGATATGATGTAAATGAACTTTTAATATTCTTAAATACTTGCTAACCCAAATGAAATGGTGCATTGCTTAGAAAGCCATGTAGTGCTGCGAGCGCGGTCTCGTCTTTATGACACTTACCATAATCCCTTGTGTAATTAAGTGTAGAGTGGTTATGCATGCAGTTTGCCGTCCATGACAAGTCTCATAGAAAATACATCAGTATTAGCCACAGGTGAATTCGTTTAGAAAGATTAATGACTGCACCTGAATCTTAATGTCTAAGAAGAGATGCAACACTGAATCCTTAATTAAAAACTTGAATGAGTGGTACGGTTTTGCTTAACATCCCAAATTTTTAAGGTTGGGGTTTTTTTTTTGTTTTGTTTTTTTCCCATTGCTGTCAGCGGTGGGATGCTGGTAATTTACTGATCAATTAAGATGTAGATAGTTATTGACATGCAGAGATAAATAAAAAATCAATTTGAAGAACTGGATTTATAAAGAAGCTGTCGCTAGAAATGACTTTTTTGAAAGAACTTTGGATGTTTTATTTAATTATTTTACATGTTGTTATTCATAGTAAAAGTATTATCCATTCCTTGAAATAATCATTTTGTTACGCGGTCATAGAGACCTCGCCGTGTGCTGACACTTAGGCTATGTGCAAACGTTCAGGATTTTCTGCTGCAAATTCTGAAGTGTTTTCAGTAAAAAATACTGCATAAAATATGTGCATTTTTGCAGCATTTTTTGCAACAAAAATTTACAAACTGCAGATCTGAATCTGTTGCAAATCTGCAAGGATAAAAAGTCACATGTGCTTGAGATTCCAGAAATATGATTCACTTTGCTACTGTAAAACTCTGAATTTTCGACATCATATCCATGCAGAAAAAATGCAACAAAAACGCAACGTTTGCACTTAGCCTAACTGTCATTTTCAGCTTGTGCTGTTTCCACCCGGGGCAGGGACAGGAGTTATTACTTTATGATCATATGATGGGACTAGAGTTGTAGAGTAACAATATGCAACTGATTAGTAATTAATTATTGATTATCTTCATATATCCCGGTGTGGGTTATCTTATTGGCAGAATTCACACAATAAAACTGCAATGCAAATTTTTAAAGCGATTTTTTCAAAACTGCGCCAAAACAGAATTTTGTACAATATATATAGATACTTGTCACTATTATTAAGTTGTGTGTTGTTATGTCACCATATCGTGGTCTTCGTGGCATGGAAGCATTGGATCCTAAAGAGCTAAACTGAGGAGTGGAATCTAAGACAAAACCCTCATTTTCTCCCAGGGATCTGGATTTCTATCTATGGAGGCCTCAGATCATGACTAGTGTTGAGCGATACCTTCCGATATCAGGAAATATCGTATCGGATTGGATCGGGCCGATACCCAAAAAGTATCGGATATCGCCGATTCCGATACCGGAAACCAATGCAAGTCAATGGGACACAAATATCGGAATGAAAATAAACCCTTTCTTTCCTTGTAGGTTAATTCTACATGAAGTAAAACAACTAAGAATAATGTAGAATGACATGAAAAGCCGGCAATTCATCAGCGGCATTCACCGGTACCCGACAATTTACAACAGAAAGAATAGAGCTTCACACATAGATTAGGTAGATAGAACCATGTCAGTCACATATATATGAAGTACAGTGATAGTGTTGCTTACTGTACTTGTCATTTAGTGTAAAGGATTTATTTTAAAAAATATTAGTGTTTTCATGCACCGTCTCTTTAAGAAAGCCGGCCGGCAATTCAGCATCTGTACCCGACAATTTATAACAGACAGAATAGAGCTTCACACATAGATTAGATAGATAGAAACATGTCAGTCACATATATATGAAGTACAGTAATAGTGTTGATTACTGTACTTGTCATTTAGTGTTAAAATAAAGGATTTATTTAAAAAAAAAATGGCGTGGGGTTCCCCTTAATTTTAGGCTCTAGCGGAGGTTAAGCAGACAGCTGGGGCAAATGTTTGAAGCCTGGGAAGGGGGTAATACCCACGGAGCTTCCCAGGCTACTAATATCAGCCCCCAGCTGAATACCTAGCCTTTACTAGCTATTAAAATGGGGGAACCCCCCAAAAAAAATAACGTGGGGTCCCCCCTAATTTAATAGCTAGCACAGGCTAGGCAGACAGCTGGGGGCTGATATTAATAGCCCAGGAAGGGTGCCATGAATATTGGCCCCCTCCCAGGCTAGAAACACCAGCCGTCAGCCGCCCCAGAAATGGCGCATCCATAGGATGCGCCAATTCTGGCACTTAGCCTCGCTCTTCCCACTGCCCTGGTGCGGTGGCAGGGGGTAATAGGGCTGGGGTTGATGTCAGCTTATAATGCCAGATGACATCAAGCCCAGGTTAGTAATGGAGAGGCGTCTATAAGACACCCCCATTACTAACCCCATACTCAAAGTTAAAGAAAAACACAAACACCCAGAATAAAGTCCTTTAATTGAAATAAACACACAATTCTTTATTGTTCTAAATTAAACTATACTTACCATCACGCCCATTCCAGCTGAAGCCAACGATCTCCTGCAATAAAAGAAAAATAATAAAGCAACATCATCCTTACCTTTCAATGGTTCCCAGGACAGCTCCAGCTCTGCTACATCGAGATGACAGGCTGGACCGCAGCAGAACGCTGCCATCCATCCTGTCATCCCGCAGACACTGAGAAGCGCAGGCATACTTCCACTCCTCAGTGTCTGGCTGTGACGGCATCCAGATGAGCCGAGGTCATGTCCAATGAACTCAGCTCACCTCATGCACGTCACTGACAGCGTGGGAAAATTCTCACGCTGAAGTGCTGAGTGCAGGAGAATTCTCCCACGCTGTCAGTGACGTACATGAGGTGAGCTGAGTTCATTGGACATGACCTCGGCTCATCTGGATGCCGTCACAGCCAGACACTGAGGAGTGGAAGTATGCCTGCGCTTCTCAGTGTCTGCGGGATGACAGGATGGATGGCAGCGTTCTGCTGCGGTCCAGCCTGTCATCTCGATGTAGCAGAGCTGAAGCTGTCGTGGGAGCCATGGAAAGGTAAGGATGAGGTTGCTTTATTATTTTACTTTTATTGCAGGAGATCGTTGGCTTCAGCTGGAATGGGCGTGATGGTAAGTACGGTTTAATTTAGAACAATAAAGAATTGTGTGTTTATTTCAATTAAAGGACTTTATTCTGGGTGTTGTGTTTTTTTTAATTACTTTACTAGAAATTCATGGTGGTCATGTCTAATATTGGCGTGACCCCATGAATTTCGGGCTTAGGGCCAGCTGATAATGCCAAGCTGGCCTTAACCCCTTTATTACCCAGTGAGCCACCGCACCAGGGCCCTGGATGAGTTGGGTACAGCGCCAGAAGATGGCGCTTCTATGAACGCGCCATTTTCTGGGGCGGCTACGGACTGCAATTTGCAGCGGGGGGCAGAAAGCTTGGGCCTCCCTGCGCTGCAGATTCCAGCCCCCAGCTGCCTAGTTGTACCTGGCTGGACACAAAAATAGGGCGAAGCTCCACGTTTTTTTTTTTTTAATTCATGAAATTCATGGAATAATTAAGAAAAAAAGGGCTTCCCTATATTGTTGTGTCTGGCTAGGTACAAATAGGCAGCTGGTGGTTGGGGGCAGCCCGTTCCTGCCTGCTGTACCTGACTGGACACAAATATAGGGCGAAGCCCCACATAATTTTTTTTTAATTATTTCATGAAATTCCTGAAATAATTTAAAAAAATTGACGTGGGGCTTCACCCTATATTTGTGTCCAGCCAGGTACAGCAGGCAGGAACGGGCTGCCCCCAACCACCAGCTGCCTATTTGTACCTAGCCGGACACAACAATATAGGGAAGCCCTTTTTTTCTTAATTATTCCATGAATTTCATGAAATAATTAAAAAAAACAAAACGTGGAGCTTCTCCCTATTTTTGTGTCCAGCCAGGTACAACTAGGCAGCTGGGGGATGGAATCTGCAGCGCAGGGAGGCCCAAGCTTTCTGCCCCCCGCTGAAAATTGCAGTCTGCAGCCGCCCCGGAAAATGGCGCGTTCATAGAAGCTGGATGCTGTACCTGGCTGGCATACAAAAATATGGCGAAGCCCACGTCAAAAGTTTTGGGAAAAATTAATTAAAAAATAAATAATAATTTAGGGACTGCATCTTTATTAACTCCTCAAATGTCATTTAGTGTTAAAATAAAGGATTTATTTAAAAAAAAAATGGCGTGGGATCCCCCATAATTTTAGTCTCTAGCGGAGGTTAAGCAGACGGCTGGGGCAGATGTTTGAAGCCTGGGAAGGGGGTAAAACCCACGGAGCTTCCCAGGCTGCTAATATCAGCCCCCAGCTGAATACATAGCCTTTACTAGCTATTAAAATGGGGGACCCCCCCAAAAAAAATGACATGGGGTCCCCCCTATTTTAATAGCTAGCAAAGGCTGGCAGACAGCTGGGGGCTGATATTAATAGCCCAGGAAGGGTGCCATGAATATTGGCCCCCTCCCAGGCTAGAAACACCAGCCGTCAGCCGCCCCAGAAATGGCGCATCCATAGGATGCGCCAATTCTGGCACTTAGCCTCGCTCTTCCACGCTGCCCTGGTGCGGTGGCAGGGGGTAATAGTGGTGGGGTTCATGTCAGCGCCAGCTGCCATGAAGCCCAGGTTAGTAATGATGGCCGTCTATATGACACCCCCATTACTAACCTACAAAGTGTTAAAAAGAAAAAACACACTACACCCAGAAAAAAATAATTTATTTGAAATAAAACACCATTTTATTTAATTCTTAGTTTACTAAAAAAAAAATAGTTACCTGTCCACGTTCCTGCGCTGATCTCCCATGCACAGCTGTCACATCTGGAGATGGTGACAGCTGTGCATGGCTGCTGTAAGCTCACGCTGCCGGGAACACGTCCGCTCCCGGCAGCGGGAGCCACTGACTGAGGTCACCGGAGTGCATTCAGGCAGCGCAGCTCCGGAGACCTCCTTTACGGCAGTGCTGTACCGTGGGAATTTCTCACGATACAGCAGTGCCGTAAAGGAGCTAACTGGAGCAGCGCTGCCTGAACTCCGGTGAACCCTTACGGCCCCGTCATTCTAGCAGCGGCAGCGGTTCAGAGCGGTCACATTCTATGTGGCTGCTCTGAACTGGAGATCTTCGTGGGACACTCGTGGACTACTACGGAGGGGTAAGGATAAGGTTGTGGTTTATTATTTTATATTTTATTACAGGAGATCGATGGCTTCGGGGAATTAGGTGTCTAGGTGAGTATAGGTGTAGTTTTTTATTTTTTACTTTATTTTAGGTGGCGATCGGCGGGGACAGGTAATGTATGAACTAATTTCTTTTAGGTAACCACTGGCCACCAATGACATGTATCTAACATTTATTGGGGACACAGTAGGGCAATTTAAATAGCAGGATCAGGCTGATGGGAACTACTGCTCCCATCGAGCTGATCCTGCTGGCAGGAGTGGACGGGGGACAGACATAGGCCGATGGGAGTAGTAGTGTCACATCGGCCTATGTCTGCCTGCACGCACAGACACCGCGCACACCCGCACAAACATCGCACACACACCCCGCACACACACCCCGCACACATCGCACACACACCCCGCACACACATCGCACAGACACCGCACACACCCGCACAAACATCGCACAGACACCCCGCACACACACCCCGCACACACACCCCGCACACATCGCACAGACACCGCACAGACACCGCACACACCCGCACAAACATCGCACACACCCCGCACACACACCCCGCACACACACCCGCACACACACCCCGCACAAACATCGCACACACACCCCGCACACACACCCCGCACACACACCCCGCACAAACATCGCACACACACCCCGCACACACACCCGCACACACACCCCGCACACACACCCCGCACACACAGCCGCACACACACCCCGCACACACACCCCGCACACACACCCCGCACACACACCCCGCACACACACCCCGCACACACACCCCGCACACACAGCCGCACACACACCCCGCACACACACCCCGCACACACACCCCACACACACACCCCGCACAAACATCGCACACACACCCCGCACACACACCCGCACACACACACCGCACACACACCCCGCACACACAGCCGCACACACACCCCGCACACACACCCCGCACACACACCCCGCACACACACCCCGCACACACACCCCGCACACACACCCCGCACAAACATCGCACACACACCCCGCACACACACTAATCATGACGGGTCTGGGAGGTGAGGCTGACCTGTGCGGCCGTGGGAAAGTTCATGTGAGTTCATGCAGTCAAGCATGAACTCACATGAACCCTCTGAGGGCACCGCGGCGACTTCAAATGAACAGCTGATCGGCATCACCTGATACCTCAGCTGTTCATTTGAAATAACCGGCGGGAAAGCGCAGCACAGAACGGGAAAGCCGGCGGTGAAGTCTTTTCACTGCCGGCTTCCCCGCCCGGGTCCTTCGCTCCTTGGAGCTGCGCTCCCTGCCCGGTCCTAATTTACGATTGGGATTGGAGGTGGCGAGGGGAGCGGAGGATCGGGGTGGGAGGCTGCGGGGAAGCAGTATGGGGCTGTGTGATTGTTTAAAAGCCGGCGGCTTTTTACCGCGCGCCGGCTTTTAAACAATCAGGAGAATTCTCCCCCGCTGGGATGGCATTCTGATGACAGGCTGGATCGCAGCGGAGCGCTGCCATCCAACTTGTCATCCTTCACAGACACTGCAGAGCGCAGGCATTATGGGAACTTCCGATTCCGGTATTCGATATTGTAAAAGTATCGGAATTAAGTATCGGAATTCCGATACCGCGAATATCGGCCGATACCCGATATTACAGTATCGGAATGCTCAACACTAATCATGACCCTAGAGCAGTTTTCTCAGCGATATTTCATTATCTTAACATGCTAGCAAAACTCTTAACAGGCTGCAATTCATATAACTTCCACAGGGCGGCCACATATATAGCCATGTAGCGTAACCATCTCCAGACAGAGTATCTCAAAATCATGTTTTTTTTCTTCATAGCTGGTAATTTTTTATTACTTATCTTGAAATGTGTGGAGTTAAGGACAACTGTAAGGAAGAACACGTCTGCACCTCATAATGTCACAATGTGGTTAATATCACCTTCCCAACACACTTGTCATTCTTGTGCTTTAGTATTTTTCATCCCCTTCTGCCAAGAGTCATAGCTTTGTAATTTTTTCCATAGCCAT
The DNA here is from genome assembly GCF_046119375.1 of Phyllobates terribilis. Taxonomy (NCBI): domain Eukaryota; kingdom Metazoa; phylum Chordata; class Amphibia; order Anura; family Dendrobatidae; genus Phyllobates; species Phyllobates terribilis. Next base: position 191,493,939 of record NW_027362768.1, read on the forward strand.
AGCTCATGTCCGATTTCTGCTGTTACAGACAGATGTCAGCTGTATAACGCAGCCAGCATCTGTGGGCTATGTTGTGGGCTCGGATCCTAAGCCCGCTCCATGCACCCGCACCCAACATGCCGTACATGCTCGGCGGATATCAGGAAGGGGATGTTTCATGCAGGATTATTGATAAACCTACTGCTTTTTTTTTAATCCTCAGACTTATCAAGATGCACTTTACATACATAAATTTTACGTTTCCTTACAAATCAATTTTTTGCTGTCACAGCACGTAAATTAATGCAAAAACCTACCCAATAGATTTCCCGACTCAGGCTGACACTTTTTTTTTTATTGGTACTGGTCTATAGAGACAAAGGAAAAAAATATGTATTTTCCTTCTTGGCTTCATTCCTATCAACCTGTTAATTAATAACACATATTAGAATAAAATGCCCCCAGAGGTTCCCTGCTCTGTAGTGATAGAATTAAAGAAGTCTCTGTTCAGCCCTACGAGGGAACGTCGGCTCTTTATGCAAACACAAGGCAACTGCTGCTACAATAACATGTCAGTCACCTGCGCTGCTGCCAGCTCAAAGGCTGGGGCCCATCTGATGATCGGGGAGAAAAGAGACTTGTTACAAGTTTTCTTTTGTTTGTTTAATTCCACATTTTTAAAATGAAATAAAAATAAAAATAATTGTGCAACAAAGAAAATAAAAGATAAGTCAGTGACGTAAAACACAAATAGTCAACCAGCAGACTGTGCTCCAAATCCGGACTTGGCGTCCAAGAGACATTAGAGGAGAGCAGCATCGTCTGCATTGCATCCAGCGTTTCTCAGCTGACTGCACATGTTCCATTCAGGGTGATCCTGCCATCAGTAGATACGTGTGCACGGACCATGCGCAGAGGAAACAGCACTCAGTGCACAGGAAACAGCACTCGCTGCAGAGGAAACAGCACTCAGTGCACAGGAAACAGCACTCGCTGCAGAGGAAACAGCACACAGTGCACAGGAAACAGCACTCGCTGCAGAGGAAACAGCACTCGGTGCACAGGAAACAGCACTCGCTGCAGAGGAAACAGCACACAGTGCACAGGAAACAGCACTCGCTGCAGAGGAAACAGCACTCGCTGCAGAGGAAACAGCACTCACTGCAGAGGAAACAGCACTCAGTGCACAGGAAACAGCACTCACTGCACAGGAAACAGCACTCGCTGCAGAGGAAACAGCACACAGTGCACAGGAAACAGCACTTGCTGCACTCTGAATGCTCCATCAGTTAATATCAGCCGTACATACAACTTTTACTCCATGTTCATATGAGACTGACCCCAACCTGGTGCTGCCTGTGACCCACGCAACATTCATCATTGGGACATGCCCCTCATTAGTGAATACAGTCCTAAAGACGAGTGCCACATGTGCCAATACAAACAAAAGCAGCGAGATTGGGGTCCGTCCACATGTCCACATTAGAGGTGTCGGACCACCACTCTGATTTTGTGGAGCACGAGGCTTCAGTTCTCTGGTGCTCTGAATTAAGGTTTTATCTTCATCTTTTTGGGTTGTGTTCAGAATCTAAGTTACCTTCAGCAATTTGATCTGGGGTCTGAAAAAATATAAGGGGTCTTGAGTTTTAATTAAAGGGGTTTTCCACTACTGGATCATTCATTATTAATATCCCCGGGGTGCAACATAAAACAATAAAGAAACTATACACAAAGCTCTCATCACTCTGACAAGAATGAGCAGAGCAGCAAGACACAATAGCCAAAAAGAAAAGAAAAAAAGCACCAGAACAGGGACCCCAAACATATAGGCCATGTCATCAAGAAGTGTCTGCACACCAGATACTGATGATGGAGGAGACAGGTCACCAGATACTGATGATGGAGGTGATGGGCGGTCACCAGATACTGATGATGGAGGAGACGGGCGGTCACCAAATACTGATGATGGAGGCAACAGGTCACCAGATACTGATGATGGAGGAGACGGGCAGTCACCAGATACTGATGATGGAGGTGATGGGCGGTCACTAGATACTGATGATGGAGGCGACAGGCGGTCACCAGATACTGTTGATGGAGACAATGGGCAGTCAACAGATACTGATGATGGAGGAGACGGGCGGTCACCAGATACTGATGATGGAGGAGACGGGCGGTCACCAGATACTGATGTTGGAGGTGACGGTCGGTCAGAAGATACTGATGATGGAGGTGACGGGCGGTCACCAGATACTGATGATGGAGGTGACGGGCGGTCACCAGATACTGATGATGGAGGAGACGGGCGGTCACCAGATACTGATGATGGAGGTGACTGGTGGTCACTAGATACTGATGATGGAGACAATGGCCAGGCAACAGATACTGATGATAGAGGAGACAAGCGGTCACCAGATACTGATGATGGAGGAGACGGGCGGTCACCAGATACTGATGATGGAGGTGACAGTCGGTCACCAGATACTGATGATGGAGCTAATGGGCGGTCACCAGATACTGATGATGGAGGTGACGGGCGGTCACCAGATACTGATGATGGAGACGACGGGCGGTCACCAGATACTGATGATGGAGGTGACGGGCGGTCACCAAATACTGATGATGGAGGTGATGGGCGGTCACCAAATACTGATGATGGATGTGACAGTCGGTCACCAGATGCTGATGATGGAGGTGACGGGTGGTCACCAGATACTGATGATGGAGGTGACGGGCGGTCACCAGATACTGATGATGGAGGTGACAGTCGGTCACCAGATACTGATGATGGAGCTAATGGGCGGTCACCAGATACTGATGATGGAGGTGACGGGCGGTCACCAGATACTGATGATGGAGACGACGGGCGGTCACCAGATACTGATGATGGAGGTGACGGGCGGTCACCAAATACTGATGATGGAGGTGATGGGCAGTCACCAAATACTGAGGATGGAGGTGACGGTCGGTCACCAGATACTGATGATGGAGGTGACGGGCGGTCACCAAATACTGATGATGGAGGTGATGGGCAGTCACCAAATACTGAGGATGGAGGTGACGGGCGGTCACCAGATACTGATGATGGAGGTGACGGGCAGTCACCATATACTGATGATGGAGGTGACGGTCGGTCACCAGATACTGATGATGGAGGTGACGGGTGGTCACGAGATACTGATGATGGAGGTGACGGGTGGTCACCAGATACTGATGATGGAGGTGACGGGCGGTCACCAGATACTGATGGGAATAACATTTCTCTTTTCCTTAGTCATTTTGCATTTTGTTAAATGATAAAAATGAACTATTAAGTCTTCTATGTATGAAGCTTTTTACTCTGCAGCATTTTTTCCACATTTGCCTAAACCCTTTGCACACAACTGTACACGAATGAATATTGTTATAAAAAGGCATAACGGATCTTTGCTAACGCTCCCGGGTAATAATCCATGAATTAAAAAAGTTATTCCGCATGCGCGATATTACACATGTGCAGAGAGGACACAACAGGGTGTGAAGACGCAGAATCAGCCCCCAGGGATCCCTGCCCTAGCGGTGACATATACCATTAAACACAAGTATTATTTTCAGCTTTTACCTGGAGATCACTTTAAAAAATTCAGGCAACAGTAAATATCCAGTATCTGTAAATGCCGGAATCCTCTTGTAATGCGGGAGTGATACGAGCCCGTCTAACACTCCTTTAAGTGCTTCCTCTTCTTGAAGTGCTTTATTCTCTTGTTTTCCTCTTTGGTGCTTCGTGAACTGTACTCATTAGGGGAATTAAAACACTGCATCAAAAAAACAAAGCCTTAAAAATCTTTAAATTAATGAGTTGCGTTAAGCTAAATTAGTTATGCAAATTTTCCAAAAATGAAACAACACCTACTATCAATTTTAAAACGCTCTTCCATATGGTCGTTAATTCAGAAAGCTTTTGTTAATCAGCCATATTGTTCAGTTCTGGAGTCATAGACTGCGGTGGAGGCAACAAAATATTTCAGTGCAATTTGTCAGGATGATCGGCACGGGTTAACCCGTTCTTGACCGGTTGCCATCATTGGGCAGTGCCTTTCAACTGCCCTACTGGATCCTAGGGGACCTTTTCATCCACTAAAATAATTTGGTGTCTTGTATTTTCACTGAACACTAGTGGTTAACGTTGCACTGGTAATGGGGGATTCCAAGAGTGGATCCATCCTGAACCTTTCATCTGAACATCGCTGACCAGAAAACCACTTCACTATGTTACCGTTCCTGCGCAGGATTGCTACGTTGCTTATTTTGGGTGAAACTATCAAAACCCAATTGCAAAGGAAGTAGTGGACGGATTTTGAGTTATTCATAGGAGTGGGTCAAGGTTGTGGGATAAAACTTTTAAGACAAAACTTTCTTTGAGGAACTCACTTATATTGTATTGAGAAGAGCTGAGAAAAGACAAGACAGAAAAAGTAATAAATATTAAAGTTTACTGATGGGAGAAGCATTACAGAAATAGTCTTTCAAAGACTGTCACAAAGTGTAAAAATAGAAGAACCAATCAGTTTTCAGATATTACAATCATACATCGCCCAATGTCACCATGATGGTGGAGAAGCATCCAAGATGTCCATTGTGCTTTCCCCAAGACCCAGTTTGTTTACTGTGGCTTGTAGTAAAGACTTAGAGAGGTCAAAACTCGATAGAAGTCAATACTAATTTCTTTACATTTCTTAAAATCTGCATCAAAAAGTTGGGTTGAGTAGTCTGGTTACCTTGACTATTCAAAAAAAGTCTTGTGCCTTGTGGAATAGGCTCCATTATAGTGTATGATCTTCCTCGAGAGTTTGGCCTCAGTCAAAGACTTGTGCAAAATACACAAATTTCCAGTGACGTGGAAAGTGTTGGTACTTTCTAAATAATGTCAAATAAGCACTGCGAATGGTCCTCTACAAGCTCTTCAGGCTTCCAAACTTTGGAAAGAGAAATTGAAGACAGCGGGTCACTTGTTGAAAAATGTTATTCCGGTTGCCCAAAGCATTCGTCTTATTTTCCTCACTGCACCCCCTGTTACTCATCTAACACCAGGAATCCAAAACTGCAGCAAAACAAGAAATAAGTTGAAAAATGTCACACAGTTAGGCCCCCCAGGGGCCAATCTAAATCTTAAACATGATTAAACTCTAACTGTCCTGAAACCTAATCTTCCGATACACCTAAATGAACATAACTACTGACAGAGATAAGAATTACATCTCGAAATTTCAGGCTTCGGACAACATTATGGGCAGCAAATCAATTTGAAAGAGTCTGGCGGAAGAACTTGAAAAAAATAAAGTTAAGAAGTTTTCAAATATTCTTTTTCTTTATTTTTTTCATTTAGGATTTTTTTTTTCCTGACGTTTCTTAGAATTCTCACTAAAAGATTTTTGATTGTCCAAAGCCTACGACTTATCCAGTATCAACAAATTAATAAAATGAGCAGATGGAACCCACCAAGCAGTTGGTTCACATTCTGACGCGCTCACCAGTTGGGTTTTCTTCTTTTTCGCTACCATGTGGACCGCCTGCTGCTCTACCTCCTGGGAGAAGGCTTCACCCGATCCCCATCATGGCTGACGAAACTCAACATTACTGAAACTGACCCGCAAGGTTCTACTTGTTTACATTCATTTCCAAATAAAACTCACTAAAATGCTTTTACCAAATACTTATATTTATAGTAATGTTAAAAAATGTAGAATTTAACTTTAACTGTAGCTTAAATGGCGAAATCACAATTATCCAGTGCATGATAAAAGCTTGCAATAATGCTCAGCGACATAAATTTGTACTCTATTATTACTAGAAATCTACATAGGGGTTCACATAAGCTGCAAACATCAATTCTCTAAGGATTCAGAAGAAGCACTGCATCCCCCCTTGCTCCAGCCAAGAGGCAGCCATGTACATTTAAGGGGGTGCTTCCCTAGATCAATGCCTATCAGGACGATCGGCAGATCACTTCTGCTTCCATTGCTGGCATATCCTGCAAACTGCAGAGCAAACGTAAATTTAGCATTGGATAGAGGCCATTCAGATGAGCGACTGACCTTGTATTATAAAAATGGCTTGGGTCTGGCAAAATGGAAGCCAATCAAAATGGAAGCCAATCAAAATGGAAGCCAAATAAGATGTCCATATGCCCTAATACGTCCTCATAGGGAATGTGAACGGGCTGTTTTCAAGACACAACTTCTTTAGATCTGAATGTATTAAAGCTTTCAGTATAGTACAAAAAAAGTTATCTGTTTTAGTTCTACAGCACTTCCATCATCATAGACAGGAGAGTGCGAAGATATCAGCGACAAAGTGGATGCAAAGACTCCTCTGAAATATAAGAGGACTCCAGTGTTATATATGGTACATGGTGGCTGGTGGGACCCTGTTACAGATTTTGCATTGGGGTCCATTAGCTTCAGGTTACCCCCATTCATGAATAAAAACATTAGGGGGTAAATGCACCCAATAAAAAACCTTCAACCATTTTTAGCTTCAAGATTTCCAAGGCAATGACACAGATTGATACACGTTCCCTCCAGCACTGCCATCACTTGAGTAGATGGAGGTAAAGTTTTCACCCACAAAAGGTGAATAAACTCATTAGACTTAGGTTGTCCACACCGGCCAATTTATGGTGCCACCGGCCGACCTTCTAAGTTGTAAGTTAAGGGATGAAGGATGAGCCATGTTGAATTTCAAAGTGCGAATCGTTAATCCTCTAGGGAGATAAGATGCTGCCAGACATTGAGCCGAGCACGCTGGTGTATGGAGAGGTGTTAGAATTCGCTATTAGATGAATATTTGTTCAGTCGACAGCTATTGACCGAACGTCCAAACATGGACTTGAATTTTCCCTAGCATTATCAATATCTATTGCTTCAACTCTGAAGGACAGAAAGATGTCTCTAAAGAGAAGATCCACTTGTAGTTATCTTCAGATATGCCAATAAAGACATGAAGATAAGACTGATGGAGTCCATGTGCGCATTCCCCACCAAGTCACAGATTAAAGGGACAATGGAGCTGTGTCAAGCACTAGTTCTATAGATTTCCTTATCTTAGCTTTTCTGACACATAGCTTCCATAAAAACACCCTGGCTGTCAGTGTGCTCCATGACATAAGCCAAAAACAGCATTATTAAAGTCAACGTGGCCCCTTGTAGATTCCAAGCAATGGAAACCTTAAACAGCGCTAAATATCTTACATGGGGCTGCAGCCAATGTTGTATTGTTCCAGCAGATCCTGGCAGCATTAATGGTCCCGAGCTCTAGCAGAAGACAACTCTGTGTGTAAAGGACTTTGGGGCCAATCCCTTATTACTTGGGTCTATTTCTTTTTGGATGATACATACAAAACTGGTTAGATCTTATTGATGTGTTCTGGGTGTAGTGATAAGAGCAAAGACAACAGCGGAATAAAAATGGACCTTCACTTGTACCATACATCAGGGTGGCCTCTTTTCTTCTGGTGGATCCAAGGAACCAAACTGTCACTGGATCACATTCCCGGGGCACATAGGTGGTTCAGTTGTTTAAATCCAAAAATCATAAATAGTTGCAAATGCAATTATGCAAAAAAAACCATAACTTTCTCAATTCTTCCCCAAAAGCTCCTTCTTTTCCATTAATATGCTACACTTCATCATTTTTTACCTTCCGTTGCTCCTGGACACATTCTCGAGTAGTTCTTTGGTGATTGAGCATGTGCAATTCCTTTTCCTTATTCGGTTGCCATATTTTCCCGTGCGGAGAAACCATGCATACGCGGCTTCCCCATTTCAAGTGCACCTGATGAGCATACGCAGAAGAAATTGTTGTGTCTCTGCCTGCTCACTCTGCCCTAAAATCAGTAAGCTGTGACATCCAGGCACGGGGGAAGTACAACCAAGAGATGGTAGTAGGGTAACTATGGTTTGTAAAAAATCTTATTATGTTTCAGAGGCAACAAAGTATTGCTGATCGGTTGGAGGTTCAGATCCAGAGACCCCACTAATCACTGAAGCCCCTGTTCTGAAGCATGCAGCTCCTTCATCATCTGCTTGTATGGATTGATGTGAAGGCTCAAGAGTAATTCTATGGGTCCATCCACCACCCGCTGCACAGAGCCATAATGGTACTATTGAGCCCCTATAGGGCTCTGCGTGTGCAGCTCGTGCAGGAGTCGCACATTGCAGAGACGTGTTTTGAGGAAACGGTGGAGATTTTTGGACATAGACGCTTATCGATCAGCAACACTTGCTGCCCCAATAGCATATAAAAAGCTTTTACATAGTTACCTTTTAAAATTTCTAATTCTATTAATATCGAAGAGCAGCTAAAAATCTCCCCACGAGACCAAAAGCATCGGTAAAAAATGCTGTTTCTCACTCTGAAATGACTTCCATTTGGGACACTCATCAGGACAAGACATGTTACCTTGTACATGACGAGAGTGGAACAAAGGATCAGAGGAAAAACGGTGCAAAGAAACTGCATGATAAAGGGGTTATTCGCTACTTCTTAATTACTAGAGTCCCTCCGATAACATGAAATAGGAGGAGACAGTAGGTAGAACGTGCTTGTAATGTACGATCCAACTATCATTATAATCATTATAATAAATAAATAGGGGTTATGATAGACAGGTGCTGGCTGATGACCTGATCGTACAACTTTATAAGTGCAATTACCGTGTGCTATTGGGTGCATGGAGGAAGTGGAGGCAGATGAACAGGAGGGAGCAGGTTATGATTAACATTTAGAAGGAGGGAACAAGGGAGAGTTAGGTTAGGGAGTTGAGGTGATTGGCTTGTCTCAAGAGAAGAATTTGTAAAGCACGCTTAAAAATGTGGGGGCTAGGCATTAATCAGATCGTCTTGGGTAGTGCATTCCAGAAAACTGGAGCAGCACGAGAGAAGTCTTGGAGATGGAGGTGTGAGATTCGAATTATGGAGGATGCTAGTCTCACATCAGTTGCAGAACGGAGAGCACAGGTAGAGTGATAGACAGAAATGAGGGATGAGATATAGGGTGGTGCTGAAATGTGGAGAGATTTGTGGGTGAGAGACATACAGGGGGGGAAATAAGTATTTGATTCTCTGCCCATTTTGCTAGTTTTCCCACCTACAAAGAATGGAGAGGTCTGTAATTTTTATCGTAGGTCACTTCACCTGTGAGGGACAGAATCTAAAAGTGAAAACCAGAAAATCACATTGTATGATTGTTACATCATTAATTTGCATTTTATTGCGTGAAATAAGTATTTGATCATCGACCAACCAGCAAGAATTCTGTCTCTCACAGACCTGTTAGTTTTTCATTAAGAAGCCTCCTACTCTGCACTCGTTACCTGTATTAATTGCACCTGTTTGAACTCATTACCTGTAGAAAAGACACCTGTCCACACACTCAATCAATCACACTCCAACCTCTCCACCATGGCCAAGACCAAAGAGCTGCCTAAGGACACCAGGGACAAAACTGTAGGACTGAACCCTGAGGAACCCCGACAGTAAGAGGAGGGGACCTAGTTACTGAACCCTGGAAACCCCAACAATAAGAGGAGGGGACCTAGGACTTTGCCCTGAGAAACCCCGACAGTAAGAGAAGGGGGCCTAGGACTGTGCCCTGATGAACCGTGACAGTAAGAGGAGGGGACCTTAAGGAATCCAGATAGTAAGGGGAAGAGAAGGGGAGGAAGATACAGTGAAGGAGCGGTCAGGGAGGTATGAGGAGAACCAAGAGAAAGCAGTTCTTTGAGGCCGGTAGAGTGGAGCATAGCGTCATTGTCAGCCAGGAGAGACACGTGACTGCACCGTTTCAGAAGGTAAATGTGTCTTTTTATTGATTGATATGCAGAACTATAGCAGTTAAGAAGGGTTTGTTCAGTAATGTCAACAAATTCAGGGACGGCCTGCTGAACTCTAGGAACTATTGGTTTTCTAGCAGATGGTGCCCAGTCACTGATATCATGCACGCAATGTATTCCCCTTTAAAACTTAAACCTGAGCTCCTAATTGCCTCCTCTTCTGCCTTCAGGCTGGCGTTACATGGCAACTACATCACAGCACAATACAAGAAAATGGAATCGCTTTGCATCTGCAACCCTAGGGTGCTGCAACTGCAGCGAATTGTAAAAAATTGGACCCAATTAGAATTTTTGCAACTAACTTGTAGCACTCGCGATACCCCAATGCAACCGCATTCACTCATATTGAGCCGCCATGTGAAGCGTGAAGATGAAAACTAAACAAAATACCATAGACGTAAAGAGGAAGGGAGATAGGGAGTGAGCCAGTGGAGGACCAGCGTGGAGCTGCGGCGCCAGGACCGGTGAGAGGCCAGATGAGTATAATATTTTTTTTAACCCCTCTATTTTCCAGAACATAATAAACGTTTTTTTTTGTTATTTTTTAACCTTAAATTCGATTTGCATCCAATAAATTCAAAACAAATCTAAATTCTCCGACGAAGTCAAGCGAGTAAAACATCCCATATAAATGCTGGACGCACGAAAAAAAAAAAAAATCATTATTTGGAATTGATTTAATACAGAAAAAAAAATAAATTGTTCCATGATGAACATGTTGGGGTTTTGGATAATTATTGCAAAAAAAAAAAAAGGAATCCCATTTTAGTAGAAAGGAGAAGCCATTACAACGAGCGACAAAGAACGAGGTAATGAGGAAATGTGACATCGGATCCCACCAGAGCCCACAATTTACCACCATTCCCCCACTCCTACGACAACTCTCTCATTGATTACATCGTTTCCATTCACTTCTCTCGGAGTTTTTAATTTTTTCATTTTATTCTTTTGCCAAGTGCAGTCGAGTGTTTGAGCGCTCGTCTCCTCCGATGCTTCATATTTCAAGATCTACAGCGTCTATTCTATGTTTTCTTTGTTCTATGGCTCACAGAGGAAAATATTAGACGCCGGTTGCAGTTTGTTATATTAATATGCAGCTATGTTTCTCCCACCTGCTGTGGCTGAAATTAAACCTTGGTGTTCGGAATGACTCCAGACTACGAGTCCAAATAACATTTTATTATTTATTCATGAAGCCTGGCTAATTTGTGGGTTTCTGCTTTTTTTTTTTTTTTTTTTTGTGGAGTGAGAAAGTAGTTGCACTCTTGATAGCGCTTACAGTTCATCGAAATGAGAGAATTTTATTTTTTTAATTTTTGGATTTTTTTTTTCTTTATTATTTTTTTTTTTTTTTTTTTTACTTGCAGTGGAAACATTAAAGTCTGGTAAGGCTCGTTCTTTTTTTTATATGGTTCTATAAGTGTGTTCTGCTGGAGATATAAAGTAACAGGAGCGATACAATAAAACGTTATCTGAAGCGGCGGGGGCGGCGGCGGCTCGCACACATGTGGCTATCCACTTAACTGAACATTTAATGGCAATTGGGCTTAAATCTGCGAGCCGCATTTCCCCAAAATGTTAGGAGTCTGGGGAAGCCGAGCTGCTACTGGAAATAATGACCATTATACCAGTAATCCCCAGTTCAAGGTGATCTTCTTCAAAGGGAAATGGTTGGGTGTTTAGTCTTAAAGGGCCAGCACTCTTTTTTTATATATAGGATTTGTATTTAGACTATTTCCACCATGTATTGTAGTTTTGATCCTGCATTTGACTTCATTAAATAATGGAACATTTTTCTGTACTGGTGATTATGAAGTTGGGCATAGTTACAGGGCCCAACTTACATTGGATAGGGCACAGCAGACATCCCTTTTAAGAATAAAATATAATGTAAAGTGAAGAAATAAATATGCCCTATGCAAATGTTTGTATCCTTAATTTTCTGCAAGCTTCATTAAAAAAAAAAGTTAATTATTCATGATAGAAATTTGATACAATATTACAACATGCTTAAAAAAAAAAAAAAAAAACCTCAATCGGTGGCAACACACATCACAACCACTGGGTGGCCACATGTGGACACACAGCAAGAACATCTCCCGACAGGGTCCTAAAGGGATGGTCTCATGTTCTTTTATGGGGAAAATTGCAAAGTGTTTGCGAAAACGAACAACTTTGTAATTTATTTATTAAAAATCCTTTCCATTTTCAAAATCGGAGGTTTTTTTTTGCATTGTTGGATATTGCTTATTGCCTCAGTTACTGGCCACCTCTGCAGTCTATCAGCGCTGGCCGAACATGCTCAATGCTTATAAACTCTTTCCAATAGATCTGGTAACTGTTGCTCTGAAGCTTGACAAGTCGCTGGCGCACACTATTAGCTACCGATCCGGCCAACATCGGTGTCACTCCACTTCTCTGATGCTGCTCAGACATAGCTGTCTGTGCAGGGCAACCAGTCTGTTGCTCCGATCTGTCAATCATGAGGAGTGCACCGCCCCCCAGGAAGCAAGAAGGCAGCAGGCAGGGGAGCAATGCGCCTCTACTTCCGAAGATGAGAATGACCCTTTAAGAAAATGGATTTTTATTGACATAGCTGGTCATCTCACGTCACTCATCCCGGGATGTGTCGAGTCGTGAGGAAAGGTAAGGAATAAGTCATTTGTAGTGCCGAATAATCAGTAGGACACAGGATAATGACTAAATAATGGAGATGAGCTAAGTGACTTAATAAAAATTTAACTTTGGTAGAATTTTTAATAATTCGTTAAACTAGGCAAGTTCCAAACAATTTGCGATCCACTCCACCTAAAATAGCCACTATGGACATTATTCACCATACAAAATATTGCATGAAGGCTCACATGAACTCATGTGCCACCAGGTGGCTTTCACCACATCACGTGCTATAACACAGCCAATCAGGAGAGATTATCATAGCCTGTATAAAAGCCATGGCAGGGAATGCAGCAGCAAAAGTATGATGAATCTGGATAGTGAGAGGACGTCACAGCTCACAGATTAGCCATAGAGAGAAAGCCATAAAACACTGAATAAACATTACAGACAGTGTGTGTCAGAAAAATAACGTGTGAGAAAAAGAGATTAGTGTGAGATATGTCTTTTAGGAAGGTAGGAGGCTTTCAAGCACTTTCAATTAGGGGAAATTAATTTGCAGTAAATTGAATTTCCTGGAAACATTAGTTGAATGTCGAATTTTAATTTCACAATGAACAGACAATATCCAAATACAGTGAGCAAATCACAGCGTGGCAGTCACAGGCCTGATGGACCGGCCATTAGTAGCCCCCCTTTCAGCAGGATATAGCCTGAAATAGGAGCTTGGCTGGGGAAGGGCTGGCAGAGCACTTGCCCCCGGTGCTGATGGACGTAGTGGCGTCATTGGCCACAGAATGAAGAGCTATATGTAAGGATATATCAGAAATGCCTCCCAGCATGTACGGGCCAGCACTGGGTCTCTGCTCCTTGGCATATAGAGATTAATATGTTGGATATATGGGCGGGCACTTCTGACGATACGAATGGGTTCTTCTCACTAAAGGGTTAATACTACACCCCCGTCATGACTGGAATAGGAGGCATATGCTTCTACTTAATGCAGCTTTCCTCCATTCCTCGGCCAAATGCGATCAAACAGATGAAACTATAGTACGGTACAGTCCATCTGTACGATAATACCGCAATGGTATCACGAAGAGATAAGAGCCAAAGACTGCGCCCACCTATATCCTCCTCCGTCACACAGATTACCTAGGAATTTTGATGGAAAACCCATTTGCCTTTTTCGGAGTTAGAGTTTATATTTCGGAATTTTATCACCCGTAGAGATGATCGGATCGATTCCACGACGAATCAAATTCATTACAAATTTATCAATAATTGTTACATTTTGGCAAATTAAAATTTTGGTGATTTGACTTACATTCTTTTGAGGGATTAAAATAAAATAAAAAAAACACTATATTCACCAGTCAGAGGCCCTCAGCAAATCTTATGAGGACTATGCCACAGCCCCCCGGCCCTCTGTTCAGTTCTTTGGTTCTTCTGGCGCTGAGGTTCATGTGGTCACATGTGGGGGTGACAGATATCATTTATATTGTACATCGCCATGAGACTCCATGGGCCTCAGTGTCAGAGGAACTGAAGACCTGCGAGGAGGAACAAAGAGAGGCATAAAGCACATGACAGGTGAGGATAAGGTGTATTTTTATTATTAAACCCTATCCTGGCCCTCGGTTTATTATATTTTGGGGTCTGCAGGGCACAATAAATACCATCAGGTCCCTAATGTCTCGTGGAAGCGCACACCTGTTAATGATCTTGGGTGGAGATGTTGGAGATTCTGATTACTCTGTTAACCCAAGTGTCCATAACTGTTTTAATGTCCATAAATTCCTATTATTTTATTCAGGACACATGCACACAGCCATAAAATGGTGCTAATATTGCGCATTTTTTACATTTTAATTGCTATATTGTGAAGGTATAAAAAAAGCATTATGTAGGATATACAGAATACAGAATGTAATGCAGGTGCCGGAATGCAACACACAGAGACACAAGGCGAAGACAGTCAGAGATGAATATATACAGTTTATATACAGATATAACAAATATTAACAAAATATGAAATCTCTCAAGGTAGTGTGGTGCACCCAATCACGGGAGTCACCACGTCAGTTCTTTAACTCTGCATATGGCCCTAGAGCAGTTATTCCCACTAGGCCGAAAGTCAATTAAATCACGTTTAGCTTCTTCCGCCCCAACCGTTCCCCTCCCAACCTGAGTACCTAAACCCAACTGGCCCCAGTACCATGAGTGAACAGTAGAAGTGACGGCCCTGTTCATGTATGCAGCTCCTCTGCTTTCACTGGAGCAACCGTCTCCCAAATCCTCTCTTCCTGGCCGTTGGAGGCAGTCTCTCAAGCCGTGGATAGGGGGGTCCAGACCTCTTCTGTATCAGGGTCCGCGAACTCACTCAGCACTGCAAGCAGGTTCCGACTCTCCTCAGTAGGCACAGCACTCAGGGCACATCCGTGAGGGATCCGGAGCTCATCCACCAGTGTCCGACTGTGGCACCTCGCAGGCCTCTGGCATAGGCCAGCTACGCGGGTCTTCTCAGCATGTAGGGAGCACGTCTGCTCCTCTCTGCTGCTTGGCGCCAAAACCCCCTCAGACTTGGCGCGCTGGCCTCTTTTACCCAGGAACTCCTTCCTGGAAGTCACCTGACTGGGTCCAGCGTCTAAATCTGCTCCCCCTTCAACTTCCCTTGTACATCTCGGTTTTGCTTGACTGTGCCTGACCAGCAGATGGCAATCTCTCTCCATCTTTGAAGCATACTGTAAGAATTCTCTTAAAGGCTCTCTTGCCTCCATTACACTTGCACAGGAGCTTCTACTGTCTGTGTCTGCCCCTGATATGGCGGCAACCCAGTAATACAGACCTATAGGACCACTCTACAAGCGGCGTGGCAATTGCTGATGAACCCGCCATCATTTCACTAACTCTAACTTTTGCATTTCCGCAAACACGAATCTTCCAATGTGCCCGAGCTGTAGCCGCACTGCTTGTCCTCACCCCAAAAGTTGTATTTCAGCCTAAAACATATTTCACCAAATCACTAGAACTGGGGCGGTTTCTATCATTGCCGTAGACTTTGAACGTTGTGTCTATCAATGCTCGACCAGCAATCCATAAAAATGACACCTGTCCCCCTTCCATTCTAGCAACCGGGGGTCGGGTTTGGAGGCCAGAAGTCACGTCCCTACTGATCTAACATTTATCACCTATCCAGTGAGGAGGCGATAACTCTTTAGCGGTGGATCAACCTTTTAATATCTTTACTTGTCATATGTTCCACCATTATTCACAAATTATAGTACAAGTCTAAAATTTGTTGTTAAAATATAATATGCCAATGCTATTAAAAATAACCTGGAATTGTCGATCCACTGGACGAAACGTTCAGGAAAAGAACTTGACACATTTACAGAATTATTAATGATATTTTTTTCTAAAAAATAAAGCTTCTAAGTCTTTAATGAAACCATCAGAGGTTCCCTCTGTGACCGGCTGGGGTCGACTATTCCACAGAATAGCTCTTATAGTAAAGAAGCCTTGTATCCTCTGGGGATTTAACCAGTCTTTCTCCTTCGAGGGGGTTTTACATGAAACAGCTTTTGACTATACTTTTTGTATCAGCCATTTATGTACTTGTACAAGTCAATCTTGTCGCCCTTTAGACGTCGCTTCTCAAGACAACTTAGATTTAATTTTTCTCATCTTTCCCCATAACTAAGCTCCTCCATACCTCTTATCAGTTCTGTGGCTCTTCTTTGTGTCTTTTTCTAACTCCAGGGCGTCCATTCTATGAACTGGTGCTCAGAACTGAACTACATATTCCAGATGGGGTCGCACTAAGGCTTTGTAATGTGGTCGTATCACGCCCCTGTCCCACGAGTCCATGCCTATTTGCGAAATTCCTATTGGACAAATTTACTCAAATCAGATTTTTAATAAATTCAGTCCAAATTAGAGAGTCACGATTGCCATCATTCTACCGTAAGGTGCTTGCACATGCGCAGATTGGGAGTTGGGTCAATGACGAGCCGAGATCTCCATCTGTGCATGCCATTTTTCTGGAGACCAAAAGGTTAATTTGAGCATATGCCATCTCCGGCGCCATTTTGCTGAAGACCGCCAGAGGTTAGTCTGAGCATGCACCGCCTCTGGCACCAATTTGCTGAAGAACGTTGCGTAATGAATGTGCACAAGCGCCGCCCACAGAAAAGGACAGAGCTAGTGCAAAATTTAAGAAAGGAGGCTGATACAAAAGTGGAGGGGCCACGGCAGAGATAAAGACCCTGCCCACAGTCCAGCCCCGATGCACAAAGAGGCTATTGCACCAAAACTTCTGCAGTGAATGAAACAAGAACCGGGCTACGGATTTTTTCACTATAAATATTCATTAAATCAATATGACAGGGCCATTATGGCCATACCTTTACTTTAACAGGTTAAATTGTGATGACAGGTTTTCGCTAAAGCCCACGTAGAGAAACAGTAGCTGGACAGGCTATTTTAAACCCTTTTCAGGCCCTAAAAACAAAAGAATTCAGAAAAGTGCCAGGTAGATGGCATTAATATTGCTGGATTTGTGCAAAATAAATCCTGAAAATTTTGAATTCAAAAGATGATAATAATAATAATAATAATAATTAATAATAAATAATAATAACTATATTATTAAAAATAATAAATTACATTATTAATACTATTATTTATGTTACACTATTAGTTACACATGTGGTCAAAATTGCTGGTACCCCTCGTTTAATGAAAGAAAAACCCACAATGGTCACAGAAATAACTTGAATCTGACAAAAGTAATAATAAATTAAAAATCTATGAAAATGAACAAATGAAGGTCAGACATTGCTTTTCTGCTTCCACAAAATTAAAAAAAAAATTAACCTCAAGAAATCGGCCTGGACAGAAATGATGGTACCCCTGAAAATAATGTGACAAAAGGGACATGTTAAATCAAGTTGTGTCCACTAATTATCATCACAGGTGTCTACAATCTTGTAATCAGTCAGTGGCCTGTATATAGGGCTACAGATACTCACTGTGCTGTATATAGGGCTACAGATACTCACTGTGCTGTATATAGAGCTACAGATACTCACTGTACTGTATATAGAGCTACAGATACTCACTGTGCTGTATATAGGACTACAGATATTCACTGTGCCTGTATATAGGACTACAGATACTCACTGTGCTGTATATAGAGCTACAGATACTTACTGTGCTGTATATAGGACTACAGATACTCACTGTAC
Source organism: Phyllobates terribilis (assembly GCF_046119375.1). Classification (NCBI taxonomy): domain Eukaryota; kingdom Metazoa; phylum Chordata; class Amphibia; order Anura; family Dendrobatidae; genus Phyllobates; species Phyllobates terribilis. Next base: position 191,511,654 of record NW_027362768.1, read on the forward strand.
TGTATATAGAGCTACAGATACTCACTGTGCTGTATATAGAGCTACAGATACTCACTGTGCTGTATATAGGACTACAGATACTTACTGTGCTGTATATAGGACTACAGATACTCACTGTACTGTATATAGAGCTACAGATACTCACTGTGCTGTATATAGGGCTACAGATACTCACTGTACTGTATATAGGACTACAGATACTCACTGTGCTGTATATAGAGCTACAGATACTCACTGTGCCTGTATATAGAGCTACAGATACTCACTGTGCTGTATATAGGGCTACAGATACTCACTGTGCTGTATATAGAGCTACAGATACTCACTGTGCTGTATATAGGGCTACAGATACTCACTGTGCTGTATATAGGACTACAGATACTCACTGTGCTGTATATAGAGCTACAGATACTCACTGTGCTGTATATAGAGCTACAGATACTCACTGTGCCTGTATATAGGGCTACAGATACTCACTGTGCTGTATATAGAGCTACAGATACTCACTGTGCTGTATATAGAGCTACAGATACTCACTGTGCCTGTATATAGGGCTACAGATACTCACTGTGCTGTATATAGAGCTACAGATACTCACTGTGCCTGTATATAGAGCTACAGATACTCACTGTGCCTGTATATAGAGCTACAGATACTCACTGTGCTGTATATAGGACTACAGATACTCACTGTACTGTATATAGAGCTACAGATACTCACTGTGCTGTATATAGAGCTACAGATACTCACTGTGCCTGTATATAGGGCTACAGATACTCACTGTGCTGTATATAGAGCTACAGATACTCACTGTGCCTGTATATAGAGCTACAGATACTCACTGTGCTGTATATAGGGCTACAGATACTCACTGTGCCTGTATATAGAGCTACAGATACTCACTGTGCTGTATATAGAGCTACAGATACTCACTGTGCCTGTATATAGAGCTACAGATACTCACTGTGCCTGTATATAGGACTACAGATACTCACTGTGCTGTATATAGAGCTACAGATACTCACTGTGCTGTATATAGAGCTACAGATACTCACTGTGCAGTATATAGGGCTACAGATACTCACTGTGCTGTATATAGAGCTACAGATACTCACTGTGCTGTATATAGAGCTACAGATACTCACTGTGCCTGTATATAGAGCTACAGATACTCACTGTGCTGTATATAGGGCTACAGATACTCACTGTGCCTGTATATAGAGCTACAGATACTCACTGTGCTGTATATAGGACTACAGATACTCACTGTGCTGTATATAGAGCTACAGATACTCACTGTGCTGTATATAGAGCTACAGATACTCACTGTGCTGTATATAGAGCTACAGATACTCACTGTGCTGTATATAGGGCTACAGATACTCACTGTGCCTGTATATAGAGCTACAGATACTCACTGTGCCTGTATATAGGACTACAGATACTCACTGTGCTGTATATAGAGCTACAGATACTCACTGTGCTGTATATAGAGCTACAGATACTCACTGTGCCTGTATATAGAGCTACAGATACTCACTGTGCTGTATATAGAGCTACAGATACTCACTGTGCTGTATATAGGGCTACAGATACTCACTGTGCCTGTATATAGAGCTACAGATACTCACTGTGCTGTATATAGGGCTACAGATACTCACTGTGCTGTTTGGTGACATGGTGTATACCACACTCAACATGGACCAGAGGAAGCGAAGGAAAGAATTGTCTCAGGAGATTAGAAAGAAAATTATAGACAAGTATGTTAAAGGGAATCTGTCACCCCCAGGGAGATATCAGACCTCCTCTATGGCCATACAGGGTATAGAAAAGTAAATCTATACTTACCTGTATGGCCCATAGTAGAGGTCTGGTTGCTGTGAAAAGTAGTTTTATCCTTTTTGTGTTCAACAGGCTTGGCGTCCAGGGGATGCCAAGCAATGCCCGCCTATCTGAATATTATTCCCCTAAATCACTGCCTATCAGCCTAGGTTCCATTTTCCCTCCCTCCCCCGCACATCACAGGGCGCTGTGACGTGCACTTTCCTTATTCACCTCCCGGCGCATGCGCAAAGCGCGGCACTTATAGACCGCGCTTTGTTTCCTCCCAGCCAGGTTTGTATGAGCACAGTGCCGCACTGCTCTATTGCACAAGTGCCGGGGAGTCACTGTGACTTCCGCTCCAGTGATCCCCGGCGCATAACAAGAAGGTTTTCTGTGGTAACTGTGTTCATACAAACCCGGCCGGGAGGAAACAATGCGCGGACTATAAGTGCCGCGCTTTGCGCATGCGCCGGGAGGTGAAGAAGGAAAGCGCACGTCACAGCACCCTGTGACATGCGGGGGAGGGAAAATGGTAACTAGACTGATAGGTGGTGATTTAGGGGAATAACAATCAGATAGGTGGGCATTGCTTGGCATCCCCCAGACGCCAAGCCTGTTGAAAACCAAAAAGATAAAACACATTTCTCTACAATCAGACCTCTACTATGGGCCATACAGGTATTTATAGATTTACTTTTCTATAACCTGTATGCCCATAGTAGAGGTCTGATAACTCCCAGGGAGGTGACAGATTCCCTTTAAAGGTAAAGGTTATAAGACCATCTCCAAGCAGCTTGATGTTCCTGTGACTACAGTTGCACATATTATTCAGAAATTTAAGATCCATGGGACTGTAGCCAACCTCCTTGGACGTGGCCACAGGAGGAAAATTGATGACAAATCAAAGAGACGGATAATACGAATGGTAAAGAAAGAGCCCAGGAAAACTTCTAAAGAGATTAAAGGTGAACTTCAAGCTCAAGGAACATCAGTGTCAGATCGCACCATCCGTCATTGTTTGATCCAAATTGGACTTCATGGGAGATGACCAAGGAGAACACCATTGTTGAAATAAAATCATAAAAAAGCCTGACTGGAATTTGCCAAACTACATATTGACAAGCCACAAAGCTTCAGGGAGAATGTCCTATGGACAGATGAGACAAAAATGGAGGCTTTTGGCAAGTCACATCAGCTCTATGTTCACAGACGGAAAAATGAAGCATATCAAGAAAAGAACACCTTCCCTACTGTGAAACATGGAGGAGGCTCTGTTATGTTCTGGGGCTGCTTTGCTGCATCTGGCACAGGGTGTCTTGAATCTGTGCAGGGTACAATGAAATCTCAAGACTATCAAGGGATTCTAGAGAGAAATGTGCTGCCCAGTGTCAGAAAGCTTGGTCTCAGTCGCAGGTCAGGGGTCTTGCAACAGGATAATGACCCAAAACACACAGCTAAAAACACCCAAGAATGGCTACGAGGAAAACATTGGACTATTCTGAAGTGGCCTTCTATGAGCCCTGACCTAAATCCTATGGAGCATCTTTGGAAAGAGCTGAAACACGGAGTCTGGAAAAGGCAACCTTCAAACACGAGACAACTGGAGCAGTTTGCTCATGAGGAGTGGCCAAAATACCTGTCGAGAGGCGCAGAAGTCTCATTGACAGTTACAGGAATCGTTTGATTGCAGTGATCGCCTCAAAAGGTTCAACAAAATATTAAGTTAAGAAGAAGAACCATCATTTCTGTCCAGGCCGATTTCATGAGTTAAGTTTTTTTTTAAATTCTGTGGAAGCAGAAAAGCAATGTCTGACTTTCATCTGTTCATTTTCATAGATTTTTAATTTATTATTACTTGTGTCAGATTCAAGTTATTTCTGTGACCATTGTGGGTTTTTCTTTCACTAAACGAGGGGTAACAACAATTTTGAACACGTGTGTATGTAGTTAATACTATTAATAATCATATAAATAACAATAACAAATATGTATTATTATTTGATAATAATTATTTATATTATGATTACTGTTATTATTATGTCTATCATTATTAAGTATAATAATACTAATAGTGTTAACAGAAATAGTAAGAATAAAAATATAATAATATAAATTATTAATACTATAGTTATTATTATTATTACTATTATTTCTAACATCGTTGGTATTATTTTTGTTATTAATTATGTAATAATAAAAATAGTAGTAGTAATAATAATGATTCTAAGAATAATAGTAATAATACTAATAATATAAACATTCATTGTGTTAATGGAAACCTTATTGATTTTCTGTTTTCTTAAGTAAAACTAGAATTAAACAATAAATTCCCAGAATCTGCCATCGCACCAGACCTTTCATTCCGATGTTTCCCCTGAGCATATTTCCTTCCCTTTCCCCTTTTTCAAATGCTTTCAAAAAGTCCAGCTCCTGTTTAACCCCGTGCCCCCGGCTCACTATTCCGCGTCCTGTCATTCATTTCTGGTTCTGGTACCTTATTTGTATTCCTTACTGCACCCCGTGGATTCCTTCTTGTTGAAACCTCGGCTAGTTGCGAACTTTGGATTTCTCTTTTAACTTTAAAACACAAGCTGCTCTTGTCCCATCTGACCTTGACGCAGCAGGACTTCACACGCTGCATTGTACCAGACAGATTTACCCGGAGACTTCTCTCTTTTTAACCTTTTTGAATTCTTCTGCTTTGTGCATTTTGCTAAATATATTTTATCTATCTAATTATCTATCCATCATAATAATAAATAATAATAATGTTATTTGTATGGTGCCAACATATTCTGCAGCACTTTACAATTAAGTGGAGGGTAGTACATTACAGAAAACCGGGAAAAGCACGAGAGAAGTCTCAGAGACAGAGGTGCGAGGTTCAGATTATAGAGGATGTTAGTCTTACGTCATTAGCGGAGAGGAGAGCACGAGTAAGGTGGTAGACAGATGAGGAGATGTAGCGAGGTGGAGTAATGTGGAGAGGATGGGTAGGGAGGCAGACCGATGAGATGTAGGGAGGTGCAGTAATATGGAGAGCACAGTTGGGGTGGAAGACAGATGAGGAGGAGATGTAGGGCGGTGCAGCATTGTGGAGAGGACGGGTAGGTGGTAGACAGATGAGAAGGAGATGTAGGGTGGTGCAGTAATGTGGAGAGCATGAGTAGGTGGTAGACAGATGAGAAGGAGATGTAGGGAGGTGCAGTAATGTGGAGAGCACAATTAGGGTGGTAGACAGATGAGGAGGAGATGTAGGGAGGTGCAGTAATGTGGAGAGCATGGGTAGGTGGTAGACAGATGAGAAGGGGATGTAGGGAGGTGCGGTAATGTGGAGACCACAGTTAGGGTGGAAGACAGATGAGGAGGAGATGTAGGGTGGTGCAGTGATGTGGAGAGCAGGTGGAGAGTAGGTGGTAGACAGATGAGGAGGAGATGTAGGGTGGTGCAGCACTGAGGAGAGGACTGGTAAGGTGGCAGACAGAGATTAGGATATGTAGGGAGGTGCGGTAATGTGGAGAGCTTTGTGGGTGAGAGAGATAAGTTTATATTGGACTCTGTAGTGAATGGGTAACCAGTGTAATGGCTGGCACAGGGTGGAGGCATTGGTGAAGTGGCTGGACAGAAATATGATCCTGGCTGTCACATTCAAGGCAGATTTGAGAGATGAGAGTTTAGTAAGAGGGAGACTGATCAGTAGAGAGTTGCAGTAGTCCAGACAAGAATGAATAAGAGCAACAGTAAGGGTTTTTGCAGTTTCAAAGGTCAGAAAAGGTCGGATTCTGGAGATGTTGTTTAGATGCAAGTGACTTGAGTGGATATAGATAATAAAGGAAAGTTCTGTGTCACATGTGACTCCAAGGCAGCGGACATGCTGCTGGGAAGTTATGGAAGAACCAGCAAAGTCAGCTGCAATATTGGGTATAAGTCCGTTAGCAGAAGAGGGAAACATAGGGTAGAATCATAGAATCATAGAATGGTAGAGTTGGAAGGGACCTCCTGGGTCATCTGGTCCAACCCCCTGCTCATCTATCTATCAATCTTTTTATGTATCTATTTATATATCTATCTAATAATCTATCTATGTATATATCTATGTTTGCATCTATTTATCTATCTAAAAGTGTATCTAATAATCTATGTATCTATCTATTCATCTACCTATATATTAATGTATCTATTAACCTAGCTAATAATCTATCTATCTATCAATCTGTCTGTCTATCTGTATATCCATCTATCTGTATGTCGGGGGATGCTTTTATGTTCTGCTTTTATGCCGCTCTGATCAGCCTGACATCTGTCAATCTAAATAATTTCAGAAAAACAATCATTGAGAAGATCCCGTCTCCTGGCCCATGCGTCACCCCTCACTGTGGCCTTCCTGTAATACAGTACACATTTTTGGATTTTTTCTTTAACTTTTAACTCTTCCAGCTCCTGATAATGATAATGATTTGCCTTACAAAGAAATTACCGTCAGTTCTGAACACTTGTAGCAATGATTCATTTTGAAACAAGACCACAACCGCCCTAATCAACATCGAATTAAAAAAAGATTTGAACAAAAATTCTCAAAGCTGGGGGCCGAGCTCCGAGTTCCAGTTGACATATTTTGTGATTAAAGGAAAACTAGTCCAAAATACATGTTAGTATATTAAAAACAGATGTTTTTGCATTTTATATATATATATATTTCGTCACTTATTTAGACCTTTCATCCATTTATATAAAAGTAAGTGCTCATTCTTGGCCATTCCCAGAGAAATTATCTATGCAGATTGGAATACCTGTCGATAATGTTACAGAATATCAGTACAATTCTGCATACTATCTGATCTACAGAAGCTCATTACTTCATTTTTAGGTCAAATATTACAGGGAATGTGTCAGGTAAGACCCTTTACAGAGGTTTCCAACATTAAAAATCTACTTTGCAGATGATACTGTAGCTTTTGCTGACTAGTCCCTGGCAGCTGATCACTCTCGTCACCATTGTGGCCAGTCACAAGTAGCAGAGGGGGGTAAACAAACTGTCTTTTGTTGCAGAGGGGCCTTTAGATCAATTTTAGTTATTAGATCCTAGAAGCCCCCTGTAAAATAGGCGAAACCCTTTGATTTAGGAGAAACTGGTCAACCAAGTGATGTATATGGAGGGCCTTCTGACTTTCCTCAGACATTTGTGATAAGAATCAAACAGCAACATTTTGTTCTCCATAGATAAGCCGCCTCTTCTCCTCATTGTAACACATGAAAGCTGGACTGGGCCAAACATTCACATGTGTAAATCAGGATAGAAACTGTTGGCTGGGGTTTGGACATCTTCACTTCTACTTCGGCCTCTCCGGTAGCTACTTGGCCGGTAGACCGCTACAACATTTAGATGGTAGGATAGATCAATCAACAGCTGATAAGACAGTATGCAAAGTCTTCATCGGTTGTATGTAGAGGTTTTGTTGTTGGTGGTATTTAAATTGTGTTTTGGAAAAATTTAAGTCCGACAATCTATTAACTATTTGAATTTTTATATTTAAGCCAAGTTATAGAGCTCAAACTTTGGAATGGAAGTGAAGTAATGTTGATTTCGAAAGAACGATCATCAGAGTTTCTAAACTCCTTAGATCTCATAGATCTCGGCCATCTGATATTTATATGAAGTTGACGATACACCACCAATATCTGTAGGCTGGATGGTCATTTGATCAGCAGATGTTCCTCGCAACACAGTGGCTCAGTGGTTAGCACTGTTGCTTTGCAGGACTGGAGTCCTTGTTTCAACATCTGGACAACATCTGCTAGGAGTTGGCATGTTCTCTCTGCTCTTGCATGGGTTTCTTTTGGTTTCAGACATATTAACAGGGAATTAGATTGCGAACTCCAATGGGGACAGAGATGATATTTTCTAAAAAGAGCTGAGGAATTAATGGCACTATATAAGTGAGCATAAATAAATCCTCCGTAAACATGGATGACAGTACATGTGTTCTTGAGGAAGAGAGGCATGTAAATTGCTATCAAGTACCACTGGAGGTGGCCTATCAGCCATGAAAGCAATGGATCAGGTGTGTATTCAACATGCTCAAACGTTTTTCATCCAAGGTCATCTGTCACAGGTCAGGTGAGAGGACCTAGGTTGGTTTGGCTTAGTTTGGTCTTAGGTGTATGAGCAATCTTGGGGATAAGTCAGATCTACACACATAATGGTTTTCCACCAAGACACATTCTTTTTATACCCGAAGCAATCACATGGGCTACATATAGTAACTGCATTGTAATTCCTCATCATTATTTTAATGCCATATGAACAAAATTATAAAGTTTCAAGAAGTTTGGGGCTTTGGAAGGACTACTCATTCTGTTTTCAGGTTGGTGGCTTTCAGTGGAGACTAGAAATGAGCGATTTTCGCTGCCCTGGTTTGGCGTTCTGTACATTCCTCCATGACAGGTGGTCTTCACTTCTGCTCCTAGGCATCCTGAGCACTTCTCATACTTACATGGGACCTAGTAAGAGACAGAGGCGCCCAGATTGCCAGGCTGAGGATGCGAACGTGGAAGTGATGACCCGGCTGCCATTGAGGATCGGACTGGACATTGTGCCAGGATAACGCAAATTCAATTTCTCATATCTGGTGGAGACCAATGTGGCCACCTCTTCAACAAGACTAGGAACTGGACTCTAAAAGACTGACGAGTAGTGTTGAGCGATACCTTCCGATATCAGGAAATATCGTATCGGATTGGATCGGGCCGATACCCAAAAAGTATCGGATATCGCCGATTCCGATACCGGAAACCAATGCAAGTCAATGGGACACAAATATCGGAATGAAAATAAACCCTTTCTTTCCTTGTAGGTTAATTCTACATGAAGTAAAACAACTAAGAATAATGTAGAATGACATGAAAAGCCGGCAATTCATCAGCGGCATTCACCGGTACCCGACAATTTAGAACAGAAAGAATAGAGCTTCACACATAGATTAGGTAGATAGAACCATGTCAGTCACATATATATGAAGTACTGTGACAGTGTTGCTTACTGTACTTGTCATTTAGTGTAAAGGATTTATTTTAAAAAATATTAGTGTTTTCGTGCACCGTCTCTTTAAGAAAGCCGGCCGGCAATTCAGCATCTGTACCCGACAATTTATAATAGACAGAATAGAGCTTCACACATAGATTAGATAGATAGAAACATGTCAGTCACATATATATGAAGTACAGTGACAGTGTTGCTTACTGTACTTGTCATTTAGTGTAAAGGATTTATTTAAAAAAATATTAGTGTTTTCATGCACCGTCTCTTTAAGAAAGCCGGCCGGCAATTCAGCAGCGGTACCCGACAATTTATAACAGACAGAATAGAGCTTCACACATAGATTAGATAGATAGAAACATGTCAGTCACATATATATGAAGTACAGTGACAGTGTTGATTACTGTACTTGTCATTTAGTGTAAAGGATTTATTTAAAAAAATATTAGTGTTTTCATGCACCGTCTCTTTAAAAAAGCCGGCCGGCAATTCAGCAGCGGTACCCGACAATTTATAACAGACAGAATAGAGCTTCACACATAGATTAGATAGATAGAAACATGTCAGTCACATATATATGAAGTACAGTGATAGTGTTGATTACTGTACTTGTCATTTAGTGTTAAAATAAAGGACTTATTTAAAAAAAAAATGGCGTGGGGTTCCCCTTAATTTTAGGCTCTAGCGGAGGTTAAGCAGACAGCTGGGGCAAATGTTTGAAGCCTGGGAAGGGGGTAATACCCACGGAGCTTCCCAGGCTACTAATATCAGCCCCCAGCTGAATACCTAGCCTTTACTAGCTATTAAAATGGGAGACCCCCCCCCAAAAAAAATAACGTGGGGTCCCCCCTAATTTAATAGCTAGCACAGGCTAGGCAGACAGCTGGGGGCTGATATTAATAGCCCAGGAAGGGTGCCATGAATATTGGCCCCCTCCCAGGCTAGAAACACCAGCAGTCAGCCGCCCCAGAAATGGCGCATCCATAGGATGCGCCAATTCTGGCACTTAGCCTCGCTCTTCCCACTGCCCTGTAGCGGTGGCAGTGGGGTAATAGGGCTGGGGTTGATGTCAGCTTATAATGCCAGATGACATCAAGCCCAGGTTAGTAATGGAGAGGCGTCTATAAGACACCCCCATTACTAACCCCATAGTCAAAGTTAAAGAAAAACACAAACACCCAGAATAAAGTCCTTTAATTGAAATAAAGACACAATCCTTTATTGTTCTAAATTAAACCATACTTACCATCACGCCCATTCCAGCTGAAGCCAACGATCTCCTGCAATAAAAGAAAAATAATAAAGCAACATCATCCTTACCTTTCCATGGTTCCCACGACAGCTTCAGCTCTGCTACATCGAGATGACAGGCTGGACCGCAGCAGAACGCTGCCATCCATCCTGTCATCCCCCAGACACTGAGAAGCGCAGGCATGCTTGCGCTCCTCAGTGTCTCTCTGTGACGGCATCCAGATGAGCCGAGGTCATGTCCAATGAACTCAGCTCACCTCATGCACGTCACTGACAGCATGGGAAAATTCTCCTGCACTCAGCGCTTCAGCGTGAGAATTCTCCCACGCTGTCAGTGACATACATGAGGTGAGGTCATGTCCAATGAACTCAGCTCACCTCATGCACGTCACTGACAGCGTGGGAAAATTCTCACGCTGAAGTGCTGAGTGCAGGAGAATTTTCCCACGCTGTCAGTGACGCACATGAGGTGAGCTGAGTTCATTGGACATGACCTCGGCTCATCTGGATGCCGTCACAGCCAGACACTGAGGAGTGGAAGTATGCCTGCGCTTCTCAGTGTCTGCGGGGTGACAGGCTGGATGGCAGCGTTCTGCTGCGGTCCAGCCTGTCATCTCGATGTAGCAGAGCTGAAGCTGTCGTGGGAACCATGGAAAGGTAAGGATGAGGTTGCTTTATTATTTTACTTTTATTGCAGGAGATCGTTGGCTTCAGCTGGAATGGGCGTGATGGTAAGTATGGTTTAATTTAGAACAATAAAGAATTGTGTGTTTATTTCAATTACAGGACTTTATTCTGGGTGTTGTGTTTTTTTAAATACTTTACTAGAAATTCATGGTGGTCATGTCTAATATTGGCGTGACCCCATGAATTTCGGGCTTAGGGCCAGCTGATAATGCCAAGCTGGCCTTAACCCCTTTATTACCCAGTGAGCCACCGCACCAGGGCCCTGGATGAGTTGGGTACAGCGCCAGAAGATGGCGCTTCTATGAACGCGCCATTTTCTGGGGCGGCTGCGGACTGCAATTTGCAGCGGGGGTGGCCCAGAAAGCTTGGGTCTCCCTGCGCTGCGGATTCCAGCCCCCAGCTGCCTAGTTGTATCTGGCTGAGCACAAAAATAGGGCGAAGCCCCACGCATTTTTTTTTTTAATTATTTCATGAAATTCATGGAATAATTAAGAAAAAAAGGGCTTCCCTATATTGTTGTGTCCGGCTAGGTACAAATAGGCAGCTGGTGGTTGGGGGCAGCCCGTTCCTGCCTGCTGTACCTGACTGGACACAAATATAGTGCGAAGCCCCACATAATTTTTTTTTAATTATTTCATGAATTTCATGAAATAATTAAAAAAAACAAAACGTGGAGCTTCTCCCTATTTTTGTGTCCAGCCAGGTACAACTAGGCGGCTGGGGGATGGAATCTGCAGCGCAGGGAGGCCCAAGCTTTCTGCCCCCCCGCTGAAAATTGCAGTCTGCAGCCGCCCCGGAAAATGGCGCGTTCATAGAAGCTGGATGCTGTACCTGGCTGGCATACAAAAATATGGCGAAGCCCACGTCAAAAGTTTTGGGAAAAATTAATTAAAAAATAAATAATAATTTAGGGACTGCATCTTTATTAACTCCTCAAATGTCATTTAGTGTTAAAATAAAGGATTTATTTAAAAAAAAAATGGCGTGGGATCCCCCATAATTTTAGTCTCTAGCGGAGGTTAAGCAGACGGCTGGGGCAGATGTTTGAAGCCTGGGAAGGGGGTAAAACCCACGGAGCTTCCCAGGCTACTAATATCAGCCCCCAGCTGAATACCTAGCCTTTACTAGCTATTAAAATGGGGGACCCCCTATTTTAATGACGTGGGGTCCCCCCTATTTTAATAGCTAGCAAAGGCTAGGCAGACAGCTGGGGGCTGATATTAATAGCCCAGGAAGGGTGCCATGAATAATGGCCCCCTCCCAGGCTAGAAACACCAGCCGTCAGCCGCCCCAGAAATGGCGCATCCATAGGATGCGCCAATTCTGGCACTTAGCCTCGCTCTTCCACGCTGCCCTGGTGCGGTGGCAGGGGGTAATAGTGGTGGGGTTCATGTCAGCGCCAGCTGCCATGAAGCCCAGGTTAGTAATGATGGGTGTCTATAAGACACCCCCATTACTAACCTACAAAGTGTTAAAAAGAAAAAACACACACTACACCCAGAAAAAAATAATTTATTTGAAATAAAACACACAATTTTATTTAATTCTTAGTTTACTAAAAATAATAGTTACCTGTCCACGTTCCTGCGCTGATCTCCCATGCACAACTGTCACATCTGGAGATGGTGACAGCTGTCATGGCTGCTGTAAGCTCACGCTGCCGGGAACACGTCCGCTCCCGGCAGCGGGAGCCACTGACTGAGGTCACCGGAGTGCATTCAGGCAGCGCAGCTCCGGAGACCTCCTTTACGGCAGTGCTGTACCGTGGGAATTTCTCAAGATACAGCAGGGCCGTAAAGGAGCTAACCGGAGCAGCGCTGCCTGAACTCCGGTGAACCCTTACGGCCCCGTCATTCTAGCGGCGGCAGCGGTTCAGAGCGGTCACATTCTATGTGGCTGCTCTGAACTGGAGATCTTCGTGGGACACTCGTGGACTACTACGGAGGGGTAAGGATAAGGTTGTGGTTTATTATTTTATATTTTATTACAGGAGATCGATGGCTTCGGGGAATTAGGTGTCTAGGTGAGTATAGGTGTAGTTTTTTATTTTTTACTTTATTTTAGGTGGCGATCGGCGGGGACAGGTAATGTATGAACTAATTTCTTTTAGGTAACCACTGGCCACCAATGACATGTATCTAACATTTATTGGGGACACAGTAGGGCAATTTAAATAGCAGGATCAGGCTGATGGGAACTACTGCTCCCATCGAGCTGATCCTGCTGGCAGGAGTGGACGGGGGACAGACATAGGCCGATGGGAGTAGTAGTGTCACATCGGCCTATGTCTGCCTGCACGCACAGACACCGCGCACACCCGCACAAACATCGCACACACCCTCAGACACACCCCGCACACACACACCCCGCACACACACCCCGCACACACACCCGCACACACACTAATCATGACGGGTCTGGGAGGTGAGGCTGACCTGTGCGGCCGTGGGAAAGTTCATGTGAGTTCATGCAGTCAAGCATGAACTCACATGAACCCTCTGAGGGCACCGCGGCGACTTCAAATGAACAGCTGATCGGCATCACCTGATACCTCAGCTGTTCATTTGAAATAACCAGCGGGAAAGCGCAGCACAGAACGGGAAAGCCGGCGGTGAAGTCTTTTCACTGCCGGCTTCCCCGCCCGGGTCCTTCGCTCCTTGGTGCTGCGCTCCCCGCCCGGTCCTAATTTACGATCGGGATGGGAGGTGGCGAGGGGAGCGGAGGATCGGGGTGGGAGGCTGCGGGGAAGCAGTATGGGGCTGTGTGATTGTTTAAAAGCCGGCGGCTTTTTACCGCGCGCCGGCTTTTAAACAATCAGGAGAATTCTCCCCCGCTGGGATGGCATTCTGATGACAGGCTGGATCGCGCTGCCATCCAACTTGTCATCCTTCACAGACACTGCAGAGCGCAGGCATTATGGGAACTTCCGATTCCGGTATCCGATATTGTAAAAGTATCGGAATTAAGTATCGGAATTCCGATACCGCGAATATCGGCCGATACCCGATATTACAGTATCGGAATGCTCAACACTACTGACGAGTCCTTAATGTGTTCCCTAAATAATCTTTGGGAAAAAAATAATGCATTTATTAAACTTTTATGATGTACTCAGATAAACATCATCATTTGAGATACAAAAAATAAGATATTTCCCCATCTGGAAAACATATGACTATTAATGAATGTTACAATCAAGTATATGAAAAGTGACTAATTAGGTTCTGACGTGAGTGTTGTGAATGGAACGAGTAATGAGATAGTAGTGTGGAAGATGCAGGTTAATCTAGCATATGCCGCTTCCCACACTCCTTTAATGAGACAGCAGGATTCACTGGTGAAAACAGCAGGACAGGAGTGTTGTACAAGCTGAAATCTGGTTAGTTTAGAAATTGCAAATTACTTAATTCTGTCAGCAGTCAATCAACCATCAGCTATTTTAAGTGTCGGCAATGAGCGTGTCATTCCTGACAGTCTCTCTACACAGAATGTCTATTTCAATCCCGAGCGTGTCCACCATACGGGCAATTGCCGTAAGGTACAGAAAGAGAAGTGGCGCTGGGTCAGCATAGGCCATAGGATTCTCTCTGTCCACTAGAAATGGAGTAACACCAAGTGGGATTATAATATATATTTTGTTCTATGTATCATAGACAAAGGGGGGTAGATAGAACTGGGCGCTAGAGATAAGCGAAATTGGCAAAATTGGATTCACCAAATAAGCTCAAATGCAGCTGATAAATTTGGCTTCCATCAAATTTTTTTGGTAAATTGCTGGTAAAAACTGTTTATTATGCACTCAGGTTTCTCCAGACTCCAAAAGTTAAGAAAAAAATAATTATTCTTCACCTATCCCTCCTCACCTGTCCTGCTGCCGCCACTCCCCACCTAGTTCTCCTCTGGCTCACATTCTCCCTCCAGCTCCAGGCTTCTCCTCTATATTATTCACTCTTCGGTGCCTCCATCCTCCCCTAGTCCTGATGCAACGTTGTGACGTCACTCGAACTTCTAGAGGTGATAAAGAGTGAAGAGCGGGAGGAAGCGAGCTCGGAGGACGAGAGCAGCTGCAACGCCAGGCCAGGTGACGGGCAAAGACAATACGAAGAGTTTTGTTTTTTTATTTTAATGGCCCATTCTGTCTCTCTCAGTTGGTAGGCTGATTTTAGGTAGTCAAGGTGCAAAAGAGTTCAGATTCTGGCAAATATGGAATTTTGAGGAAATTCTAAGCGAGTTTGATTCACCTTAAATCGATTCACAGATCTCTACTGGGCGCTCCTCTTCTGTCATATGAACGGCTTGACATCAAACATCACCACATTTTAGGGTCTCTTTTATGGCAGCAATACTCTGAGCCCCCAAAGTTGTCCTGATTCAGACAAATGGGTCCACTCCTATCTGTACTTAGTTTTAGTTAAGAGCAACAACACCTTAAAGAGACAAGATAGTAAAACCCTCAAAAACATGGGGGGTGGCCACATAGACACCTCCCAACACAGTACCGCAAAATCAAGAATTAGTTTCTTCTTTTTTAACGCTGCTCATCTTCTACACATCTCCGAGACAAGAACAAAAATAAAGACAAATCTGTCAATCACAGAAGAACCCTAAGGAGATCTAAGTTTAGTTAAGTAAGATCATGCGGGGTCCATATGTTGCAGCCATAATATGTCGATATCATGTTTGCATAGATCCAGCTCCGGCCCAGCTAGCGAAATCATACATTTTACACTTAGTCTCAATTCCTAAACTGTGATTTATATTTATTAAGATTTTTTTCTTGCATGTCCTGTACGTTATGTAGATGGAGCCACGGGGTGTTTTGTAAAATAACATAATGATATTTGTCAGTGGGTGTAGCTCCGAGGCTCCGGATGATAAACAGCTAAAGGCTAATATGGTAAGATGTCTGTATCCCAGCCTGGTCCTAATTATTTACTTACATATACATAATTAGATCAGTGTGTTACATTCACAGAATTGTGACATTCGTATTTGTGACATCGCACTGACAAGGTGCTAAGAATAATCCCGTAATCCTGTAAAGATCTCCATATGGTGCGGTGCACAGGTCATGATTCGGGGATGTGCATTGCATTATCTACGTGTTATTAGAAATAGAAGCGTTTGTGAGGACGTCCGTACCTCTAAGATGCCTCAATCCTCTTTGTTCTATATGAGATGATGAGCTGGAAATCCAACTGAGATATTGATTTCCTGCAGCTAAGCGAAATTTTGAAAAATGAGCAACATGAGCATTTATAGTTTACATATTGAACAAAATGTATCAGCTTACTGCCATTCACGGCAAGTTTTTTTGCGGAGGTCCTTAATCTATCAACTGCAGCACTGGCAGCCACCACCGCTGCAACAGAGCACTGATAGGAGGAGTGACCCAGGCGCACAACACCCGTTACTCCCCTGTCCCCCCTGCAGCACCGTCTCTATTTCCTTCCCTTATGTCTATCCTGGGGAGGCTGCACCCAGCCTGAGCATTAAGGCAGCAGTGCACACTGCCGCCATGTGCTTTCCTATAAGCAAACCTCACTTCACAGATGGTTCTGCATCAACCATATGTCTGATGATCCACTCAGTGCTGTCCAGCCACCAACTCAGGTCTGCTATTCCTTGTACTGTCTGCACACTCAACTCTGCTTTCGAGCAGGGTTGTCAACCATCCAGAAATTCCAGGATAATCCATAAAAATTGAGCACTTTTTTGCCCTGTTCATAAGAAAAATGTAAGGCATCCATGCTTTTTTTAAGCTTATACAGATTATTTTGACTGTAATTATCATCATTTCACAGTTTGCAGTGAATGCAGCTGATGTCTACATATCAGAATTATCAGCTGTAGACATTTAGCACTTGTAATCATAATGATTTATTATGGTTTTCCAATATATCCATAAAATATATTGTCTGTCCCTGATTTTATTATATGCTGTCCCAAAAAAGTAAAAAGATAAGTTGGCAATCCTGCTATCGAAGTAAGTGATAACCAACTCATCTCTGCTATTCCTGGTGCTGTTCTTACCCTAAAGGTTGCCATTAATGTACCTGACAACAAGCTCATGCATGCTGTTCGTCTTGTGGCCAACAACTACAGTTCTGTTGTTTGTGTGCTACATCACTCCTGCAATAAGGTGTTTGATTGCTTAGTCAACACTGCTTTTACTATGCTGTCTGCACATTTGGCTCTGCTACGTCTAATACTTCCAACTCTGCTGATTTACCTGACATCCTGCATATCCAGCTCTACTGGTCCTCATTGCTCCACCTGCCATCCGGCAAGTCAATCAATACCTCCGGTCCATGCTGCATCAATACCTCCGGTCCGTGCTGCATCAATACCTCCGGTCCGTGCTGCACCAATACCTCCGGTCCATGCTGCATCAATACCTCCGGTCCGTGCTGCATCAATACCTCCGGTCCGTGCTGCATCAATACCTCCGGTCCATGCTGCATCAATACCTCCGGTCCGTGCTGCATCAATACCTCCGGTCCGTGCTGCATCAATACCTCCGGTCCGTGCTGCATCAATACCTCCGGTCCGTGCTGCATCAATACCTCCGGTCCGTGCTGCATCAATACCTCCGGTCCGTGCTGCATCAATACCTCCGGTCCGTGCTGCATCAATACCTCCGGTCCGTGCTGCATCAATACCTCCGGTCCGTGCTGCATCAATACCTCCGGTCCGTGCTGCATCAATACCTCCGGTCCGTGCTGCATCAATACCTCCGGTCCGTGCTGCATCAATACCTCCGGTCCGTGCTGCATCAATACCTCCGGTCCGTGCTGCATCAATACCTCCGGTCCGTGCTGCATCAATACCTCCGGTCCATGCTGCATCAATACCTCCAGTCCGTGCTGCATCAATACCTCTGCTCCGTGCTGCTCAACTTGATCTACTGCTTCTATCTCAACAAGTGAACCCATTAACAACTTCATAGACACCAAAGCAACAATGGCTGCCACTCAGCACCATCACCTCAATACTTATTCATTGAGCCCTAGTTGTTTCCTTTTGTGGTGCTACATGGTCTGACATTTAGGACGTTCATGAGAACTCTTCCATCGAACAAATACATTTATAGAAAATAAAAGGAAGATGTAGATTAGACTGTAGAAATTGGTACATAACGCAGGTAAATACCAGGGACATGAATCTGCAGAATATAAAACTGTTAATCTGACAATTAAACAAAAAAAAATGGCAAGATGGTAAAACTGAAATGTAAATGAAGCATTATACAGTGTCCACTTACATCATTGTGGCTTTTTTTTGTAATGAGTAAATATGCCAGATACTTCTGAATGAACAAAAAAGCTCTAAATTAATCTGGTAAATGGACATACTTTTCCTAAATAACCCTAAACAATATTGTGTTAAAATATAAAAATGTAGCAAAAAATAAAGCAGTGAGGTATTACGTACTTATTTTCGTTGATCTACATTAGTAGCCTTAAACTACAACTCCCAGCATGCCTTGACAGCGGCAACCCTACGGGTTGAAGTTGTAGTGCCACAGGTTGGAGGCTAATAAAACGTCAAATTTAAGCAATAGGAATGCTAAAAATATCAGGTACTATCTCACAGAAGTGATTTCCGGAGTTTAGAAGAAGCTGCACACGAGAGATAACTTGCGTCTCGCATTTTTCACCACTTTTCCTCTATTCAAGCTCTGTGTCTAATTTTCAGTTGTCTCTGAGCTGGTGGGTGGAGACGAGCTGCTATGTTGTCTCCCATATAAAGCACACGCTGACATGGGAGCTCTCCTGTCTCTATGTTCAAATGTCCAGAATCATCAACAGCAAGAAGGACATCATACAGCAGTACTGAGCAGTGTAGCTGTGAATCCACACTGGAGTGGGATAAAACACTTGCTAGAAAACAGCAGCAGCTTGGAGACACTTTAGATCAATACTGAGCAGTGGAGAAGTAAAACACTTTCTATTAAGCATCATCAATATCTCTGTGCCTCAGCCTATGTCACTTTGATCCTTCCCCTCTCATCTGATCCCTTGGTGAGATAGCAGTCTTTCTTCTCTGGAACATGATGGATTTTACGGGTTTTCTGACTAAATGATGAGTCCAGGAGGCAGGGGCATTTGTTAGATTGCAGTAGGACAGGTGGATCCTCAAAGCCCTTGCTCTAAATGAGCAGTTGTGATGCAGCAGAGACAGATAATGTTGATACAGCCGGGCTGCTCAGTTGGATCTACTGTGTATTGAGACTAGATGGCAGCTGGAGGAGTAGAATAATAGTCCACCATGAATCCAGAAACTCAGCATAGGGAGACTGATGAAGCAGAGCTGAGGTAATAGTACCCCACAAGAGATTTAGTGATGAGGTAGAGCAGAATATGTCATGGAGTTCTATGCGGAGTCAGTAAATAGTATAGCAGAACCTAGTGATGTAGTAGAGCTGGGTATTCCGGGATGCTCAATGCAGAGATGATCAATAGAATGGAGCAATGTAGAACTGCCCAGGTTGCTTCATTTAGATATGTTTAGGTGAGTAGCAGAGCCCAGCAATGTAGCAGAACTATGTATGTCTGTGTATGAGCAGAGATGAGCATTGTAGCAGAGTCCAGCGATGTAACAGATCCGGGTAAGTCAGCCGGCTTAATGTAGATATGTTTAACAGACTTGAGCTATGTAGCAGAGTCCAGCGATGTAGCGGAGATGTGAATGTCACACTGTAGAAAGGATAAGCAGTATGAAAATCCTGAGTAGTGGCAAGAAGGCTAACTACTTGAATGCTTCCGAGTCGCCACTTGAGCTGGCCTAAAAGGTCTTAGAATGCTTGACCTCATAGATTATCATTGTAAAACAACACGCAGAAAAGAAGAAGAACCGAGATCTCGCCGATGGACCCAAAGATGCCATTACCAATATTTTTCCTTTAAGATATATTACAAAGTTTCTTATTTTTCTTTGTACTATTGATTTAAGTTTTTTTGAAATAACATTGACCATTTACCTAAGTTCAAAAAGACATCAGTTATGGAGTCCATTGCCTACTGGAAAAAAAAGTGCTGCCCGAAAGTAAGACATTCCGAAACAAAGCGGCAGCAGAAACAGCTTCAAGGTGGATTCATTAGCAATTTACATAATTAATCTGTGCAGCTTGTGAGCTAATTTTCTTATTTTAGGGTTTTATTTACTTATTTTGAGTTTTGAGCATTAATATTCCAAAGGAAGGGGAGCTAGCGGCTGTGAAGGCGATGCATAACCCCTTCACGAAACATATAAACAAAAAGAAACGGCTCATTATCAGCTGATTTCATAGTGTTATTGTGATAATGTAATCAGAGTACAAATTAATA
This sequence comes from Phyllobates terribilis, assembly GCF_046119375.1. Lineage (NCBI taxonomy): Eukaryota > Metazoa > Chordata > Amphibia > Anura > Dendrobatidae > Phyllobates > Phyllobates terribilis. Next base: position 191,531,781 of record NW_027362768.1, read on the forward strand.
ATTTGCATATTATTCGTTTACTTACCACTCTGGGGATTTGGAGAACATTGCCATTTCCAGCTACTTGCATCTTTTATTTAGGATTTGCATTGTCTGCAGCCGTTGTGAATTACTACTAATAAACTTAGCAATTAAGCATCATGCATTTGTTTCCACCAGTTGTATCATTCCTGCACAGTTAGGTCTGTAGATTGCTGAGGCTCATGCAAAATAGAAGCAAAGTTGTTATTTTTTATTCTGTTCTAATTATTATGATTGTTGTTTTACTATGTTACTATAATTGTTATTATTATAGTTATGTTATTATCATTATTTTCATCTTCATTCTTACGAGGGGTGCCCATTGGGACAGCCCTTTTCCATGCATAATGTTAGAGGGGGGCACATACACATGAGATAGCGGTTGGCTGAGCATTTGTTCTGCGGACAGCGATCTCTCCCGACTCCCCTTATACATAAGTGCTCAGCTCCACTGGGAAAGGAAAGAAAGGAGAAAGCTGCTGCCAGTCACCTCTGACAGAGGCTCATCTCCCCTGAAAAGAAGAATCAGGCATTGGAATTTCAGCTACTTGATCTATTTCTTCTCCAAATCATCTGTCAGGGCAGAGTCTGGAGAATTCCTTAAACATGAGACGGTTGGTTGTTTGGCCAATTTCCATCTTCTTGCTAGGAGAATCCTGAAGGCTCCGTCAGCATCTGACATTTTTGCCAACTTTAGATGAGCAGATCCGGCAAACTTCAAATTTGCCTGTTCTCGTGGTTTTTCTTCGGAAATTCGATGTGTAGGGAAGCATAATAATCATAATAAGTAAAAAATTAAGAAAATATACTTATGCTCACTTCACTGTTTGCCTCTTTGGCTACTCCACCTACTCTCTGCTTGCTGTCTGGTCCTCCATGCCTTCGTCGCATTGCATATCCGGCGGTCACACTAGGACGCGAGCAGGCTTCAGAGTTAAACAGAGCCTGTCAGCAGGACTTTTCGCTATAAAGTAAAAGTATAACCAAAGTGAAACAATTACACTGATTAAATTAATACCTTTGTCGAAGGAATCTGATCAGTGGTTCTTTTCTAATCATGATTTTAACTTTTCTTGTCATGATGTCTTCAGTGCACTGGGGCGGGCCTGGGGAGGTTGGGTCTTCTTCCGCTCCGGCCCTTCGTGATTATTCAGTGACCTGCATCCGTTTTGAAATTTTCCGCCGCCATCATTGAGTGGGCTGAGTGTGCACAGTGTGAGATTTCACGTCTGGTCTTCAATAAAATGGAGCCGGAGTCGGCGAATTCGCAGATCGAGATCTCAGTGTTCTGCGCATGCACCGAATTCAGCACCATTTTATTGAACACCCGGAGATCAAATGTGGAATCTCACACTGGGCACACGCCGCCTACCCAATGATGGTGACAAAGCGCAAAAAATTTTAAAAATTGAGGCAGGCGGAGTGGCCGGAGTAGAAGAAGACCCAATGAACAAAAGTTAATTTTAATAAAAAGATCTTGGAATGATATAACTTCCACAATTGGATGTGTTTAGATACAATGTCCCTGTGCTGAGATAATCTTATACATGTGCCCCTGCTGTGTACTGTGTAATGGCTGTGTCTGACCGTGCAGGAACATGGTCTGATCATACCACATCTCCTGGGCAGGGGAGGAAGCAAAAAACTTTTCGATGTCTGTTTTTAAACAATGTTTTACTTCAAAGAAAGAATCAGCTGTGACCCCGGCTGTAATGTCTGTATACTCTCCTGCGTCCTCCCCTGCTGTCCTGTCTGTATACTCTTTTGCTTCCCCCCCTGCCCAAGAGCTGTGGTATGATCAGACCATGTTCCTGCACGGTCAGACACGGCCATTACACAGTACACAGCAGGGGCACATTTATAAGATTATCTCAGCACAGGAACATTTAATTTAAATACATCAAACTGTAGAAATTATTATTATTCCAAGATCTATTGATTAAAATAAACTTTTATCTGTAGGAAAACCCCTTTAAGGTAGGTAATGTAAAAGCTCCAAAAGATGGATAGTGGTGACCCAGCATTAATTTGGCAATTCTTCATTTTAATATAGGCTTGGTTTACTGTACTTCTGGAATTGTCTGGTTATTTTTAGCATTATTATCTTGAATAATCAGAACACAATAAAAATGAACTTAAAAGTTACAAAAAATGGAAAAAAAAGTCCCAATAAAAGTCCAAAACTTCATACATATAAAGTTTCTTTATCAAATTGTCATTGGAGCTGGACATGTGTTTGATCAGAAGACCCACAATGAACTCCACAATAAATGAAATGAAAAAGCAAAATCAGGGCCACTTAGCACTATCACTGTCTGAATGGTGTCATAAGAAGCTCACAGGCCACCGGCTTTTGCATTACTACTTGTTCCGGTAAGTTGTTCTGTAAAGGACATATTAATATTCATGCTATCCAAGTGTAAAGGGCATATTGATACTCATGCTATAGCAACTCCATTTTGTCTGCTTGCTTTAAAATCATGTTATTATACTCCTTGCATAACATACTTTCTTTCCTTCTTTTCACATGCAACTTTCCCACACTAACCTTTTCTCTCAGGAACATTCTATGAGACACCCTGCTCCTGTTATCTAGCTAGTCTGATGTACAGTACAGACCAAAAGTTTGGACACACCTTCTCATGTAAAGATTTTTCTGTATTTTCATGACTATGAAAATTGTACATTCACAGGGCTATTTGACCAAGAAGGAGAGTGATGGGGTGCTACGCCAGATGACCTGGCCTCCACAGTCACCAGACCTGAACCCAATCGAGATGGTTTGGGGTGAGCTGGACCGCAGAGTGAAGGCAAAAGGGCCAACAAGTGCTAAGCATCTCTGGGAACTCCTTCAAGATTGTTGGAAGACCATTTCCGGTGACTACCTCTTGAAGCTCATCAAGAGAATGCCAAGAGTGTGCAAAGCAGTTGACGCGCCCCTTGGGCCTGTGCTGTGGTGCAGCGTTGCGCACGCGGGGAATACCCGGAGCCGGATCTGTTGGGAGTAGTAGTCCTCGTGGCGGTGACCCGGTCCGTGCCCAGGGTGTCAAACTAAATGGCAGTCTTTAGCAGTAGATGTTAGAATGTTCGACTACGCCACCCGTTGAATGCGGTCATGAGACCGCCGCTGCAGGGCAGACCGCTGAGGCTGGTGATACGGTTGTGCAGCGGGGATGGTATAACCCCCAACGGGAGGGGTATGGCCTCAGGGCAGCGGATGTGGATGATGAAACACTCAGAGACGGTGCAGTGTAGTTCAGGGTCTTTACTGGTGGCAAAGGTAGACCCTCCCGGAGTACTGGCTAGCGATCGGGGCCTGGTCAGTCTGTGAGCAGATGGAATCTCCCCTGGCCAGGTGGAGTTGTAGGCCTCCCCAACTAATTGTACTCTTCTGGCTACCTTGCTAGAGGCTGATAAAAGTAGCCCACGTCCCTGAGTGTACCGTGTGGTGCTCACCCGTATGGCCGGTGACTCGGGGCCTTCTGGTAGCTTCCGCTCCACGACGGCGGTGCTGGTCCCTTGCGTGTGACCGTGCCTTCGGGTTTCTTGGCCAGAGGACCTGAAATCCCCTGCCGGGCGGTTTCTGCTGCTGGGTAAGGATTAGTCCCCACAGCCTCGGACTCCGGGTCCGGTAAGAACTCTTCAATCAGGGCGAGCTCTACAGCTTCCAGCCCCTGACCTCTTTTAGCACAGCTCCCACAGAGCTCCTGATCTTTCTTTCCCTAAAGCTGCTCCTCTCCAGACCAGACTATGTCTCTGTCTGGGACTCCTCTTCTTCTCTCTAACCCTGCCTCAGCCCTAGTTTTATATAGGGGAAGTTCTTCCCCTCCCAGGACTGGGCAGGAGGTGTGGCATGCATAGGATTCCTGACCAGGAGACCTCCCACCTGCTCACAGACGTAATATTGCTATTACTGTGGAAACCAGACCCCTGGGGTGCCACACAGTCATCAAAGCAAAAGGTGGCTACTTTGAAGAACCTAGAATATAAGACATATTTTCAGTTGTTTCACACTTTTTTGTTAAGTATATAATTCCACATGTGGTAATTCATAGTTTTGATGCCTTCAGTGTGAATTTACAATTTTCATAGTCATGAAAATACAGAAAATTCTTTAAATGAGAAGGTGTGTCCAAACTTTTGGTCTGTACTGTATGACTTTGTAAATTTCCATCATGCGCCGAACTAATGATGATATATGACCATATGTGTATTTCCGTAATAATTGTACTAACATTGGTTTAAGCCGGTAGTATGGCTGTAGGTGATTGGCTATTGATATACTCAAAACAATATAAAATGGTAAGTAGAAATAAACGAGATTAGAGATTCTCTGAATCCTCCCATACAGAGCACTGCCTCCGTTTGGTTTTCCGTTGGATTGCGCAATCAACATAATAATTTGGCACTCACTTGGTCAACCGTGAAGTGACGTTGATGCCCTCCCTCAACAGTTCTAATCAGGCAGCTTCCATTAGGATAGATGTTGGATTATGGCTTTACACAGATTTTCTCCAAATAAACAATGTGATTCTCTATAAATCGGAGTAGCCAAAACATAGTGTAAGAACAATAACAAATTTATATTTGAGAGCACAATTATCATACCACAAGGAGAGGATATTAAGAGCATCAATATAATCCATTTTCGGGAAAAAAAGACATATTTTCAGCATTTTGCTGTCCGGGGTTTCACTCTTTAAGCTTCATCTAGGACTATGTGGGGTAGTGTATGACTTTATGACATCATTCAGACTGTGATAATGGTGAGCTGCCTTAATTTCACTTTCTGGTTTGGTGAACCTTTATGGCCGTTATAGTCAAATATTAATTATTATTTCTGCCCTTGAGCAGTAAATACATCATATTTTGGAGCAGGTTAGTGCAAATTGTTGCACTAAGGGCTTAATTCATCATTGCATTGACATTTATTGGGTCAAAATGATCAAAATGGTGCATATAGTTCATGAATTTTACAGAAATTCAAAAAATGCTTTTTCGGCCTTTATTATTGCATTATGCCTGTTTTTTTCGTTGTTTTTAGTGTTTTATTCTTTTTTCTTGTTTCTGCCAAACTCATTTTTCCATTTGCACTTTTTTTAAAAAGTTATTTTATGTGTTCATCTGGGTTTTTTTTAGTTTGCCACTGCGGGTGAAGGTTACGATTTTCAGATGTTTTCAGATGTACTTTTTGAAAAGTCTCAAATTTTGTTGCGAGTGCTACAGTCCCCCCCCCCCAGAGTTATTTCATGTTCAAATGGAATTTCTCCTCTTTTTTCTTATATTTTAGTGGAAGAAGAGACTTTTTTTCACACAAAAATTGCAAAACAAGTTTAAGACAAAAATAAAGAGAATTTTTCATTTAGCGCCAAATTCTTAGAAAGCGTGCAACAATTTAATGAATTTAGCACAAAAAAAGTCAGTGAATACCCCAAGACGAAAAAAAGAGAAAAGAAGAGGGACTTAAAAAAATTGCACATGATAAATCTGGCCTCAAAAGTGACTTAAAACGTCCCACAAATGATGAATCAGGCCCTTTATTTTTGTCAGTAACCCGTGTTGTGACTTTTAACGCAAAATCTCTCATGTTCCGCTATAATATTGCAAAAATTGCATAAAACTCAAGATGAACATAAAATCCGGGCCAGATGACCCTGGAGGTCCCTTCCAACTCCAACATTCTATGATTCTATTTCGATGGTTTAGTGAATCCCGCAGTGAGCAGGAGGTTGGATCAGATGACCCTAGAGGTCCCCTCCAACTGTAACATTCTATGATTCTATTTTGATGGTTTAGTGAATCCTGCAGTGAGCAGGAGGTTGGATCAGATGACCCTAGAGGTCCCTTCCAACTCCAACATTCTATGATTCTATTTCAATGGTTTAGTGAATCCTGCAGTGAGCAGGAGGTTGGATCAGATGACCCTAGAGGTACCCTCCAACTGTAACATTCTATGATTCTATTTCAATGGTTTAGTGAATCCTGAAGTGAGCAGGAGGTTGGATCAGATGACCCTGGAGGACCCTTCCAACTCCAACATTCTATGATTCTATTTCGATGGTTTAGTGACTCCTGCAATGAGCAGGACTTTGGACCAGATGACCCTGGAGGTCCTCTCCAACTGTAACATTCTATGATTCTTCTATGATTCTATCCCTCCAGGATGAAACACTGGAGTACATTTGCGCCAAATTCTGCCACTTTTTGAATAGTTATAAATGATGAATTGGGTAAGAATATGTGAACAATATACTTCACCCACAACGGTGAAATAAAAAAACGGACAATCACTTAAAAAGTGACTTTAAAATGGTGCAAATGAAATCATGAATATGGTGAAAAAAAAGGCGCAAAACAGTAAAAATTCAACTATAAAAAGGCACAAATGCAATAACGAATTCAGGGTTTTGTTTTAGTGCTGAGGATACTACAGCTAAGATGCCATGGAGAAGTTAGCTAGGTACTGTAGAATACATAATTTAGTATATGTAAGAAAAAATAAGGAAAAATGTGAAGGTAAAGTCAGCCGCACACATTGGATGGCTGACGGTCGACATCGTTCAGCCAGCAGCCATCTCAGTTGGCTCTCCCATAAACAGAAGCGCTCCTGTAATTTCTATGAGAACCAGAGGCTACTTGTAGACACCATTGGCTATTATGGAGTCCATTGGGTCTCTGTCATATTGTTTGTCATTTTATTGGAAAATGCTTTGCTATTTTTTCCAGTAATTTGCTGGGAATGAAATAAGCTTCTGACATTGATTAGTGATTTGATGGCAGCCAGTGAGTCATCTTCATAGAAGAAGCCAAAGAGACTTGTCTGGTCAAGAACGTTCATGTATGTCCACCTTTAGCTATTTGGGCTACTATGTTATCATTCTGCTTCCCTACATTGGTTACAGTCAACACAGGTCTTTCTTTACTTCTACTCAAGAGCAGCCAAGAATTTGGAAGGATCTTATTTCTGTGCTCTGGTATTTAACAGGGAGAAATGCAAATTTCTACATCTGGGCAAGAAAAACTAAAATGACATCTACAGAATGGGAGGAATAGAACTAAGCAACAGCACGTGTGAAAAAGACTTATGTATACTAATAGATCACAGACTGCACAGGAGTCAACAGTGTGATGGAGCAGCAAAAAAAAGGAAAACATTTATTAAGAGAAGCATAGAGTCTATATCACATGAAGGAATTATCCCCCTCTACTCCTCCTTGGTCAGACCTCATCTGGATACTGTGTCCAGTTCTGGGCACCACATTTTAAAAAAAGACACAGAAAAACTGGAGCAAGTTCAGAAAAGAGAAAAAAAATCCAGCTTCCAGGATGTAAAATCTTCTTTCTTTATTTAATCCAATTAAAATAGAGACAATGGTACAACCACTGGGGGAGGTGTGAGGGGAAAGGAAAAAGACAGCACACTAGACGCGTTTCGAGCACATGCTCTTAAACTCTGGGATTTTTTTCTCCTCTACATTGTGTGCTGTGTCTGGCAGAGACACCATCTGTGCTTTGTACCACGAACTGGAGTCTTCAAATAAGGGTGAGCTTAATTACAACTTGTTTTACAAGTTCAGAGAAGACCTACCAGGATGGTGAGCGGTCTGCAAACTATGTCAGACTATGTCGGTTAAAGGATCTGGGAATGTTTCGCTGGAAAAAAGAAACCTAAGAGGAGACTTAATAGCTGTCTCAAAATATCTGAAGGGCTGTCACAGTGTAGAGGGATCATCCTTATTCTCATTTGCACATGGAAACCTGAGAAGCAATGGGATGAAACTGAAAGGGAGAAGATACAGATTAGATATTAGAAAACACTTTTTGACAGTGAGGTGATCAATGAGTGGAACAGGCGGCCACGAGAGGTGGTGAGGTCTCCTTCAATGGACGTCTTCACATAGAGGCTGGACAGACACCTGTCTGAGATGGTTTACTGATTCCTGCACTGAGCGGGGGGGTGGACACGAGGACCCTGGAGGTCCCTTCGAACTCTAACATTCTAGGATTCTTCTAAGAGTCGTAGGAAAACTTGAGTTGGGAGAATATTAGACCGAATCATCACAATGATGAGGGTCCTGCTTTGATCTTTTGCTTCCTTACCTCCCCTCCTTAATATATGCTCCAGAGTGTGGTGTATACCTGTATTCCATATGGATATTCTGTGTGTGTATAGGTAGGCATCATTAGAGGTTCGAGAAGTGGATGGAGCTCAGATGTTGAATTCCGCCCAGGAGTCTCCAGTTTTTCTCTTAGCGAAATATGGATCGGCGTTAAACTCAATTTCCCTCCCGGCAAATTTTTGAGCCTCATGTGCTCATCACCCAGAGCGGGAAAAAAATCCAATGATAACTTTTTTCAAATATAAACTTTTTATAACTAAACCTCATACAAGTTCATCAAAGTTGAAAAGAGAAAGTGAGTGCAAAAAAAGCTAACGCTGGAGATTACCGCTCGACAAATACCGATTAAAAATTGAAGGCGCCCCATAAAATAGCAGCGAAATTTCTATCCACAAGTTTATTTCTCTTTCTTATTTAATATTTAGTAAGTGTTCTCTTATTCGATCTTGTGATCTGGAAGCAAAATACGCTTAAAAATTCTTCTCCCATATGCTCTTTCCTTCAAACCGTTGTTTTTTAATGTTGCAGATTTTTCGCTTTTTGCTGTCAGAGTCCAGTTTACGTGGCCCGGGGTCTTTCGTTTAGTCTCCTGCAGAGTCTAATTAGTCATGCGTCCTAAGGGGAGACTGGTTTGTTTGTGCCAATTCCCCTGCTTGAGGCTGAGAATTTGGAATCTGGAGACGGGGGGGGCTACATGTGAAGATTGAAAGTCTAATGGTATGCCTTCATTACAATTCTCAGCCGCGCTCTCTGCATATTTTAGTCCTTTTCCAACAAATATCATTCGGTTCTGTGTTTTAAATCGTTAACAAAAATTGATTCTTCCAAGTGTTAAATAAAAATTACAATTTCGGCTCAGTTCTTCCTCCAGAAATGAGCACATTGGCCTCGTATTTCAATATCTTTCCTTCCTTATTATAAACCTGTTAAGTGCTGAGGTGGGGTTAAAAAATAATTTTTTTAAGACTTCCCACTGATCCCGCCAAGTGAAAGCCAATCTTTGAAAAAGTGTCAGAAGCCGGGATTATTACGTTTATTAAAATGAGGCTTATGAATAAGGAAAAGTTAAACAGCTCTGTCACATCCCATTGGCGTAAAGTTGACGGTCAGCACTTGTCAGCATTGCTCCCGAACAGGAGAGAACAATTATGTGAAAGCGGCTGGGTGGATACAATTTGTATTATTTGTTATAAGTAGTGTTGAGCATTCCGATACTGAAATATCGGGTATCGGCCGATATTCACTGTATCGGAATTCCGATACTTAATTCCGATACTTTTATAATATCGAATACCGGAATCGGAAGTTCCCATAATGCCTGCGCTCTGCAGTGTCTGTGAAGGATGACAAGCTGGATGGCAGCGCTCAGCTGCGATCCAGCTTGTCATCAGAATGCCATCCCAGCGTGGGAGAATTCTCCTGACTGTTTAAAAGCCGGCGCGCGGTAAAAAGCCGCCGGCTTTTAAACAATCACGCAGCCCCATACTGCTTCCCCGCAGCCTCCCACCCCGATCCTCCGCTCCCCTCGCCACCTCCAATCCCAATCGTAAATTAGGACCGGGCGGGGAGTGCAGCACCAAGGAGCGAAGGACCCGGGCGGGGAAGCCGGCAGTGAAAAGACTTCACCGCCGGCTTTCCCGTTCTGTGCTGCGCTTTCCCGCCGGTTATTTCAAATGAACAGCTGAGGTATCAGGTGATGCCGATCAGCTGTTAATTTGAAGTAGCCGCGGTGCCCTCAGAGGGTTCATGTGAGTTCATGCTTGACTGCATGAACTCACATCAACTTTCCCACGGCCGCACAGGTCAGCCACTCCTCCCAAACCCGTCATGATTAGTGTGTGCGGGGTGTGTGTGTGTGCGGGGTGTGTGTGTGTTCGGGTGTGTGTGTGTGTGCGGGTGTGTGTGCGGGGTGTGTGTGTGCGGGGTGTCTGTGCGTGCAGGCAGACATAGGCCGATGTGACACTACTACTCCCATCGGCCTATGTCTGTCCCCCGTCCACTCCTGCCAGCAGGATCAGCTCGATGGGAGCAGTAGTTCCCATCAGCCTGATCCTGCTATTTAAATTGCCCTACTGTGTCCCCAATAAATTTTAAATACATGTCATTGGTGGCCAGTGGTTACCTAAAAGAAATTAGTTCATACATTACCTGTCCCCGCCGATCGGCACCTAAAATAAAGTAAAAAATAAAAAACTACACCTATACTCACCTAGACACCTAATTCCCCGAAGCCATCGATCTCCTGTAATAAAATATAAAATAATAAACCACAACCTTATCCTTACCCCTCCGTAGCAGTCCACGAGTGTCCCACGAAGATCTCCAGTTCAGAGCAGCCACATAGAATGTGACCGCTCTGAACCGCTGCCGCCGCTAGAATGACGGGGCCGTAAGGGTTCACCGGAGTTCAGGCAGCGCTGCTCCGGTTAGCTCCTTTACGGCACTGCTGTATCGTGAGAAATTCCCACGGTACAGCACTGCCGTAAAGGAGGTCTCCGGAGCTGCGCTGCCTGAATGCACTCCGGTGACCTCAGTCAGTGGCTCCCGCTGCCGGGAGCGGACGTGTTCCCGGCAGCGTGAGCTTACAGCAGCCATGCACAGCTGTCACCATCTCCAGATGTGACAGCTGTGCATGGGAGATGAGCGCAGGAACGTGGACAGGTAACTATTTTTTTTTTAGTAAACTAAGAATTAAATAAAATGGTGTTTTATTTCAAATAAATTTTTTTTTTCTGGGTGTAGTGTGTTTTTTCTTTTTAACACTTTGTAGGTTAGTAATGGGGGTGTCATATAGACGGCCATCATTACTAACCTGGGCTTCATGGCAGCTGGCGCTGACATGAACCCCACCACTATTACCCCCTGCCACCGCACCAGGGCAGCGTGGAAGAGCGAGGCTAAGTGCCAGAATTGGCGCATCCTATGGATGCGCCATTTCTGGGGCGGCTGACGGCTGGTGTTTCTAGCCTGGGAGGGGGCCAATATTCATGGCACCCTTCCTGAGCTATTAATATCAGCCCCCAGCTGTCTGCCTAGCCTTTGCTAGCTATTAAAATAGGGGGGACCCCATGTCATTTTTTTTGGGGGGGTCCCCCATTTTAATAGCTAGTAAAGGCTAGGTATTCAGCTGGGGGCTGATATTAGTAGCCTGGGAAGCTCCGTGGGTTTTACCCCCTTCCCAGGCTTCAAACATCTGCCCCAGCCGTCTGCTTAACCTCCGCTAGAGACTAAAATTAGCGGGGCCCCCACGTCATTTTTTTTGGGGGGGTCCTCCATTTTAATAGCTAGTAAAGGCTAGGTATTCAGCTGGGGGCTGATATTAGTAGCCTGGGAAGCTCCGTGGGTATTACCCCCTTCCCAGGCTTCAAACATCTGCCCCAGCTGTCTGCTTAACCTCCGCTAGAGACTAAAATTATGGGGGATCCCACGCCATTTTTTTTTAAAATAAATCCTTTATTTTAACACTAAATGACATTTGAGGACTTAATAAAGATGCAGTCCCTAAATTATTATTTATTTTTTAATAAATTTTTCCCAAAACTTTTGACGTGGGCTTCGCCATATTTTTGTATGCCAGCCAGGTACAGCATCCAGCTTCTATGAACGCGCCATTTTCCGGGGCGGCCGCGGACTGCAATTTTCAGCGGGGGGGGGGGGCAGAAAGCTTGGGCCTCCCTGCGCTGCAGATTCCATCCCCCAGCTGCCTAGTTATACCTGGCTGGACACAAAAATAGGGAGAAGCTCCACGTTTTTTTTTTTTTAATTATTTCATGAAATTCATGGAATAATTAAGAAAAAAAGGGCTTCCCTATATTGTTGTGTCCGGCTAGGTACAAATAGGCAGCTGGTGGTTGGGGGCAGCCCGTTCCTGCCTGCTGTACCTGGCTGGACACAAATATAGTGTGAAGCCCCACGTCAATTTTTTTTTAATTATTTCAGGAAATTCATGAAATAATTAAAAAAAAAAATGTGTGGCGCTTCGCCCTATTTTTGTGTCCAGCCAGGTACAACTAGGCAGCTGGGGGCTGGAATCTGCAGCGCAGGGAGACCCAAGCTTTCTGGGCCCCACCCGCTGCAAATTGCAGTCCGCAGCCGCCCCGGAAAATGGCGCGTTCATAGAAGCGCCATCTTCTGGCGCTGTACCCAACTCATCCAGGGCCCTGGTGCGGTGGCTCACTGGGTAATAAAGGGGTTAAGGCCAGCTTGGCATTATCAGCTGGCCCTAAGCCCGAAATTCATGGGGTCACGCCAATATTAGACATGACCGCCATGAATTTCTAGTAAAGTATTTAAAAAAAACACAAACACCCAGAAAAAAGTCCTTTAATTGAAATAAAGACACAATTCTTTATTGTTCTAAATTAAACCATACTTACCGCCACGCCCATTCCAGCTGAAGCAAACGATCTCCTGCAATAAAAGTAAAATAATAAAGCAACCTCATCCTTACCTTTCCATGGTTCCCAGGACAGCTTCAGCTCTGCTACATCGAGATGACAGGCTGGACCGCAGCAGAACGCTACCATCCAGCCTGTCATCCCGCGGACACTGAGAAGCGCAGGCATGCTTGCGCTCCTCAGTGTCTCTCTGTGACGTCATCCAGATGAGCCGAGGTCATGTCCAATGAACTCAGCTCACCTCATGCACGTCACTGACAGCGTGGGAAAATTCTCCTGCACTCAGCGCTTCAGCGTGAGAATTCTCCCACGCTGTCAGTGACGTGCATGAGGTGCGCCGAGTTCATTGGACATGACCTCACCTCATGCACGTCACTGACAGCGTGGGAAAATTCTCACGCTGAAGCGCTGAGTGCAGGAGAATTCTCCCACGCTGTCAGTGACGTACATGAGGTGAGCCGAGTTCATTGTCGGCTCATCTGGATGCCGTCACAGCCAGACACTGAGGAGTGGAAGTATGCCTGCGCTTCTCAGTGTCTGCGGCATGACAGGCTGGATGGCAGCGTTCTGCTGCGGTCCAGCCTGTCATCTCGATGTAGCAGAGCTGGAGCCGTCGTGGGAGCCATGGAAAGGTAAGGATGAGGTTGCTTTATTATTTTTCTTTTATTGCAGGAGATCGTTGGCTTCAGCTGGAATGGGCGTGATGGTAAGTATGGTTTAATTTAGAACAATAAAGAATTGTGTGTTTATTTCAATTAAAGGACTTTTTTCTGGGTGTTTGTGTTTTTTTTAAATACTTTACTAGAAATTCATGGTGGTCATGTCTAATATTGGCGTGACCCCATGAATTTCTGGCTTAGGGCCAGCTGATAATGCCAAGCTGGCCTTAACCCCTTTATTACCCAGTGAGCCACCGCACCAGGGCCCTGGATGAGTTGGGTACAGCGCCAGAAGATGGCGCTTCTATGAATGCGCCATTTTCCGGGGCGGCTGCGGACTGCAATTTGCAGCGGGTGGGGTCCAGAAAGCTTGGGCCTCCCTGCGCTGCAGATTCCAGCCCCCAGCTGCCTAGTTGTACCTGGCTGGACACAAAAATAGGGCGAAGCTCCACGTTTTTTTTTTTTAAATTCATGAAATTCATGGAATAATTAAGAAAAAAAGGGCTTCCCTATATTGTTGTGTCCGGCCAGGTACAAATAGGCAGCTGGTGGTTGGGGGCAGCCCGTTCCTGCCTGCTGTACCTGACTGGACACAAATATAGGGCGAAGCCCCACGTCAATTTTTTTTAAATCATTTCAGGAAATTCATGAAATAATTAAAAAAAATTGATGTGGGGCTTCGCCCTATATTTGTGTCCAGTCAGGTACAGCAGGCAGGAACGGGCTGCCCCCAACCACCAGCTGCCTATTTGTACCTGGTTGGACACAACAATATAGGGAAGCCCTTTTTTTCTTAATTATTTCATGAATTTCATGAAATAATTAAAAAAAAAAAAAATACGTGAAGCTTCTCCCTATTTTTGTGTCCAGCCAGGTACAACTAGGCAGCTGGGGGATGGAATCTGCAGCGCAGGGAGGCCCAAGCTTTCTGCCCCCCGCTGAAAATTGCAGTCCGCAGCCACCCCGGAAAATGGCTGGATGCTGTACCTGGCTGGCATACAAAAATATGGCGAAGCCCACGTCAAAAGTTTTGGGAAAAATTAATTAAAAAATAAATAATAATTTAGGGACTGCATCTTTATTAACTCCTCAAATGTCATTTAGTGTTAAAATAAAGGATTTATTTTAAAAAAAATTGACGTGGGGCTTCGCCCTATATTTGTGTCCAGCCAGGTACAGCAGGCAGGAATGGGCTGCCCCCAACCACCAGCTGCCTATTTGTACCTGGTTGGACACAACAATATAGGGAAGGCCTTTTTTTCTTAATTATTCCATGAATTGCATGAAATAATTAAAAAAAAAAAATGCGTGGGGCTTCGCCCTATTTTTGTGCCCAGCCAGGTACAACTAGGCAGCTGGGAGCTGGAATCCGCAGCGCAGGGAGGCCCAAGCTTTCTGGGCCACCCCCGCTGCAAATTGCAGTCCGCAGCCGCCCCAGAAAATGGCGCGTTCATAGAAGCGCCATCTTCTGGCGCTGTACCCAACTCATCCAGGGCCCTGGTGCGGTGGCTCACTGGGTAATAAAGGGGTTAAGGCCAGCTTGGCATTATCAGCTGGCCCTAAGCCCAAAATTCATGGGGTCACGCCAATATTAGACATGACCACCATGAATTTCTAGTAAAGTATTTAAAAAAACACAACACCCAGAAAAAAGTCCTTTAATTGAAATAAACACACAATTCTTTATTGTTCTAAATTAAACCATACTTACCACCACGCCCATTCCAGCTGAAGCCAACGATCTCCTGCAATAAAAGTAAAATAATAAAGCAACATCATCCTTACCTTTCCATGGTTCCCACGACAGCTTCAGCTCTGCTACATCGAGATGACAGGCTGGACCGCAGCAGAACGCTGCCATCCATCCTGTCATCCCGCAGACACTGAGAAGCGCAGGCATGCTTCCACTCCTCAGTGTCTGGCTGTGACGGCATCCAGATGAGCCGAGGTCATGTCCAATGAACTCAGCTCACCTCATGTACGTCACTGACAGCGTGGGAAAATTCTCCTGCACTCAGCGCTTCAGCGTGAGAATTTTCCCACGCTGTCAGTGACGTGCATGAGGTGAGCTGAGTTCATTGGACATGACCTCACCTCATGTATGTCACTGACAGCGTGGGAGAATTCTCACGCTGAAGCGCTGAGTGCAGGAGAATTTTCCCACGCTGTCAGTGACGTGCATGAGGTGAGCTGAGTTCATTGGACATGAACTCGGCTCATCTGGATGACGTCACAGAGAGACACTGAGGAGCGCAAGCATGCCTGCGCTTCTCAGTGTCTGCGGGATGACAGGCTGGATGGCAGCTTTCTGCTGCGGTCCAGCCTGTCATCTCGATGTAGCAGAGCTGGAGCTGTCCTGGGAACCATCGAAAGGTAAGGATGAGGTTGCTTTATTATTTTTCTTTTATTGCAGGAGATCGTTGGCTTCAGCTGGAATGGGCGTGATGGTAAGTATGGTTTAATTTAGAACAATAAAGAATTGTGTCTTTATTTCAATTAAAGGACTTTATTCTGGGTGTTTGTGTTTTCTTTTAACTTTGACTATGGGGTTAGTAATGGGGGTGTCTTATAGACGCCTCTCCATTACTAACCTGGGCTTGATGTCAGCTGGCATTATAAGCTGACATCAACCCCAACCCTATTACCCCCTGCCACCGCACCAGGGCAGCGTGGAAGAGCGAGGCTAAGTGCCAGAATTGGCGCATCCTATGGATGCGCCATTTCTGGGGCGGCTGACGGCTGGTGTTTCTAGCCTGGGAGGGGGCCAATATTCATGGCACCCTTCCTGGGCTATTAATATCAGCCCCCAGCTGTCTGCCTAGCCTGTGCTAGCTATTAAATTAGGGGGGACCCCACGTTATTTTTTGGGGGGGGTTCCCCCATTTTAATAGCTAGTAAAGGCTATGTATTCAGCTGGGGGCTGATATTAGCAGCCTGGGAAGCTCCGTGGGTATTACCCCCTTCCCAGGCTTCAAACATTTGCCCCAGCTGTCTGCTTAACCTCCGCTAGAGCCTAAAATTAAGGGGAACCCCACGCCAATTTTTTTTTAAATAAATCCTTTATTTTAACACTACATGACAAGTACAGTAATCAACACTATCACTGTACTTCATATATATGTGACTGACATGTTTCGATCTATCTAATCTATGTGTGATTCTCTATTCCTTCTATTCTAAATTGTCGGGTACAGATGCTGAATTGCCGGCCGGCTTTCTTAAAGAGACGGTGCATGAAAACACTATTATTTTTTTAAATAAATCCTTTACACTAAATGACAAGTACAGTAAGCAACACAGTCACTGTACTTCATATATATGTGACTGACATGTTTCTATCTATCTAATCTATGTGTGAAGCTCTATTCTTTCTGTTGTAAATTGTCGGGTACCGGTGTATGCCGCTGATGAATTGCCGGCTTTTCATGTCATTCTACATTATTCTTAGTTGTTTTACTTCATGTAGAATTAACCTACAAGGAAAGAAAGGGTTTATTTTCATTCCGATATTTGTGTCCCATTGACTTGCATTGGTTTCTGGTATCGGAATCGGCGATATCCGATACTTTTTGGGTATCGGCCCGATCCAATCCGATACGATATTTCCTGATATCGGAAGGTATCGCTCAACACTAGTTATAAGTAATCAAATTTACAATTATTAAAAGGGTTATCAAGATGGCTTTGATTCTTTGCAGAAACAGTGCCACTCTTGTTTAGAGGCCGTTTCTGGTACTGCAGATTTAATGATGACTAAGGCTCTTTTGCAATACTAGACATATCGTTTCGACAAAGAAAAAAGACTTTCTAAAAAAAAAAAATGTTTCTAATAGATCACAGCTTTAAAGTCACTGGTTTATAAATGCAACTATAGAAATACATTTTCTTATAAAGCATAAAATATACAAAAAAATAGAGATGTTTTAACTATTATCCTTTTGCTATTTACCATATAACATGCAATTATGTTTTTTTTCTATTTTGGGTGTAAATTTTTTGCATTTTTTTATTTATTTATTTGATATTAAAGCAATTTTGTATTAATGAATGTATTGATGATAATAAATCATTCATGGGGGCATCTAGAGCCATCTTCGGTGTAAGCAGTAAATATCATCTATTTCAACCATTGGAAGGATGCGTGATCCCAATGGAGGGATTCTCTACATAGAGGCCAGTCATGACACCATTATGGGGTCACAGAGATGAAGACCCCAAAATGGAACGGACCTCTGGATTCTGACTTCTCCACTTTATCCTCTTCAGCCTTTTCTTCTTCCCGTTCCGAGTCTTCCAGTGTAGCTGCTTGACGAGACCTGACGTGGCCACATGGGTCGTGACACTTGTCATTAATGTCAATGACATGAGTCATGCCTCACGTGACAGCCTAGTCATTGGCAGCACCAGGAGTCTTGAAACAAGAAGATGGCTGGGGAATAACGACCA
The DNA here is from genome assembly GCF_046119375.1 of Phyllobates terribilis. NCBI lineage: Eukaryota > Metazoa > Chordata > Amphibia > Anura > Dendrobatidae > Phyllobates > Phyllobates terribilis. The sequence goes on from NW_027362768.1 coordinate 191,549,424, forward strand.
TAGGACCAGATCGGGAGCCGCGGTGGTGCTCGTAAGAGACGAGCCACGAAGAGATGAATTTAATAGTCCATTATTTTTTTACCCTTTCCCAAAATATTAATTTTTCTCCTGAATCTATCCAATGCTAATCAACTGTCCCCACCTGAGTTGCGTAAACCTTCCAAAATGGAAATTTAGGAGATTCACTCAACACTAATGGTGATAATGGTTGCACTTAAAGTGAGAGTGGATGCTGGACTTTATATGTCAATTACAAAACTTAAAGTTCATGCTTTAAAGGGGTTGTCTGGTTGATAAAAATCCCCTTTCAGTAACCCTATTAGGCGATTAAGAGATAACGAAGTATATCCAACATCTACAGAGGTTTTTTTCTTCCTTTTCTTTCCTCTTGTTTGGAGATTTCCTAAAATGAGTAGGGTGAGATGAGCAGCTTTGGAAACATACAAATTTTCTCTTGCTCCTCTGCCTTTGTGGTGGGCATAACCCAAAAGATTTTTTTTTTTTTTTTTTACAAAGCTGGGTATCTCGCAACATTCATCTTAAAGTACCTCAAGCCAATAAGAAATATAAGTAAAGTCACATCTGTAGGGTTTCAACTACAGGGAACAGAGAGATGCAGTTGTACCCAGGACCTTGAGATTGTGAGGTCCATAGGTTACCCTGTTTTGTATCTTTGCATTGGACTCCAGAAGCTTTGTGTCATGTTGTGGCAGGTCCAATGTCCTAACATTGTGGCGGGATTATGGTGTGGTGGCCATGAAGTCCTGCTGTTCAGAGGTTTATTTCCATCTTAGCACGTTATCATCTCTCCATAGAATGGAGAGGTCCATCAATCATTGAGAGCTCTGACAAGCCTTGATTGAATAGAGGAATTGCAGTGCATATATAAAACCAACAGGAATCTCTCCGGTGGTCTAAGGGACCTCAGGAGATAGTAGAGTGCTGCACTCGGGTATCTTCATCAGTCCCATACAGAAAGAACGAGGCAGTGATGGACGTGTGCCACTACCTCTCCATTCAAGTAAGATACTTCAGAACCCCTTTGTCTGAATGATTTAATGGGGGTCCCAGTGGTGGAACTTTCCCTGATTAACACCTATTATCACCTATTCTGTGGGAATAACTCTTTTACTTAACTATTTTTTCTCTAGCTTGGACCCTTCAATATGCAGTCAGGTTTCTTCCATCGCCATCATGTTAGGACTTTCCTCTCTTCAGCTAATTAAGGGGTTAAAAACCATTTAGACACAGAATATAAATGCCTGTCGGTTTTGGATGTGAAGTGACTGAGCAGGTGGACCAACATCCACCCAAAGGCTGTTATACATGGTTGATACATGGAGAGCTTTCATCTAGCCCGTAGCTATGTGGCATCGGTAAGAGCTTGGAAGGGTTTCAAATGGAGACCGAAGAAGCAGAGGTGGAAGACAACGGCATTCAATTATCCATAATAGGCTGAGACTGCGGCACTAAGCACCTGTGACTGTCGGGAAGGACCACCTATCATTGTGCAGAAGCGAAAATCACAAAAAAGTTAGGATATTTCTCTCTACTGACTTATAAGCTCCTGCAATTGTAGCATCAAAAGTGAGAAATCACAGGACAAGCCTTATCGTGGTGGACATAGTGCAAATCCTACCAGAGAGGGGTGTCATTATAGGGATAGAGACCCTGGTGCTTAAGAGGTCAAACAGTTTCTTTGCCCTAAATGAAGACACTAGCAGTATAAATGCTACATGGCAGGTGAGGGGGATACTTACCTGGCGGGGGGGATACATTAATCACTAGGGTGGTTTGCTCCAGAAAGGTTACCTAGTTGGTTGTGGGTCCTATTCTGATGTATGGGGGATTAATTCTGGGCCTTTGGATAAGATCAACTGCAGTATCTTTCTAGTCGGTGGCCAATCTAGGGCCATTGATGTGGGTTGATACATTAATGCATGCTGGGTGACTTATATAGTCATCTGGTCAGGCCACCCTAATCCCAAGACCAAAGTGCAGAGGTGCTCCAGGAGTGGTGTCCTTGGGGGGCTATATCTCACTGGATGTGGGACCTCACATGAGCTTTAGACACATTTGCTCAGAACTTCACACTTTTCAGCACACACTCTTATTCTGACCTTTTGGCTAAGATGAGGACTTTTTACATTTCCCAGTGGAAGGTCCAGGGAGCATTATGCTGAATCACTGTCGCTATTATTTTGACTGCTTCAGTGTGTCACCATCTTTATGTGTGTCTTTATCAGGGTGCAGTTCTCTTCTGGGCTCCCACCTGGTCAGTTTAGGGGGGAAATATGAGGCCATCACGTCTGCTCCACCCATGCAAATCGCTGGCTCTCCTCCGAGGTTCCTCCTAGTTCTGTAGGAATCGCAGCCCAGGTGATTGCTCGGAACACGACCAGTTCTTCTTAAGCTTGGCTGAGGGGAGGCCATTGATCCTTGACTCTTGCTTTGACCTTCTGATCTAGAGCGATGGGGAAAGATTTATTGAAGACCTTTCTCTTTTCGGAGTAGCAGCTATAGACCGCAATTTTGCACTTTTTTATGACAATGTTTACTTTTTTTAAGATGGAGAGCACAAGCTCAGGTTTTTATGAAAACATGGTAGGAGAGGGGCCTAAAAGCTTCAGCTTACTCCTGTTATCCAGTGGATACATTTGTTCACTTTGTTCCATTTGTTCATTTTTCAAAAACTTCTGATATGTCACTGTACCACAGGTGCCGGAATGCAACGCACAGAGACACAAGGCGGGAACAGTCAAGGGTTGATATAACCATTTTATATGTAGAACAATTATTATGAAAGGGGGTTAGTAACAAGGGTAATAAACAATAACTTGAAATAACAATAAGTATTTTCAGTAAATAACAGTAAAGTTCTTTGCAAGAATGTGATGCGCCCAGTTGTGGGAGTCACCACGTGAGTTCTTTTTATATGGCGCTAGCAGGGGTCACCGGTTATTCTCCCTAGGCTGCAAGTTTCTTCCGGATAAAGTCTATCAGATCCTGTTTAGCCTCCCACTCACCAACCGGCCCCCTCTCAACCTGAAATCCTAATCCCAACTGTCCCGGTACAGTAAGTGAAAGTTGGAAGTGACGGCCCTGTTCACTTGTGCCGGTCCTCTGCTACTGCTGGTGCGTCTCTCCTGTCGCAGTCTTCTCTCAGCTCTTCTTGGCTTGACCGTCGATGGTAGTCTCTCACGGTCAATCCGAAGGTAAGGAGATCCAGACCTCGGCCTTTGAGAGGTGACATCAGGTTCCAGGATCTTACTCAGTGCAGAGCGCAGGTCCCGACTCTCATCAACCTGCGCAGAACTTGGGACACTTCTGTAAGGAATCCGGAGCTTATCAGGTGGTGTCTGGCTCTTGTGTGACACAGGCCCCCGGCTGAGGCCTGTCGCGCTGGGTTCTGAAGTACCTCTGGAGCACATTTGCTCCAGTCTGCCTGTGTCTTGCAGCGCTGGACTTTTATATCCAGGAAATCCTTCCTGGAGGTCACCTGATCAGGTCCAGCATCTGAATTTGCTTCCCCGTCAACTCTTCTTGTACAACTTGGTTCCACTTCATTTCACCTGATCAGCAGATGGCAATCTCTCCTCATCACTGGCACATCCTGCAAGAATCCTCCTGATGGTTCATTGCCTTCTACTACATCACTGTAACATGTTAGAAGTTTGGATTGTTGAGAGTGCAGCTGCAGAAATCCCATAGCTGCAACAATCCTGATTTTGCTGATATAGACCCAAGAACCAGAGAGCAAAAAGGGTTGGACTTAGATAAACATAAACCCATAAGTGGGAGGTTTTGGATATTCCTGGGGTGCAGCTAAATTGTCCAGTTTTTGTCAAAAGAATGTCGGTAAGGGTGAGACCCCCACAGATCACTAAAAGGAAGGCGCTGACAGGTGTGTCCCCTTAGATCACTGTCCGATACTCCTTGTGAAGCCCAACAGCACACAGAGCCACAAAAGTCTATATGGGTCTAAAATCCACTCTCCAAGGAATGCTGAGCTGAAGAGAAGGGACTCGGTAATCAGTTCAGCACTTCTGCCCCTTTGTTTCAGCGATTGGTGGGAGTCTCAGCTTCTAGACCTCCACTAATTAGAACTTTTGATATTGAGAAAAGTTCTTTTTTTTTAATGGAAAATAACAACTCTTAAAAGAAAACAATAGAATTTCCCCACACATTAAGTCCTTAGATAAATCTTTAGAGCAAGTCTCCAGAGAAAGCTGCACTTTCTGTATCGTAATTGTTCATTAGTAGTTTTTTTACAGTCCCGATGGAACAATTATTTGATCCTTCTATCCAGAGTTTGCTGCTTCTATGTAAATAAATCTAAATTATTTGTGTTTTACTCCTTAACATATTGATTTTCTCCACTGGCTGTCACTGAATAGAACCATTCTTTGCTCAGTTGAGAGTTTGCTACAATTCTATCTGGTCCTCACATTCCTCTATGACATAAAGTCTGGAGTTCAGTCTGATACATTGTATCTGCACCAATACATTGTAGAAAACTATCAGGATGAGCGTTAAGCTGCTTTTATTGCTCTTTATAGTACAAGCGATCAAATGATCACAGGTTCAAGTCCCCTAAGGTGACTAATACAGTAAAAAAGTGAAATTGTTTTTTAAAAAAAATATTGAAAAATAGAAAAATTCAACCCCCCCATTGACCCATTAAAGATAAAACAATTAAAAAATACGCATATTTGCTGTCGCTGTATTCGTAAAACTTAAATCTATTAAAATATAAAATAGATTAATCTGAATGAGAAACAGTTGCAACATTGCAATAAAATGCAATGCAAAGGGATCAAAATATCATATTTACCCCAAAATAATATCAGTAAAAACATCAGCTCAGGGCGCAAAAAATAAGCCCTCACCCAGCCCCAGATCTTGAAAATTGAAAATGTTATGGAGCTTCAGAAAATTGAGACATTTTCACAAATTTCCAAATTTTTTCTTTTACCATTACAAAAAAAATCCATGCATGTTTGGTATCTGCGTACTTGTACTGACCTGGAAAATCCTACTGCCAGGTCAGTTTTACCATATAGTGAAAACAGTAAGTAAGACACCCTAAAAACAATTGTGGAATTGCACTATTTTTGCAATTTCAACGCACTTGGAATTTGTTTCCCGCTTTCCAGTGAATCAGTTGATCAAATTAATTGTATCATTCAAAAGTACAACCCGTCCCGCATACAAAAAGCCCTCATAGGGTTGTATTGATGGAAAAATAAAAATGTTATAGCTCTTGGAAGAAGAGGAGGAAAATGAAAATATGGAAAATAGCACCATCAGGAAGGGGTTAAACGATCGGCGATCACTAAATGTGTATCGATTGCTGCCGGCCGAATGGTATAAGTTAGAGCTGCTGATCAGTATCCTGAGGGTCTACAGCCCGATATACCGGGAATATGCAATTCTATATCTAATGGATATCAGCTGATCTCTGTGTATTCAGCTGCTGAACCCCCAAAAACGAACGTCTGCACGATAGGAGCAGAGGAAATGTAGTGTTACAGGGGTCTTATAGGCAGCAGAATTGGCTGTGACTCTGGACCCCCATTTCTACATGGCTATTTCATGTTCCCTTCCACTGATCTCTCCAGTTGTGGGGGCAAGGACCCTAAACATGCAATATGTAAATGCAGCAGAGGAAGTCTAAAAAAAGACATCCTCTTTGGGGAATATGGACGTAATGGTGGGGGGTCCTGCTTTGGGGGTTCCTTTCTATGGTTCAGAGTAGACAGCTGCTAAACAGCAATGTCTCTCGCTCTGGTGAACTCCATTGATGAGTTGTATCCATGACCATTGACCTGAACAGACACATGAAATGCTACAAGTACATGGAACTGGTTGTAACTTGGGGCAATTCACTACTGCAATGAGAAACATGACCCACGGGATCCCAATAGATCCAGTAGGATGAAACCAATTGTATCAGTGGCTACATGAGCTCTGCTACATACACACTCACTCCGGCTTCATTATCTAATTGAGATACTACTTTGCTAAAGTGAAGGGAATGTCAATGGCAATAATGCTGCATATTAAGTAACATCGAGATGAAAACATCGAAAACTTGTTTCTCTAATTAGGGACACTCAAAACTCGCTACCATTTGAATTGTGAAGTTGAAATAAAGATGAAAAGTAAGCACCTCTGTGAATTGCCTGCTCATTATTCCAGAATAGTAACAATGTGCAAATCTAAAAGGAAAGTCGTTAAAGTATGCAGATCTTCCCTGTTTTCCCAAGACTTTAAGACAATTTAAGCAATAAAATATCATAATCTCCCCGGAATGCAATATTGCAGAAGTGTGACAAGGACATGAGATTGACAGAATGTGTAATATCGGATCTGATTTGTGACATAGGTGTTTGATTTCAAGGGCATGATTTGAAATGACCCAGTTGCAAATTAATGTAGGCATTGCTACACAATGATTTGCATTGATGTCTCCAGACATGTTTCATTATTAGAATTCTGTTCACTGAGATGACAATGTGCCAGAGCTGGGAAGGTATCGTTCAGTGGAAGTCATTAGGGGTCTTTGAAAAGTGATGAAAACTTTTATGAATAAAAAAAGTACATTTTCTGGCTTCGAGTAAATGGTCAACTATTAAAAACTAATTTTAGTTTTAATAATCCACAATTCTATGCTAATTAATTATATTATATATCTTCACAGAGGTAAGAATTTTGCTTTTCTAATAAAGATCCAAACCCTTTCAGAATTAAAGAAATACATGATACATTAGGGGGAGTTCCATGTATACAGAGATACATGATAAGATCCTGTCTGCAGCCACCACTAGGGGGAACTCCCTGTATACAGAGATACATGATAGGTTCTGTCTGCAGCCACCACTAGGCGGAGCTCCCTGTATACAGAGATACATGATCAGATTCGGTCTGCAGCCACCAATAGGGGGAGCTCCCGGTATACCGAGGTAAATGATAAGATCCTATCTACAGCCACCCCACCACTAGGGGGAGCTCCCCGGATACAGAGATACATGATAAGATTCTGTCTGCAGCCTCCACTAGGGGGAGCTCCCCGTATACAGAGATACATGATAAGATTCTGTCTGCAGCCACTACTAGGGGGAGCTCCCTGTATACAGAGATACATGATAAGATCCTGTCTGCAGCCACCACTAGGGGGAGTTCCCTGTATACAGAGATACATGATCAGATTCGGTCTGCAGCCACCAATAGGGGGAGCTCCCGGTATACCGAGGTAAATGATAAGATCCTATCTACAGCCACCCCACCACTAGGGGGAGCTCCCCGGATACAGAGATACATGATAAGATTCTGTCTGCAGCCACCACTAGGGGGAGCTCCCTGTATACAGAGATACATGATAAGATTCTATCTGCATTTACCACTAGGGGGAGCTCCCTGTATACAGAGATACATGATTAGATTCTGTCTGCAGCCACCACTAGGGGGAGCTCCCTGTATACAGAGATACAGGATAAGATTCTGTCTGCAGCCACCACTAGGGGGAGCTCCCTGCATACAGAGATACAGGATAATATGCTGTCTGCAGCCACCACTAGGGGGTGCTCCCTGTATACAGAAATACATGATAAGATCCTGTCTGCAGCCTCCACTAGGGGGAGCTCCCTGTATATACAGATACATGATAAGATCCTGTCTGCAGCCACCACTAGGGGGAGCTCCCTGCATACAGAGATACAGGATAATATTCTGTCTGCAGCCACCACTAGGGGGTGCTCCCTATATACAGAAATACATGATAAGATCCTGTCTACAGCCAACACTAGGGGGAGCTCCCTGTATACAGAGATACAGGATTAGATTCTGTCTGCAGCCACCACTAGGGGGAGCTCCCTGTATACAGAGATACAGGATAAAATTCTGTCTGCAGCCACCACTAGGGGGAGCTCCCTGCATAGAGATACAGGACAATATTCTGTCTGCAGCCACCACTAGGGGGTGCTCCCTGTATATAGAAATACATGATAAGATCCTGTCTGCAGCCACCACTAGGGGGAGCTCCCTGTATATACAGATACATGATAAGATCCTGTCTGCAGCCACCACTAGGGGGAGCTCCCTGCATACAGAGATACAGGATAATATTCTGTCTGCAGCCACCACTAGGGGGTGCTCCCTGTATACAGAAATACATGATAAGATCCTGTCCACAGCCACCACTAGGGGGAGTTCCATGTATACAGAGATACATGATAAGATACTGTCTGCAGCCACCACTAGGGGGAGCTCCCTGTATACAGAGATACATGATAAGATTCTGTGGAATTATATACTTAACAAAAAAGTGTGAAACAACTGAAAATATGTCTTATTTTCTAGGTTCTTCAAAGTAGCCACCTTTTGCTTTGATGACTGCTTTGCACACTCTTGGCATTCTCTTGATGAGCTTCAAGTGGTAGTCACCGGAAATGGTCTTCCAACAGTCTTGAAGGAGTTCCCAGAGATGCTTAGCACTTGTTGGCCCTTTTGCCTTCACTCTGCGGTCCAGCTCATCCCAAACCATCTCGATTGGGTTCAGGTCTGGTGACTGTGGAGGCCAGGTCCTCTGGTGTAGCCCCCCATCACTCTCCTCCTTGGTCAAATAGCCCTTACACAGCCTGGAGGTGTGTTTGGGGTCATTGTCCTGTTGAAAAATAAATGATGGTCCAACTAAACGCAAACCGGATGGAATAGCATGCCGCTGCAAGATGCTGTGGTAGCCATGCTGGTTCAGTATGCCTTCAATTTTGAATAAATCCCCAACAGTGTCACCAGCAAAGCCCCCCACACCATCACACCTCCTCCTCCATGCTTCACGGTGGGAACCAGGCATGTAGAGTCCATCCGTTCACCTTTTCTGTGTCACACAAAGACACGGTGGTTGGAACCAAAGATCTCATATTTGGACTCATCAGACCAAAGCACAGATTTCCACTGGTCTAATGTCCATTCCTTGTGTTCTTTAGCCCAAACAAGACTCTTCTGCTTGTTGCCTGTCCTTAGCAGTGGTTTCCTAGCAGCTATTTTACCATGAAGGCCTGCTGCCCAAAGTCTCCTCTTAACAGTTGTTGTAGAGATGTGTCTGCTGCTAGAACTCTGTGTGGCATTGACCTGGTCTCTAATCTGTGCTGCTGTTAACCTGCGATTTCTGAGGCTGGTGACTCGGATAAACTTATCCTCAGAAGCACAGGTGACTCTTGGTCTTCCTTTCCTGGGGCGGTCCTCATGTGAGCCAGTTTCTTTGTAGCGCTTGATGGTTTTTGCAACTGCACTTGGGGACACTTTCAAAGTTTGCCCAATTTTTCGGACTGACTGACCTTCATTTCTTAAAGTAATGATGGCCACTCGTTTTTCTTTACTTAGCTGCTATTTTCTTGCCATAATGCAAATTCTAACAGTCTATTCAGTACGACTATCATCTGTGTATCCACCAGACTTCTGCACAACACAACTGATGGTCCCAACCCCATTTATAAGGCAAGAAATCCCACTTATTAAACCTGACAGGGCACACCTGTGAAGTGAAAACCATTTCCGGTGACTACCTCTTGAAGCTCATCAAGAGAATGCCAAGAGTGTGCAAAGCAGTCATCAAAGCAAAAGGTGGCTACTTTGAAGAACCTAGAATATAAGACATATTTTCAGTTGTTTCACACTTTTTTGTTAAGTATATAATTCCACATGTGGTAATTCATAGTTTTGATGCCTTCAGTGTGAATGTACAATTTTCATAGTCAAGAAAATACTGAAAAATCTTTAAATGAGATGGTGTGTCCAAACTTTTGGTCTGTACTGTACATAATGAGATGTCATCTGCAGCTACCACTAGGGGGAGCTCCCTGTATACAGAGATACAGGATATGATAATATTTTGCCTTTTCTATGCGAATACTTTCCTGTCATCTCATCACAGAAAAAATAGAGCTCTACACAATTTCTACTAAAAGTAACGAGATGGTATTTGCCCTAAACAGATATAGAAGAGAGAAATATGAAGAGAAAGGCTGTTGCTTCTAGATTTAGTAATATAATACTGAGATGTTCTATTCTCACCCTGCAGAGTTCACATAGGGGCCACTTGTTGGTCAGATTGATTTTGGGGTTGTGGATCATCAAACCACATTGGCGGGAACAAAAACCTTCTGAAGGCGCCTCGAAGAGATCAAGTCTAAAGACAAAAAGGAAACGTCCAGTGGAGCTGCTGTAAAGCCCTGCACGTATGCTGAAATATCTACAAGAAATTTTATATAAACTACGTTTTTTATCCATTGTACAACTTGGCTTATAGAAATGCAATGAAACACATTGAGCAGAGGGTAAAGTAGAACGGAATTTTAAAGTTGCCATTTTCTTCTTTGGATCGATTTCTATATTTCTAATATTTTTTTTTCCTCTCAATGTGGCTTCAGGCTCAACATTCCCACTAAATGGTCTAAATTGGCCACTGAGCGCTGCACAGAGTCCTCTGCACTGTAATCATTTTACTGTATCATTTGCAGGAGAGATTTTGGCCCAGATTCATTTTAGTCTTTTACCTTTTTTCTGGACTTTTTCTTTCAGCAAAATGGTGACGTCCTGAACAAGAAGCCCCTAATTTATAAAAAGCAATTTTGTAGTTTAAAACCAAACAAGAAACTAATTAGAATGTTTTACCAAAAAGTGATACAATGTAAGACCTCAGTCACACGTCCATGTAAGTGGAAAAACGATACCAGTGTCATCAGTGTTTTATGTCAGTGTGTCAACAGGGTGTCATCAGTGTTTTGGATCAGTGTGTCATCAGTGTGTCATCAGTGTGTGATCAGTGTGTCAGCAGGGTGTCAGTGTTTTGGATCAGTGTGTCATCAGTGTGTGATCAGTGTGTTATCAGTGTGTCATCAGTGTGTAATCAGTGTGTCATCAGTGTGTCATCAGTGTGTGATCAGTGTGTCAGCAGGGTGTCAGTGTGTCATCAGTGTGTCATCAGAGTGTGATCAGTGTGTCATCAGTGTTTTGGATCAGTGTGTCATCAGTGTGTCATCAGTGTGTCATCAGTGTGTGATCAGTGTGTCAGCAGGGTGTCAGTGTGTCATCAGTGTGTCATCAGAGTGTGATCAGTGTGTCATCAGTGTTTTGGATCAGTGTGTCATCAGTGTGTCAGCAGGGTGTCATCAGTGTTTTGGATCAGTGTTTTGGATCAGTGTGTCATCAGTGTGTCATCAGTGTTTTGGATCAGTGTGTCAGTGTGTCATCAGTGTCTTGGATCAGTGTGTCATCAGTGTGTCATCACGGTGTCAGTGTGTCATCAGTGTTTTGGATCAGTGTGTCATCAGTGTGTCATCAGTGTTTTGGATCAGTGTGTCATCAGTGTGTCATCAGTGTTTTGGATCAGTGTGTCAGTGTGTCATCAGTGTGTCATCAGTGTTTTGGATCAGTGTGTCAGTGTGTCATCAGGGTGTCATCAGTGTGTCATCAGTGTGTCATCAGTGTTTTGGATCAGTGTGTCATCAGTGTTTTGGATCAGTGTGTCATCAGGGTGTCAGTGTTTTAGATCCGTGTGTTACACTTGTGTCCATTTTTCCCATCAGTCATCTTTTTTTTCATGGATGGATAAATGAATACCTAAATGACTAATCTTCTGGGATCCTTTGCCATGTTACATGCAGGCAGCACACGGACTGTACACTGATCCCATCCTTGTGCTCTATGTGTTTTTCGTGGACCCATAGACTTGTATTGTCCCTCGTCATCCGTGATACCAGAAGAAGCCAGATATGTGAATTGCACCATGAAGCTGCAGAAGCCTTAGAAATGCCAGCGGTGGCCGGTTGTTGACGTCCCAGAGAAGTTTGCAGGACTTTGCCGCCACAGACACCAACGTAGATGTCGCTGGATCAAGGTTCCACAAATCTTTTTGCACAACTCTCTATTTTTGCTTTTAAGAAAAAACTGACTCTCACGTCAGGATCACACGACCATTTTTCTTTCATCTGAGAAAATCGGTCTAGGTATGCATTGCTAATCACACACTGACCAGAGTTTGATAAGAGTGTGATCAGAGTGTGAATCGACTTTCTCAGAGGTGATCAAAAAAAAGTTTCTGCCCTTTGCCAATTCAGTCTGTCCATAAAAATCGAACTGCACTCGGATGTCATCTAAGTGCGGTCCACATCAGACCGTAGACTTGATTGGTTGAATGTCGAAGAATATCAGAGGCAACTTGTGCTTGCTGCAATTTTTTTCTTTGGATCACTCGATCCAAGAAAAAAATCGGACATGGGGATGAGTGCTGTCCGTCAAAACGATGAATAGCATTTGTCAGAATTTTACTTTTGTGCTGCACGAGCCCTTAGGGTAAAGTTCAGATATTGCATATTTTGGGCTTATTCTCTGAGTAGATAAAATCCAGAGAGTAATATACTACCAGGTAAATAAATGTGATTTCAACATCTTGCTAAAAAAAATCCTGCCTGGAAATTGACTTCTGGTGCAGATTTTAAAAGCTGCAGAATTTCTGTGCCCGAAATTCAGCAGCACGAATTTCAGTCTTTACCACGGAAAGGATGTAATCTGTCACAAATCTAAATCTGCATGTAACACACGTGGATTGTGCTGTGGATAAACTGCCGAAAGGCCAAGGAGAAATCCAAATAAAGAAGCAATGTGTAAACTACACCTTAAAGGTATACAGATGTAGTATGCATGAAACGAACAGGCGCCGCTTGCTACACGGTCAGCCTAGCGCACCGGGCACTGCTTACCTTATACGTTACGTTCTTACATAGTGCAAATGCTCTTGTTTTTTCTGCATCGGAAAAATTGCAGGAAATCCAAAAAAGGTAAATACTCCCGAGGATTCCATTGTGGAAAGGGTATGGACACTAACTGGAGCAAGTTCAGAGAAGAGCGACCAGGATAGTGAGCGGACTGCAAACTATGTCCTACCAGGAACGGTTAAAAGAGCTGGGAATGTTTAGCTGCAAAAAAGAAGGCTGAGAGGAGACTTAATAGCTGTCTACAGATATCTGAAGGGCTGTCACATTGTAGAGGGATCATACTTATTCTCATATGTACATGGAAACACGAGAAGCAATGGGATGAAACTGAAAGGGAGAAGATACAGATTAGATATTAGAAGACACTTTTTGACAGTGAGGTGATCAATGAGTGGAACAGGCGGCCACGAGAGGTGGTGAGGTCTCCTTCAATGGAAGTCTTCAGAGGCTGGACAGACATCTGTCTGAGATGGTTTAGTGACTCCTGCATTGAGCAGGGGGTGGACACAAGGACCCCGGAGGTCCCCTCCTACGAGAACATTCTGTGGATTCATTTCATGTCATTCAGTTTTGTGCCTCTGGATCTTACGCTATAAGTGGACTTACCCTTCATTTATTGTGCAGAGCTGTACGGTTCCGATCAGATTGGCGCAGGATGTTATTTGCACCGTCACTTTGTGGCAAGTAATGCACATGGTGTGAGGCAAAGTCTGTCAGCTTATCTGTATTATACCACACACATCACAGAGAGTCGGACTAAAAAAATATCATTAAAGCGGCCTGAAATAACGAAAGAGTGCGAAACGTGACGCAGATTTCATTTTCTTATTTTGGATCCAACGTCATCAATACATAAAATCTCCGTTCCAGCATTAATTCCGGCTCATATTCTATGAGGATTGGACCTATGATTGCCCCGGCATTCGGCTTCTGCTGCTCTGATTACAGTTTAAAAAAGGTCACAGTCATTATGGATAAAAGGGAGAAAGACATCGGGACGAATTCTCCAGTATTCGAAAAAAAATAATCATCTTTAAGTGGGAAAATAAGGGGCCGTTATAATGCGCGGCGAGGCAGGAGGCAAAGGGACAGAACCAGATGCAACGAACGCGGCTCGTGATACAATGTACAAAGGGGAGAGAAATAGAGACTGAAACTGATATAAAGTCCTGCAGGGTCTAATGCAGCAAATGTACAACCGAGATCCACAAAATACGGAAATAATAATATCGATAATAATAGTAACATCAATAATCAATTGTTCATTGACAGTAAATGATATCTGTAAAGTTATTACAGTCTGATATCAGAATCTGAGGATAATACAGAGATGAGCAGCGCAACGCAGAGGACGCACACAGGGCCGGCTCCAGGTTTTTCTGGGCCCCGGGCGAAAGAGTCTCAGTGGGCCCCTTTAACACATACCACGATTCATGATGCACAGATACGGCGGAGAAATATATATATATATATATATATATATATATATATATATATATATGTATATATATATAGTACAATGCAAAGATTTCACTTCTTACATTACATGAGTGATATCTACTGTAAATTCCACAATAGCTCAGAAACCGGTGAATCGCTCCACACAGAATACTGGCCCCCATATAATGCTGCATGCAGGCTGTTACCCCCCACATAATGCCCCATACAGGCTGTCCCCCCCTTATAATGCTCCATGCAGGCTGTTACCTCCCACATAATGCCCCATACAGGCTGCCCCCCCCCTTATAATGCACTATGCAGGCTGTTCCCCACCTTATAATGCCCCATACAGGCTGTCCTCCCCCTCTTTATAATGTCCCATGCAGGATGTCACCCCCCCTCTTTATAATGTCCCATGCAGGATGTCACCCCCCCTCTTTATAATGTCCCATGCAGGATGTCACCCCCCCTCTTTATAATGTCCCATGCAGGATGTCACCCCCCCTCTTTATAATGCCTCATGCAGGATGCCCCCCCCCTTTCTTTATAATGTCCCATGCAGGATGTCACCCCCCCTCTTTATAATGCCTCATGCAGGATGTCCCCCCCTCTCTTTATAATGCTCCATGCAGGATGCCCCCCGCCCTTCTCTTTATACTGCCCCATGCCTCCATACATTAAAAAAAAAAAAATCAAATACTCACCTCCCTTCTCCTCACCTGCTACCTGCTGCCTGCTGCCCGCTGCCCGCTGCCCGCTGCTCGGGTCCGAACTCCAGCGTTGTCAGCGTCTTCCCGCTCAGCGCTGCCTGTGACGGCTCAGGGGAGGGCGCGGTGTAAAGACGTCACCGCGCCCTCTGACCTGAGACGTCACAGGGAGCGCAGAGCAGGAAGACAGCTGATCTGCGGAGGCACGGGGAGAGGTAAGTATCCGCCTGCCGGGGCCCTGAGCAAGCGGCGGAGAAGGGCGGGCGCTGACACCGCTCTCCTCCGCCCATAGCCCAGCGGGGTGCGCGACCGCCAGTGGGCCCCTCTGCCTGCTCAGGGCCCCGGCATTTGCCCAGGTGCGCCGGGTGCTGACGCCGGCCCTGGACGCACAGGTCTCCCCGCAGGTCACATGTGATGGAAAATAAGATGCGGAAGCGGTCAGTATGATACAGATCTCTGACCAATATGACTATGAATTACATGATACATACCTCAGCTGCTGCAGAACATCATAATACACATCAGCTGCTGCAGAACCTTATAATACACATCAGCTGCTGCAGAACCTTATAATACACATCAGCTGCTGCAGAACCTTATAATACACATCAGCTGCTGCAGAACCTTATAATACACCTCAGCTGCTGCAGAACCTTATAATACACCTCAGCCATAGCTCCCAACTGTCCCGTATTCTGCCGGACTATCCTGATTTCAGGGCTCAGTCCCACCTCAGCTGTTCTCCCAGGTTTTATTCATAGAGCCTCTCTGATGTGGCTCCTTAGCTCCTCTGCTCACTTGTCAGTGAATAAATTTAATTACTCACCTCTTCTTTCTCCTGTGATTCCATCTGCCCAGGACTCAAACAAGGAACTCAGCATCCCGAGGCTGCAGCGCTAACCACTGAGCTACAGCTCTCAATGGCAAACATTGGAGGATTTAGTTATCTTGACACTACGATGTAGTCAATAAATCCAGAAGCAGAGTATACATCTCCATAGAAATGCATTGTCTATAGCAATGTATTTTTATGATGCCTGTATACTGAGCGGAAGAAAATATTTTTTTGATCCTATAAATAAAAGTAGCACATTTATGAGCAATTACAAAAATGTTTTTTTTTTTCTGTGAGTCCTTGAACCCACAACCTTAAAACATTACTGACACAGACACTTAACCTACAGAGCCACAAGCTACAGTGATGGCATTGCTAGAATTTTGTCTACTTGATCTGTACTGCAGGATCTGCCTAGGATAGAAATACACTGATACATAGTACACAGCAGTGTATTTCTATGTATTTTTATTCTACATGGAGAATAAGAGTTTTTTTTCAGCCTATAAAATTGCTAAAAAATATTAAAGAAAAACATTTGATAATGAGAAAAATATTGTAATTTTTAATGCGTTTTGCAAAAAATAATGAACATCACAAAATCAGCAAATAACACAGCGGTGTCCCTGTAATTGTAACAACCTGCAGAACACAGCGATCAGATTTACGGGGATCGGCGTTAAAAAAAAATGGCGTGATTTATATTTTTTCTTTATGAAATCCATAAAAAATGTAATAAAACTGCAACACTGAGGCCGTGTTCACACGTAGCACAAATGCTGCGTTCTTTTTGCTGCTTTTTATCTGCAGATGTTCGCACCAGACAACACAGTAACAATCTTCTCTGATTATGGCGTCTTTGCTGCGTTTCTTTTTTGCGTTTTCCCGCTTATTTGATGCGATTTTGGGGCAGACGTGAAGCCGAGTTTTTAACGCTTTTTAATAGTACAGAAAAGCTTTGATTCTGCGCTTAAAAATGCAGCGTTTTTTTTTTCAGAAGACGCCTATAGAGAAAATGCTTCAAAGCTGCAGAGTAGTGATGAGCGAGCGTGGATTGTTAACCCTTTAGTTCCGCACGCTCGGGTGTTTGCCGAGTATTTTCGGCGTGTTTGGCATCTATGTTTGAGCCTCCGCGGCTGTTAGACAGGCGTGACACATGCAGCCGCGGCGGCACTAACATAAATGCCCAAAGGGTTAACACACGCTCGGTCATCACTACCGCAGGGTTCAGCGGCGTCTTCAGACGCTTCTATGTGGAGCCTAAAAGCATGCAGAAATTCCATTAAGTGCAAAATCAAAGCCTTTCTGGACTATAAAAAGCACCTTAAAAACGCGGCTTCACATCTGCACCAGAAACGCGTCAAATAAGGGGGAAGAGATTGTTATTGTGGAGTTTGGTGCGGAACCTGCAGAAAACAAAGAACACAGGATTTCTGCAACGTCTGAACACGGCTTTACAGACACAAGAAAGCCAGATGTCGTATAATGAAACCACATACAGATGAGAACGTTCTGGCGGCTCCGACTGTGAATGAGGAACATAAATATTCCTCAGCTGCTGCAGAACCTCATAATACACCTCAGCTGCTGCAGAACCTCATAATACACCTCAGCTGCTGCAGAACCTCATAATATACCTCAGCTGCTGCAGAACCTCATAACACACCTCAGCTGCTGCAGAACATCATAATACACCTCAGCTGCTGCAGAACCTCATAATACACCTCAGCTGCTGCAGAACCTCATAATACACCTCAGCTGCTGCAGAACTTCATAATACTACCAGAGCTCAAAGAACACTGGATTTTGGCTGTTGGAGCTGAAAAGAAGCTTTTTTTTTAAGCTTTTTTCACTGTTTTCAGAACATTAACAATAAGAACATGGAAGAGTCCAGGAGCCATTTGGTGAGCTGCATATCCTGCTACATGTTCACAGACTTGCCAGTGGAAAAGCCAAACTTCACATGCCAGAAATGCAAGCTTGTGTCCCTGTTGGAGGAAAAGTTGCGAAATCTAGAAGAGAGGTTAACTACCTTGAAAATCATTAAGGAAGGTGAAGAGTTCTTAGACAGAGCAGAATTATCTCTTCATGATTCAGAAAGAGAAGAAATTCTAACTGCACCTGACGAAACAGAGGAATGGAAGCCTGTGACCCACAGAAGCCGGAGGATCGAGAGGCAGTCAGCACCCATACTGCTCAGGAACCAGTACCAGGCTCTCACGCAGGAGCACCATGAAGAAATACAGCAAAATAAGACTTTGCCAGCAATGAATAACCTTGTAAGCCCTCAGAATCCTCCTGGATGGAGAAAGAAGAATGTTGTGAAGAAAAAACGGAGAGTGGTGGTCATGGGGGATTCCCTGTTAAGAGGAACAGAGGCCGCTATCTGCAGACCAGACATAACCTCAAGAGAAATGTGCTGTCTTCCTGGAGCAAAAATTAAAGATGTGTCTGACAGGATATCAAGACTCTTCAGACCTACAGATCACTACCCATTCCTGCTAATACATGTGGGGACAAATGACACCGCAAGAAAGGACCTGGAAACCATCTGCAGTGACTTTGAAGACTTAGGCAAGAAAGTGAAAGAATTGGGAGCGCAGGTGGTCTTCTCATCCATCCTCCCAGTGGATGGCCATGGAACAATGAGGTGGAATAAGATTCTACAGGTGAACAACTGGCTACGTCGATGGTGCCGTCAACAAGGATTTGGATTTCTGGATCACGGGATGAATTACCTATACGATGGACTACTTGCTAGAGATGGGGTGCACCTTACGAAGACTGGAAAACATGTATTTGGAAGTCGCCTTGCTACACTCATCAGGAGAGCTTTAAACTAGAACAATGTGGGAAGGGAAGCAAAAGGCCAGAAAAAGCCATACAGCTGACAAATACTATTGAGATCTCTGCTACTGGAAGTGGAAAAGAAGAACAAAGACAAAAAAATCTAAATAATAAAAATATGGGAGGAAGAGAAACCAATCACAAACTAAAATGTTTTTATACAAATGCACAAAGCATGGGCAACAAACAAGGAGAATTGGAACTACTAATGCAGGAAAAGGAATATGATGTCATTGGAATCACTGAAACTTGGTGGGACGATACACATGATTGGAATAAAAGGCTAAAAGGATACAACTTATTTGCAAGAAACAGACTTGATAAACGAGGAGGAGGTGTTGTATTGTATGTTAGAAAAGCGTATATCTGCACAGAGACTGAAGCTTCAGAGACTGGGAGTTCTGTGGAAACTGTTTGGGTAAGAATACAAGGAGAGAACAACGGAAAGGACACCATTGTAGGCATTTACTACAGGCCACCTGGGCAAGCTGAAGATATGGATGAACTCTTTATGTATCAAATGACCAAGTTCTCCAAAAAATATGACGTAGTGGTCATGGGAGATTTCAACTATCCAGACATTTGTTGGGAATCTCTCTCAAGTAAAACTAACAGGTCAAGCAAATTCTTATCCTCTCTTGCTGACAACTTTATCTTCCAAAAGGTAGGGGAGAAAACAAGGGGATCTGCTACTTTGGATCTAATCCTTATAAACAGGGAGGAAATGGTTGAGGAGGTAAAGGTGGCTGGGACCCTAGGAGGCAGCGATCATGCTATTATAGAATTTTGGATAACTAGAGGAGGAAGACATGTGAAGACTCAAACTTCAAGGTTAGATTTTAGAAAGGCAGATTTTAAGAGACTCAGAAAGAGAATAGGAGGGATCCAATGGCTGGATGTCCTTAAGGACAAAAATGTCCAGGAAGGATGGGAAATTTTTAAAAATGAGATTCTCAAAGCACAATCGTTAACAATCCCGAAAAGTAGGAAGAATGGGAAGCATTTAAGGAAACCAGGATGGATGAACACAGAACTTAAACACATGCTAAAAAGAAAGAAAGAAATGTTTATTAAATGGAAAGAGGGAGGCATATCTAAAGAAGATTATAATGCAGTCTGCAGATCCTGTAGGGCACGTATCAGGTTAGCTAAAGCTGACAATGAATTAAGGCTTGCAAGAGATGTCAAAAGCAATAAAAAAGGATTTTGGGGGTATGTCAAAAGTAAAAGAAAAGTCAAAGATGCTATAGGATTTTTACAGGATGAAAATGGAGAAATGGTAAGAGAGGATGTTGAGAAGGCTGAACTTTTTAATTCCTATTTTGCATCTGTTTTCTCTCAGAAAGAAAATGTAACATCAACTGATCTTCACTGTCCATTTAAAGGAATAGAGGAATCCAAGTTATCAGTAAACAGAAAGATTGTGAGGGAATATTTAGCTAACATAAATGAGTTCAAGTCTCCAGGTCCAGATGAATTACACCCCAGAGTACTGAAGGAGATTGTAGAAGAAATTTTAGAACCACTCTCCATAATCTTTGAAAATTCTTGGAGAACAGGAGAAGTCCCAGAAGACTGGAGAAGAGCAAATGTTGTTCCTATCTTCAAAAAGGGGAAGAAGGTGGACCCAGGGAACTATAGGCCGGTGAGTCTGACTTCTATACCAGGAAAGATCTTTGAACAAATTATTAAACAACATGTATGTAAGTACATGGATAAGAATGAAGTGATTAACCAGAGTCAGCATGGGTTTGTAACTAACAAGTCATGTCAGACTAACTTAATTTCCTTCTATGACAGAATCACTGACTGGGTGGATCAGGGAAATGCTGTAGATATAGTATATCTTGACTTCAGCAAAGCATTTGACAAAGTATCTCACATCATCCTTATTGAAAAAATGACCAAGTATGCAATGGACCAGGCAACTGTTAGGTGGATTCATAACTGGCTTAGTGATCGGACTCAAAGGGTGGTTGTAAATGGCTTCACATCCAGCTGGATGAATGTCTCAAGTGGGGTACCACAGGGCTCCGTCCTGGGACCTGTATTGTTCAACATCTTTATCAATGATTTAGATGAAGGAATTGAGGGTAAACTGATTAAATTTGCTGATGACACAAAGCTAGGAGGGATAGCTAATACTAGAGAAGAGAGAGAGAGGATTCAAAAAGACCTAAATAAACTGGAGCAGTGGGCAGCAACCAACAGAATGGTTTTTAACAGGGAAAAATGCAAAGTACTACATCTGGGCAATAAAAATGAAAAAAGCATATACAGAATGGGAGGAATAGAGCTAAGCAACAGTACATGTGAAAAAGACTTAGGTATACTAATAGATCATAGACTGAACATGAGTCAACAGTGTGATGCAGCAGCAAAAAAGGCAAATACAATTCTGGGATGTATTAACAGAAGCATACAGTCTAGATCACGTGAAGTCATTATCGGTCTTTACTCCTCTTTGGTCAGACCTCATCTGGAATACTGTGTACAGTTTTGGGCACCACATTTTAAAAAAGACATAGACAAACTGGAGCAAGTTCAGAGAAGAGCGACCAGAATGGTGACTGGTCTGCAAACCATGTCCTATGAGCAACGGTTGCAGGATTTGGGAATGTTTAGCTTGCAAAAAAGAAGACTGAGAGGAGACTTTCATAGCTGTCTACAAATATGTCAAGGGCTGTCACATTGTAGAAGGATCATCTTTATTCTCATTTGCACAAGGAAAGACTAGAAGCAATGGGATGAAACTAAATGGGAGGAGACACAGATTAGATATTAGAAAAAACTTTTTGACAGTTAGGGTGATTAATGAGTGGAACAGGCGGCCACGAGAGGTGGTGAGTTCCCCTTCAATGGACGTCTTCAAACAGAGGCTGGACAGACATCTGTCTGAGATGATCTAGTGAATCCTGCTTTGAGCAGGGGGTTGGACCAGATGACCCAGGAGGTCCCTTCCAACTCTACCATTCTATGATTCTATGATTCTATGATTCTACTCCTCAGCTGCTGCAGAACATCATAATTCACCTCGGCTGCTGCAGAACATCATAATACACCTCAGCTGCTGCAGAACCTCATAATACACCTCAGCTGCTACAGAACCTCATAATACACCTCAGTTGCTGCAGAACCTCATTATACACCTCAGCTGCTGCAGAACATCATAATACACCTCGGCTGCTGCAGAACATCATAATACACCTCAGCTGCTGCAAAACTGCATAATACACCTCAGCTGCTGCAGAACCTCATAACACACCTCGGCTGCTGCAGAACATCATAATACACCTCGGCTGCTGCAAAACTGCATAATACACCTCAGCTGCTGCAGAACCTCATAACACACCTCGGCTGCTGCAGAACATCATAATACACCTTGGCTGCTGCAGAACATCATAATACACCTCAGCTGCTGCAGAACATCATAATACACCTCGGCTGCTGCAGAACTACATAATACACCTCAGCTGCTGCAGAACATCATAATACACCTCAGCTGCTGCAGAACATCATAATACACCTCAGCTGCTGCAGAACCTCATAATACACCTCAGCTGCTACAAAACCTCATAAGACACCTCAGCTGCTGCAAAACTGCATAATACACCTCAGCTGCTGCAGAACCTCATAACACACCTCGGCTGCTGCAGAACATCATAATACACCTCGGCTGCTGCAAAACTGCATAATACACCTCAGCTGCTGCAGAACCTCATAACACACCTCGGCTGCTGCAGAACATCATAATACACCTCGGCTGCTGCAGAACATCATAATACACCTCAGCTGCTGCAGAACATCATAATACACCTCGGCTGCTGCAGAACATCATAATACACCTCAGCTGCTGCAGAACATCATAATACACCTCAGCTGCTGCAGAACCTCATAATACACCTCAGCTGCTGCAGAACCTCATGTTACACCTCAGCTGCTGCAGAACCTCATAATACACCTCAGCTGCTGCAGAACATCATAATACAGCTCAGCTGCTGCAGAACATCATAATACACCTCAGCTGCTGCAGAACCTCATAATACACCTCAGCTGCTGCAGAACCTCATAATACACCTCAGCTGCTGCAGAACCCCATAATACACCTCAGCTGCTGCAGAACATCATAATACACCTCAGATGCTACAGAACCTCATAACACACCTCAGCTGCTGCAGAACCTCATAATACACCTCAGATGCTGCAGAACATCATAATACACCTCAGCTGCTGCAGAACCCCATAATACACCTCAGCTGCTGCAGAACATCATAATACACCTCAGATGCTACAGAACCTCATAATACACCTCAGCTGCTGCAGAACCCCATAATACACCTCAGCTGCTGCAGAACATCATAATACACCTCAGCTGCTGCAGAACCTCATAATACACCTCAGCTGCTACAGAACCTCATAATACTCCTCAGCTGCTGCAGAACCCCATAATACACCTCAGCTGCTGCAGAAAATCATAATACACCTCAGCTGCTGCAGAACATCATAATACACCTCAGCTGTTACAGAACCTCATAATACTCCTCAGCTGCTGCAGAACCTCATAATACACCTCAGCTGCTGCAGAACCCCATAATTCACCTCAGCTGCTGCAGAACATCATAATACACCTCAGCTGCTGCAGAACCTCATAATACACCTCAGCTGCTGCAGTACCTCATAATACTCCTCAGCTGCTGCAGAACCCCATAATACACCTCAGCTGCTGCAGAACCCCATAATACACCTCAGCTGCTGCAGAACCTCATAATACACCTCAGCTGCTACAGAACCTCATAATACTCCTCAGCTGCTGCAGAACCTCATAATACACCTCAGCTGCTGCAGAACCCCATAATTCACCTCAGCTGCTACAGAACCTCATAATACTCCTCAGCTGCTGCAGAACCTCATAATACACCTCAGCTGCTACAGAACTTCATAATACACCTCAGCTGCTACAGAACCTCATAATACTCCTCAGCTGCTGCAGAACCCCATAATACACCTCAGCTGCTACAGAACCTCATAATACTCCTCAGCTGCTGCAGAACCTCATAATACACCTCAGCTGCTGCAGAACCCCATAATACACCTCAGCTGCTGCAGAACATCATAATACACCTCAGCTGCTACAGAACCTCATAATACTCCTAAGCTGCTGCAGAACCCTATAATACACCTCAGCTGCTGCAGAACCTCATAATACTCCTCAGCTGCTGCAGAGCCTCATAATACACCTCAGCTGCTGCCGAACCCCATAATACACCTCAGCTGCTGCAGAACATCATAATACACCTCAGATGCTACAGAACCTCATAATACACCTCAGCTGCTGCAGAACCCCATAATACACCTCAGCTGCTGCAGAACATCATAATACACCTCAGCTGCTGCAGAACCTCATAATACACCTAAGCTGCTGCAGAACATCATAATTCACCTCGGCTGCTGCAGAACATCATAATACACCTCAACTGCTGCAGAACCTCATAATACACCTCAGCTGCTGCAGAACCTCATAATACACCTCAGCTGCTGCAGAACCTCATTATACACCTCAGCTGCTGCAGAACATCATAATACACCTCGGCTGCTGCAGAACATCATAATACACCTCAGCTGCTGCAAAACTGCATAATACACCTCAGCTGCTGCAGAACCTCATAACACACCTCGGCTGCTGCAGAACATCATAATACACCTCGGCTGCTGCAAAACTGCATAATACACCTCAGCTGCTGCAGAACCTCATAACACACCTCGGTTGCTGCAGAACATCATAATACACCTCGGCTGCTGCAGAACATCATAATACACCTCAGCTGCTGCAGAACATCATAATACACCTCGGCTGCTGCAGAACTACATAATACACCTCAGCTGCTGCAGAACATCATAATACACCTCAGCTGCTGCAGAACATCATAATACACCTCAGATGCTACAGAACCTCATAATACACCTCAGCTGCTGCAGAACCCCATAATACACCTCAGCTGCTGCAGAACATCATAATACACCTCAGCTGCTGCAGAACCTCATAATACACCTCAGCTGCTACAGAACCTCATAATACTCCTCAGCTGCTGCAGAACCCCATAATACACCTCAGCTGCTGCAGAACATCATAATACACCTCAGCTGCTGCAGAACCTCATAATACACCTCAGCTGCTGCAGAACATCATAATTCACCTCGGCTGCTGCAGAACATCATAATACACCTCAGCTGCTGCAGAACCTCATAATACACCTCAGCTGCTGAAGAACCTCATAATACACCTCAGCTGCTGCAAAACTGCATAATACACCTCAGCTGCTGCAAAACTGCATAATACACCTCAGCTGCTGCAGAACCTCATAACACACCTCGGCTGCTGCAGAACATCATAATACACCTCGGCTGCTGCAAAACTGCATAATACACCTCAGCTGCTGCAGAACCTCATAACACACCTCGGCTGCTGCAGAACATCATAATACACCTCGGCTGCTGCAGAACATCATAATACACCTCAGCTGCTGCAGAACATCATAATACACCTCGGCTGCTGCAGAACTACATAATACACCTCAGCTGCTGCAGAACATCATAATACACCTCAGCTGCTGCAGAACATCATAATACACCTCAGATGCTACAGAACCTCATAATACACCTCAGCTGCTGCAGAACCCCATAATACACCTCAGCTGCTGCAGAACATCATAATACACCTCAGCTGCTGCAGAACCTCATAATACACCTCAGCTGCTACAGAACCTCATAATACTCCTCAGCTGCTGCAGAACCCCATAATACACCTCAGCTGCTGCAGAACATCATAATACACCTCAGCTGCTGCAGAACCTCATAATACACCTCAGCTGCTGCAGAACATCATAATTCACCTCGGCTGCTGCAGAACATCATAATACACCTCAGCTGCTGCAGAACCTCATAATACACCTCAGCTGCTGCAGAACCTCATAATACACCTCAGCTGCTGCAGAACCTCATTATACACCTCAGCTGCTGCAGAACATCATAATACACCTCGGCTGCTGCAGAACATCATAATACACCTCAGCTGCTGCAAAACTGCATAATACACCTCAGCTGCTGCAGAACCTCATAACACACCTCAGCTGCTGCAGAACATCATAATACACCTCGGCTGCTGCAAAACTGCATAATACACCTCAGCTGCTGCAGAACCTCATAACACACCTCGGCTGCTGCAGAACATCATAATACACCTCGGCTGCTGCAGAACATCATAATACACCTCAGCTGCTGCAGAACATCATAATACACCTCGGCTGCTGCAGAACTACATAATACACCTCAGCTGCTGCAGAACATCATAATACACCTCAGCTGCTGCAGAACATCATAATACACCTCAGCTGCTGCAGAACCTCATAATACACCTCAGCTGCTGCAGAACCTCATGTTACACCTCAGCTGCTGCAGAACCTCATAATACACCTCAGCTGCTGCAGAACATCATAATACAGCTCAGCTGCTGCAGAACATCATAATACACCTCAGATGCTACAGAACCTCATAATATACCTCAGCTGCTACAAAACCTCATAATACACCTCAGCTGCTGCAAAACTGTATAATACACCTCAGCTGCTGCAGAACCTCATAACACACCTCGGCTGCTGCAGAACATCATAATACACCTCGGCTGCTGCAAAACTGCATAATACACCTCAGCTGCTGCAGAACCTCATAACACACCTCGGCTGCTGCAGAACATCATAATACACCACAGCTGCTGCAGAACATCATAATACACCTCGGCTGCTGCAGAACTACATAATACACCTCAGCTGCTGCAGAACATCATAATACACCTCAGCTGCTGCAGAACATCATAATACACCTCAGCTGCTGCAGAACCTCATAATACACCTCAGCTGCTGCAGAACCTCATGTTACACCTCAGCTGCTGCAGAACCTCATAATACACCTCAGCTGCTGCAGAACATCATAATACAGCTCAGCTGCTGCAGAACATCATAATACACCTCAGCTGCT
Organism: Phyllobates terribilis; assembly: GCF_046119375.1. NCBI lineage: Eukaryota > Metazoa > Chordata > Amphibia > Anura > Dendrobatidae > Phyllobates > Phyllobates terribilis. Next base: position 191,576,060 of record NW_027362768.1, read on the forward strand.
GCAGAACCTCATAATACACCTCAGCTGCTGCAGAACCTCATAATACACCTCAGCTGCTGCAGAACCCCATAATACACCTCAGCTGCTGCAGAACATCATAATACACCTCAGATGCTACAGAACCTCATAACACACCTCAGCTGCTGCAGAACCTCATAATACACCTCAGATGCTGCAGAACATCATAATACACCTCAGCTGCTGCAGAACCCCATAATACACCTCAGCTGCTGCAGAACATCATAATACACCTCAGATGCTACAGAACCTCATAATACACCTCAGCTGCTGCAGAACCCCATAATACACCTCAGCTGCTGCAGAACATCATAATACACCTCAGCTGCTGCAGAACCTCATAATACACCTCAGCTGCTACAGAACCTCATAATACTCCTCAGCTGCTGCAGAACCCCATAATACACCTCAGCTGCTGCAGAACATCATAATACACCTCAGCTGCTGCAGAACATCATAATACACCTCAGCTGTTACAGAACCTCATAATACTCCTCAGCTGCTGCAGAACCTCATAATACACCTCAGCTGCTGCAGAACCCCATAATTCACCTCAGCTGCTGCAGAACATCATAATACACTTCAGCTGCTGCAGAACCTCATAATACACCTCAGCTTCTGCAGAACCTCATAATACTCCTCAGCTGCTGCAGAACCCCATAATACACCTCAGCTGCTGCAGAACCCCATAATACACCTCAGCTGCTGCAGAACCCCATAATACACCTCAGCTGCTGCAGAACCTCATAATACACCTCAGCTGCTACAGAACCTCATAATACTCCTCAGCTGCTGCAGAACCTCATAATACACCTCAGCTGCTGCAGAACCCCATAATTCACCTCAGCTGCTACAGAACCTCATAATACTCCTCAGCTGCTGCAGAACCTCATAATACACCTCAGCTGCTACAAAACTTCATAATACACCTCAGCTGCTGCAGAACCCCATAATACACCTCAGCTGCTACAGAACCTCATAATACTCCTCAGCTGCTGCAGAACCTCATAATACACCTCAGCTGCTGCAGAACCCCATAATACACCTCAGCTGCTGCAGAACATCATAATACACCTCAGCTGCTACAGAACCTCATAATACTCCTCAGCTGCTACAGAACCCCATAATTCACCTCAGCTGCTACAGAACCTCATAATACTCCTCAGCTGCTGCAGAACCTCATAATACACCTCAGCTGCTGCAGAACCCCATAATACACCTCAGCTGCTGCAGAACCTCATAATACTCCTCAGCTGCTGCAGAACCCCATAATTCACCTCAGCTGCTACAGAACCTCATAATACTCCTCAGCTGCTGCAGAACCTCATAATACACCTCAGCTGCTACAGAACCTCATAATACTCCTCAGCTGCTGCAGAACCCCATAATACACCTCAGCTGCTACAGAACCTCTTAATACTCCTCAGCTGCTGCAGAACCTCATAATACACCTCAGCTGCTGCAGAACCCCATAATACACCTCAGCTGCTGCAGAACCCCATAATACACCTCAGCTGCTGCAGAACATCATAATACACCTCAGCTGCTACAGAACCTCATAATACTCCTCAGCTGCTGCAGAACCCCATAATACACCTCAGCTGCTACAGAACCTCTTAATACTCCTCAGCTGCTGCAGAACCTCATAATACACCTCAGCTGCTGCAGAACCCCATAATACACCTCAGCTGCTGCAGAACATCATAATACACCTCAGCTGCTACAGAACCTCATAATACTCCTCAGCTGCTGCAGAACCCCATAATACACCTCAGCTGCTGCAGAACATCATAATACACCTCAGCTGCTACAGAACCTCATAATACTCCTCAGCTGCTGCAGAACCTCATAATACACCTCAGCTGCTGCAGAACCCCATAATTCACCTCAGCTGCTGCAGAACATCATAATACACCTCAGCTGCTGCAGAACCTCATAATACACCTCAGCTTCTGAAGAACCTCATAATACTCCTCAGCTGCTGCAGAACCCCATAATACACCTCAGCTGCTGCAGAACCCCATAATACACCTCAGCTGCTGCAGAACCCCATAATACACCTCAGCTGCTGCAGAACCTCATAATACTCCTCAGCTGCTGCAGAACCCCATAATTCACCTCAGCTGCTACAGAACCTCATAATACTCCTCAGCTGCTGCAGAACCTCATAATACACCTCAGCTGCTACAGAACCTCATAATACTCCTCAGCTGCTGCAGAACCCCATAATACACCTCAGCTGCTACAGAACCTCTTAATACTCCTCAGCTGCTGCAGAACCTCATAATACACCTCAGCTGCTGCAGAACCCCATAATACACCTCAGCTGCTGCAGAACATCATAATACACCTCAGCTGCTACAGAACCTCATAATACTCCTCAGCTGCTGCAGAACCCCATAATACACCTCAGCTGCTGCAGAACATCATAATACACCTCAGCTGCTACAGAACCTCATAATACTCCTCAGCTGCTGCAGAACCTCATAATACACCTCAGCTGCTGCAGAACCCCATAATTCACCTCAGCTGCTGCAGAACATCATAATACACCTCAGCTGCTGCAGAACCTCATAATACACCTCAGCTGCTGCAGAACCTCATAATACTCCTCAGCTGCTGCAGAACCCCACAATACACCTCAGCTGCTGCAGAACCCCATAATACACCTCAGCTGCTGCAGAACCCCATAATACACCTCAGCTGCTGCAGAACCTCATAATACACCTCAGCTGCTACAGAACCTCATAATACTCCTCAGCTGCTGCAGAACCTCATAATACACCTCAGCTGCTGCAGAACATCATAATACTCCTCAGCTGCTGCAGAACCTCATAATACACCTCAGCTGCTACAGAACCTCATAATACTCCTCAGCTGCTGCAGAACCTCATAATACACCTCAGCTGCTACAGAACTTCATAATACACCTCAGCTGCTGCAGAACATCATAATTCACCTCAGCTGCTACAGAACCTCATAATACTCCTCAGCTGCTGCAGAACCCCATAATACACCTCAGCTGCTACAGAACCTCATAATACTCCTCAGCTGCTGCAGAACCTCATAATATACCTCAGCTGCTGCAGAACCCCATAATACACCTCAGCTGCTGCAGAACATCATAATACACCTCAGCTGCTACAGAACCTCATAATACTCCTCAGCTGCTGCAGAACCTCATAATACTCCTCAGCTGCTGCAGAACCCCATAATACACCTCAGCTGCTGCAAAACCTCATAATACACCTCAGCTGCTACAGAACCTCATAATACTCCTCAGCTGCTGCAGAACCTCATAATACACCTCAGCTGCTGCAGAACCCCATAATTCACCTCAGCTGCTACAGAACCTCATAATACACCTCAGCTGCTGCAGAACCTCATAATACACCTCAGCTGCTGCAGAACCCCATAATTCACCTCAGCTGCTGCAGAACATCATAATACACCTCAGCTGCTGCAGAACCTCATAATACACCTCAGCTGCTGCAGAACCTCATAATACTCCTCAGCTGCTGCAGAACCCCACAATACACCTCAGCTGCTGCAGAACCCCATAATACACCTCAGCTGCTGCAGAACCCCATAATACACCTCAGCTGCTGCAGAACCTCATAATACACCTCAGCTGCTACAGAACCTCATAATACTCCTCAGCTGCTGCAGAACCTCATAATACACCTCAGCTGCTGCAGAACCCCATAATTCACCTCAGCTGCTACAGAACCTCATAATACTCCTCAGCTGCTGCAGAACCTCATAATACACCTCAGCTGCTACAGAACTTCATAATACACCTCAGCTGCTACAGAACCTCATAATACTCCTCAGCTGCTGCAGAACCCCATAATACACCTCAGCTGCTACAGAACCTCATAATACTCCTCAGCTGCTGCAGAACCTCATAATATACCTCAGCTGCTGCAGAACCCCATAATACACCTCAGCTGCTGCAGAACATCATAATACACCTCAGCTGCTACAGAACCTCATAATACTCCTCAGCTGCTGCAGAACCTCATAATACTCCTCAGCTGCTGCAGAACCCCATAATACACCTCAGCTGCTGCAAAACCTCATAATACACCTCAGCTGCTACAGAACCTCATAATACTCCTCAGCTGCTGCAGAACCTCATAATACACCTCAGCTGCTGCAGAACCCCATAATTCACCTCAGCTGCTACAGAACCTCATAATACACCTCAGCTGCTGCAGAACCTCATAATACACCTCAGCTGCTACAGAACATCATAATACACCTCAGCTGCTGCAGAACCTCATAATACACCTCAGCTGCTGCAGAACCTCATAATACACCTCAGCTGCTGCAGAACATCATAATACACCTCAGCTGCTGCAGAACTTCATAATACACCTCAGCTGCTGCAGAACCTCATAATACACCTCAGCTGCTACAGAACTTCATAATACACCTCAGCTGCTGCAGAACCCCATAATACACCTCAGCTGCTACAGAACCTCATAATACACCTCAGCTGCTACAGAACCTCATAATACACCTCAGCTGCTGCAGAACCTCATAATACACCTCAGCTGCTACAGAACTTCATAATACACCTCAGCTGCTGCAGAACCCCATAATACACCTCAGCTGCTGCAGAACCCCATAATTCACCTCAGCTGCTACAGAACCTCATAATACACCTCAGCTGCTGCAGAACCCCATAATACACCTCAGCTGCTGCAGAACCCCATAATTCACCTCAGCTGCTACAGAACCTCATAATACACCTCAGCTGCTGCAGAACTTCATAATACACCTCAGCTGCTGCAGAACCTCATAATACACCTCAGCTGCTACAGAACTTCATAATACACCTCAGCTGCTGCAGAACCCCATAATACACCTCAGCTGCTGCAGAACCCCATAATTCACCTCAGCTGCTACAGAACCTCATAATACACCTCAGCTGCTGCAGAACCTCATAATACACCTCAGCTGCTGCAGAACCCCATAATTCACCTCAGCTGCTGCAGAACATCATAATACACCTCAGCTGCTGCAGAACCTCATAATACACCTCAGCTGCTGCAGAACCTCATAATACTCCTCAGCTGCTGCAGAACCCCACAATACACCTCAGCTGCTGCAGAACCCCATAATACACCTCAGCTGCTGCAGAACCCCATAATACACCTCAGCTGCTGCAGAACCTCATAATACACCTCAGCTGCTACAGAACCTCATAATACTCCTCAGCTGCTGCAGAACCTCATAATACACCTCAGCTGCTGCAGAACCCCATAATTCACCTCAGCTGCTACAGAACCTCATAATACTCCTCAGCTGCTGCAGAACCTCATAATACACCTCAGCTGCTACAGAACTTCATAATACACCTCAGCTGCTACAGAACCTCATAATACTCCTCAGCTGCTGCAGAACCCCATAATACACCTCAGCTGCTACAGAACCTCATAATACTCCTCAGCTGCTGCAGAACCTCATAATATACCTCAGCTGCTGCAGAACCCCATAATACACCTCAGCTGCTGCAGAACATCATAATACACCTCAGCTGCTACAGAACCTCATAATACTCCTCAGCTGCTGCAGAACCTCATAATACACCTCAGCTGCTGCAGAACATCATAATACACCTCAGCTGCTACAGAACCTCATAATACTCCTCAGCTGCTGCAGAACCTCATAATACTCCTCAGCTGCTGCAGAACCCCATAATACACCTCAGCTGCTGCAAAACCTCATAATACACCTCAGCTGCTACAGAACCTCATAATACTCCTCAGCTGCTGCAGAACCTCATAATACACCTCAGCTGCTGCAGAACCCCATAATTCACCTCAGCTGCTACAGAACCTCATAATACACCTCAGCTGCTGCAGAACCTCATAATACACCTCAGCTGCTACAGAACATCATAATACACCTCAGCTGCTGCAGAACCTCATAATACACCTCAGCTGCTGCAGAACCTCATAATACACCTCAGCTGCTGCAGAACATCATAATACACCTCAGCTGCTGCAGAACTTCATAATACACCTCAGCTGCTGCAGAACCTCATAATACACCTCAGCTGCTACAGAACTTCATAATACACCTCAGCTGCTGCAGAACTTCATAATACACCTCAGCTGCTGCAGAACATCATAATACACATCAGCTGCTGCAGAACTTCATAATACACCTCAGCTGCTGCAGAACCCCATAATACACCTCAGCTGCTACAGAACCTCATAATACTCCTCAGCTGCTGCAGAACCTCATAATATACCTCAGCTGCTGCAGAACCCCATAATACACCTCAGCTGCTGCAGAACATCATAATACACCTCAGCTGCTACAGAACCTCATAATACTCCTCAGCTGCTGCAGAACCTCATAATACTCCTCAGCTGCTGCAGAACCCCATAATACACCTCAGCTGCTGCAGAACATCATAATACACATCAGCTGCTGCAGAACTTCATAATACACCTCAGCTGCTGCAGAACCTCATAATACACCTCAGCTGCTACAGAACCTTATAATACACCTCAGCTGCTGCAGAACCTCATGTTACACCTCAGCTGCTGCAGAACCGCAGCTGAATTATGACCATGGATTTCCCTACTTCTATAAATTGTTAGGATTATTAGACGTCTCCTCTGCATTGTGTGACGTGTAATAGTCTCAGCTCACGGTTTTCTATTTTTAAATGGGAAGTTCTGATAACTTTCATATTCCCTTAATTTACAGTTATAGAGAGAGACATCATCACATTATACACACAGTGTACCACATGTATCAGCGATGAATTGTATCACTTTGTGCTATGATAATATAACAGGAGTTGTAATAATAATAATCTTTTTATTCATATAGCGCCTACATATTCCACAGCGCTTTACAATTCACAGACATCATCATCACTGTGCCCATTATGGCTCACAATCTACATTCCCCATCAGTCTTTGGAGTGTGGGAAGAAACTGGAGAGCCCAGAGGAAACCCAGGCAAAACCGGGGAGAACATACAAACTCCTTGCAGATGTTGTCCTTGGTGGGATTTGAACCCAGGACCCCAGCACTGCAGTGCTAACCACTGAGCCATCGTACAGTGCTAACTAGAGATGAGCGGTGTTCGACTAGAACTGTTCGCCAATCTCAAATTCGAGCTGTTTTGGGCGGTGTTCGAGTTGTTCGACGAACCCGAACGATTTGCAAAAAATTCGGCTGTTCGAGGTTATGTTGGATAACTGTTCGTGCACCAAAAGCGTGTCCTGCATGTCTGGCGCTATTTAGAGCACCAATCATGCAGGGATTGTCTGCCACTCACTGTAATGCCACAGCCATGGTGGTTGTGGCATTACAGTAATCGCCCAAATCGATGGGAACAGTGCCAACAGTGAAACATGAAAAGCCGGCAATTCAGCAGCGGCATACACCGGTACCCGACAATTTAGAACCGAAAGAATAGAGCTTCACACATAGATTAGATAGATAGAAACATGTCAGCCACATATATACGAAGTACAGTGACAGTGTTGATTACTGTACTTGTCATTTAGCGTAAAGGATTTATCAAAAAAAATAATAGTGTTTTCATGCACCGTCTCTTTAAAAAAGCCGGCCGGCAATTCAGCAGCGGTACCCGACAATTTATAACAGACAGAATAGAGCTTCACACATAGATTAGATAGATAGAAACATGTCAGTCACATATATATGAAGTACAGTGATAGTGTTGGTTACTGTACTTGTCATTTAGTATTAAAATAAAGGATTTATTATTAAAAAAATTGGCGTGGGGATCCCCTTAATTTTAGGCTCTAGCGGAGGTTAAGCAGACGGCTGGGGCAGATGTTTGAAGCCTGGGAAGGGGGTAATACCCACGGAGCTTCCCAGGCTACTAATATCAGCCCCCAGCTGAATACATAGCCTTTACTAGCTATTAAAATGGGGGACCCCCCAAAAAAAATGACGTGGGGGCCCCCTAATTTAATAGCTAGCAAAGGCTAGGCAGACAGCTGGGGGCTGATATTAATAGCCCAGGAAGGGAGCCATGAATATTGGCCCCCTCCCAGGCTAGAAACACCAGCCGTCAGCCGCCCCAGAAATGGCGCATCCATAGGATGCGCCAATTCTGGCACTTAGCCTCGCTCTTCCACGCTGCCCTGGTGCGGTGGCAGGGGGTAATAGGGTTGGGGTTGATGTCAGCTTATAATGCCAGCTGACATCAAGCCCAGGTTAGTAATGGAGAGGCGTCTATAAGACACCCCCATTACTAACCCCATAGTCAAAGTTAAAAAAAACACAAACACCCAGAATAAAGTCCTTTAATTGAAATAAAGACACAATCCTTTATTGTTCTAAATTAAACCATACTTACCATCACGCCCATTCCAGCTGAAGCCAACGATCTCCTGCAATAAAAGAAAAATAACAAAGCAACCTCATCCTTACCTTTCCATGGTTCCCACGACAGCTTCAGCTCTGCTACATCGAGATGACAGGCTGGACCGCAGCAGAACGCTGCCATCCAGCCTCTCATCCCGCAGACACTGAGAAGCGCAGGCTTGCTTGCGCTGCTCAGCGTCTCTCTGTGACGACATCCAGATGAGCCGAGTTCATGTGCAATGAACTCGGCTCACCTCATGCACGTCACTGACAGCGTGGGAAAATTCTCACGCTGAAGCGGTGAGTGCAGGAGAATTCTCCCACGCTGTCAGTGACGTGCATAAGGTGAGCTCATGTCCAATGAACTCAGCTCACCTCCTGCACGTCACTGACAGCGTGGGAGAATTCTCCTGCACTCAGCGCTTCAGCGTGAGAATTCTCCCACGCTGAAGCGCTGAGTGCAGGAGAATTTTCCCACGCTGTCAGTGACGTGCATAAGGTGAGCTCATGTCCAATGAACTCAGCTCACCTCCTGCACGTCACTGACAGCGTGGGAGAATTCTCCTGCACTCAGCGCTTCAGTGTGAGAATTCTCCCACGCTGAAGCGCTGAGTGCAGGAGAATTTTCCCACGCTGTCAGTGACGTGCATGAGGTGAGCCGAGTTCATTGGACATTAACTCGGCTCATCTGGATGCCCTCACAGAGAGACACTGTGGAGCGCAAGCAAGCCTGCGCTTCTCAGTGTCTGCGGGGTGACAGGCTGGATGGCAGCGTTCTGCTGCGGTCCAGCCTGTCATCTCGATGTAGCAGAGCTGAAGCTGTCATGGGAACCATGGAAAGGTAAGGATGATGTTGCTTTATTATTTTTCTTTTATTTCAGGAGATCGTTGGCTTCAGCTGGAATGGGCGTGATGGTAAGTATGGTTTAATTTAGAACAATAAAGAATTGTGTGTTTATTTCAATTAAAGGACTTTTTTCTGGGTGTTGTGTTTTTTTTAAATACTTTACTAGAAATTCATGGTGGTCATGTCTAATATTGGCGTGACCCCATGAATTTCGGGCTTAGGGCCAGCTGATAATGCCAAGCTGGCCCTAACCCCTTTATTACCCAGTGAGCCACCGCACCAGGGCCCTGGATGAGTTGGGTACAGCGCCAGAAGATGGCGCTTCTATGAACGCGCCATTTTCCGGGGTGGCTGCGGACTGCAATTTGCAGCGGGGGTGGCCCAGAAAGCTTGGGCCTCCCTGCGCTGCGGATTCCAGCCCCCAGCTGCGTAGTTGTACCTGGCTGGACACAAAAACAGGGCGAAGCCCCACGTCAATTTTCTTTAAATTATTTCATGAAATAATTAAGAAAAAAAGGGCTTCCCTATATTGTTGTGTCCGGCCAGGTACAAATAGGCAGCTGGTGGTTGGGGGTAGCCCGTTCCTGCCTGCTGTACCTGGCTGGACACAAATATAGTGCGAAGCCCCACGTCAATTTTTTTTTAATTATTTCATGAATTTCCTGAAATAATTTAAAAAAATTGAAGTGGGGCTTCGCACTATATTTGTGTCCAGCCAGGTACAGCAGGCAGGAACGGGCTGCCCCCATCCACCAGCTGCCTATTTGTACCTGGCCGGACACAACAATATAGGGAAGCCCTTTTTTTCTTAATTATTTCATGAATTTCATGAAATAATTAAAAAAAAAGTACGTGGGGCTTCGCCCTATTTTTGTGTCCAGCCAGGTACAACTAGGCAGCTGGGGGCTGGAATCCGCAGCGCAGGGAGACCCAAGCTTTCTGGGCCCCACCCGCTGCAAATTGCAGTCCGCAGCCGCCCCGGAAAATGGCGCGTTCATAGAAGCGCCATCTTCTGGCGCTGTACCCAACTCATCCAGGGCCCTGGTGCGGTGGCTCACTGGGTAATAAAGGGGTTAGGGCCAGCTTGGTATTATCAGCTGGCCCCAAGCCCAAAATTCATGGGGTCACGCCAGTATTAGACATGACCGCCATGAATTTCTAGTAAAGTATTTAAAAAAAACACAACACCCAGAATAAAGTCCTTTAATTGAAATAAAGACACAATTCTTTATTGTTCTAAATTAAACCATACTTACCATCACACCCATTCCAGCTGAAGCCAACGATCTCCTGCAATAAAAGAAAAATAATAAAGCAACCTCATCCTTACCTTTCCATGGTTCCCACGACAGCTTCAGCTCTGCTACATCGAGATGACTGGCTGGACCGCAGCAGAACGCTGCCATCCAGCCTGTCATCCCGCAGACACTGAGAAGCGCAGGCATACTTCCACTCCTCACTGTCTCGCTGTGACGGCATCCAGATGAGCCGAGGTCATGTCCAATGAACTCAGCTCACCTCCTGCACGTCACTGACAGCGTGGAAAAATTCTCCTGCAATCAGCGCTTCGTGAGAATTTTCCCACGCTGTCAGTGACGTGCATGAGGTGAGCCGAGTTCATTGGACATGAACTCGGCTCATCTGGATGTCGTCACAGAGAGACGCTGAGCAGCGCAAGCAAGCCTGCGCTTCTCAGTGTCTGCGGGATGACAGGCTGGATGGCAGCGTTCTGCTGCGGTCCAGCCTGTCAACTCGATGTAGCAGAGCTGAAGCTGTCGTGGGAACCATGGAAAGGTAAGGATGAGGTTGCTTTATTATTTTTCTTTTATTGCAGGAGATCGTTGGCTTCAGCTGGAATGGGCGTGATGGTAAGTATAGTTTAATTTAGAACAATAAAGGATTGTGTCTTTATTTCAATTAAAGGACTTTATTCTGGGTGTTTGTGTTTTTTTTAACTTTGACTATGGGGTTAGTAATGGGGGTGTCTTATAGACGCCTCTCCATTACTAACCTGGGCTTGATGTCAGCTGGCATTATAAGCTGACATCAACCCCAACCCTATTACCCCCTGCCACCGCACCAGGGCAGCGTGGAAGAGCGAGGCTAAGTGCCAGAATTGGCGCATCCTATGAATGCGCCATTTCTGGGGCGGCTGACGGCTGGTGTTTCTAGCCTGGGAGGGGGCCAATATTCATGGCTCCCTTCCTGGGCTATTAATATCAGCCCCCAGCTGTCTGCCTAGCCTTTGCTAGCTATTAAATTAGGGGGGACCCCACGTCATTTTTTTTGGGGGGTCCCCCATTTTAATAGCTAGTAAAGGCTATGTATTCAGCTGGGGGCTGACATTAGTAGCCTGGGAAGCTCCGTGGGTATTACCCCCTTCCCAGGCTTCAAACATCTGCCCCAGCCGTCTGCTTAACCTCCGCTAGAGACTATAATTACGGGGAACCCCACGCCAATTTTTTTAATAATAAATCCTTTATTTTAATACTAAATGACAAGTACAGTAACCAACACTATCACTGTACTTCATATATATGTGACTGACATGTTTCTATCTATCTAATCTATGTGTGATGCTCTATCTTTCTGTTCTAAATTGTCGGGTACCGCTGCTGAATTGCCGGCCGGCTTTTTTAAAGAGACAGTGCATGAAAACACTATTATTTTTTTAAATAAATCCTTTACACTAAATGACAAGTACAGTAAGCAACACTCTCACTGTACTTATTATATATGTGACTGACATGTTTCTATCTATCTAATCTATGTGTGAAGCTCTATTCTTTCTGTTCTAAATTGTCGGGTACAGATGCTGAACTGCCGGCCGGCTTTTTTAAAGAGACGGTGCATGAAAACACTAATATTTTTTTTAATAAATCCTTTACACTAAATGACAAGTGCAGTAACCAACACTGTCACTGTGCTTCTTATATGTGTGACTGACATGTTTCTATCTATCTAATCTATGTGTGATGCTCTATTCCTTCTTGTCTAAATTGTCGGGTACCGGTGTACGCCGCTGCTGAATTTGCCGGCCGGCTTTTTAAAGAGAGTGTGTTCTGAGCAGTTTGTCAGCTTTTGGACACCTTTGCAGGTGTTTTCTATGTGTTTCTATGTGTTTTTGTTTGCCTGCCATTGGTTTTAACGGTGTTCGACGAACAGTTCGACGAACAGTTCCTCGAACATCCCGGTGTTCGACGAACCGAACCGAACCCGAACACTACGGGGGTGGCTCAACACTAGTGCTAACCACTGAGCCACGATATAGTGCTAACCACTGAGCCACTGTGCTGCCCTACATATAGTACAGTGCTAACCACTGAGTCTCACTCAGTGCAGAATATCAGCGGTGCCAACATGGAGTCTCCGAGCTGCGCTCCTCCTTGTTGTCCCATTATTGCAGAGGACGCCTCATCCTATTGCAATGGTAGTATATAGGTATATAGTGTCAGCACTGAGTAATATCTATGAATCGTTATTTTGTCTTAAAGGAATTTTCCATTTTCAGTAAATTGGACCCAAGCACTGTAAAATATCTAATAAAAGAAATAGAGCTTTACTCACCCTCATAGGGTCCAGTGACGGCTCTCCGCCGCTGCATGTGTCTTGGTATTGCGGCTGCAGTGGAGATGTCACATCAAAATATCACTGCTGCAGCCAATCACTGAGCTCAGTAGCCGTAATGTGCACTGTCAACATGATGTCACCACTGCAGCTAAAACTCAAAGCACCGGTAGGGATCCGGTGCTGGACCTGGGGAGGGTGAGCACTACAATGGTTTGATATTTTAAGCATTTTACAGCATTTACGGTCCACTTTTCTGAAAGTGAAAAATCCCTTTAAAATCTCTCATGACACTGAAGTGTGGAATATGAAGTACGGACATGGAGTTTTATTTGGAAGACCGAATTGCTAAAACTACAATGTTGCCAGTTGTGTAAGATCTAATTTACTGGAATAAGTAAAACATAAATAAAAATCTAAACGTGCTACAAAGGAAATGTAAAATCCATTGCATCCTGCTCTAATCGCAAGTAACAAACTATCAGAGAGTAATATTGTAACAAAATCTTCTTTAACCATTGTCGACTATACAGAGGGAAATCGCCATCCACCTACAAAGTTCTGCTGTTCATTTAGATTTGCTATAATAATAATAATGGTAAAATCTGAACTGCACAAATGTAAAAAGTGGTGTAAAAAAAATTGGATTTCGTAACTAATAAACATCGCAAGGAAAAGTTGTTTATTTGCATCGATCGCTCTCTGCGATAAAAGGTTAATATTCTGCACACAGAGTGTAAAAAAAAAAGAATAAAATCACAATTTATTTTAGATCAGTTACTTTTTTAATGACTTGATCATTTTTCTCATTTTACTCGGCGTCGGATACATTTTATTTTAACGCCTTTTTTTTTTTTGAATCAGTGAAGTGTGTGACTGCATTCTGCAATTGGCATGTAGAGGGCGCTGTAGCTCTTCACAGGTTGCAGCTGTCTTCCATTAAATGGCGATATCTTTCCCAGAAAACTGGCTTTGTTATTTCCTTTTTATCCTTCGTTTTTCTCCCAACGTCTCATTCTTGATTCTCCCCCCCCCCTTCCATCCCTCCATATTTTCGCTGCTGTGCCAGAAAAATTTAAATGTATCCCTTCAAGTGGAGATAATCAATGCAAATCAGAGGTAGTGGATCCCAAAGCTTGCTTCTCAAAGAGGACTTAGCTTCAGGAGGTCAATTGTGCAAAGGCAACGCCTCCTGCTCCAGTCTCACTTATTGCAGGCCTCGTATGCATTCAATTCACTGCAATCCAGGCCGCTTTCATTTCCTATGTGCAACTGAGGGTCTTAGATTTCTGCTAAACGACAAAGGTTGGTTGTCAGGGAGCGGCTGTGTTACATGCGGAATATGGACCCCGCGTCTTCTCATGTTCGGGTCCAGATATTAAATGCGCAGAACGTTGAAAATTCTAAAATTTTAGAAAGAATCATTTTATATTTACCCTGTATTTTTTTTTTTACAACCCAGGAATCAAATCGTGACGGTGATATTGATTGTAGCTACTGTACTGAACAATGTATTCAGGTTTGTGAAGCAAAAGAATAAATATATCATAAAACGAAAAAAAAACAACCAAATAGAAGAAGAAAATTGATACATAAGGCAATAAAATATACTGGGGAATAGGAAGTAAAAAGACATTTACTTCCGGTGATTCCAAAAGGCATATTGGGGGGGGGGGGGTGGCTTTTGAATTTTTTTTTGTATTAGTTTTTAGCTGCTACTAAGGCTTCGTTCCCACATGGAGTTTTTAATGTTGTAGATGTTCTGCAGTATTTTTGCATTTTTTTTCACTGCTTTTTTTATTGGCTTTTTTTTACACTGCGGTAAAGTTTTAGATACTTCCCGGTATTTGGCTTTGATAACCTGCACGACTGTAGCAAAGTTTTATGTGGGTTTTTTTTACCTGTCAATTTTCCACATCTAATGCAATTGGGTAAAATCCACACATAAAATGCATATTTACCGCAAGACAAGTTGTTGAAAAGTTACAGATTTCAGTGAGTTTTCCATAAATCCCGTCCACTTTGCTGGAACTGTAAACCGATGTGTATTTTCACTGCGCAAAAAAAAAAGTCAAACATTCATCATGGGAACATAACCGACGTAGACACTCTGCTGGTGACACTGACACACTAATTTTTTTTGCCCTAATTTTTCATGAGCAGCTAGAAGTTTCCAGAAGTTCCAACAGAATATGATGTCAGCCACAGACAAATAATTTTGTGTTTTTAGCATAATGGGATTTTTTATTTTTTTTTTATAACCCCCTTGACAGTTTTTGGGAAGGCTCTATCTAGTTATGGAGCTTTTCTGGGGATTTTGTTCCATCCAAATACTCAAAACCTCATCAAAAATGTAACCACCTGTGACTTCTTGTAGCAAAAACTGTTTTTTTTTTCAGAGCCCTTTGGTGCATTTCTTGACCCAAAAAAAACCCCATGATAGAAGAGGCCTCGTGTGATAGATTCTGTCCTGATCGTTAATGTTCATCACATTGAGGAGCAAATGTATAAAATTACATCATGTAAAGTATTAATAGGTGCTATAATAAAGCTCCTCATAGGGTGGAAAAGTGAATTAAAAATGCTTGGAATCCAAGATACGGCTCATTAGCAGAATTATAATGGTGAGCAAAAAAAAGCCACTCTAATTAGACTTTATTTCCAGAAAATTCCTGTATAAATAGTTTCATTTATCTATTTCATATCATTTCTATTTCACGTCAGCCATTAAATTACTGAAAGTTTCAGTAAAGGACGTTCTGGAGCAATGACATCTTTTTTTAGATTTACATAAGGAAGTTGTTGGTTTGGTTCTAACTTAGAGATTTGCACTCACAAATCTATCAATCTATTATCTATCTATCTATCTATTATCTATCTATCTATTATCTATCTATCTATTATCTATCTATTATCTATCTATTATCTATCATCTATCTATCATCTATCTATTATCTATCTATTATCTATTATCTATCTATTATATATCTATTATCTATCTATCATCTATCTATTATCTATCTATCTATCATCTATCTATTATCTATCTATCTATCATCTATCTATCATCTATCTATTATCTATCTATCTATCATCTATCTATCATCTATCTATTATCTATCTATCTATTATCTATCTATTATCTATCATCTATCTATCATCTATCTATTATCTATCTATTATCTATCTATTATATATCTATTATCTATCTATCATCTATCTATTATCTATCTATCTATCATCTATCTATCATCTATCTATTATCTATCTATCTATCATCTATCTATTATCTATCTATCTATCATCTATCTATCATCTATCTATTATCTATCATCTATTATCTATTATCTATCATCTATCTATCTATTATCTATCATCTATTATCTATCACCTATCTATTATCTATCATCTATCTATCATCTATCTCTTATCTATCATCTATCTATTATCTATCATCTATCTATCTATTATCTATCATCTATTATCTATCACCTATCTATTATCTATCATCTATCTATCATCTATCTCTTATCTATTATCTCTCTCCAGGTATTCCTATTTCCAGAGTTGGTGATGATCCTTTTTTTGTTAGTTGTATAAATAAATGAAGGAAAACTGTAATAAATTATTAATATTTTCTCTTGTTAATTTGACCTTTTCCAACCAAATTTTCTTCATCCTATTGAACATTGAAAAATATTTGTCTGCGCTGGAATAATTTCTTCTACCTCAATGTCTCCAATAACTGACAGAACCATGTACATAGAATTTCTTCTTATTATACACATACATTGTTTCCTCTGGGTCTCCTAATTTTAATATTGATTTTTATTATTATTTCCCTAGTTATCAATTCTGGACGTCTATATCTATATTTATTTCCTTTTTGTTCCTTATTTTTATATGATCTGCCAGCTATTTTTCGGTGTTTTCAGCGTTAATGAGATGCATAACCTCCAACTGTTTGGAAATGTTTCTGCTGTTATAAATTACAGCCGCACCTACAATGTCCCATCGCATTGTGGATTTTCATAATATTCACCTGTCAGATTCTATTTCATGTCTAGATTGAATGAGGGAAAAAAAAAAAAATTAAAAATACACGGGGAATAAAAAATAGCATCAGCGTCTCCTATTTTTATACGCAGCCATAAAGTGAATAGTAAAATAGACAGCAAGTCACAGCTGGAAATGTTTTAAAGTCAGATAAAATCTGCCAAAATATATTTTGCCGCTCGTATTATATTGTCGTAGACGTTAAAAGCAGGGGCGGAACTACCGCCCGTGCAGCCGGTTCATTGAACGGGGGCCCCGAGGGAGAGGGGGCCCCTCCAGCCTCCAGCAGGGCCGCCATCAGGGCATGTCTGCCCTGACTCCAGTGTGGGGCCCAGCCGGTAGGGGCCCCCTTGGAGCCCCGTTGGGGGCCCCCTCTTGTGAGTCTCTCTCCTCATGGGGCCCCGGCCCCATGCTAAGCGCCGGGTCCGGGACATCTCAGCGCTGCGCTGCGCTCCTGCGGCAGCGCTTTCATGATTCCCCTGACTTCCGGTCATGTGACGGCGCCGTCACATGGCCGGAAGTCAGGAGAACCTGGTGTCAGCGATTTGGACGAGCGCCAGGATTCTGCAGGGATCGCATGGGGGTAAGTATAACAAGTTTTGTTTTTTTCAAAATACAATTTACTAGGAGTGGGGGGAATGGGAGGTGTGTGTGTGTGAGATAAGAGATGCACATGGGGGGGGGGATGATAAAAGATGCACATGGGGTGGGGGGAGATGATAAAAGATGCACATGGGGTGGGGGGGATGAGAGAGGTGCACATGTGGGGGGAGGGGGATGAGAGAGGTGCACGTGGGGGGGGGGTGATAAAAGATGCACATGTGGGGGGGGATAAGAGATGCACATGGGGGGGAGATAAGAGATGCACATGGGGGGGAGATAAGAGATGCACATGGGGGGGAGATAAGAGATGCACATGGGGGGGAGATAAGAGATGCACATGTGGGGGAGGGGGATGAGAGATGTGCACATGTGGGGGAGGGGGATGAGAGATGTGCACATGTGGGGGGGGTGAGAGATGCACATGGGGGGGATGAGAGAGGGGCACATGTGGGGGAGGGGGATGAGAGAGGGGCACATGTGGGGGAGGGGGATGAGAGAGGGGCACATGTGGGGGAGGGGGATGAGAGAGGGGCACATGTGGGGGAGGGGGATGAGAGATGTGCACATGGGGGGGTGAGAGCTGCACATGGGGGAATTGGGAGAAAATGAGCTGCACATGGGGGAATTAGGAGTAGGGGGATAATGAGCTGCACATAATGAATGTGGGGTGGGGGAGAGTAAATGATAAATGACGATGGGGTGGGGAGAGCACGGACATGATATAATGAATTGGGGCAGGGGGTGCATGTAAATAATGAATGCGGGGAGCAGGAAGTATAGAGTAGAGGTTCTAATTAAATTATATATTAAGTGCCTATTTACAGTTAATGGGGGCACCGTGGTGGATTACAATTTATATTTGGAATGGTAGGTTGCATAATAACTAACCATATATTGATGGTGGATGCACGTCTGTATTCAGCTGCGTAATGTAGAAGTTGGGGAATGTGCTCTAGATAACTGTGTTATTTTATGCAGAGACGAGTCCTGGCTGGAAGACGTGATGGCGGTCTGTGCTGGATGAAGGAGGAAAGCGTAGCTGAAGGACTTCACCTAGAGACGTCACCAGTGAGTCAGTGCATTACATGTACACTTACACTATATACTATGTACCGGGCTCCTGTGTATAATGTCACTGGTGATCACTGTATTACCTGTACACTATATACAGAGCTCCTGTGTATAATGTCACTGGTGATAACTGTATTACCTGTACACTGACACTATATACAGAGCTCCTGTGTATAATGTCACTGGTGATCCATGTATTACCTGTACACTATATACAGAGCTCCTGTGTATAATGTCACTGGTGATCCCTGTATTACCTGTACACTATATACAGAGCTCCTGTGTATAATGTCACTGGTGATCACTGTATTACCTGTACACTGACACTATATACAGAGCTCCTGTGTATAATGTCACTGGTGATCACTAGATTACCTGGACACTTACATTATACATACCATGTATAGAGCTCCTGTGTATAATGACACTTATGGTAATATTAGTAATGTGGTGGTAATATTAGTAATGTGGTGGTAATATGTGGTCTGGTCATGGTGTGGCAGTTTTTCTCCCTTCTGTGTGGTATTATTCGGTCACTATGTTGTGGTAATATGTGGTCTGGTGATGGTGTGGCGGTATTCCCTGTATGTGGTATTATTGGTCATTTAAAAAAAAAATGTATATGACACATTCCCTTAAAGAAAACTAAATAAAAATATATCTAAAAAGAGTATTGGATATTTTAAG
The DNA here is from genome assembly GCF_046119375.1 of Phyllobates terribilis. Lineage (NCBI taxonomy): Eukaryota > Metazoa > Chordata > Amphibia > Anura > Dendrobatidae > Phyllobates > Phyllobates terribilis. The sequence continues at coordinate 191,595,278 of NW_027362768.1, forward strand.
AAAATTTTAATAGGTTAGAGTAGGACCCGGCCAGAAGAGTCTACCTTATCGTAGTGGCAGCTTTAAAAATCTTTTGGCCAAAACAAAAGCTGTTGGCTATGTATGTGGCACCGTCACATGGCCGAACGTCAGGAGAGCCTGGTGGCAGCGACGTGGACGAGCGCCAGGATTCTGCAGGGATCGCATGGGGGTAAGTATAACAAGTTTTATTTTTCTTAAATACAATTAATTAACTAGGAGTGGGGGGGATGAGAGATGCACATGAGGGGGGGTGAGAGATGCACATGAGGGGGGGTGAGAGATGCACATGAGGGGGGGTGAGAGATGCACATGAGGGGGGGTGAGAGATGCACATGAGGGGGGGTGAGAGATGCACATGGGGGGGATGAGAGATGCACATGGGGGGGATGAGAGATGCACATGGGGGGGATGAGAGATGCACATGGGGGGGATGAGAGATGCACATGGGGGGGATGAGAGATGCACATGGGGGGGATGAGAGATGCACATGGGGGGGATGAGAGATGCACATGGGGGGGTGAGAGATGCACATGGGGGGGTGAGAGATGCACGGGGGGGGTGAGAGATGCACGGGGGGGGGGTGAGAGATGCATCGGGGGGGTGAGCTGCACATGGGGAGGTGAGAGATGCACATGGGGGGGTTATGTTTACATAACTTTGTTGCCTTATGAAGCGCAGGGGGGGGGGCCCCCAAAAATTTCTTGCACAGGGGCCCACTACAGTCTGTGTCCGCCCCTGGTTAAAAGAGCCCAAATCATGAAATTACTGATAGTTATAGGTGAAGATCGGGGGGTTTAGGTTTAGGGGGTAGAGGATGACAAGTTTTACAATTCAGTGCAGACCAATGAATCACAGCTCCTGGATAAAATGGAAAAGAAGATAAATGTAAGATTGGTCGGAAATGCAAAACTTTCACTTTTCAGTTTTCCCGCTTGGGTGTAAAAAAAAAAAAAAAAAATGTTTTCCCAATTTTTTGATTGTTTATTGAGAGAAAAATTATCAAAACTCTACATTGGCCTAGAAATATCATAAGGTTGAAGTCAATGATTGAATTACCCCTATGAAATGACTTTGTATGTAACCTCTTTGTGAGATCACTAGTGATGAGCCACTTTGGTGAAATTCCAATTCAGCATTTCACACAAACTTTGCCATAAAATTTGTTTCACTACAAATTTATTTCATGTAAATCAAATGTATAATATTTTTTTCTGAGATTTCTCCAAACCACAGAGCATTACAAACATACATAGAAAAAAGTTACAAATTATACACAATTGTCTCTCGCCTGTCTCCCCTCTGTATTTTGTTCCAGTCACTCTTTTGCTCTTTCTTTGGCACCTTCCATTTCCCGATATCTTTAGCATCACTTGTGCTGACTACTAGTCTATAAAGTTATCACATCTCGCAACGCGCGTCATGGCGTCACTCTTAGCCCAGATCTCAAAGATGCTGAGTGACAGAAGATGGTCCAGTAAAGACCCCACTGGTGGCCAGACTGAAGAAAGGGCTATGTGAATATTATTTTTTGCTCTTTTTAACCTTTTTTTAATCCAGCAAAATGGTGGCTGTCCAGCCACCATTTTTCGAAATTTGGATTAAATTGAGTTGCAAAAAAATTCAGCTTCTGGTGAATTAAAGATTTTCACTTTGAAGTAATTTGCTCATCACTAGTTGTCTCTTTAACCTAATGTGACATCAGTTTTCTTATTATACTCCTTGTTTTGCCCCTTTGGTAAAGTCTTTGAACCTTTTCTATCGCCCATGGTCTATATGCTGTTAAAAGCTTTGTCTCCTCAAAGACACCCAATAAGCAGCCTTACTGGAAGACATTGTCATGGACCATTCATCTCCACTACAGTCATCAAAATTAGAAATGGCCCGCCAAAATAATAGTCACTGCTTGTTTGGTGTTTGGATGGGGACTTATTGGAGGGTCTCACACTTATCTGCCAAAACAGGTGACATTCATTGTGACAGACACTTTGGCACTAGTGATGAGCGAACGCACTCGCCACTACTCGGTACTCGCCCGAGCATCATGGTGCTCGACAAGCTCGGCGAGTATTTCCAGGTTGCTCGGCGGGAGCTCGTTCCCCTCCCTGCATGTTTGGCGCTCTTTAGAGAGCCAATGACCATGCAGGGATTGCCAGCCATGCACTGTAATGCCGTAGCCATGTTGGTTGTGGCATTACAGTGATTGGCTGGCCGCACAGCGTCATCAGCACTATATCAGACTTGGCGCCGCCATGCTCGTCACAGTCACTCGGGAATCAGGCAGAGTAGGGAGAGCTGCTGCTGCGTCAGGGAGAGATTTGCTTGTGTATTAGGTAGTGTAGGGAGAAAAACCGTACATTACACATATCCATCTTAACAAACAGTCCTTCTGAGGACTAATCCATCTGCAGAGATATCAGGCAGGCAGTGTATATAGGCAGGCAGGCAGGTATATAGCAGACTGCAGTGCATATAGCACAAGAGGCTCCATTCCAGTTCTGACTTCTGCTGCTGTTAGATATTTCTAGAAATAGGCCCAGGTCTCAGGGGCCAGGAATAATTTTTTTTGCATCTTAATCCTCATTATTTGCTTAAAAAGCAATCCAGAGAACACCATTTTTCTGTGCCATTTGCTTGTTGGCACTGCAGAATACAGCCAGGTCCTTTCCATATTACAGCGCTAAAAATCCAGCTATTTAAAACTGTATTTTCTCCGTCACACGGATCACATATACGTTTTCAAAAAATACTGCCATTTCTGGCCTCCATAAAAAAAAATTTCAGTGTGTCAGTGAAGCAATTCACAGCAGATTGCTGGTCAAACTACTTACCTACAGGCCAGGTATTTAAAACTCTGTTTTCTCCGTCACATGGATCACATATAAATTCGCTCCAAACTCAGCCATTTGTAGTGACTGTGGAAGATACTGTCCTCCATTTAAAATGGGCAAGGCATGTGGCAAGGGATAGGGAACTGGACGTGATGGTAATGGTGCCTGCAGAGGCCGAGGACAAGGCCGTGGGCAAGACGAAATTGTGCCACAACAAACACCCACATCTTCTCACCTGACCTTACTGTCCCAATTTCTAGGGGACCGCAGCACACCACTATTGAACCCAGAGCAGTGTCTAAAGGTTGTTGGTTGGATAGCGGATAATGCTTCCAGTCACTTAGCCACTCCCACCACCACCCTGTCTTCCACACGGTCAAGTCTCAGTAGCCGTGAGTCTGGACCGCATATTCCTCACCCTGATCCTCCTTCCTCCCACCAGGCCGAGTACCCAGAGACAACTGATCCCACACTTGGACACTCTGAAGAGCTGTTCATTATTCCATTTATAGATTCAGGCCTCTCGCCTGGCCCACTTGAAGCGGGGCAAGAGGAGATCGCGTGTAGAGAAGCCCAAATATTTGAGCAGCCACGGTCACACGAAGGCGACGGTGGGAAAGTGTCACAAGAGGTGGATGATGATGAGACATAATTGGCAGAAAGTTAGGATGAGGACAAGGGTGCGGAAGTGGAAGACGAGGTGGTGGATGATATAGTAACTGACCCAACCTGGCAGGAGGACATGCAGAGCAAGGACAGCAGCACACAGGGGGAGAGAGGCGGAGCACCCCAACAGGCAGGAAGAAGCAGTGTTGTGGCCGCAGACAGAAGGCAGGCAACCGTTCCCCGTAGCACCAACACGAAGGAAGTTGCCAGTACAACTGTTAGGTCTTCCTGAGTCTGGTTGTTTTTTTAAAGACTCTGCCGATAACCCCAAAAAGGCCATTTGCAACACCTGCCAGGCCAGCATCAGCAGGGGTGGAAAAACGACCAGCCTGACCACCACCAGCATGATCAGGCACATGGCAGTAAAGCACCCGACTTTGTGGGCTGAACCCCAGGGTCCAGGAACAGTGTCTGCGGGTGGCACCATTGCTTCTTCCGCTATTATGCATGCAAGCCAATCCCCTGTCCATGGTGCATGCGAAGATGCCTCCTGCCCTTCACCTGTCGTTGCACACTCTCAAGTAGCAGCATCAGGAAGCAAGTCCATGTCCTTGTCCCAGTGCAGCGTTCAGTTGTCCATACCCCAGTCCTTGGAATGCAAGCGCAAATATGCAGCCAACGCCCCACAGGCCACACTAACAAATTCTCACATTTCATGACTGCTTGCGCTCAAAATGTTGCCTATTAGGCTCGTGGTGACGGAAGCATTCCGCAACCTGATGGCGGTGGCCGTCCCTCGGTACTCGGTCCCCAGCCGACACTATTTCTCCCGGTGTACCATCCCCGCATTACACAAGCACGTGTCCCAAAACATTAGCCGTGCTCTCAACAACGCAGTTACTGGGAGAGTCCACCTAACCACGGACACGTGGACAAGTGCTTGTGGGAAGGGACGGTACATCTCGCTGGCGGCACACTGGGTTAACATAGTGGAAGCCGGGACCCAGTCGGACCTTGGGACAGAACACGTCCTCCCGATGCCAAGAATTGCGGGCCCTAGGTCAATCAGGGTTGCCCCCACGGTATACAGCTCCTGCACCTCATCCTCCTCAGCCTCCTCCTCCTCTTCAGCCTCCATCTCCGAAATGACCACATCAGTCCCAAGCTGGAAGCACTGCAGCACTGCCTCGGCCAAGCGGCAACAGGCTGTGCTGAAGCTAATATGCTTAGGTGAAAAAACACACAATGCTGAAGAGTTGTGGACAGCTCGGAAAGAGCAGGCAGATCTGTGGCTCACACCGCTGAGCCTACAGCCAGGCATGGTCGTGTATGACAATGGCCAGAACCTGGTGGCGGCTCTGAGGTGAGGCGAGCTCACACACGTACCATGCCTGGCCCATGTGCTTAATCTCGTGGTTCAGCAGTTTCTCAAATCCTACCTGGAGCTGCCGGATCTGCTTGTTAAAGTATGCCGCCTGTGTGCCCATTTTAGAAAGTCAGCTACAGCTTCGGCCGCCCTTGCAGTGTTTCAGCAGTGTTTGCAGCTTCCGGCTCACAGACTGGTGTGTTATGTCTCCACGCGTTGGAACTCTACACTGCAGATGTTGGGAAGGATTTGTGAGCAGAAGAGGGCAGTTGTTGAGTACCAGCATCAACAAGGCCGTCGGTATTCAGTTCAGACTCCACACATAAGACCTCAGGAGTGCACATGGATGTCAGACATATGTACCATCCTCCAAAACTTTGAGGACTCCACCAAGATGGTGAGCGGCAATGACGCCATAATTAGCGTCACCATCCCGCTTCTCTGTCTTCTGAAATGCTCTCTGCTCACAATCAAAGTGAATGCATTGCAGGCGGAGCATGATGAGATGGAGCAAGGAACCATACAGGGTGACTCCACACAGCCCAGCCTCATCTCATCCCAACGTTGATTGGGTGACAATGAGGAAGAGGAGGAGGAGGAGGAAGAACAGGAGCTAGTTTCATGCACTATAGACGGTACTACCTGCACAGCTGTCATACTGTCTGTTCAGATTGGACGGCCAGAGGACGGAGAGGAGGAGGAGGAGGAGAGCATGGTCAGTCATCCTCTTGGTGAGGACACAGAAGTCATGCCTGTTAGTAGTCTGGCACGCATGGCCGAGTTTATGCTACGCTGCCTTTCCCATGACCCTCGCGTTCTCAAAATTTTGGGTGACAGTCATTACTGAAAAAAGCCTGTGAAGGGCTGAAACGTCTTGTTGTAGTTTTTCTACATGTGGAATAAATGAACTGATCGAATACACGTGAGTGCCGGGATTTCTTCATTTTATTACTGGTTGGTGACACTTCTGGACCCACGCTACAAGGAGAACTTTATATCTCTTAAATGTACTATAATGCCCTTGTTGCGTAACTATTAAAAAAATTTGCAGCTGAAAACGCTGGCGGCAGAGGGCACACTTCGTTGGACAACCAAGGAGTACAGGCGAGAGAGACACAACTTCAATCCAGCAGAGGCAGGGGAACACTGTCAAAGTTCTGGGAGAGTTTTCTCAGACCCTCCCATTGGACAGGCCTTGAGGCGCGGGGTACTCTCACAAGGAGTGCAAGGTTTGGGAAGATGCTGAGGGAGTACCTTGCCGACCGTACCAACCTCCTCCCTGATTCCGCTGTGCCTTATAATTAGTGGGTATCCGAGCTGGATACGTGGAATGAACTAGCTCTCTATGCCTTGGAGGTCCTAGCCTGACCTGCCACCAGAGTTTTATCAGAGCGGGTTTTTAGTGCCGCTGGTGGAATTATAACTGATAAGCGCATCCGCCTGTCAACTGAGAATGCTAACAGGCTGACTCTTATAAAAATGAACAAGGGCTGGATTGGGCCAGACTTCTCAACACCACTGAATGATAGCTGCGTAACATAAACTCGAATCCAGTGTCTTTTCTTTGAAGGTGTATTCCCATGCACCTTTTCACACCCACACATGGGTATACGCTTCCTGATTTTGGCTGTTTTGCTCTTGTCCTCCTCCTTCTCCTTATCCTCCACCACCATATCACCAGGGTGAGAGTGGTCCATGATGCAACACCCACCTAATTTTTTTTTAAAGGGTGCTTATGATGCCTGTAAAAAAACATTTTGTACAGTATGTTCATGTATACTCCCCAGGGGTAAATGTTTGTCAGCCCATACGCTTAGTGCATGGGCATTACAAGTATAGGAGGCCCGCTCCTTTCTAATGGGAACATTTTTTTATGAGGCCCTCCTCCACGTCTCTTCCAAGGGGCATTGGAGTGCCTCCAAATTTTTGGCAGTCCTTGCATTCACTGCATAGGCCAACACTATGGAAGACTCTCTCCTTTCTAATGCGAATTTGTCGTTACTGTGACCCTGCTCTATGTGTCTTTAAATTTTTAGTGGTGTTTTTACTAAAATTGGTCAGCCGTTAGACTCACTGCATACCCTATAACTGTATAGCAGACCCTCTCCTTTCTAATGGGAACATGTCGTACCTTGTTACTGTGGCCCTGCTCTATGTGTCTTTAAATTCTTAGTGGGGTTTTTCCCAAATTTTGGCAGCCCTTGCAGTCACAGCATGGGCATTACCACTATAGGAGACCCGCTCCTTCATAATGGGAACATTTTTTTTACTGAGACCCTCCTCTATTTCTCTTCAAAGGGGTATTAGGTTGCGTCCATATTTTTGGCAGCTCTTGCCGTCACTGGATATACAATAACAGTATAGGAGACCCACTTGTTAATAATGGAAACAACAAAGCCTAGCCGGCTGATGGCTCTCTAACAATAGCGAGGACCGACTGCTGGCCTTTTAAGAATAGTAAGGGCCGTCTGATGTCCCTATAAAAATAGGCTTTATGACTTTCAGAGTCCCTCCATCATAAATAAAACAGGATGTGTCTGATGATGTGTCACACATCACTTTGCCTGAAAAGGTTGTAAAATGTTAAAATGACATTTCCCGGTGAATGCATTTATCTTAAAAAAAAAAAAAAATAGTATCTTTCTTTAGTATAAAAAACAGCGTCACCAATTTAACAACAATGTAATCACATTGTTCAGCTCATGCACCTCCTCCTCCATCTCCGAAATGTCCACATCAGTCACAAGCTGACAGCACTGCAGCACTGCCTTGGCCAAGCGGCAACAGGCTGTGCTGAAGATAACATGCTTAATTGACAAACCGCCCAGCGCTGCAGAGTTGTTGAAAGCTGTAACACAGCAGCCTGATCTGTGGCTCTCACCGCTGAACATACAGCCAGGCATGGTCGTGTGTGACAATGGGCGGAACCTGGTGACGGAGAAATGACAGCCGAGGTAGATATGGTTTCCCTCTATGCCAGTCCTTTCTCCGAGCTAAAGAATATGGCTGTGGTGAAATACAACTCCCACTGAGAAGCTGTTTCAGATTGTGCCCACCAGAGGATTTGATTCTGAGGGTTAACCTTTCTCCCCCGCTCAAGAGCCCCATAGCAGCTGCAAAGTTAGCGCTATCATGAACTCTCCTGAGGTAGAAGCCAAGGCACACCAGAGAATTCTCTGGTGGGACCGTTGAACCCTGCCAAGAAGCAGTACTGGCTAAGAAAAGTGTATGGAAAGGTTCCCGGACACTCTATGGCTGCTTTTTTACTGAGGAGGAAACCCACGCAAACATGGGGAGAACATACAAAGTCCTCGCAGATGTTGTCCTTGCTGGGATTTGAACCCAGGATCCCAGCACTGCAAGGCTTCAGTGCTAACCACTGATCCAATGTGCTGCCGTTCACCCTCTAATATCTAACAGGCTGGAGAAACTTGCACCTACTGCCACTCTATCTTCAACTCCTTTGTGAGAAAATTTATTTGGGCAGCCACTCAGTCTACCAAATAAAATTCCTGAGAAGGAAATTGGGGATGGCTTTGCTACTGGTACTTGAGACAGTGCTAATACTATTGCGTCGTACCATAGTTTACTGGAAATATTCCAGGCTGGCAGGAGGCAAGCAAATTCCCACAGAAAAGTACCAGCAGTAATGTTCAGGGATCCGCGCTTGTAGAAGACGGAGACAACACCGGGAGAAATAGTGACGGCTGGGGAGCGAGTATGGACACGAGGCATGAGGCATGTGGTTGTGAAAAGCTTCCGCCTCCACGAGCCTAAAAGGCCACATTTCAAGTGCAAGCAGCTTTACAGGACTTCCTGTGAGAAATGACATGCAGGGTAGATAGGGTTTCCCTCTATGCCAGTTCTTTCACCGAGCTAAATACAACTGTCAGCAAAAAAAGTTGTGGACTGGTTCCGTACCGTCCATGGCCACATTCACCTGTCCACATGTTTGTGGTTAGACGGTCCTTCCCAGTAAGTGCACTGGAGAGGGCACGGGTAATGTTGTGGGACCCGTGCTTGTGGAAGGCGGAGGTGATACCGGGATATATAGTGGCACCTGGGGACCGAGTATGGACACCCAGCCGACGCCGGCATGAGGTTGTGAAAAGCTTCCGCCTCCATGATATTAATAGGCCACATTTCAAGTGCAAATAGCTGTCAAAAATTTGGCAGTATAGAATTGCAGCCTGTGGGTGGGTGGCTGGCTGCATACTTGCGCTTGCATTCCAAGGAATGGGGTAGGGACAACTGAACGCTGTACTGGGAAAAGGACGTGGACGGTGACTGTTGCAAGTCTGCAATAACAGGTGCATGGCGGGAGGCACACTTTTAGGCAGTGACCTGGGAGTCTGAGATGCTTCCAGAGGTCTTCCCCATGCTGTTCCCATGTCTTTTCAGCACTGTATGCATGTGTCTGATGATGTGTCACATACCACATGGCCTGATAAGGTTGTAAAATGTTAAAATGACATTTCCTGGTGAATGCATTTGTCTTGGTTGAAAGCAATGCAAAAGTGCAAAAACGCATCAAAAACGCTATGTGTGAACATAGCCCAAGTAGTGGAGGAGTATTTTTTGTTTTGGTTATTTATTTTGCCTTATATGCAAGTCATTACCCTGGAAAGGATGTTCCTTAACATATTTCCCAGGAAAATCCATTTTGGTTTAGTTTTTGTATGCTTTATTGTGAGTCCGTAAAAGTGGCGTAATACTCTGACAACGTTGTTGACAGCAGTGACCTGGGAGTCAGAAATGCTTCCAGGGGTCTTCCCCATGCTGTCCCCATGTCATTTGAGCACTGTTCCACTGTATTCCAATTTGCTCGACCCGAGCAACGAGTACCCGAGCATTTTAGTGCTCACTCATCACTAGTTGGCACCTTTCCCTTAAATTTAACATCTCATTTTAACATTTCTACTACGAGTGTGAATGGTTTCCCTTTTCTATTGGCTTTCCTTAAGTGTTTTGAAATCTGTAGGGGTGGATAAATTTATTCAAGTAGAATTGAACTCTATTCGAATGTTACAAAAATCCAGATTTTATGAAACCGGAGGACACTTGAGTGGCATAAAAGTAATTTTATCAGTACAAAATAGTCAAAATCACATACAAGAGGTAATAGGTAAAAGTGACATATCAATAGGGACATGAGGTGCAATGAACCGGGTGCTGTGACATCCCACGCTGACAAAGGAACCAAAAATTAATTCCTCCCAGGTAAAGAAAAATCAATAATCTATATGTCTTGTGCTGATAACAACAGAAACAATTCCACCCTGGATCATATCCACAAATGACTGATCCAGTAGAAGTTCCCAATGCTCACCTGGGGGAAGGGTCGTAAGAGCAGCGTGGGGCGCCACACAAGTAGCAGTGGTCGAACCGCACCTTGACGCACGTTTTGCCTGTCAGCTCAGAGTCTTTTTTGGGAGGGATTAATTTGGGTTCCTTTGTCAGCGTGGGATGTCACAGCACCCGGTTCATTTCACCTTATGTCCCTATTGATATGCACTTTTACGTATTACTTCTTGTATGTGATTTTGACTATTTTGTACTAATAAAATTGCTTTTATGCCATGTTACTCAAGTGTCCTCGAGTTTCATTCTATTCTTTTGAGTAGGCACATTCCGACTTTGTTGGGAATTTGCTACCTGTTTCCCAGTCAAAGTTCTTTATAATGTGGGCCACTGTTTTTTCAAAAATCCAGATTTTGTAGACTATAGATTTTTTTTTTGTTTGTTTTTTTAATTTTCCCCATGCTCGCCTCACTTCTTGGCCATCTCCACTTCTCCTTGCCCTCTGTCTGGTCCTTTTGAGCTTCCGTCACATTGAATCTTTAGGTCTTCCGGAGTTCATTGTACATTCTTCAGGGCCAGAAGTCCTGGCTTACAGTGAGCACTGACCCCGAGTTGTGACACAATAGAGGTAGAGAGACCCCAGAAAATAATAAGGGAGATTAAATTCATGGAGAATAACTTCTTCAGTAATCAAATTTCCTGGGGAAATCTGCACGAACAGAAAAATTCTAATTTTGCTTGTTCTGCTTCTCTCTAGAAATCATCTAATCAATTGAATCCACATACAAATTAGCATCAACACTCCCCCTATTAGAAATGCATTGAGGGTGTGGTGATGCACATTGAGAATATGGACACCCCTCCACACCCAGTGCACTTTGCACTTTCAAGCTAATTTGCGTAGGTCTATAATATTGATTTATCAGCCTTGGCGCATCGGATTATTGCAAGACAGGAATCAGTATTATTCATCTATACAGCAGCCAAGTCATTAGCTATATTAGTAAAAAAAAAAAACGTTCTGATAGGTTCCCTTGAAGGATTCTCAGGAAAGGAAAAGAATTTCAATATTTTCTCTATGATGAACAAGTTGGGAATTACAGGTCATCCTGAAATTAAAGGAATCTTCTTCTTTGGACTATTTGTTAGAAGGGTCCATTGACAAAGATGATGTCCGTGTCCCCCTACTGGAACCTCCGCTCTCATCTGTAGGACACTAAGAAGTTTTACATTTCCCTGCAGCACCACCGCAGGGGACTTGGAGCATTACGCAGTGTCCATTCAGATCATTGTGCTGCCAGCACCGGACAGGTCCTCCAGAGCGAGAACCGCTCTTGTAACCCTTCTCCACTCTGATCAAAAGTTTCCTCAGGTCCAAATCAATGTTCTCCTATTTCACAGCCACGACTTGATCTTCTCACATGACAAATCACTCTGCGGAGTTTCCTGATGTGATATTATGTTTGAAATATTTGCTTCTTTCATCCAATTAATGATGAAGCTGATGCCTAGAAGAGACAGAGACCTTACTTGCACCTCAAGGGGTTAAGAACTGAATCATTATGTAATTGACTGATTCAACTCAAGTATTACTTTGATGGTTTTTTTTTTTTTAAGGTTTTCTTTTTTTTAATTAAAAGAAGAAGATTGATGTTAGTTTATGTGTTCAGAATACTCCAGCGATGGTAAACTGCTCGGCGATGACTGCAGCGAACCCAAGGCTTTATCTCCGCACCTTACCTGAAAACTTCATTCAAACTCTTTACAATTTTTATTTCTGCCTCAAATGAAAAAAAAAAAAAAAAAAATTCAATAAAGTCCGTAGGGACCGGTGAAAAGAAAAGATTTCGATTATTGCGAGGCTTTTACATGTTGTTGCAGGCGGCTTAAATTAAAATGTCGCTTCTAAGATTGCAATTGAAATGCAACAGAGCATCAAAGAGACAGATAGAAAAATGGACTAAGCACCTATAATGGGCACCCTGTGAAATGTGGAGTGTTCGTTATCTGGCTGTTGTGTCACAGTGTGTTATCTGCTTTGGCAGGAATGAAAAAGAACAGGCCAATACCACAACCACAACCTCCACTTATTTATTGTCGCTGTTTACTTGCAACCGTCATCCCATAAAGCAATCTCCTCGGCTTTGTATTCTCAGCAGGTGATTACCAATTACGTGCGGTAACAGGTTCTGCCGACGAAAACAGATTTAAAATCAATGTTCATTTGCCATTTATATACAAATTGTCTAATGTAATCAAAATTGTGATCACTATTCACACATCCATTATTAAGGCTGTATCACAAAGTGGTTAACACCGAGGCGTGAGGGGAATGGCGTTCTCGGCAAAATGAGGTCACATTTTCATGTTGCGAATTCGTTCTATTGGAATTATCAGCGTTTCTTACTTTACAGCTTTGTTAAAATGGATAAAATAGTAGAAAAAAAAATTGTAACATTAACAAAAGTCATCACAGAATTGTGGAATGGGTATATTAATCTAAACCCTCGTATTGCCGGTAGACCGCCATCTACTGCTGTTATTTGGGCTGAATCTGAATCTATGTTTTTCTTTGTACATTCGAGGTATTTTTACTGAGGAATTATAGTATCCCCTACAGTTGTTAAAAACAATCCTACAAAAATTACCAGAGCTTTACTTATTGCCATGTGTTCTCTGAATTGTAATTTGCCAAAATCAATCAATAGGTGCAAACCGGGCAGAGAGAGGGAGCCATTGACTGCACCTGTGTACCAAGTGTCAGGATACTGTAGCTACAGTATGCTGGGCCTCGTGTCATGACTTAAATATTAACTTCCTGAACATGTAACCCCTCCCCCCCCCCCCCGTCAATCAGACTTCAGATTTAGGGGTGTACTTAGAAATATGAGGTCCGAATTTATACAATCGCGAGAACCCATTGAGTGATTAATTGCAGATGCAGCCATGAGGGTGTATCAGAGATGCAAATTTGCAGCAACAGAGCCCTCATCCCCCGTCTAACCAAATGGATGTTCGGCACAGCCTCGAAGACATTTAGACTGCTATGATCAGAGCTTGCTCCCATCGCAGCAGTTACCGGCAGGTGTCTTCTGTGTAAAACAGCCGGCACCATGCAGATATATAATGGGCTCAGAGTGTGAAAGTACTCTATATAAATCCTTCGACCTTCTGCTGTAGATATATGGTTGATGTTGGGATACGTTGGTGGACCCCAAGCAGGATGTGGAGCCATTCTGCATCAAGCCCCCTAAGTTCATGAGTCCCAAACTATATGTTTGGCCTGCCACCATTGGCTATACACCTTTGGTTAGAGCCAGAGCCCTAAATCAAACCTCAGATCAGATGTAAAAGCAAACAATAGGCATCTACTTACCTCTCTTCATTCCTGGCTCTTGTTGCCTTCAGATTCCAGCACACAAGGCCTCCCGGTCATGTCAGCCACCATGCTAGGTCCATGCCTTGGGGCACACAAGGTCATGGCGCTAATTGGGCAGCACAAGGACATGCATGCCAGGACCTATTGCATCTCAGGGGGCTTTACCGTTAAGTCCCACCGTCAAGGTGACTATTGGAAACTAATAATTTTCTTTGCTTCTTTAAAGATGTCCTCTAGAAGGAGGTAAGAGGTCTCTTTACTGCCATTTATTGCCACTCATTACAAGTAAGACTAAAAAGGGTTTAATTTCAACCATATAACATTTTTTTTTATAGCTGACAAACGGTCAGAAATAACAAAAGGGGGTAAAACATGTCTTACAGATTCTCGCCTGCTCCTGTGCCAATGCCTCCTGGCTCCCCATAAGTTGTGGATGCAAGAAAGTGCCAATGCACTGATGAAGTGGACAGGATGTCCACGAAACACGTCTGATTTTAGCTTCTAAATAAATGGACTCTTAACCAAGCACTTGGTAATGCATCTCTTCTTTTGACCCGGAGGAGCGCGGAATCATTGGCACTTTCTTGCATCCACAACTTATGGTACTCGGACCCTTCAGGTTTGGTGTCTCCACTATACCATCATATGAGTTGTGCATTTCACAACTTACCAAGGTGAGCATCCTTTTTCCTTTTATACCACTACTTGTCTGGGTAACAGCGCTATTGGCGCCCCCTCTCCATCTTATTCCTGGCTCCCCCATAGAATTTCCATCAATGTTGTGTCATTTCAAGATTTGTCCACTATTACCCATCACTGGCAGCGGTAATGACATCAGTGATTAGCTGCAGCGGTCACATGTCGACATGAAGTAAACAAACGCCAGCAGTGGCCAGAATAACCTGCGCACAAGAGCGTTAGGGGATCAGTAACCAGAATTTTACTCCTTTTTATTATTGTCATCTGTTTGTAAAAAAAAAAAAAAAATCACGGAGTTGGAGCTATATAGACCCCTTTATCTGAAATTAATCTACAAAGCTCCGGTGTTATGATCTGCAACATGAACTAAGGAAAGATAGGGGAAAGCTGTCCCTACAGTAAGACTAAGCTGAATCCCTACAATGTAGCGGGCTGCCTGTTCCTAGCGAACAGACCCGCCTTAGTCCTCGACTAGTCTGAACGAAGACCTATACCATAAGGGGAGGGGTCCCTAAAAGAACTAAGGACTGGAACAAAAATGGGACACCTCCTAAACAGAAGTTGTTGTAGAACACAAAACACAAACTGACAAAAAGTACTAGAGGTCCCAGAAGGACCAAGCAAACTGACAGAGATAGGCACCGAAGCACCTGGCTAGAGAAACAGTCAAACACTGAAGTCCAGCACAGTCAAAAGGGCGGAGCTGGAATATAAAGGCAGATGGTCACGTGACCGCAAAACACAAGATGGAAAAAACTAACAGGAGGGTTCTAACATCCGGTATGTGTGTATACATATATAGAATCTCTTCCCATGGTGCCCTGGGTTACAGTCTCTGATTATGGGGCAGCTTTTATTCTGCCTATGAAGACACAAAAGATTATAAAACAGTTTGTGCCACGGAGAGGATTCAGAAATCACTCTATCATCTGCTGTCTGCCATTTTTATATATTTTGGTATCCATATTGAGGCTTAGACTTTCCTCCAGATCTCCTGGACTAAACTCTCCGAGACATGTAAATGAAGTATTTTATTTTTTAAGAGCCGTTCTCGCAAAGATATTTTTTTGTAAATTTTTGACACAAATCTTAGGTAAAAGCGGTCAGGAGATTTGTTCTATCCTCTGTGTGACCTGGGGATTGACACTTGCGGAGCGGCATGCTTGGGGGCATTTCTAAATGGTATGGAGCCTGGATGACAGAAGAATGCACTTGTTATGTACATTACCTGGAGCAGCGCAGTCTAGTGACAGATGAGTGCCGAGAAATGATTTGCTCATTTTTCAAAACCAGAGGATCATGTCTAGATTTATTTGATAGTTTGACACCATATATTATATATGTCTAATAATACGACCACAATTCAAAAAAAAAAAAAAAAAAGACAAGGCACCGTGTAAAATGTAAAGAGAACAAGAATGCAATCATTAGGAAATCTCTTATCACTATATTTTATTCACAGCAGAACGCTGGACAGATCTGAAGTTGGACGTTTCTACATTTCATTTGAAGATAATTTACTCATTTAGAAATTGATGTCAGCGACGCACCTCGGATTACTGGTCGCCTCTGGGATCGATCAGAGGTGGCTAGTTTTCTAGGCAAGGAATGTGCACTTACCAGCCTTTTGCTGTACAGTTTGCATGCACTCCTCCGATGCTGGAAAGTACGGTGTTGGGGCCAGTGGCCCAGCTATGGTGCTGGCCCAAACTCTCAATCTTCACAAGTGCACCACCCCCTGGTACCGAGAGAACCTGGAAACCGGGGAGCGGTGCCTTCCCGAAGATTGATGATAAGAATTACCTATTATTATTAATCTCCTTCCAGGTTCTCTTAATGTTCCATCAAATTTAACGGTCATTGATACCAGTAGACGTCCAAGGTTGATGTTAGGAATTACTATTTTGATTGTGGAGCACGTAAGCAAAAAAATAAAAATCACTGTTTCGGTGTGCTGGCCTTCTTCAAACTGTGTGGCAAAAATGATGGTGGTTTTGCTTGTGTGCTTGGCATTAAACAGTAATTCATCATATTGATAGTGCCTTGGAGGTCCAGACTGGAATAAGGTGGCGCCCACTCCCAAGTCTGAACACCGGCATTGGATGATACACGCTTTGCCAGTACTAGAAGATGATAATTTTTCAATGCAATTTTGGGTGGTCATTCAGAAATTCGACTTGTTCAAACAAATAGGGGTTAATCTTGGTGTCAAATGCAACAAAGAGTTTTGTCCAGTGGTTACTTTAGGAATGATCTACCAAAGATATTGGAAAAAGTCATGTGAATTATACAGGGGCTTCATACAATTGTTTTGCCGCCCAACATTCGCCATCGCACATGGATATTCTCCTAGTTTCTTCCTGACACTGTAAATGAAGCAAATGGAAATCATTTTGGCTTTCCGGTTCTTCTAACGTATTGGCTATGGTTGTCCGCCTCGCCACAAGCTGTTGTCCTCTGCTATAAGCCATTGTAGGCACAGGAAGGTCCCCGCTGAGCCCCACAATAGGCTTACTAACCATTCCGGTGTGCCCAAGGAAGCAGACCTCCCTCATAATAAAAGTATTATCTCCTATCTGACCATCTCCTGAAACACTGCCAATCCCACTATCTCGTCCCTTACATTTGGCATTTGTGTAACCTTTTATATTTTTATTCCTTTTTTTTTTTATAATATTTTATTTTTAGGTAATTAACACAAAAAAACCTGGATCTAATAAAGCAGACATGGTGTCATATTCATAGCATCAGGGAGAGAAATAAATGCTCGCCTGTAATGGACGCATTTAATGGTTTTGCACATCCAGTTTTAATGTCTTTTGAAATTATGCAAATTAATTCTGTAAATTCAAAGAAGCATCTCGTTCTCACATCCCCAGATTTATTTTACATTGTTTGCAAGACTATGGGTTGTTTTTCTGTTCCTCTTTTTTTTTTCTTTTTTTTTTTAAATGCTCAATTTCAACTTTTTTTTTTTTAATCTGCATTATAAACATATCACTAGCTTTTTATATATATATATATATATATATATATATATATATATATAATTATTATTTTTTTTTTTAAGCTAGAGGATTAGCGTAAGTGCGCTCTCAGCCTGGAGATGTCAGTAGTGGAGGAGCTCCATTTACTAAGGCATTCAGTAAGCGGCGACCTCCATCTGTCATAGTAAATTGTTTTCTTTAAGTTACTGTCAAAAACTGGAAAACATCAGTTTTCAAAATAAGTTTGACAAATCATCAATGAAAGATTTTTTTTTTTTTTAAACTCATTAATTGGATGAACATCCACATAATAAAATGTAAAATATGGAGGCAGCACACAGATACAGTGAAAAAAATAGATGATTTTTAATGGCCCATACGGAAACGTTTCGGTCCAACAGTGGGGGCCTTTCTCAAGCTTGGACCGAAACGTCGCCATATGGGCCATTAAAAATCATCTATTTTTTTCACTGTATCTGTGTGCTGCCTCCATATTTTTGGATATATTGAGGACTGGTATGTACCTGGGGGGGTCTATGCACTGAAATCTTTGCTGGTGCTCTTCTTTGTCTTGAGAGATATATATATATATATATATATATATATATATAATTACATACAGTGGGTACGGAAAGTATTCAGACCCCTTTTAAATGTTTCTCTCTTTGTTTCATTGCAGCCATTTGGTAAATTCTAAAAACTTCATTTTTTTCTCATTAAAGTACCCTCCGCACCCCATCTTCACAGAAAAAAACAGAAATGTAGAAATTAGTGGAAATTTATTAAAATAGAAAAACTGAAATATCCCATGGTCATAAGTATTCAGCCATGAGTCTTCTTGGGAATGATGCAACAAGTTTTTCACCCCTGGATTTGGGGTTCCTCTGCCATTCTTCCTTGCAGATCCTCTCCAGTTCCGTCAGGTTGGATGGTGAACTTTGGTGGACAGCCATTTTCAAGTCTCTCCAGAGATGCTCAATTGGGTTTAGGTCAGGACTCTGGCTGGGCCAGTCAAGAATGGTCACAGAGTTGTTCTGAAGCCACTCCTTTGTTATTTTAGCTGTGTGCTTAGGGTCATTGTATTGTTGGAAGGTGAACCTTTGGCCAAGTCTGAGGTCCAGAGCACTCTGGAAGAGGTTTTCATCCAGGATATCTCTGTAGTTGGCCACATTCATGTTTCCTTCAATTGCAACCAGTCATCCTGTCCCTGCAGCTGAAAAACACCCCCATAGCATGATGCTGCCACCACCATGTTTCACTGTTGGGATTGTATTGGGCAGGTGATGAGCAGTGCCTGGTTTTCTCCACACATACCGCTTAGAATTATCACCAAAAAGTTCTATCTTCGTCTCATCAGACCAGAGAATCTTATTTCTCATAGTCTGGGAGTCCTTCATGTGTTATTGAGCAAACTCTATGCGGGCTTTCATATGTCTTGCACTGAGGAGAGGCTTCCGTCGGGCCACTCTTCCATAAAGGCCTGACTGGTGGAGGGCTGTAGTGCTAGTTGACTTTGTGGAACTTTCTCCCATCTCCCTACTACATCTCTGGAGCTCAGCCACAGTGATCTTGGGGTTCTTCTTTACCTCTCTCACCAAGGCTCTTCTCCCACGATTGCTCAGTTTGGCTGGACGGCCAGGTCTAGGAAGAATTCAGGTGGTCCCAAACTTCTTCCATTTAAGGATTATGGAGGCCACTTTGCTCTTAGGAGCCTTGATTAATGCAGAAGTTCTTTTGTAACCTTGGCCAGATCTGTGCCTTGCCTTAATTCTGTCTCTGAGCTCCTTGGGCAGTTCCTTTGAGCTCATGATTCTCATTTGGTCTGACATACACTGTGAGCTGTGAGGTCTTATATAGACAGGTGTGTGCCTTTCCAAATCACATTGGAGAATCATTAAAAGGAATTCGGTTTGGAAATTGAAACTATTGACTCTTTGCATCATTTTTGAGTGCCGGAACCTTTATTCCACTATTTGGACTAGGTTGTGTTCCTGGCACCTATTTCTCATAGTTGAGCCTGGTCTTTATATATTCTATCAGTTTAATTAAACACAGCTGGACTCCAATGAAGGAGTAGAACCATCTCAAGGAGGATCACAAGGAAATGGACAGCATGTGACTTATATATGAGTGTCTGAGCAAAGAGTCTGAATACTTATGACCATGTGATATTTCAGTTTTTCTTTTTTAATAAATTTGTAAAAATTTCTACATTTCTGTTTTTTTTCAGTCAAGATGGGGCGCAGAGTGTACTTTAATGAGAAAAAAAAAAGAACTTTCATAGGATTTTACAGATTTATTTTTGTCTTTTTCTCCAATATATGTATCCACCAATTAAATAAAATGAAGAAGTGTAAACAATGAATAGATGTTATAATTTTGGGGAAACAAAACTACCAATTATTACTGGTACAGAAAGTATGTTTTTTTTGACACATGCAAATCATCAGATTTTTTTCTTTTCTTCTTTTTTGTACTTTATTTTAGATAAACATCTTTAAAAAAAAAAACCAAAAAAATGTAATTTTTGATTGAAAATGATAAATGTTATGGATACAGAAAATAAGTTTTCCACATATGGAAATCATATATATAAATATTATTTTTTTTATGCCTACTGTAATAAATAGGAAAAAAAGAGAGCAGCTGATATATTTTAGTGGAACAATAATGTGGGTAAAAGAGCTTGTGAAAAAAAGAGATAGCGGATTATAGGATTATGATACGGCTCTATTTCTGCAGCGCGGCCGGGTCTGTTGTCAGTAATGTTTCTGCCGGTCAAAATATATTTACTCTGCTTTTCCAAGCAAAATAAAAAAAAAGTTTGCTCAAAGTTATGGCAACACGACGAGTATAACTTAGTTGCAGCCTTTTGTAAATAATATATAACTATTGGCTTGAGAGAAGCCTAATTGGGTTCATGACATCCGGAATACCTGCGCACGGGTAATAATACCAACTTAATTTACTGTTTGATATTTTTTTTATTGCAATTTGAGTCGGCTTTCATGCTGTAAACGCTAAATTTTCACTTTCTGCAAACAAACCGGGCTGTTGGTGTATTTCTTTCCTGTCTGTATATTAGCTTGCAAAATTAATTTACTGCTTATATGACTGATTTGATTTTTCTCCATACAACTGGGAATAATTATGTGGATTGAAAGATGTCATTTCCTGTCTTGCGAGGCCCCGTCTGTTCTGAAATTGGTGCGTTTAAATACTTTATTAAACAGATACGTGCATTTTTTTTTTCTGCATCTGTCATAATAACCACATGAAACATTGATGTTTGTTAGAGGCCATAAAAATTAAATTGAAGGGGGAAAAAAAATGTGATTTGGAAATACAATCTGATAATGTTAAAGAAACCCTACTGGTCATTAAGGCAGTTTATGGCAATTTACTGTAACATAGAGAAGTTTTTCCTGCGTGATATTGATGTATGGCGTATCGGATTGTGTATAGTCTGGCGGTGTAGCATTTCTGAGCTCCTTTTTTGTTTTACACTTTCATTTTTCTTCTTATTTAGCTGTTTATTTTTTAAGGAAAATAAATAAATGTAGATTTCTATTTTTACCAACAGTCTAGCACTTTATGCCTCCACACAAAAAGGAGTTGCTCCACACAAAAAGGAGTTGCAATATTACCCCAGAACTCAAACCCTAACCCCGATAACTCCTTACAATGCTGTGATTGTAGTTGAAAAGTTTAAGAAGTTCAGGGCTTATCTAATTTCTTATCTTTTGTCCTCATGGTCAGACCTCACTTGCTATTCCCCTCTCCCCATTGAAATAAACATATCCCCTCAGCTGAGGTTGGAGGAGATGACTGTCAATTAAATTACTGTCTGTGTCCTGTCGGCTTTAACTGTCTGCACTAATTTGCTAAACTTTTTAAGTCTAATAGTTGCTTATCCATTTTTTTTTTGCATGAGGCAAATAAGATATTTTGCCAATTTTAAAAACCAACCTTGGACCATGTGTCTTGGATGACTAGTCCAAGAGGCCGCTCCCCGGTGGCTTCTTTCCTAGACTGACCGGTTGCACTCTATACCAACACATAGGAAAAGACCGGAAGAAGCGAGAAGGAAGAAACGCTGGGGACTGGAATCTTGGTCTTGTCATCCAAGAAACATGGCCCCGAATGTTTTTTCAATGAAAATCTTCTCTGAAATGCTTCAATATCTCACAATAAGACATAACCAGCTGCAATAACACAGCGGAGTGTCATCAGAGTTCGGTCCAAGTTTTATCACTTTTTCTTGGATAAGAAAAACAAAATCTTTCTCCGGCTTTTTTTATATAGCAGTCTTTGAAAAATGGACAGCAATTGGATGACATCCGAGTGCTTTCAATTTTATCACGGACTGATACACTTGCATCTTCAATTATAATCCAACATTATGATCAATATTGGACATGTCTTCAACAAAAAGATCAGATAGACTATCATAGGTACGAGTTCTATCCTTTGAAAAATGTCTCACCTCTCTGCTGAACCCATAACTGCAGAGTCCAGTCACCCTCTGGTATAAACACTGCACCCCCTCCGGGGAGCTTCATGGCCGAGCATATGCTGCAGCCGTACATCACCAAGCACAATGCGGAGCATCGGATGGAGTGGTGTAAAGCTGCTACCGCTGAACTCTGGAGGAGACATGTTCTGTGCAGTGAAGGATCGCACTTCTCTATCTGCGTCTGATGGAGGAGTCGGAGTTTGTTGATTCCAGGAGGACTTTACCCCCTGACTGCATTGTGCTGCTGTACAGATGGTGGACGAGGGTAATGCTGTGGGCTGTTATCAGGGGGCGGCTGCGGACCCTCAGCTCCAGTGATGGGAAATCTTCATCTTCAGCACCAGACATTGTGGACAATTATAGCTTCAGCTTTATGGGAATAGTTTGGGGAAGACCTTTATCTGTCCCCCATGACTGTGCCCAGTGCACAAGCTCCATACAGACATGGGGGGAACATGAGCGACCACACAGAGCCCGGACCTCAGCGATATCCAACACCACAAAGATTGTGAGCCCGGACGCCCCCCCAACATCAGGGTCTGACCCCACAAGCACTCTCCCTGATGAAGGGACAAAAATTCCCACAGACGCCTCCAAAATCTTGTAGAAATGTTTTCCCGAAGAGCGGAAGCCAATATATCTGCAGAGGACGACTCCATATTAATGTCTATGGAGGACAGAGAAACCCCTGCTGGTGGATGTGGGGGCACATATTTTCTCCATATTTAATGTCTATGGATGTAGATGAGGGCAGAGAAGCCCCTAAAGGTGGATGTGGGGGTCACATACTTTTCTCCATATTAATGTCTATGGATTGTGGTAAGACAACTCACTCTGCCACTTTCAGAAGTAGACTCAGGAACTGGGTTTTCTCTGCAGGCTTTATTGTATGGCATAAAGCTCTGCAGCTCCAGCAAAATAAACAGGGCCTTACTGGCAAAACAACAAAACAAAAGATAAACAATAGCGCAGTCCATAGGAGCGTGAGGTTCCCCCACACAGGTTGTAGCCCAGCCTTTAGCTCCTTCCTGAGCTCTGGCTGTCCAGTCTGGAGACCTTGCCTCTCCAAACACAACAACAGAAAAAAATAGTGACTGAGCATTTAAGCTTTCTCAACCACACCTTGAGGGGAGGTAGGGTGAATAACTTCCCCCCTTCTTTGCCATTCACATAAAACCACACCCTTAAGTGAATTAACCCTCAACATATAAAATGCTGGAGGAAAGTTTGTAGGTTTCAGTTCACTCAGGCTAGCAGCCGGGGTGACACATAACTCCCCTCGCATATAACACCAGTGACTCTGTCACATATTAACCCCCTCTGCCCAAAGCTGGGGGCTTGGGCACCTTCAGACATCAGTCAGGGAATTCTAGAGAGGGCATCAGCATTCCAGTGTAACTTCCTGGGTCTATGCTCCACGTGAAAATTAAAGTCCTGAAAACCTAAGAACCATCTAGTTACCCTGGCATTTTTACCCCTCTTTTCCCTCAACCATCTCAAAGGAGCATGGTCTTACACCAATTTAAACTTCCGGCCAAGTAGATAATATCTTGGTGTATCTGCGGCCCATTTTATGGCTAAACACTCTTTTTCTACTATTGCGTAGTTCTTCTCGCAGGGCGAGAGCTTCCGGCTCAGAGAGAAAATGGGATGTTCTACCCCATTTATCTCTTGAGAGAGTACGGCTCCTAGGCCAATCTCTGATGCGTTTGTTTGGACCACAAATTCTTTCTTAAAGTCTGGTGCGACCAGGACCGGCTGCTTACACAGTGCTAGCTTCAACTGTTGAAACGCCGTCTCTGTTTCCTCCGTCCACTTCACCATGCTTCATATGGTGTCTTTTAGGAGATCTGTAAGTGGCGCGGCCATCATTGCAAAATTTGGGATAAACTGCCGGTAATATCCCACCATTCCCAGAAACGCTCTCACTTGCTTCTTGGAGAGCGGTTGCGGCCAGGTCTGGATTGCCTCCACTTTATTGACTTGTGGCTTTATTTCGCTTCTCACGATGACATAGCCCAGGTACTTCGCCTCCTCTTTTCCAACAGCACATTTTCTCAGATTTATAGTAAATCCCGCCTTCCTCAGAGCATCCAGAACGGCCTGTAGTTTATGTAGATGACTAGCCCCGTCTGGGCTAAAGCTTACAATGTCGTCAAGGTAGGCTGCGACATACTTATGTGGGGCTAGGATCCGATCCATAGCCCTCTGGAAGGTGGCTGGGGTCTCCTGTAGTCCAAACAGCATCCAAGTGTTTTGAAAGCACCCATCAGGTTCGAGACATGGGACATGGGGATCTGCCAATAGCCCTTCGTCAGGTTCAGAGTGGTGATGTACCTCGCCGGTCCAAGCCTCTCGATGAGTTCATCGACTCGTGGCATCGGGTGGGCGTCACACTTGGGCACCTCATTCAGCCAGCGGTAATCATTTCAAAACCTCCACTCTCCGTTGGGTTTTGGCACGAGGACACTGGGGCTCGACCATCCACTCTTTGACTCCTCTATCACACCGAGGTCTAACATCCTCTTCACCTCGGTCGAGATCACCTCCCGGCATGCTTCGGGAATCCTGTACGTCTTCAGGTTCACCCTTAAATGAGGCTCTGTTAGTGCATCATGTCCTACCACCTGGGTATGCACCGGCAACTCTGAGAACAGGTCCTGATTCTGCTGGAGCAGTTCTCAACACTGTTGCTTCTGGGCAGGTGAAAGGGTCTCCGCTATAGTGACCTTTCCCACCTTGCCTTCGGGAGTGGCTCCAAGGCAAGGAGTTTCCACAGGTTCTCAATCTCGCCACGGCTTGAGCAGGTTTACATAGTAACATAGTTTTCCTTCAACCTTAAAAACTAAGTCAATCTAGTTCAACCAGAGGAAGGCAAAAATAAACCATGTGGCAAACACTAAGCTCCACATTAGGGAAAAAAATTCCTTCCTGACTCCACATACGGCAATCAGACTAGTTCCCTGGATCAACGCCCTATCCAGGCTTTCTTCGGCCAGGCTGATGGACTCTGTAGTTCACTTCACAGAGTTTCTCCAACACCTCATACGGGCCTTGCCACTTGGCCAGGAACTTACTTTCATGGTGGGAATGAGAACCAGAACGCGATCCCCAGGCTGGAACTGTCTTAGTCTTGCTGACGGGTTATACACCCTCGCCTGGGCTTCCTACGCCTGGAGGAGATGTTCCTTCACGATGGGCATCACCTTCACCATTCTCTCCTGTAACTGGGCAACATGTTTGATGATGCTCCTGTGGGGCGTGACCTCAGCCTCTCAGGTTTCCGTGGCGATGTCTAGGAGACCTCTTGGATGCCGTCCATACAGGAGCTCAAATGGAGAGAAGCCAGTGGAGGCTTGAGGAAATTCTCTGACAGAGAAAAGTAGAAATGGGAGCAGGTAGTCTCACCCATCATTTTCATCGACCTTCCTGAGCATCGCTTTTAAGGTCTTTTTGAAGCGTTCCACTAGGCCGTCCATCTGCGGATGGTTAACTAGGGTCCGAATCTGGGCAATCTGAAAGACTCTGCATAGCTCCACCATCACATTGCTCATGAAGGGGGTTCCTTGGTCTGTCAAAATCTCTGGCAGATCTGTCTGAACAAAAATATGGAGCAGCTGTTGGGCTATACTTTTACTGGACGAGTTCCTTAGGGGTACCGCTGCGAGGTACCGGGTTACATAGTCCATGATCACCAGGATGTATTGGTTGTCCCAGGCCGATTTTAACTAAGGGCCCCACGAGGTCCATGGCAATCCTCTCAAAGGGAACCTCTATCACAGGTAGTGGAACTAAGGGACTATGGAAAAGGGAGGTGGGCGCGGTTATCTGGCAGGTGGGGCAGGACCTACGATAGTTTAAGATTTCCCGGTAACATCCTGGCCAATAGAACCTCTTCATTATTCTCTCTTGGGTTTTCTCAACCCCTAGGTGTCTCCCCTGAATATGTAAGTGGGCCATGTCTAATATCCTCCGGCGGTATGGCCCTGCAACTAACAGCTGTTCCACGACCTCTTCACCTTTAGTTTAGTCACCCTGTATAATAGCTCCCCCTGAACTGCAAAGTGTGGGTAGCTGGTGTCCGCCCCCGGCTCTTGAGCAACACCATTACAAACAGTAACATTGTCCCACGCCCCTTTCTGTTAGAACCCTCCTGTTAGTTTTTTCTATTTTGCTGGTCACATGACTTTTTGCCTATATAATCCAGCTCCGCCCTCCTGGCCTTGCTGGACTTCAGTGTTACATTTACTCTTAAGCTAGCCAGGTGCCTTGTACCTTACTCTGTAGTTTACTTGGTCTTTTGACCACTAGTACTTCTGTTTGTTTGTCTTTGCTCTGCTACAATTTCTGCTAGGAGGTGTCCAACTATATCCCAGTCCTTAGTTCTTGTAGGGACCCCTCCCATATATCTATAGGTCTGCATTCAGACTAGCCGAGGACTTAGGCGGGTCTGTTCACAAGGAACAGGTCCCCCGCTGCATCGTAGGGAATCAGCTTAGTCCTATTGTAGGGACAGTTTTCCTATCTTTCCTTAGTGCTTGTAGCAGTTCTTAACAGTAAGTCCAGCCCAAAAATAAAACACTCTAAGGAAAGAAATCCTGATTTCAGCATGGTGTCGGTTCAGGAGTTGGCTCAACGCCTGCAGGGACTGTCTTTGGAGGTGGCCGAACACCAGCAACACGTGAGTAGCTGTCCTGGAGCGCATTTTGTTGAACCGAAGGTAGGACTTCCAGATTTTTTTTATGGTAAACGGCAATATTTTTTTTCCTTTAAAAGCGCTTGTTTATTATATTTTCGTTTAAGACCCAGAACGAATCACAGCGCATTGGGTTTATAATGTCACTTTTGCGCAAAGAACCACAGGGATGGGCCTTTTCTCTACAACCTAATGATCTGTGTTTTAGATCTGTGGAGGATTTTTTTTCTGCTATGGGGTTGTTGCATGATGATCCTGATCGAGTCTCATCTGCTGACACTGAATTAAGACGTTTGAAGCAGGGATCAGGTGATGGGGAAAATTATTGTACATACTTCAGAAGATGGTCGGCTGAAGTGGAATGGAATGACTCAGCATTAAAATGTTTGTTTCTTGATGGTCTAGGTGAAAGGGTTAAGGATCTGCTGATTGCATTCCCAAAACCTGGAACCTTGCAGGAGGCAATGCAATTAGCCATACGTGTGGACAGGAGACTGTGTGCTAGAAATAATGAAGAGAAATCTATTGCTATGGCAGCTCCTAGTTTTCAGAGGGTCTGTTCGGAGGGTGGAGAACCGATGGAGATTGGGGCGATGTCACCCCACTCTCAGGAAAAAGACCGCAGGTTTGCTAATGGATTGTGTTTTTATTGCGGTAAATCTGACCACTTTATTAAGAATTGTGTGCTTTGTTTGAACAAAGAAAAAAAAAAGAGGTCAGTTACGCCCGCATAGCATGTTTAAACTCAAAAGGAGTATCTCTTTCTGGAAGCACCTCATTCCAGGAGGAGTTGACTGAATTTCGGGTATTTTTGGATTGTGGTTCTACACTCAATATGATGGATGAGGTTTTTTTGGAAAAATTTAAATTTGAATACAAACTTTTGTCATCTCCTATTTCTGTGGTTGCTGTTGATGGCTCTCCCTTGAAAGCTATTACTCCCAAGGTTTTTGAATTTCCCCTCACCATTAATGGTATCCACCAAGAGAATTTGGATTTGGTGGTATTAAATAATTTGCCTGCTCCAGTGGTTTTGGGGTTACCTTGGTTAAAATTGCACAATCCTGTACTGGACTGGTCTACCAATGAAATTAAGTCTTGGAGTCCTAAGTGTTCTGATAGATGTTGTAACGGTCGCATTGCTGCTGTGGAAAGAGGGGAATTACCTGTACCTATTCAGGATTTTTGGAAGGTTTTTTCTGAGCAGGAGTCGCAAGTTTTGCCTCCTCATAGGGACTATGATTGTACTATTGAGTTTGTCCCTGGAGCTACTCTTCCCAAGAGTCGCTTATTTAATCTTACTATCCCTGAGAGAAAGGCCTTGGAGGAATACATACAGACAAGCTTAGACCTTCTAAGTCACCTGTGGATTTTTTTTTGTAATGAAAAAGGACGGCGGTTTACGTCCATGTCTGGACTTTCGCGAAATTAATAAAATTACAGTACGCAATTCCTACCCACTGCCATTAATTCCTGACTTGTTCAACCAGTTAGTGGGGGCCAAGTGGTTCTCTAAAATTGATCTCCGGGGGGCATACAATTTGTTACGTATGAAGGAAGGTGATGAGTGGAAAACTGCTTTTAACACTCCAGTGGGTCATTTTGAGAGTCTGGTGATGCCCTTCGGTCTTACCAATGCACCTGCATTTTTTCAGAACCTTATTAATGACATCCTGAGACCTTTGATCGGTAAGAATGTGGTTGTGTATTTGGATGACATTTTGATTTTTGCGCCGGATCTGGAGTCTCATTGGCAGAGCGTACGTGAGGTATTGCAGTTGTTAAGCGACAATTCACTTTTTGCTAAGCTGGAGAAATGTGAGTTCGCTGTGTAGAGAATTCGTTTTTTGGGCTACATTATCTCCAGCGAGGGCTTTGAGATGAACCCGGTGAAGGTTCAGGCGGTGCAGGAATGGCCTAGGCCTATTGGTTTGAAACCAATACAGAGATTTTTGGGTTTCGCCAATTATTACAGAAAATTCATTAAGAATTTTTCTATAATTGTTAAGCCGCTGACCGATCTCACCAGGAAAGGTGCGAATACGGTTCAGTGGACTTCTGAGGCCATTGAAGCTTTTGTGTTTCTAAAGGAGAGGTTCACCTCTGCTCCCATCCTTATGCAGCCTGATGAGACTAAGCCTTTTTTGGTCGAGGTTGATGCTTCTTCGGTGGGGGTCGGTGCTGTTTTGTCTCAGGAAAACAAGGATGGAGTACATCCCTGTGCTTTTTTTTCAAAAAAAATTTCTGAGACTGAACTTAATTACGATGTCGGTAATCGGGAGTTGCTGGCGATTAAACTCGCATTTGAACATTGGCGTCATCTCTTGGAAGGTGCTAAATTTCCCATTCAGGTTTTTACTGATCATAAGAATCTGATCTATCTTGATGCTGCCAAGCGCTTGAATGCCCGTCAGGCTAGGTGGGCACTTTTTTTTTCGCGGTTTAATTTTTCTGTTACTTACATCCCGGGTACCAAGAATGTAAAAGCGGATGCTTTATCTCGCAGTTTTTCTCCCATGGTTGGTACCGAGGAGGAGGAGAGCATTTTACAGGAAGGTGTTGTGATTGCTGCATTGGACTCCGTTTTGGAAGATGGGATTCTGAAAGCCCAGGAGGATGCCCCATCTAACACTCCCCATGGGAGGTTGTTTGTGCCTAGGAACTTTAGGAGAGATTTGTTTGTGGAGTGTCATGAGTCTCGGTTGGCAGGTCATCCAGGAATTTCGGAGACTAAGAGACTTGTAGGTCGCAGTTTTTGGTGGCCTGGGTGGCAGAAGGAAGTCATTAAGTGGGTGCACCAATGTACTGTGTGTGCTAGATCTAAGTCTTCACATGCTCCTGCAGCGAGGTTGCTTTGCCCTCTGGAGGTTCCTAGTGCTCCTTGGATGCATCTTGCTATGGATTTTATTACTGACCTTCCTGCCTCTGAGGGTTTCACTGTTATCTGGGTGGTCGTGGACCGTTTTAGCAAGATGTGTCACTTAGTTCCCTTCATCAAACTGCCCTGCGCCAAGACACTTGCTAAGGCTTTTGATAAAGAAATTGTCAGGCTCCATGGCGTTCCTACCGACATTGTTTCCGATAGGGGACCTCAGTTTGTGGCTTGTTTTTGGCGTGCTTTTTGTGACAGGTTGGGAGTCCATTTGTCATTTTCGTCTGGGTATCATCCTGAGTCTAATGGACAGACAGAAAGAAAGAACCAGGATGTTGAACAGTTTTTGCGTTGTTTTGTGGCTGACAATCAAGAGGGGTGGTCTGAGTTTCTGACACTTGCTGAATTTGCTCTTAACAACCATACATCCTCTTCTGCTGGGTGTTCTCCTTTTTTTTGTTGTACTGGGAGACATCCGTCGTTTGGGTCAGTCTCCAAATTGGTGTCGGCTGTGCCGGAGGAGGAGAATTTTTCCGGTGATATGGAGAGAGTTTGGACTGATGTACGTCATAACCTTCAAGAGGCTAACAAAAAATCCAAGAGGTACTTTGACAGGAAACGTCAAGAGGTTTTGTTTACTGTTGGTGGCATGGTTTGGTTGTCCTCTAGGAATCTGCGGCTGAAGATTCCTTCTAAGAAATTGGGCCCGAAGTTTGTAGATCTGTTTAAGGTGCTTCAGGTAGTTAACCAATCTGCTGTTAGGTTGGAGGTTTCTACCTCCTGGAAGATTAATCCGGTGTTTCATGTTTCCTTATTGAAAAAAGCTGATGTTTCTGATAGGGACCCACTGTCTCTGTTCCTCCGGTGGAGGAAGACGGTGAATATGAAATTTCTCGCATTCTTAATTCTAGATGGCATAGAGGGAGATTGCAGTATCTTGTCACTTGGAAAGGTTTCGGTCCCGAGGATATCTCCTGGGTAAGGGCGGATGATGTCTCTGCTCCTAGACTTGTCGGAGCGTTTCACAGGAGGTTTCCTGATAGACCTGGGCCTGGAGGATCCGGAGGATCCTCATAGAAGAGGGGGTACTGTTAGAACCCTCCTGTTAGTTTTTTCTATTTTGCTGGTCACATGACTTTTTGCCTATATAATCCAGCTCCGCTCTTCTGGCCTTGCTGGACTTCAGTGTTACATTTACTCTTAAGCTAGCCAGGTGCCTTGTACCTTACTCTGTAGTTTGCTTGGTCTTTTGACCACTAGTACTTCTGTTTGTTTGTTTGTCTTTGCTCTGCCACAATTTCTGCTAGGAGGTGTCCAACTATATCCCAGTCCTTAGTTCTTGTAGGGACCCCTCCCTTATATCTATAGGTCTGCGTTCAGACTAGCCGAGGACCTAGGCGGGTCTGTTCACAAGGAACAGGTCCCCCGCTGCATCGTAGGGAATCACCTTAGTCCTATTGTAGGGACAGTTTTCCTATCTTTCCTTAGTGCTTGTAGCAGTTCTTAACACTTTCAAGGTCAAGTCCTGAACTTGAGCTGACCGAAAGTTTTCTCTGGGCACCTCTAACACAGGGAGGTCGACCACTTCGGTCAGAGTCTCATCCTCATCGCCAGAAAGGACACACAGTGGGAACTCATCCACTCCCAATGTTGACTGCGGTATTTCTCTCGGGTCCTGGCTTTTGTCCACGTGACTCAGTCTGGATCCCTTCCCCCACAAGTCCCAGAACAAGGGAAAATTGTGCCCCAATATGAGGGGATGTATCAGGTCCTTGACCACCCCAACCTCGTGGGATTGGGTGCCACAGTCTGTTCTGACTGTCATTCTGGCCATCGGGTAGTTCTTGGCGTCTGTATGTATGCAGCAGACGCCCACAGATTTGGTAGGGATCAGCTTGTGAGAAGGGTGGCACTGATTAAGGTTACCAGACTACCGGAGTCCAACAGCCCCAGGACCATCACTCCATTAACTGATACGGCACACGCCTACGGCCCCTCGCTGGATTGACAGTCCACACTGCAGGCTGGGTAAGAATAATATGAACATCGTCTGCCTAGGCTGCAGTCCATTAACTCAGCAGACATATGACACTGGCGGCTACATGTCCTGGATTGTGACACCGCCAACAGATCATATCCTTAACAGTCCTTGCGGCACCTTCAGTGGAAGTGGGACGCCCCCCTGTTGTGGCTCTGAACCCGCCCCCTTTTGGGAACTCCAGTATGGGGAGGTGGCTATGTCGGGTTTCCCTAGGGATTTTTCGACCACTTGGTACCTTTCTACCAGGTCCACGAGGTCGTCCACGTTTGGAGGGTAGCCTAGGGCAACCCAGGTCTGCACTGGCCTGGCTAGGGAATGAATGAACCTGTCCATGTCCACACGCTCAACCATCTGGGCAGGAGAGGAAGACTTTGGCAGCAGCCACTTCTGGACTAGATGTAGCAAGTCGAACATGTGTGAGCGTGGAGGTTTGTCACCAAAATACGCCCAGTGGAGGACCCTTTGCGCTCTGACAGACACAGTGTAACGGGTCCGGGGGGTGGAACCTCTGTGCTACGGTGCAAGGAGGGACCCAGAGGGGCGTAACTAAGTATCAACCCGGACCGACCCTGGTCGTACGGCGGCTAACGACTCCGTGACCAGGGAGGGACCGAGCCGAGGGACCAGGTGTTACTCTGGGGACAACCTTGTAAGGGAGCAGGTGACTCCCACTGTACAGATGGCAGGGACTGACCGGAATAGCAGGTAGGCACGGCAGGCTGGCGAGCGGAAGCCTCCAGGTAGGCTATCAGGTAGACACGGCAAATGATGGCAGGAGTCTCTAGGTGGACTGCAGGTGGTCACGGCAAGTGATGGCAGGAGTCTCTAAGTGATCACGGCAAGTGACGGCAGGAGACTCTAGGTGGACTGCAGGTGGTCACGGCAAGTGACGGCAGGTAACAGGCAGGTCACAGACAACTGCTCCCAGGTGAGCGGGCTGGCAGGCACGGCAGGTAACAGGCAGGCAACAGGCAAGCGCTCCCAGGTGAGCGGACTGGCAGGCACGGCAGGTAACAGGCAGGTAACAGGCAGGTAACAGGCTGGCGGGCAAGACTGGAAGTCAGGCTAGCAGCGGGACCTGAGGGCTGAAGCAGAGGTCAGAAACACTGCGCAACAACATTGCTCGGGCACCTCCATATTGGAGGAGGTGCCTTATATATGGGAGGACCCTCGGCTATTGGCCGGGGACTCCTTAGGAAGGTGCGCACGGCCCCTTTAAGAGAGAGGGAGCGCGCGCGCGCCCTAAGCACAGTGCCCGGGAAGCTGCGCGCGCCGGCCGCAGCAGGAAGAGGAGCGCTGGAGGAGGCTGAGCGGGGAGCGAGGGGAGCGAGGAGGTGAGAGGGACGGCGTCTCTGCTTGGCAGGGGGCAGAGACACTGATGCTACACACAGTCACTCCTAAGCGTGCCAATATCTCGGTTTTTAATTTGGCGTATTCCATTGCGTCCTGTAAAATCAGATCGTAATAGGCCTTCTGCTGCTCCCAGGTCAAATTTGGCTTCAGAACCTCCACCAACTGTTCCAGCGGCAATCTCACCCTTTCTGCCACCCTCTCAAAAACAGTCAAACGCCTCAACATCATCCCCCGGGTTCATCTTCTGTAACACTCGCCGTACCGTCTTCCTGACGTATACGTCATCACCTGGACTTGTTGGAGCTGTCGCCTTGCCACGGTTTGCCTCTGCAGGTAGCTCGATCTGCTGCTGCTGCTGTTGATGTTGATGATCCTGTTGCTGCTGTTTCTGAAGCTGAACCCGTTGAATCAGCAGCTTAGTGGTCTCTTGTTGCTGCTGTAGCTGATTATGGTGCTGCTGCCACATGCTCTGCTGGCTCTGCTGATGCTGCTGCTGCATGATCTGCTGGCTCTGCACCAGGTGCTTAATTAGCTCTTCCATGCTACTGGATGTCTCCTGCTGGCTGACAGCCTTCACCCAGGACATCCACCGGTCTCTGTAGCAGGTACACGTGTTCCTGGAATCTTGCACGCACTCTCGCACCAACTGTGGTAAGACGACTGACTCGGACGCTTCCGGAAGTAGACTCAGGAGCCAGGTTTTCTCTGCAGGCTTTATTGTGTGGCATAAAGCCCTGCAGCTCCAGCAAAATAAACACGGCCTTACTGTTAAAACAACAATACAAAAGATAAACGATAGCACAGTCCATAGGAGTGTGGGGTTCGCTCACACATATTGTAGCCCAGCCTTCAGCTCCTTCCTGAGCTATGGCTGTCCAGTCTGGAGACCTTGCATCTCCAAACACAACAACAGAAAAAAATAGTGACTGAGCATTTAAGCTTTCTCAACCACACCCTGAGGGGAGGTAGGGTGAATGACTTCCCACCCTCTTTGCCATTCACATAAAATCACACCCTTTAAGTGAATTAACCCTCAACATATAAAATGCTGGAGGAAAGTTTGTAGGTTTCAGCTCTCACAGGCTAGCAGCCGGAGTGACACATACCCCCCTTGCATATAACACCAGTGACTCTGTCACAGGATGTAGATGAGTACGGAGAAGCCCCTGGAGGTGGATGTGGGGGGTACATGCTTTTCTCCATATTAATGTCTATGGATGTAGATGAGGACAGAGAAGCTCTTGGAGGTGGATGTGGGGGGCACATACTTTTCTCCATATTAATGTCTATAGATGTAGATGAGGACAGAGAAGCTCCTGGAGGTGGATGTGGGGGGCACATACTTTCCTCCATATTAATGTCTATGGATGTAGATGAGGACAGAGAAGCCCCTGGAGGTGGATGTGGGGGGCACATACTTTCCTCCATATTAATGTCTCTGGATGAAGATAAGGACAGAGAAGCTCCTGGAGGTGGATGTGGAGGGGTCACATACTTTCCTCCATATTAATGTCTATTGATGTAGATGAGGACAGAGAAGCCCCCGGAGGTGGATGTGGGGGGGCACATACTTTTCTCCATATTAATGTCTATGGATGTAGATGAGGACAGAGAAGCTCCTGGAGGTGGATGAGGGGGGCACATACTTTTCTCCATATTAATGTCTATGGATGTGGATGAGGACAGAGAAGCCCCCGGAGGTGGATGTGGGGGGCACATACTTTTCTCCATATTAATGTGTATGGATGTAGATGAGGACAGAGAAGCCCCCGGAGGTGGATGTGGGGGGCACATACTTTTCTCCATATTAATGTCTATGGATGTAGATGAGGACAGAGAAGCCCCCGGAGGTGGAGGTGGGGGGCACATACTTTCCTCCATATTAATGTCTATGGATGTAGATGAGGTCAGAGAAGCCCCCGGAGGTGGATGTGGGGGGGCACATACTTTTCTCCATATTAATGTCTATGGATGTAGATGAGGACAGAGAAGCCCCCGGAGGTGGATGTGGGGGGGCACATACTTTTCTCCATATTAATGTCTATGGATGAAGATGAGAACAGAGAAGCCCCCGGAGGTGGATGTGGGGGGCACATACTTTCTCCATATTAATGTCTATGGATGTAGATGAGGACAGAGAAGCCCCCGGAGGTGGATGTGGGGGGCACATACTTTCTCTGTATTAATGTCTATGGATGTAGATGAGGACAGAGAAGCCCCCGGAAGTGGATGTGGGGGGCACATACTTTCTCCATATTAATGTCTATGGATGTAGATGAGGACAGAGAAGCCCCCGGAGGTGGATGTGGGGGGCACATACTTTTTTCCATATTAATGTCTATGGATGAAGATGAGGACAGAGAAGCTCCTGGAGGTGGATGTCGAGGGGGCAGATACTTTTCTCCATATTAATGTCTATGGATGAAGATGAGGACAGAGAAGCCCCTGGAGGTGGATGTCGAGGGGGAGATACTTTTCTCTATATAGTATAGATATATCACCTACATATAGTACAATTCATTGCACACAATACGATTCCTTGTGAAGCTATTCAAAACAACAACAAAAAGTTTTGAATTTCAGAATGTAAAGAGAAAAAAATTAAATAAAAATGTCCAGGTTCTCAAGTAGTTAAAAACAAATGACTTATTGATAAAATGTTTAAAAAGCTTGTAAATATTCTACCTTCTAATTCTTGCTTAGCATACAGGCTGAATATTCGTGCACTACTGATCTAACGTTGTGCTATGGAAAGGTCACTGTCATTTATAATAAAAACAAGGAAGATTAAAGGTCAGGCTTCAATAAAGTGATATCATGTTGCAGCTTTTACCAAAAGTCAAAGGATCATTTAATATACATGAATCACCAGTCAACAAATTAACCTGAGCTACCAAGGTTAGTGCTGGTACTAATAGAGGAGAACCATGGTCACCTTGATTTTAGATTTAGGTGGTAGCAATTAAGAAATCTGAGATACGTTCGTTCTTTATGGAAAGTCTCAGAAATGACCAATATTCACTCTGAGTCACTGAAGAGGGGAAATCCGCCTGAAGTGAATCTTCTGAAATAGACACTAAGTCTTTAAAGGGGTTGTCTGTCCCAGGTAATTTCATGTGATTATTAGTGATGAGCGAGCATATTCGCAAGTACTCGGTACTCGCCCGAGCATCTCAGTACTCGAGATGATCGGCGCTCGCCGAGTACTTGCGAGATGCTCGGGCGGATGCTCGGGTCCCCTCCCTGCATGTTTGGCGCTCTTTACAGAGCCAATGAACATGCAGGGATTGCCTGCCACTCACTGTAATGCCGCAGCCATGTTGGTTGTGGCATTACAGTGATTGGCTGGCCGCACAGCGTCAACAAGTCTATATCAGACCTGGCGCCGCCATGCTCGTCACAGTCTACTCCGGAATCAGACAGTGTAGGGAGAGCTGCATACACTAATGCTTGTGTATTAGGTAGTGTAGGGAGAAAACAAGTACATTACACATATCCATCTCAACAAACAGTTCTTCTGAGGACTAATCCATCTGCAGAGATATCAGGCAGGCAGTGTATATAGGCAGGCAGGCAAGGTATATAGCAGACTGCAGTGCATATAGCACAAGAGGCTCCATTCCAGTTCTGCCTTCTGCTGCTGTTAGATATTTTTATACAAAGGCCCAGGTCTCAGGGGCCAGGAATAATTTTTTTTGGATCCTAATGCTCATTATTTGCTTAAAAAGCAATCCAGAGAACATTCTGCGCCATTTGCTTGTTGGCACTGCAGAATACAGCCAGGTCCTTTCCATATTACAGCGCTAAAATCCAGCTATTTAAAAAGGTGGTTTGTCCGCCACATGGATCACATAAAATTGCGCTGAAAATATTGCCATTTCTGGCTTCCAGGAAAATTTTGTTGCGGTGTGTCAGTGAAGCAATTGACACAAGTTTGTTGCTCAAAATAATTACTTACAGGCCAGGCATTTAAAACTGTGGTTTGTCTGTCACACAGATCACACATAACTAAGCTCCAAATTCAGCCATTTGTAGTGAGCGTGGAAGATATTGTCCTCCATTTAAAAAGAGCAAGGCACGTGGCAAGACACGGGAAACTGGACGTGATGGTGATGGTGCATGCAGAGGCCGAGGCCGTGGGCAAGCTGAAATTGTGCCACAACAAACACCCACATCTTCTCGCCCGACCTTCCTCTCCCAATTCCTAGGGTACCGCAGCACACCACTATTGAACCCAGAGCAGTGTCAAAATGTTGTTGGTTGGATAGCGGAAAATGCTTCCAGTCACTTTGCCACCACCACCACCCTGTCTTCCACACGGTCAAGTCTCAGTAGCCATGAGTCTGGACCGCATATTCCTCACCCTGATCCTCCTTCCTCCCACCATGACGAGTGCCCAGATACAACTGATCCCACACTTGGACACTCTGAAGAGCTGTTCACTTTTCCATTTATAGATGCGGGCCTCTCGCACAGTCCACTTGAAGTGGGGCAAGAGGAGATTGCATGTAGCGATGCCCGAATATTTGAGCAGCCACGGTCACACGAAGGCAACGGTGGGAAAGTGTCTCAAGAGGTGGGCGATAATGAGACACAATTGCCAGAAAGTCAGGAGGAGGACTAGGGTGCGGAAGTGGAAAACGAGGTGGTGGATAATATAGTAACTGACCCAAGCTGGCAGGAGGACGTGCAGAGCAAGGACAGCAGCACACAGGGGGAGGGAGGCAGAGCACCCAAACAGGCAGGGAGAAGCAGTGTGGTGGCCACAGACAGAAGGCAGACAACCGTTCCCCATAACACCAACACAAAGCAAGTTGACAGTACAACTGTTAGGTCTTCCCGAGTCTGGTTATTTTTTAAAGACTCTGCCGATAACCCCAAAATGGCTATTTGCACCACCTGCCAGGCCAGCATCAGCAAGGGTACTAAAACTACCAGCCTGACCACCACCAGCATGATCAGGTAGATGGCAGCAAAGCACCCGACTTTGTGCGCCGAACCCCAGGGTACAGGAACAGTGTCTGCAGGTGGCACCACTGCTTCTTCCGCTGTTGTGCATGCAAACCAATCCCTGTCCATGGTGCATGCGAAAATGCCTCCTGCCCTGCACCTGTCATTGCACACTGTCAAGTAGCAGCATCAGGAAGCACGTCCTCATCCTTGTCTCAGTGCAGCGTTCAGTTGTCCATACCCCAGTCCTTGGAACACAAGCGCAAATATGCAGCCAACGTTCCACAGGCCACACTACTAAATTCTCACATTTCGTGACTGCTTGCGCTCGAAACGTTGCCTTTTAGGCTCGTGGAGACGGAAGCATTCCGCAACCTGATGACAGCGGCCGTCCCTCGGTACTTGGTCCCCAGCCGCCACTATTTTTCCCAGTGTGCCATCCCCGCATTACAGAAGCACGTGTCCCAAAACATTAGCCGTGCCCTCAACAACACAGTTACTGGGAAAGTCCACCTAACCACGGACACGTGGACAAGTGCTTGTGGGCAGGGACAGTACATCTCGCTAACGGCACATTGGGTTAACATAGTGGAAGCCGGGACCCAGTCAGACCTTGGGACTGAACATGTCCTCCCAACGCCAAGAATTATGGGCCCTAGGTCAATCAGGATTGCCCCCACAGAATACAGCTCAAGCACCTCAGCCTCCTCCTCCTCTTCAGTCTCCATCTCCAAAATTACCACATCAGTCACAAGCTGGAAGCATTGCAGCACTGTCTCGGCCAAGCGGCAACAGGCTGTGCTGAAGCTAATATGCTTAGGTGATGAACTGTACAATGCTGAAGAGTTGTGGACAGCTCTGAAAGAGCAGGGAGATCTGTGGCTCACACCGCTGAACCTACAGCCAGGCATGGTCATGTGTGACAATGGCTGGAACCTGGTGGCGGCTCTGAGGCGAGGCGAGCTCACACATGTACCATGCCTGGCCCATGTGCTTAACCTCGTGGTTTAGCGGTTTCTCAAATCCTACCCAGAGCTGCCGGATCTGCTTGTTTAAAGTACAATTCCTGTGTGCCCATTTTAGAAAGTCACCTACAGCTTCCGCAGCCCTTGCCATGTTTCAGCAGCGTTTGCAGCTTCTGGCTCACAGACAGGTGTGTGATGTCCCTACGAGTTGGAACTTTAACGGCAGATGTTGGGAAGGATTTGTGAGCAGAAGAGGGCAGTTGTTGAGTACCAGCATCAACAAGGCCGTCGGTATTCAGTTCAGACTCCACACATAAGACCTCTGGAGTGGACATGGATGTCAGACATATATGCCATCCTCCAAAACTTTGAGGACTCCATCAAGATGGTGAGCAGCGATGACGCCATAATTAACATCACCATCCCACTTCTCTGTCTTCTGAAACTCTCTCTGCTCACAATCAAAGAGGATGCATTGCAGGTGGAGCACGATGAGATGGAGCAAGGAACCATACAGGGTGATTACACACAGCCCAGCCTCATCTCATCCCAACGTGGATTGGGTGACAATGAGGAAGAGGAGGAGGAGGAGGAAGAACAGGAGCTAGTTTCATGCACTATAGACCGTACTACCTGCACAACTGTCATACCGTCTGTTCAGCGTGGATGGCCAGAGGACAGAGAGGAGGAGGAGGAGGAGGAGAGTATGGTCCCTCGTCCTCTTGGTGAGGACATGGAAGTCTTGCTTGTTAGCAGTCTAGCACTCATGGCTGAGTTTATGTTATGCTGCCTTTCCCATGACCCTCGCGTTCTCAAAATTTTGGGTGACAGTCAATACTGGTTGGTGACACTTCCAGACCCATGCTACAAGGAGAACTTTATATCTCTTATTCCTGAGGCGGATAGGTCTACAAAAATGGGGCAGTACCAGAAGGCCCTTGTTGCAGAACTATTAAAAAAAATTCTCATCTGAAAATGCTGGTGGCAGAGGTCACAGTTCGTTGGACAACCAAGGACTACAGGCGAGAGAGACACAACTCCAATCCAGCAGAGGCAGGGGAACACTGTCCAAGTTCTGGGAGAATTTTCGCAGCTCCTCCCATTGCACAGGCCCTGAGGCGCGGGGTACTCTCACAAGGAGTGCAAAGTTTGGGAAGATGCTGAGGGAGTGCCTTATAATCATTGGGTATCCAAGCTGGATACGGGGAATGAACTGGCTCTCTACGCCTTGGAGGTCCTGGCCTGCCCTGCTGCCAGTGTTTTATCAGAGCGAGTTTTTAGTGCCGCTGGTGGAATTATAACTGATAAGCGCATCCATCTGTCAACTGAAAATGCTGACAGGCTGACTCTTATAAAAATGAACAAGGGCTGGATTGGGCCAGACTTCTCAACACCACCGAATGATAGCAGCGTAACATAAACTCAAATCCAGTGTCTTTT
Source organism: Phyllobates terribilis (assembly GCF_046119375.1). Classification (NCBI taxonomy): domain Eukaryota; kingdom Metazoa; phylum Chordata; class Amphibia; order Anura; family Dendrobatidae; genus Phyllobates; species Phyllobates terribilis. Next base: position 191,635,298 of record NW_027362768.1, read on the forward strand.
CTTGGGAGGTGTATTCCCATGCACCTTTTCACACCCACACATGGGTATACGCTTCCTGATTTTGGCTATTTGCTCTTGTCCTCCTCCTTCTCCTCATCCTCCACCACCATATCACCAGGGTGACCGTGATCCAACACCCACATAATTTTTTTAAAGGGTGTTTATGATGCCCGTAAAAAAAAATTCTTATAAAGTATGTTCATGTATACCCCCCAGGGGTAAATGTTTGTCAGCCCATACACTTAGTGCATGGGCATTACAAGTATAGGAGGCTCGCTCCTTTCTAATGGGAAATTTTTTTTTATGAGGCCCTCCTCCACGTCTCTTCCAAAGGGCATTGGAGTGTGTCCCAATTTTTGGCAGCCCTTGCATTCACTGCATAGGCCAACACTATGGGAGACCCACTTCCTAACAATGGGAACATTTCTTTCAGGAGGCCCTCTACGTCTCTTCCAAGGGGCATTGGAGTGCCTCTCAATTTTTTTTTCAACCCTTACATTCACTGCATAGGCCAACAGTATGGGAGACGCATTTCCTAATAATTGGGAACATTGTTTTCAGGAGGGTCTCTGACCTCCACGTCTCTTCCAAGGGGCATTGGAGTGCCTCCAAATTTTTGGCAACCCTTGCATTCACTGCATAGGCAAACACAATGGGAGACCCACTTCCTAATAATGGGAACATTAGAGGCCCTCCTCTAAGTCTCTTCAATGGGGTATTGGGGTGCGTCTAAATTTTCAAAGGGGTATTGGGGTGCGTCCAAATTTTGGGCAGACCTGCCACTCACTGCATACGCAATAACAGTATAAGAGACCCACTCTTTAGTAATGGGAACAACAAAGCATAGCCGGCTGATGGCTCTCTAAGAATAGTGAGAGCCGACTGCTGGCGCTTTAAGAATAGTAAAGGCCGCCTGATAGCCCTATAAAAATAGGCTTTGTGATTTTCAGAGTCCCTCCTTCATAAATGAAACAGGATGTGTCTGATGATATCTCACACACCACATGGCCAGATAAGGTTGTAAAATGTTAAACTGACATTTCCCGGTGAATGCATTTGTCATGGTTGAAAGCAATGCAAAAGTGCAAAAACGCATCAAAAACGCTACTTGTGAACATAGCCTATGTTTTGGAGGAGTATTTTTGTTTTTGGTTATTTCTTTTGCCTTATATACAAGTCATTACTCTGCAAAGGATGTTCCTTAACATATTTTCCAGGAAAATCCATTTTGTTTTTGTTTTTGTATGTTTTGCTGTGGGTCCATAAAGGTGGCGTAATACCTCTGACAACATTGTTGACAGCAGTGACCTGGGAGTCAGAAATGCTTCCAGGGGTCTTCCCCATGCAGTTCCCATGCAATTTGAGCACTGTTCCCATTGATTTTGGCAATTTTTAGGCCCTCTGCAGACCGCCGGGGGGAGCCGCCCGAAAAATGCTCAAGTTTCCCATAGACTTACATTGGGCTTGTTGCTCGGGTCGAGCACCCGAGTATTCCAATGTGCTCGACCCGAGCATCGAGCACCCGAGCATTTTAGTGCTCGCCCATCACTAGTGATTATAAAAGAATAGTTACTTTTACAATTCTTCATCTGTTTTATTGCTAGAATTGTTTGCCTCCATAACCCATTTCTGCTCTCCTATATGATGATGTATGAACCATTGGGATGTCACCTTACATGAGCTGGCAGAGCGCCTACTATAGAAATGTCACTACTGCCAGTCACGTCTGTCTATAGATCTAATTTGTCTATTAATTATTTTCTGCCTAATTTCTATCTTTATTTTTCAATGCTAGGCCTCCTATTACTGTGAGCTGCCGGCGTGGCCTGAACCTGCTCCCATGCCTGCAGCCTCTCCAGACTTGTCTCCATCGAGCATATCAATGATATTATTGGCCAGTGATCAAACAGGAGCTGCCTGCAGCGTCTCTGGACTGTCTCCATCGGGCATGTCATTGGTCGGTGATTACACAGGAGATGCCTGCAGCGTCTCCGGACTTTTCTCCATCGACCACGTCAAGGGCATCATTGGTCAGTGGTCACACAGGAGCTGCCTGCAGCATTTCAGGATTTGTCTCCATCGAACATATCAGGGACGTCATTGATCGTTGAGTAAACAGGAGCTGCCGGCAGTGGATCTTGATGATTTTCACAAGTACATTCAGCAGTAGAACCTTCCTCAGATGACCATTAGAATCCTCAGAGACAGTAGGCAAGGCTGAAAGTGCCAGGATTTCTGTGCAGACGGAATAAATCCAGATGTGTTGAAGATTTTGTTTCTATTTTTTCATCATTTGCAGATTAGTGTAAAATCCCTGGAGGCGTGCTTGCATGGTGCACCACCTCCCACCATGCAAGACCGCAATCTTACCTGTCAGTCCATGCTGCACTCTTTGCTCCAGTACCTGCTCTGTCCATGTCTCTTGTCTGATTGCCTAGGGCGTCGGCGCGGCTTTCTGCTTGTTTCTTATAGTTGTGTGCACAGTCCTAATGCGTCCCCAGCCTATTGCTGTGAGTCACTGGATACTTAAACCACCTCCACCCAGTAGGAGGTGCCTGAGCAACACTTTCTCTCAGTTTGTCCTTTGCAACTGAATTTCCAGGTCCTGTCCTGTATCTAGTCTGTTCCGCCACCCTTGGGGCTGTATATCCAGGCTTGTTACCTCTGTTCTGCCACCCTGGGGGCTGTATACCCAGGCTCTTTTCTGTATCTTGTTTCAGTTCCTGTCTGAACAGTGTCCTAGCCTGTTTCTTGTTTGTTTCCATGTTTGTACCTTCTCTTTTCCTGCAGTGTCTGAACCTGCTCCTAACTCCAACTCGTTGTCTCTGTACTTCTGTTTGTGAGTTTTGTGTCCACTCGCTACTTCATTTTAAGTACCTTGTGTGTATCTGGTTCTGCTCGTTCTGCTTCCCTGCCTCCGTATTTACCTCCTGTGTTCTAGCTATCTTCCTGTATCTTCCAGTCTGTTCCATGTGAACAGAGCCCTGTCCTGTCTGCCTTCACCTTCTGCTCTGTTCTGCTCTGCTTGCTCACCGCTCCGGCGGTTCCGCTCTGCTCCGCTTGTTTACCGCACCTGCGGTTCCGCTCTGCTCTGCTTGTTTACCGCATCTGCGGTTCCACTCTGCTCTGCTTGTTTACCGCTCCGGCGGTTCCGCTTTGCTCCGCTTGTTTACCGTACCTGCGGTTCCGCTCTGCTCTGCTTGTTTACCAAACCTGCAGTTCCGCTCTGCTCTGCTTGTTTAGCACACCTGCTGTTCCCCTCTGCTCCGCTTGTTTACCGCACCTGTGGTTCTGCTCTGCTCTGCTTGTTTACCACACCTGCGGTTCCGCTCTGCTCTGCTTGTTTACTGCTCTGGCAGTTCCGCTCTGCTCCGCTTGTTTACTGCACCTGCAGTTCTGCTCTGCTTGTTTACCGCATCTGCGGTTCCACTCTCCTCTGCTTGTTTACCGCTCCGGCGGTTCCGCTTTGCTCCGCTTGTTTACCGCACCTGCGGTTCCGCTCTGCTCTGCTTGTTTACCACACCTGCAGTTCCACTCTGCTCTGCTTGTTTACCACACCTGCAGTTCCGCTCTGCTCCGCTTGTTTACCACACCTACAGTTCCGCTCTGCTCTGCTTGTTTACCACACCTGCAGTTCCGCTCTGCTCTGCTTGTTTACCGCACCTGCGGTTCCGCTCTGCTCTGCTTGTTTACTGCTCTGGCAGTTCCGCTCTGCTCCGCTTGTTTATCGCACCTGCGGTTCTGCTCTGCTCTGCTTGTTTACCGCACCTGCGGTTCCACTCTGCTCTGCTTGTTTACCGCACCTGCGGTTCCGCTCTGCCCCGCTTGTTTACCGCACCTGCGGTTCCACTCTGCTCTGCTTGTTTACCGCACCTGCGGTTCCACTCTGCTCTGCTTGTTTACCGCACCAGCGGTTCCGCTCTGCTTGTTCACCGCTCCGGCGGTTTTGCTCCGCTCTGCTTGTTCACCGCACCTGCGGTTTTGCTCCGCTCTGCTTGTTCACCGCACCTGCGGTTTTGCTCCGCCCTGCTTGTTCACCGCACCTGCGGTTTTGCTCCGCTTTGCTTGTTCACCGCTCCCGCGGTTTTGCTCTTCTCTGCTAGTCCACCGCACCTGCGGCTCTGTTCCTGTATGCCAGTCTGTACTGGTCCCTATCCAGCCTGCATTCATACCTGCCAGTATCTGCCTGTCTGCATTCCAGCCGTGCCTGTCAGCACCCGCCTGCCTTCATACCAGCCGTGCCTGCTAGTACCCAGCTGCCTTCATACCGGCCGTGCCTGCCAGTGCCTACCTGTCTGCATACCAGCTAACCTGCCTGTTCCTGCATTCCCCGGTGTGGGTCAACAGCTGTGACCGGGGTCTGACCTGGAGTAGCACCTGGTCCCTCTGCTCGGTTCCTCCCTGGTTCACAGAGTCGACTGAGCCGCCGTGCGACCTTGGTCGGATCGGGTTGATACTTAGTTACGCCCCTCCAGGCACTCCTCGGTTCATGGTACAGTGGGATCACTAATCACGCTCACGCCACTCAGTCCGGGCATGAGCGTAACAATTAGTAACATGTCTCCATCCTGGGATTTCCATCATTCCATGACTTTTCCTTCTTTGTGTTGCAATTTCAATGTAGAGGTATATAATAAGGCTTGGCAATTCCTTTTATAGGGAACCTGACAGCTGATACATGGAGCCCGAACCACGAGCGGCATGAATCAGGCACTGGTTGTATATCAGACCACTATATTTGACTCTGAAATGAAAACAAACAAACAAAAAAAAAACTTTTAAAACCACAGGGGACTCTATTAATATACTCTAAACCCACTAGTTGGAAAGGCCAATCCCCAACAACTTCTCTCCGCCTGCTATCCTTGATTGACCGGTCTCTCCCTGTATGCATGTATAGGGATAGACCTGTCACTCCAGGGCAGTGACCTGGAAAAAGCTGCCAGGGATCGGTCTGTCCAGCTAGTCTACAACACAGCTTTGGTCCCTGGTGGCTCATAAATTGTTTTTCTCTGAAACACAGCAGTGTATCAGAGTTAAATATACCTGGCTGATATTATACAGCTAATGTCTGATACTTAGCTGATACAAGTTGCCCCATCCACAATCGGCATCATGTTCCCTTTAAAGACACAATATTACCCCTCTGGAATCATTGTTGTCCCTTCTTCCTTTGTACTTTGTGTATTAATCTATAAACCACATACTGTTATATTTTTTTAATTCTTGGTGCATAAAAAAACTAAAAGTAAACTCAGTGTCAACAAATAAGATGTTGACATTCTGCATTGTGGCAACGGATTGTTACTTTCCTGATCCTCCAGACGTTACTTTGTTTTTGATTGCATTTGATCCAAATCTTTGTGCTTCCATTTATTTAGTGACGCAAATAAAAGTATCACTTGAAAGTAAAAAAAAAAAAAAAAAAAACCTGAAACTTTAAAATACTCTTCCATGCCCACCCATCCCTGTGCACATATTAGTATTTGCCAAACAAAAGTTTGTGTTAATGGACCGTTCATTAAAGCCCCTTTACATCTTTGAGAGCCTCGATCTTGTCACTATACAAATATCCATCGTATGATTGTTCTACTTGTGCGAATGTCACGTAATGACGGAATTTAACAAATATTCCTCACGAGTGCACCTGCCGAATGCTGACAGGGGAGTTACATGTATTGTTCTGTATTAAAAGGTAAACACTGTTGATGTATATGAATCAATATCTGCCAAAAAAGACAAATGGATGTCTGTGCATAATCTCTGACATTGTAAAGCACAGAATGGGTGCAAATACCACAAAGAGGTCGTCTGGGCTTTTTTAAAAAAAAATAGGCTAATAGCAAAAAAATGTGTTAAAGAGAAATCTCCATTCTCCTTAAGGAAAGCTGGGTAGGATGGAGTCTTGTTGGCAATGCTCCATGGGAGAAAAGTATGCAGATGAGCTTTCTTACATAGGGGAAAAAAATCTTACAAAGGGAAAAAAAATCTTACAAGTGCTACTTGGGAGTGTCAGTTACTTATAGGGTGCTGACTAGATATGAGAGATTTTTTTTGCAATTCAAATTCACCAGGTTCCACAAATTTTCCCCAAAATTAGATTAGTGGTGAATTGAAAGTGCTCAAATTGCCACGAAAACAAGCATGTAACACTCGGAGGTCTCCTAGGACTGTTTCAAACTAATGTTAAGATCTTTAATGCAGGCTGAGCCTTCAGTACCCCATACACGTTGAAAGATCGGCTCAATGTGGTTTTGACCAATCGTTTGGCCAACAGCCATCTCGGACAGCTCTAACACAGGAGTGCTCGGTCAGCCGAGCGCTCCTATGTTCTCTATGAGAAAGTCACAGACATCCCTGCTTGCGGCTATTCTCCGGGAGAACAAAGTGATTGGCAGTCCAACATTGGACGTGCCTGATGGACATCTCCCCCGGGAACCAATAAGCTATCAACCCCATATATATTAAAGTGTTGACCGAACTCATTGATATCGGCAGGTACAGCCGACCTTAGACTGTGTATGAGGGGCTTAGTAACGTCAAAATGACCTTAATATTTATATGGCTATGGGTAAACAGGTGGTAGCTGTTCTTCACTGTTGTGCTGTTACACACTATCTATAATGTTTATTCAGTGTATCATGGCTTTCTTTCCCTATCTCCCTGGCTGAGCCGTGATGTCCTTTCCCTATCCAGATTCTCCACAAAATGACTGCTGCGTTCTCTGCCATGGCTTTTATACAGGATATAATAGTCCTTCCTGATTGGCTGTGCTTTTTCATGGGGTAGATTCAAGACATTTTTGGGAAACTCACTCAGACACTCCCAAGTTCATGTGAACCTTATCTGGCTGATGCAATCTTCTGCAATGTGTAAATAGTAGTGGGCATGTTTTTTTGTTGTTTTTTGCTATTTGTGCAAATTGTATAGCAATTTATTTGAATTTTCTGCGTCCAGCGAATTTACAAAAATTTGTCATATATTTCACATAGAATCAATTTGCTCATCTCTAGTGGTTACATCTTCTAGTTGTAACTTGAAAAATAGTTTCCTTTCACGCTTTAGGAGATTTTATTTTCATATTTTTCTCCCATGGAGTATCGCTAATGAATAACTCCAAACCCAACCAAGTGTTTAAAGTGCGTCACACTCTTCTTTACACTGATGAGGGGACCGCACCCTGAAACAATTGTAGATGAGTTTCTGGGTTGGCATTAATGCTTGCTTATTTTGCAAGCCTCGATATAGGGTCTAAAGGTACACGGTTCTGCTTCTACTAGTTGGCACTTGCAAGTTTGTTTTCTTCCATCCTACGACAGTTAATTTGCTCCTGCGGTGTCTCCTCAAACTTTGCCTCCTTTTTCTTCATAGATAATATCATGCATACCTCCAAACATTTGAAGAAGAGAAAGAGGGACAGATCATGCGGCGCGCTATGCACACCGCACCAAATTTTCACCACGCCCATTTACCATTTTTCTCTACTGGCAGGAGGAGTTGTCAGAGGGGCACTGGTAATGAGGGGCATTCAGCAGACAGCCCTCATCCCCATTCCTGGTATGCATGCCCCCCTCAGACCCAATCCTGGTATGCATGGCCCCCTCGGGCCCCTGGTGTGCTCCACCACCGCAACCCACCCTACCACCCTCCACAGCAGTGAGAACAGCTGAGCCGTGCCGGGATGCGGGACTGAGCCCTCAAAGTGAGACAGTCCCGCGGAAACCGGGATGTTTGGGAGCTATGTATCATGTACACCCACATGATCGCCGCAGCTAATAATTGGCCTCAGCAATCTTTTGTGTGACATGCAAGCATCTCTGCCTAGGCCTGTGTTTGACTGCAGAGGTTTTGGATAAGAAGTATCTCATCGCTGCAGCAAGTAAGATCAGGCTGGGACGGACTACCAGAACATCGATACAAAGTGACTGATGTTTGTTTTAATATTATAAACTCCAGATTGTGGGTGAGGGTCTCTGTTACAGATTTTCAGTTTCTAGTTCTGTCTCTTATGGCTGAGATGTGATATTTTTGAGAATTTATTTAGGCGTTCTCTCAGATGACCATACTGAATCATGATGATTTGAAATCATCATGAATTTCACTAACCGTTCAGATTCACCATAATCCAAATTTTTCATGATTTGATTTGCACAAATCCAGCAAAATGGTCACCGGCTGACTGTCATTTTTCTTATTTTTTTTTGCAAGGGTATAGGTTAAAAAATAATGAAAGTTCATATGGACCTGTCTTGCGTCCACCCTTCCTACCGTCATAGCTCCCTGATTGGTTCTGCGCTTGCTTCCTCCGGTCTCTCTTTGCTCTTCGGATCTTTCAGCACTAGGCTTCTCTCAGTCACATGGGGCCAATGACGTCAGTGACATGCATTGTGCCTTACTTGTCTGACTGTGGTGGTGTGCGAATTACCAATGTTACCGAATGAAGCCAAGTGCCAGAGTGAAGAGTGACCGTGTGGAACAAGTGGAGGACCCAGCGGGTAGCTGTGGCAAAAAGACAGGTGACCGGATGAGCCCAGGACAGATGAGTATAAGCTTTTAGTATTTTCAGAGCACTATATATGTCTTTTTGTCTGAAGTTAAATTTGGATGAATTCTTTTAAGCCAGCATTGAATTTGCTGGCTGATTCGAGCAAATTTGTCTTAAACAAATATCAGAAAATTCTCTATGAATTATATTTTTGCTTTAAAAACATAAATTATATTATTCACATGCAATAAGTGGTAAAGTTGTTTAGTGCATGTGAAAAGAAAAGAAAACTTTAGACTTTAGGTTTACTCGCATGATCAATTAATACAGAAAATCTCAGGAATAAATACAAGTTATTTCTTCTTTTAATATCAGATATCAAATATTGAAGCATGTCCCTGGTTGTCATGGAAAAGAATAGCATAATTATGGAGAAAATGAGACTTACTGCTGAGGGTCCCAGGTGGGAGTCCATGGAATATACAGAAATAATGTCCCATATGTTTTATTAAAACCATTTGGTGAAATTTTTTACATAAATCTCTCACTTTTTTCTTTCACAGAAGTTGCACTTGGTGACATTTAAGAAATCGTAAAGCAAAAAGTAAAAGAACACTATGAAAGAAAATAGGAAACAAAAATACTAACATGGTTTCCTTATCTCCCCAGCGGTGCAGCTTTTGGAGGCGCAGAAGTAGCATTTGCATCTGGGTCCTGATGCTTAAAGGCATTTATGGCAGAGATATTTTGAACAGGGACCTATGAAGACCCAGATGCAGCCCTAATGTGGGCACCTTACCGGAGCAATGCTAGCGGGCAAGCATACACAGCATACAGAGTGAGATGTGTATATATATCATACATGGAACATATGGCTTCAGGCAAATGTCAAGTTGACTGTAGATTTATGTAGAATATATTAAGACATGTCTCCCCAGACATAGAGATACAACTTCATCACCCAGGTCCCTACTGCTTCGTTTCATGCAGAGCGAGGATCTGTTTTTTTTTATTCACTTAGATTTCTTATAATGTTTTTTTCTATATTCCACTGAGTCTAAAAAATATGGAAAATGCATTACATTATGCTACCATTCTGAGACTGGATTGATGATTATTTTCTCGAACCCCTTCTGTCCAGAAAACTTCCAAATTTAGATTCAATTCTCAAGCTGCAAAATTAGTAAATTGTATCCCTTCCCAAAAAAAGAAAAAAAAATCTTAATTTTCATTTGAATAGTTTGATTTTTGAAATGCAAAAAAGGGCTTTACGAGGTTTATGCACTTAGGACCCGTGCTTAGATATACTTTGTAGAGAAACCGGAAAAAATACACCAAACAAATTGGCAACAGGGGTATACAATATTGAATAAACCTAACACAGAAGAACATATACCCAATAAAAGTTAACTTTTAATGATTACCCTTAAAAGTGTACTCAATAGTACAAATAGGACAAAACATAACTACACATATCAATAAAAGCACCATACAAGGGAGGGATAATAGGGTGGTAGGTAGTGCAAACAGACTTGCCTTAAGCAGCCCTAATGGAGTAACTCTCCCTACCTAACAGCGGAGTGTTTTCACCCTAATAGTGCAGATTGGTGTCCCCGCTCCTCGGAGGCTGTCCCTTACTTATCCCTAGTTATCCCTAAACACACACACAAACAATAAACATATTGACCAGCAGCATATACTAGTCATGCCATAATTGACATGCTAGTCATCAAAAAATCACACAACATTTATGTCAGTGGGGAAAATAATAAATACACAGAGGAATAGATCCCATAAATAAATTGCCAGCAAATTAGGACCACACCCCCCCTAATTTTTTTGCTCATATAAGTAGATAAATAAGAGCAACAATCACCCACTTGCACAAATAAGTACCATTAAATGAAAAAAATACTGGTCAAAACACCAAAAAGGAGAAATGGACTTATCTGATCTCTAGCAAAAAATTAATTGACCATACGGGTCACAAATCGAAATAAGCTAAATCCGTTCAACGTCTCAGACAATAGTTCATACAAAACAATGACGTGCAAGAACATAATAATGTAAACATATAAAGTTTATTATAATCCAAAGTTAAAATTTCACAGATAGATGAAAATATATTGGCGCAGATACAAAAGCAGTGGGCAAAAAAACTAAGTACTCAGGGCTACACTCCAACATATAGTATTAATTGGTAGTAGAAAGTCACTCAAATAGGACACAAATAAATCCAACACATGATATGGAATAATATATAAGAAGTTGCTAGAATGGGACATATATAGATATGAACATGTGTAACATGTATCATAGCCCGATTAGTGGTATATAAACCATAAAACAGGCTCAAATGAGCCACTAAAGTGCACAGTGCATGGCTAAATACAAAAAGAATTGAGTCACCATTGAGCAGCACGCTTAAATATAAGAGCAAGACTTACATGTGTATATAGCAGGAATGTATGCCCGGGTACTGTCACCCCTACGCGCGTTTCGGCGCTGTGCCTTCTTCTGGGGGTTTTCATATCTATATATGTCCCATTCTAGCAACTTCTTATATATTATTCCATATCATGTGTTGGATTTATTTGTGTCCTATTTGAGTGACTTTCTACTACTAATTAATACTATATGTTGGAGTGTAGCCCTGAGTACTTAGTTTTTTTGCCCACTGCTTTTGTATCTGCGCCAATATATTTTCATCTATCTGTGAACTTTTAACTTTGGATTATAATAAACTTTATATGTTTACATTATTATGTTCATGCACGTCATTGTTTTATCTGATCTCTAGTTCATCTGAGGTCCCGGTAAATGCCTTGAACGATGTTTCTTTCAGACCCCTCAATAGGTAACTGTCCAGTCCCAATCCACAAAGGTTCCACAATACTTCAAAGTATGGTTCCAAACACACCAGGCATCTGCTTTTTCAATCCCTCAAGGTGGTATATAGCCATCAGCAGAGAACAAAAAGTCCCTTCAAAACTGGTCCCAACGCGTTTCACCCCCTCCTCGATACAGGGCTCATCAGGGGACAGGAAAGTGTCAGAGGAGAGAGACCATAATAGGTGCACCAAAGATAAGTGCTTCCATACCGGAGTCTAGCTAGCTTTTGACTGTTACGGGTCCGGGTGGTGGAACCTCTGTGCTGTGGTGCAAGGAGGGACCCAGAGGGGCGTAACTAAGTATCAACCAGGACCGACCCTGGTCGGACGGCGGCAAACGACAACGTAACCACGGAGGGACCGAGCAGAGGGACCAGGTGCTACTCTGGGGACGACCTTGTAAGAGAGCAGGTGGCTCCCACAGGTCAGACAGCAGGGACTGACCGGTATAGTGGATGGACACAACAGGTAGGCAGCAGTCTCTGGGTTAGCTGGCGGGTGGTCACGCTACATGACGGAAGAAGTCTCTTGGCAAGCGGGTAGGTGGTCACGGCAAGTGACAGCGGGAGCCTCCAGGTAGGCTAGCAGGTGGTCACGGCAAGTGACGGCAGAGCAGGCTGGAGTCTCTAGGCTGACAGGCAGGTGGTCACGGCATGTGACGGCAGAGCCTCCAGGTAGGCTAGCAGGTAACAGGTGGGTAGCAGGCGTGCGCTCCCAGGTGAGCGGGTTTATCAGGCACGACAGGTACCAGGCAGGTAACTGGCAGGTGCTTCCTGGAACGAAGGTGGACTTGCCCATAGACAGACTGGCGGAAGACCGGAGGCAGACTGTCGGGCAGGAGGGAAGAGAAGCTGGCAGAGAGGACTGGTAGTCAGGCTGGCAACAGGACCTGAGGGCTGAAGCAGAGGTAAGTATTCTGTGCAACAACTTTGCTCGGACACCTCCATTTTGGAGGAGGTGCCTAATATATGGGAGGTCCTCCGGCTATTGGCCGGAGACTCCTTAGGACGGCGCATGCGGTCCCTTTAAGAGAGGGGGAGTGCGCGCGCCCTAAGCACAGTGCCGGGGAAGGAGCGCGCGCCGGCAGCAGCGGGGAGAGGAGCGCTGGAGGACGCCTCGCCAGGCGCGGGAAGGTGAGAGGGACGGCGTCTCTGCCTAGCAGGGGGCAGAGACGCAGATGCTACATTGACAAAACACAGAACTGTGTTCGAAACGAGTTGCGATTTTTCTATGTGAGATTCCCCAACATGATATCGAAATTTTAAACTACGTGGATTTATCTCAACAAATTTTGTTATTTTTGGAAGCTGGTTTCCTTTTTCTTTTTTCTTAAGGGGTCATAGCTGCTTCCTACTGATGGTCCCACGATTCAGACCATTTCATTCTTCTTATACTAGCATGGAAACCTAAATAATCACATATTGATGTCTTATCCAAATATAAGCCTTCAAAAAAATTCTTGAAAAACTATGAAATTGAAAAGAGTTTTTTTTTTTTCAATCTCTGAGAAGCAGAACGCCCTTTTTAATACAAAACACAGAATAAAATAAAATGAAGACCTGTGGTCTTTTGGTAACTTATTCTATGTTTTCTGTATCTCATCATACCCTTCTCTATGAGCTTCTTTTATACCTTCTATAGCATCATTCATTTTCGTACAAGCGGAGAGTGTTCTCCAGGGTATTTAAAAAGGAAATAAACTTTCTAATTAACTCCAATTGATTTTTTTAAATAATTAATCAATCATCACTTTTTAGGGCACTTAACTGCTTCATTTCCTATACGCTCAACAACTAGATCATTGTGCTCATGAAGGGAAAATAAAAACATCCCTCATCCAAAAAAAAACAAAACAAATGAGCTGTAGTTTTTGGAAAGCGGTTGAGTGACAGCCAATACAGCCACCATTACATATCCTTATGGTGTTTCAGGGAGCTACTTCCACTGAAAACTGGTCATACACTATAGTTACAGTTTCTGAATGTTGAAGCTTTCCAAAATGTGATATGTGAATTATTCAAAGTACTATCAACCTGATGATGCCCTATAGTAGACCAAGGGCTTAACAGGAGCTGTTGGCTGGGTCAGTGGGGTGTAAATAATGGCTCCCACTGGAGGTAAAATTCCTTTAAGGCTCCCAACGTTCACATAAAGGAGCTGACTCATTGAAGTGACTTGTTCATTCACGAATGACCCATCAATATAAACAAGAACTAATCTGGTAATTCTGTGGTCAATTTTTGCTTCCTAATTTGTCAATTTATAATCTGTCTTTATTTGTTAAGGTTTACAGAGAGTTTTTTTTTTTTTTGCAAAGTTTGTGGAGCAGAAACTGAGCAGAAACTCCAAGTTTTAAGGAGTTTTTTAATTTTTGACGGGTGTGTGGACCATTTCTTCTCACTTTCTGCTCCAAAAAGTTTCAGTATGCACATAGCCACTGAAAAGTTTTTAAGGAGTTTTGAGTATTAAAGAAGGATTTTGCAGAATTTCCACTCAGTTTCTGCCCCAAAACCTCAGCAAAGAGACTGTGTGAACCCACCTTAACTATGATAGCTATTTTACTTATCTCTCTTCTATAATAGTTTTTTTTTTTCTCAGGTAAGTATTTTATATTAGAATTTGTTAAACTAATTCATTAAATTATAAAGTTATTACAATAGAACATAAACCTTCTCACAAGAAATTGTTTTATGTAATATTATTAAGTTCACCTTTTAAATAATATACTGATACATTTTACTTGCAATGCCACCTCCAACCATGTGGTGTGCTGTTAACTAGTTCACCAAATAGAGCAATGCTGTACAGTGACACATAGTGCTAAACATATTTATTGCAACTTTTATTTTTTTAATCAATCTATCTATCTATTATCTGTGTTTTTTCATCTTTCTTGGCTATGTTGTTGATTATTAAGTATATAAAGCATGAACACAAATTCATATTCTTCCAGGGATACTTTCACAAATATTTATTTTAAGGAGAAGTTTAAATTATAAAATAAATTTTACTTGCAATACCACTCCTAACAATGTGGTGTGCTGTTACACTCCATCACTAAGTAGAAATACTGTACAGTAAAACATAGTGATAAACCTATTTATTGCTACTTTTATTTTTGTATCTATTATCTGTCTTTTTTCACCTATTCCTGGCTATGTTTTTGATTATGGGGTATGTAAAGCATGAACACATAAATTCATATTCTGCCAGGGATATTATCACAAATATTTATTTTCAGGAGAAGTTTATATTATATAATACATATTATGTGCAGTACCTCTCCTAACCATGTGGAGTGCTGTTACACTCTATCACTAAGTAGAGAAATGCTTTACATTGACACAGTGATAGAAACATTTGTTGCAACTTTTATTGTTTTAGTCTATATATCTTTCTATTCATCTGACTCTCTTTTTCTTTTTCAATTCTTGGCCATCTTGTTGAATGTAGACCTTACAGTGTGTAAAGCATGAATGACATAAATTCATATTCCGCTGAAATCAAAGACCGTATTTTTTTTTACATTTATGAAAGTGGTGATAGTGAAAATGCAAATGAAACTGCCTTTGATACAGTAAAGTCTTTTGATGTGAAACACACTAAAATGTATATTTGTTTTTATCATTTTTTCATAGAGAATATAATGACGTTCTTTGAAGCTTGATGCTTCCAGTAACTATGAGTAAAAGCTGAGTATTTCAAACAACATTTCCAGGTATAATCCGGCAGGGGCCACTGTCAATGGGATATTCCCCAGCGTGGTTGGAGATAAGCTCTTAAGTCAAAAACAGCTAAGAGGCAGATTAATGATTCTGGGGGGGCTTAACATTTGATTATTAGTAAGCACAGAAGACGGCAGCCCAATATTTTGTGACTTTTCATGCATGTCTCTTGTCATTTTTGATTTTGTAAAAGATTAGGAAGACAAATTAACCAAAGAGGATGTCTCCAAAAAAAAATTCAAAAAAGTATACTTATGTAATATAGATGAGCGAATTTTTTTTTTAGGTGAACTGAATTTGCCTCAAATTTAATATATTTTTTTTCTGTGTGCGTATTCAGTAAAATGGCGGCTAGTTGGATGCTATTTTGCTGAATTGTAGAGGGCGAGGCAATGGGTTGAAAAAAATATAATGCCTCACCACTTACTACTCTCTACATTCCCCAGCCTGCTGTCCGGTCCTCCTCGCTGTGTGGCCTCGGGCAGTACACAATGTAACGTCATGACATAACATTATGTGCCTTGAAGTCATGATATCTACCATGACAAGAGGCCTTCTCATTGCCAGAAGGTCATCCATACAGTGAAGAAGGCCAAAGAGGATGTTGGAAAGAAGAGGCTGGATAGCGTGGCGCACCACACAGATGAGCAAAGGATGTTGGAAAGAAGAGGCTGGATAGCGTGGCGCACCACACAGATGAGCAATCGGGTGAATATTATTATTTTTATCTACATATGACTTTTATTATGATCTGGTGTCTGGAGAGACCTTGATGTCAATTGAATTTCCCTGACAAATTCAAATCTCTTCAAATTTATTAATTTCTACTATGTAACTTTAGAGGCAAAACTCTTCCCAGAGATGAAAAACTAGAAACACATTGAGTGTATTGAATGGATTGAGTCCACTTGTACACCAGTACCATGAGAGAATCACACTTTCTCCACTAACATGGTAGACAAAGATGGAATACTACTAGGATATGCCATCAATATCCAATATATGGGGGTACAAACATTGTGATACCACTCATTTCTGTGCCAATTAATTATATATACTGAATAGACTAGATAGATGTATAGAATAGAAAGATGTCATGTAGAAATGTAATGTCACAAACCTCCTACATATAATAAACTAACACCCTTTAGTGGATTTCATGTGGCACTAAAGGGTGTTTAGCCTTATTAAACCTGTTAAATTAATTAATTTAAAAAAAAAATTATGTGGGGTCCGCCCTATTTTTAATAACCAGCTAAGGGAAAGCAGACAGTTGTGCGCTTATATTATCAGTCTGGGAAGGGAAAGATATCTTATTAATATCAGCTCACAGCTGTCTGCTTTGCCCTAAAAAAAATTACTTGGAGTCCCCTCATTTTTGATAACCAGCAAAGGCAAAGCAGACAGCTAGGGACTGATATTAATAGGCTAGGAAGGTCCATGGTAATCTCGCCCTTCCCAGCCTAAAAATACCAGCCCACAGCCGCCACAGTATTGGCGCAAGCATTAGATGGCTCTTTGCCTCCGCTGTTCCCGATTGCCCTGGTGCGGTGGCAAGTGGCAATCGAGGTAATGGTTTATAGGGTTGATGTAAGATTTGAAATGTCCGCTGGCATCAAGCACAGGGGTTAGTAATGGAGAGGCCTCTATCAGACAACCCCATTACTAACCCACTAATCAAAAATAAAAATACTCACAGAAAAAAGTTTCTTTTAAAAAACACTCCTTCACACCTTGATTACCAATTAAAAAAAAAAAAAAAAAAATGAATATCCCAAGTTGACCTGGGTATCTGAAGTAGTCCAGAAATGGGAACCTGAAAGACATAAAAAAGAGAGAATTAAGTAAACAAAGACCAGAAACACTTCTTCATTCACCAATTTATTATTTAAAAAAAATCCCCGCAGCTCTGACGTTATCCATCGCCTGCCAACGACGTCCAGTGATTCCGTACAGCAAACTATGGAGCATAGTTCACTACCGGTCATATCTCATGCTCTATGACGCCAGCAACTCAGGAGCATCATCACGCGTGAGACATGACCAGGAGTAACCTATTCTTGCAGTACTGAATCAGAGTCCTCTATGAGACTAGGAGACACGGAACAGAGGTGACATCTGTAACTAAATCGCTCATCAGAGCCGCTTGATCTCGCGGGAGCCAGCAGTTATTATTCAGTACCACAAGCATAGGTCACTCCCGGTCATGTCTCAAGCGCGATGATGCTACTGAGTTACTGATGTCATCGTGTGTGAGACATGACCGGGAGTGACCTATGAAGCATTTGATGTGCCCCTTGGGGCCATGGAATACTCGGCGCCGGGCCGGTCGGTTCTTTTGGGATAGTCACGGTGGCGTGACCCGGTCCGTGGCCCCGGGCAGTCAATAGAGAGAATAGGAGGGATCCAATGGCTGGATGTCCTTAAGGACAAAAATGTCCAGGAAGGATGGGAAATTTTTAAAAATGAGATTCTCAAAGCACAATCGTTAACAATCCCGAAAAGTAGGAAGAATGGGAAGCATTTAAGTAAACCAGGATGGATGAACACAGAACTTAAACACATGCTAAAAAGAAAGAAAGAAATGTTTATTAAATGGAAAGAGGGAGGCATATCTAAAGAAGATTATAATGCAGTCTGCAGATCCTGTAGGGCACGTATCAGGTTAGCTAAAGCTGACAATGAATTAAGGCTTGCAAGAGATGTCAAAAGCAATAAAAAAGGATTTTGGGGGTATGTCAAAAGTAAAAGAAAAGTCAAAGATGCTATAGGATTTTTACAGGATGAAAATGGAGAAATGGTAAGAGAGGATGTTGAGAAGGCCGAACTTTTTAATTCCTATTTTGCATCTGTTTTCTCTCAGAAAGAAAATGTAACATCAACTGATCTTCACTGTCCTTTTAAAGGAATAGAGGAATCCAAGTTATCTGTAAACAGAAAGATTATGAGGGAATATTTAGCTAACATAAATGAGTTCAAGTCTCCAGGTCCAGATGAATTACACCCCAGAGTACTGAAGGAGATCGTAGAAGAAATTTTAGAACCACTCTCCATAATCTTTGAAAATTCTTGGAGAACAGGAGAAGTCCCAGAAGACTGGAGAAGAGCAAATGTTGTTCCTATCTTCAAAAAGGGGAAGAAGGTGGACCCATGGAACTATAGGCCGGTGAGTCTGACTTCTATACCAGGAAAGATCTTTGAACAAATTATTAAACAACATGTAGGTAAGTACATGGATAAGAATGAAGTGATTAACCAGAGTCAGCATGGGTTTGTAACTAACAAGTCATGTCAGACTAACTTAATTTCCTTCTATGACAGAATCACTGACTGGGTGGATCAGGGAAATGCTGTAGATATAGTATATCTTGACTTCAGCAAAGCATTTGACAAAGTATCTCACACCATCCTTATTGAAAAAATGACCAAGTATGCAATGGACCAGGCAACTGTTAGGTGGATTCATAACTGGCTTAGTGATCGGACTCAAAGGGTGGTTGTAAATGGCTTCACATCCAGCTGGATGAATGTCTCAAGTGGGGTACCACAGGGCTCCGTCCTGGGACCTGTATTGTTCAACATCTTTATCAATGATTTAGATGAAGGAATTGAGAGTAAACTGATTAAATTTGCTGATGACACAAAGCTAGGAGGGATAGCTAATACTAGAGAAGAGAGGGAGAGGATTCAAAAAGACCTAAATAAACTGGAGCAGTGGGCAGCAACCAACAGAATGGTTTTTAACAGGGAAAAATGCAAAGTACTACATCTGGGCAATAAAAATGAAAAAAGCATATACAGAATGGGAGGAAAAGAGCTAAGCAACAGTACATGTGAAAAAGACTTAGGTATACTAATAGATCATATACTGAACATGAGTCAACAGTGTGATGCAGCAGCAAAAAAGGCAAATACAATTCTGGGATGTATTAACAGAAGCATACAGTCTAGATCACGTGAAGTCATTATCGGTCTTTACTCCTCTTTGGTCAGACCTCATCTGGAATACTGTGTACAGTTTTGGGCACCACATTTTAAAAAAGACATAGACAAACTGGAGCAAGTTCAGAGAAGAGCGACCAGAATGGTGACTGGTCTGCAAACCATGTCCTATGAGGAACGGTTGCAGGATTTGGGAATGTTTAGCTTGCAAAAAAGAAGACTGAGAGGAGACTTAATAGCTGTCTACAAATATGTCAAGGGCTGTCACATTGTAGAAGGATCATCTTTATTCTCATTTGCACAAGGAAAGACTAGAAGCAATGGGATGAAACTAAATGGGAGGAGACACAGATTAGATATTAGAAAAAACTTTTTGACAGTTAGGGTGATTAATGAGTGGAACAGGCTGCCACGAGAGGTGGTGAGTTCCCCTTCAATGGACGTCTTCAAACAGAGGCTGGACAGACATCTGTCTGAGATGATCTAGTGAATCCTGCTTTGAGCAGGGGGTTGGACCAGATGACCCAGGAGGTCCCTTCCAACTCTACCATTCTATGATTCTATGATTCTATGATTCTAATAACAGAGGGGAATAAAGTTTCGTGACGCCACCCGTGGTATGCGGCTATAGGTGGTCACCGCTGCTGTTCAGATCCACTGGGGCCGTTGGTGACACAGCAGAGATAGTTCAGCTCTCCACGGGTAGAGCTAGGCAGTTAAAGAGGTAGCTTTGTTGTTGGTGTAGTGCAAGGCAGGTGATGCAGCAATTAAGTCAAGGACACAGCGGGGTGCAGTCTTCAAGTTTTTACTCACAGTTCTTATGATGTTCCATGTTACAACTGCCAGCAGGTTATAACAGCTCACCAAGTCCTGTGTCCTCCGGTGAAGTGATCCAGCCAATTCTCAGATAACTTGGGTTCACTTGATAGGGACCCCCTTCTTGTGTACCTTTCCCGGATCGTCTCTCTCTGCGCTGGCTCTCGCCCTCCTGCCCTGCACCTCACACACAGTGTCCCGAGCCAGTGGCCCCGGGCCTTGTCAGGCGACGTCTTCTCTGTCCCCTTGGTCCTATATGGCCACCTTTTCAGCGAATGTGTGTGGTTTTGGCTATGACACTTAGAGATACCGCAGCCTCCGGTTTGCTAGCTGAGTCTTGCAGTCCTCCACTAGTCGGGGGCCGGTCCCCTACTGCGACCTGATCCCTTCTCCCGACTACGGTCGGCATGAGTTCGGGCGCACGGGTAGACTCCGCACTTCCCGTGCCCCTAGGATCCCTTCTTTGTCTCTGGAGCCCTTCTCTGACTCCCTCGCTCCTCTCGTTCTCTCTGCTACTTGGCCCGTCTGACTGGGCCCTCACTCTGTCTGGACCCTACTCCTCAATGGTCCTCACTCACTGGGCCCTTCTAGATGTTTCTACCTGTCTTTTTATACTATCTGTCATGTAACCAACGTCACTAACTGTCACTCTACGTGGTCCCCTCTACCTTCAGTCCTTCCTTGTGTTCTCCCCTAAACTACTTCCTCCACCCACCTCCTTTACCTAGTTCCCTCCTCCAGACCGGGACAGGGACTGTGCTCTCCCTCAGGAGCAATCTCGCCCTTCCCTACTGGAGTGCTGTGGTGTTGGATGTGGGTGTATGGGTCCCGGGTAGTGCTCCCTCCTTACCCGAGAGTGGGGTACCACACCTCTGGCTGAGATGCAGTACCTCTGTGGCGACTGGACCCAAAGGGGCGCCACACATCGACGCTCTAAAGTTTGCTGCACAGAACCGCTGGACGTCGTGGGCACGTGATGGATTACGTCGGAGCTGCGGTGATTTCTATCTATATCTGTATATAAGATTTCATTATTAGTTTGAAAAGTAGCTTTAATTACATAGAAAATGACAGTATGTAAAAGATGATGTTAAAAACGCATTGCTTACGGATTGCATATGCATGTCATATGGATGATAGTTGAGAAAAATCGCATTGTACTCACATGATACTCGTCCTATTTTCCAGCATTATTGAGGTGGAAGACTGGACAATTGTCCAGGGCCCCCATTCCCTTGGGACCCCCAGTATCTACAGAAGGGGTTTCACTTATGATCGCATTATCAGTGAAGCTTCCGATGTGGAGACTGCTTCAGGACCTTTGGTGACCTTACGATAATGTGTCGGTTATGTGACCGCAATGTAACCATAGGTCTTGTACTCTGCAGGACTTCAGGAGCTTTGGTGACATCGTAATCATGTGACCGTGATATTACCACAGATCCTGTACTTTGCGGGAGACAGATGACCTAAACCTAAATGTTTGTGTGTAATGATGCAATATGTGGGCATTTAGGGCACCACCTTAAACTTTTGCCCAGGGCACCACTTTGTCTAAAATTGACCCTGGCTATTTGGACAGTATGAGTCATCTGTGGTAGTAAATGTGATGTAACTGTCCATATTCACTCCAAAGGGTAGGTTCTCCTAGAAACACAGCTGTAAAACATTGAGCCTGTCTTGATACTTGAGGAATATTTGCATTATGGGTGGCTCAACAAACTGGCCTTGAATGGTTCTAGCAAGATAGAGGAAGAACAATGAACAATATTTAAATTCCGCTTATTACGCTATTAACATTTGCTCTGTATAAGATTTTTTTCTTATTAGTTAGGACCTACTCTCAAAAAAATACGTCCTGTGTAAGTACTGGTCAGGAGTGGTGAGTATAAAAGTCAATGTTTTTATTTTAACCCCTACCTGGCCATCAAAAATAAGTAAATATCTCCCCTTCTGATTCTGTAGTGAAAGCTATCTTACTATGTTCACATGGTTTCTCTCTAGAAATTCTATGTTGCTAGTATTGGATCCCGACGTTTCTACACCATCTTGACTTGACTGATCATAAAATGTGGTGTAGCAGATACTCACAAGAATTGGAGACATCTGCCCATTTGTGGTTGTTTTGTGCAAAGACCAAGCCATTCTGGAGGAGCATTGAACAATTTTTCCATGATTTGGGTGTTCTTAGTGTTTCCTCATTCTTTGAGGAAGTTCTTTTTTCAAAGCTATCTTTTAATTACGATCCATTAAAACATAACTTCTGAGCTTTTCTACAACTATTTCAACTACACTGGTTTAGAACTGGTCCACTGACATTCTCCGAGTGGATCAATAAAATGCAATACATTTTCATGCTAGTGTAGACTGTTGCATTTTAATGATCCATTCAGAGACTAGTAGGGAAAACCATACTCAAGTTGTGTACCGCCCATAATCACAGACCACGCATCTGTCATGGAGCCTGGGGGCCGAGCAACATCATCCCCCATCCTCACACAGTGTCTCAACTTCAACAGTAGTTGATGCCAATACCACTGCATAGACTAATGTAGCAGACTAACAGGGATCCATTGGATCCCTTCTGCACGATTGAGCCTGAGCATCTGAATCAGAGTTGAGGGTGTGACGATGTCACTAGATCGCATTTGCTTTGAAGAGCCTCAGTCTGCACAATGCACAGATCAGAGCAGTGCATCAGGAGAATGGTGTCGAGGTGAGTAGTTTTATTCCCACTGAGTCAGGGACTGTGGGGCCATCATACTGTGTGTAGGAATTATGGGGCCATCATACTGTGTGTAGGAATTATGGGGACATCATACTGTGTGTAGGAATTATGGGGAAATCATACTGTGTGAAGGAATTATGGGGACATCATACTGTGTGTAGGAATTATGGGGACATCAGACTGTGTGTAGGAATTATGGGGACATCAGACTGTGTGTAGGAATTATGGGGACATCAGACTGTGTGTAGGAATTATGGGGACATCAGACTGTGTGTAGGAATTTTGGGGACATCAGACTGTGTGTAGGAATTTTGGGGACTTCATACTGTGTGTAGGAATTATGGGGACATCAGACTGTGCGTAGAAATTATGGGGACATCAGACTGTGTGTAGGAATTTTGGGGACTTCATACTGTGTGTAGGAATTTTGGGGACATCAGACTGTGTGTAGGAATTTTGGGGACTTCATACTGTGTGTAGGAATTTTGGGGACTTCATACTGTGTGTAGGAATTTTGGGGACTTCATACTGTGTGTAGGAATTTTGGGGACATCAGACTGTGTGTAGGAATTATGGGGACATCAGACTGTGCGTAGAAATTATGGGGACATCAGACTGTGTGTAGGAATTATGGGGACATCATACTGTGTGTAGGAATTATGGGGACATCCTACTGTGTGTAGGAATTATGGGGACATCATACTGTGTGTAGGAATTATCGGGACATCAAACTGTGTGGGGGCCACTTTAGGGGCACTGTATTTTCGGGGAATTATACTGTGAGGGGCTGTGAGAGATTCTACTGCTTTGGGGGTCACTTTAGGGACACCATATTGTGCTGGTGGCACTGTGAGGTCATCATACATTTTGTGTGGTTGTCTTATTACAGTAAAGATTGTTTGGGGAATTCACTGTAGGGGAATCTTTTAGGAGCCATTTTGGAGACAACATAGTAGCTGAGAACACAAAGAGCCTTCAGTGGGGGCATAATTATTGTATATGTGGTGCAATACATGTGACTCTCATTGTTTTTAAAATTTGAGAGGTATGAGCCTGCTTACTCTTCCAAATATTTTTGTAGGGAAAGAGGTATGTTTTTTTTGACAAAAGTTACATAAAAAAGGTACAAAATATATATATAATACAGTATATTCCACCAATTTAATAATTTACATAGTAACATAGTTTTTAAGGTTGAAGGAAGACTAAGTCCATCTAGTCCAACCCATAGCCTAACTTGTTGATCCAGAGGAAGGCAAAAAAAACCCATGTGGCGAACACTAAGCTCCACATTGGGGAAAAAAATTCCTTCCCGACTCCATACGACAATCAGACTAGTTCCCTGGATCAACGCCCTATCAAGGAATCTAGTATTTATAACCTGTAATATTATACTTTTCAAGAAAGGCATCCATGCCCTTCTTAAATTTTAACAGTGAATCACTCATTAAAACATCATGCGGCAGAGAGCTCCATAGTCTCACTGCTCTTACAGTAAAGAATCCCCGTCTGTGATTATGATTAAACCTTCTTTCCTCCAGACGTAGAAGATGCCCCCTTGTCCCCGTCTCAGGCCTCAGAGTAAAAAGATCAGTAGACAGGTCTTTGTACTGTCCCCTCATATACTTGTACATAGTAATAAGATCACCCCTAAGCCTTCTTTTTTCCACAGTAAATAACCCCAAGTGTAATAACCTGTCTTGGTATTGCAGACCCCCCCAGTCCTCTAATAACCTGTCTTGGTATTGCAGACCCCCCCCCGTCCTCTAATAACCTTGGTCGCTCTTCTCTGCACCCTCTCTAGTTCAGCTATGTCTTTCTTATACACCGGAGACCAGAACTGTACACAGTATTCTAAGTGTGGTCGCACTAATGACTTGTATAGAGGTAAAATTATGTTCTCCTCATGAGCATCTATGCCTCTTTTAATGCATCCCATTATTTTATTTGTCTTTGCAGCAGCAGCCTGACACTGGCCACTAAACGTGAGCTTGTCGTCCACCAATACACCCAGGTCTTTTTCAGTGACAGTTTTTCCCAGTGTTTTACAATTAAGCATATAATTATACATTTTATTTCCTCTGCCCAAGTGCATTACCTTACATTTATCCCCATTAAAGCTCATTTGCCATTTATCAGCTTAAGCTTCTAGTTTACATAGATCCTCCTGTAATATAAAATTGTCCTCCTTTGTATTGATTACCCTGCAGAGTTTAGTGTCATCTGCAAATACTGAAATACTACTCTGTATGCCCCCTACAAGGTCATTAATAAATATGTTAAAAAGAAGGGGGCCCAATACTGACCCCTGTGGTACCCCACTGTTAACTGAGACCCAGTCTGAGTGTTTTCCATTAATAATCACCCTTTGTTTCCTATCACTGAGCCAATTCTTAACCCACATACATATATTTTCCCCTATCCCCATTGTTCTCATTTTATGTATCAACCTTTTGTGTGGAACCGTATCAAAAGCTTTTGAAAAGTCCATATACACAAGATCCACTGCATTTCCTTGGTCCAGTCCGGAACTTGCCTCCTCATAAAAGCTGATCAGATTAGTCTGACAGGAACGGCCCCTCGTAAACCCATGTTGATATTGGGTCATGAGGTTCTTCTTCTTCAGATACTCTAGTATAGCATCTCTTAGGAAACCCTCCAGGATTTTACCCACAGTAGAGGTTAAGCTTACCGGCCTATAATTTCCAGGTTCAGTTTTTGTCCCCTTTTTGAATATTGGCACCACATTTGCTATACGCCAGTCGTGTGGTGCAGACTCTGTTATTATGGAATCTTTAAAGATTAAAAATAATGGTCTATCTATGACGTTACTTAATTCCTGCAGTACTCGCTGGTGTATCCCATCCGGGCCCGGGGATTTGTCAACTTTAGTGATTTTTAGACGCCGCCGTACTTCCTGCTGGATTAAGCAAGTGACATTTACTGGAGAATTTTTGTCATCACTGATCATGTTTTCTGTCATGCGATTTTCTTGTGTAAATACGGTTAAAAAAAAAATCATTTAGCATATTGGCTTTTTCCTCATCCTCATCCACCATTTCACCCAGACTATTTTTAAGGGGGCCAACACTATCATTTGTTAGTTTTTTACTATTTATGTAGTTAAAGAATATTTTGGGGTTGTTTTTACTTTCTCTGGCAATGAGTCTCTCTGCCTCAATCTTTGCTGCCTTGATTTGGTTTTTACATAATTTATTTAATTTTCTATATTTATTTAATGCCTCATCACTACCTATTTGCTTTAGTTCTCTAAATGCTTTTTTTTTGTCACTTATTGCGCCCCTTACAGCTCTACAAAAAATACATAAACCCGACCCGTTTGATTGGCTCAGTCCCAGACCGACCTCATCTCCATCTAAAATTCTGCATTTTATCTTCCAACATTTCATTCTTCCTAATATGAGCCGAATATGCAAATATCACCCAGTTGTACGTCAGCCAATCGTTACACCGTGAAAAAATGAAAATAGAAATGAACAAGCCAAAAATTGTAAATAGCGGAAACGTGCGGACAAAACGGTGATCTTTCACAAAAGTTTCCCAAATGGAATGAACAACGCCTGATTAATTTCTAATCAAATAAAAAGTGTCACAATATTCTAGTTCTGGGGCGTTAATAGAACAAAGGCAACGTAGAACAATGAAGCTGTCAGCGCTCCAGGCGCGTTGGACGGGGGAAGGTTCTATTCTATTCTCTTTGATGACCCTATTCTTGTTGAGCTTTTCCTATATTTGCTAGCTGATGGAAAACAATTTGGATAGTGTCCCGTATTGCTCAAAACTATGTAATACTAGGATGAAAGTGGATAAACGCCAGCGCTGAGAGATATATTGTCAGATCCTTTCGGAGAGGCACGGATACCCAGATATAATAGTATTTAGAAATGACCCCTTCTGTCAGCGGGAGGAAGTGATTGCGAGATAGAAATGATTTGTATTGGATGCCATTCAATAGACTACATTATAGACTTTTTTTTGCAACATAAGATCTGCATTGTTCTCACACTCAAAATATTTCTCTTCCAATTGCTTCACCAAATATCGTATAAGAAAAATCGATGAAAGACAAGCGTAAAATGAGAAAGGTTTTCCCTTTTTAGAAATTTCCAATAAAATGAAGACATTTTTTGTTCATATTTTGACTTATGTTACACTCTACTAATAAACGCCACTGCCTCTGTTTGTAACCTAAATCGGTCCTTATCCAGACAACCTATCACTAAATTTCATCAAGGCTTCCAGCAAGCCAGCTGACATCACTATTTGTTAGCAAATTTTTGCTTAAGCGTTCGTTCAAATGGGTTATCACAGCATTGAAAGTGAGAGGCGTCAATGACGTTACCACCCAAACATCTGCCAAAATGCGTGGACAATTGACAAGTTTCGTGAATGTGTTTTGCCAGGAGCTCGGGTTGCAACGTCATTGGCATTGCTCACTTCAGATACATACGTGAGCGGCAATGGATGGTGCTGTATAGCTCCTTTAAGGGTGTTTTCTGGTATTGAAATACTTAATGAAATTAGGACATTTGGAAATAATAATCCCAGATAAAAGTTCCCTCTCTTATTCTGAGTCAAAGGCTGCACTAAGAATGACACTAGAGAGCCATCCATTGAGATCAAGGAAGACCCATAGACACAATGTAACACAAGGGTATATTTCCTGTGGAGGCAGACTAAGGTTGGGGGGGATACACTGCTTGAATATTCAGGTACTTGACATCCTAGCTATTACTACATCACTGGGCTCTGCTACTTGCTCCATTGTGTATTAGATGAAAACCACAGCGCTGCTTTCCAGCTGGGCACCTCAGCATGTACCCTAGATGAATCTTCTGTCAAACTCGGTTCTGTTGTTCCAAGGTGCTTGTTGGCACAATTGGGTCCGCTGTTTCAAGGTGTCCTTCTGCATACACAGCTCTGCCATTCCACAACCAAGGTAGTATCTGCACACTCAGCTTTACTGTTCCATGCCTCAGGTGCCACCCAGCCCATCCAGCTTTGTACCACGTGGAAGGTGCCAACCGTAGCTCTTCTATTCCAAGTAACTACAGTGGCATGTAAAAGTTTGGGCACCCCTGGTCAAAATTACTGTTATCGTGAACCGTTTATGCAAGTTGAAGATGAAATGATCTCTAAAAGGTCTAAAGTTAAAGATGACACATTTCCTTAGTATTTTAGGCAAAAAAAAAAAAAAATATATATATATATATATATATATTTTCATCTTTTACATTTTAAAAATTACAAAAAGGAAAATGGGCCAATGCAAAAGTTTTTGAAGCCAGACAAGTGTTTCTTAATTCTCATTTGCGGGATTTTCCTCCATTCTTCCTTGGAGAATTCTTCCAGTTCTGTGAGATTCCTGGGGCGTCTTGCATCCTCTGCTATTTTGAGGTCTAGCCACAGATTTTCAATGATGTCCAAATCAGAGGACTGTGAGGGCCATTGTAAATCCTTCAGCTTGCGCCTTTTGGAGGTAGCCTATTGTGGATTGTGACGTGTGTTTTAGGATCATTATCCTTTTGTAGATGCCATCCTCTTTTCAACTTCAGCTTTTTTACAGATGGTGTTATGTTTGCATCAAGAATTTGTTAAAATTTCATTGAATCCATTCTTCCCTCTATCCTTGAAATGTTCCCCATGCCATTGGCTGCAACACAACCCAAAGCTATGATTGATCCACCCCCATGCTTATTGGTTGGCGAGATGTTCATTTACTGAAATTCTGTGCCCTTTTTTCTCCACACATACCTGTGATCATTGTGGCCGGAAAGTTCTATTTTACCCTCATCGGTCCACAGAACTTGTTTCCAAAATGCATCAGGCTTGTTTAGATGTTCTTTTGCACTTCTGACGCTGAATTTTATGATGAGGACACAGGAGAGGATTTCTTCTGATCACTCTTCCATGAAGGCCATATACCACAACTCCAGTGTCTGCTAAATCTTTCTGAAAGTCTTTTGCAGTCAAGCGGGGGTTTTGATTTGCCTCTCTAGCACTCCTACCATCAGCGCTCACTGAAATTTTGCTTGGTCTTTCAGACCTTATCTTGACCTCCACTGTTCCTAGTAGCTGCCATTTATTAACTACATTTTGAACTGAGGAAAGGGCAACTTGAAAACGCTTTGCTATCTTCTTATAGCCTTCTCCTGCTTTGTTGACCTCCACCATTTTCATTTTCAGAGTGCTCGGCAGCTGCTTAGAAGAACCCATGGATGCTGGTTTTGGCACAAGGTAGAGGAGGCTGGGTTTTATAAGGCTGTGTGCCCACGTAGCATTTTTCAAGCGTATATGCTGCGGAATTTCCGCAGCGTAAACGCTTGAAAAACGCAAGTATATCCGCACCCCATGGTCCCCAATGGGATTCCGCAAGTTCTATGCACATGCTGCGGATTTTTCCGCAGCGTTTATGCTACGTACAAAAATCCGCAGCATGTCATTTAATTTTGCGGAAGCGCAGCGGAACTCCCGCCATTGACTTGCATTGAGACGCATAGAAACCGCGACTGTACATTTGTACAAGCGGCTTCTATGCGTCTCTATGTGCGGATGGTACCCAGTTCTGGAGGAGAGGAGACTCTCATCCAGACCTGGGTACCATTGTACCTGTAAAAAAAGAATAAAATAACAAATAAAGTTTATACTCACCTGTCCGGCGTCTTCTCTCTGAATGCCAGCAGCGCTGAAGGACCTTCGGTGACGTCACAGTCATGTGACCGCAGGCCCTTCACCGCTCTGTCTCGCAATATGCCGGCAGCCGGGAACCAGCCAGGAAGCAGCGCTGCAGCCACGCCGGGCATCGGGGGTGAGTATAGCTTTATTTGTTTTATTTTTACGGTTCACACTGTATAAATCCATGCTGTTTGCATGGATTTATACAGTGTGACCTAGTTGTCAAGCACTTTCCAAGTGATGCTATCGCCTGGAAAGTGCTTGTCAATCTGCATGCGGAAACGCATGTGAACCCGCATGTGGATCCGCATGTATTCTGCAGGAAAAACGCATGCACAATCTGCATGCGTTTTTTTCTGCCAGGGAGATGCAGAAATGCTGCAGAAATTTTCTGCTTCATTTCTGCATCGTGGGCACATAGCCTAAAGCTGGGAAATTTGCATCACCTGGCCTTCCCTGATTATGATAGTGAACAAGCCTAACAGGATAATTAAAATATGAAACCTTGGTCAAAGTTATCTGAGCACACAAATCTTCAAGGGTGCATAAATTTTTGCATTAGTCCATTTTCGTTTTTGTAATTTTTAAAATGGAAAAAAAAAGACCATATATTTTTTTTTTGCCTCAAATACAAAGGAAATGTGCAACTTTAGGCCTTTCAGAAATCATTTAATCTTCAACTTGCTTAACTGTTCACAAAAACAGTAATTTTGACCAGGGGCGCCCAAACTTTTACATGCCACTTTATGTGCTGTTCAACATATCCAGATTGGCTGTTCCACGCTGCATCAACATCTCCGGTCTGTGCTGCTCATCTAGGGATGGATGTTTCTGGTTTGACGGATAACCCAAGTCATGTTAAAGGCCTTATAAAGTGTTAGACACTGATTTACAAGAAAGCGAATACAGATGGCATTGGAAAGGAAGCTTTCGTCCTTCTGGAGCACAGCTATTTTTGTATAACGCTTTGTCTGGGAGCATTGCTCCAAATATCCTCCACTAGCTAGATCTCGGAGAATTGTATCTTCCGGATATTACTATTGTTGAGAGAATCTCCCAAAATTCAATTGGATCACATTAACTCAACTCAAAATGGGGAAATTAGATTTCCATCGAATAAATGCAATGTAAATTGAATCTTCCAAGAAGGAGTTAAAAATAAAACGGATATTCAACTCTCCTCAGTCTTTCCCGTACCTGTCCCATCTACGATGGTTCTCTGATTGACTCTTCTGTCTTCTACCTTCATGGGACAGCATAGGGACTGGATGACAAAAAACCCGGCCAGAGAACTGGAACAAAGATAGAAGCCAGAACGTAACAGAGCCGATCGGAGGACCCACAGAGGCAGCAGGACAAGTACGGGGAGTGCAGAGGGGGGACGAGTATAAGATTTATTTGTTGTAACCTCTCCCCGGTCCTCTATATCCAGCAAAATGACAGAATCACAAAAAAATAATTGAATTTGAGGGAATCAGAATTTTTTTTGTAAAATTCAAAGTGAGTTCGATTATCCTAGAATCAATTCCCTCATCTCCAGGGATAACCGGTGCAGGACTCTCTCAGCACTGTCCATTTGTTGGGTCTTCTCTATGGGGCGCTCTTCTCTCCTGCGCATGTTGCTGGCGCTGGGTAACATTTAGCATTTGTCCTGCATTTTTTTTTCATCTTTTCTCTATGAACCCACAACAGCCAGGCAATGAAATTTACAGTCATCCTGGGGATGGAAGGGGTGAATATTTACAACTATTTCATGTTTTGTGTCCATTTTTAAACCTCGCTCTCTCATCAAGCATAGTGGAATTTCCTTCTGTGAATCACGGTATTAGTCAGGGTCAGTGAGGACGTGTTATAAACGTATCTGTCATTTCCAGTCGATGTAACCTTAAACGGGTCTAAACACAGAAGGTTCCACATAAACACAACGTAACCGCGTCCTTTCTTCTGTTTAACATATTCAAAAGTTTGTACAAGTTGATGAATGGAGGGTGTCGAGGATTCCAACGCTCCATCATATTTCACACACTTTATTTGTCCATGTATATTACCAAAGAAATGTTAGTTTAATCCATCCCGCGTCTGAATTTACAAACCGAGACTGGCGTTGTTTATTCCCGGCACCGCGTTCTTCCACCAACGTAAAACATTTACTAAATCTTTCTTTCTGTCATCACAGACTCTTCGCAGATCTTGAGAATGCAGACGACCTCTCGTGAATATGGACTTTTGGACTGTAAACAATACAATGGAGTGTTTGACCCCGGCCCGGACCCCAGAGACCCCCTCCAATTAGACGGAATGAATAGAGAACTCTACACGTCATTATCGTATGGTAATAACTAAACGGCATTCCCAGGCTGTCTACACGTGCTATTATATTACTGGGGGGTGGGAAAGCTTCATACATCAGTATCGTAGGGTCTTATGACTAATTAGATTAATTTCCGTCCAAATCCTGGTACTTCATGTTGTAGTATCACTAGTACTGGAGAAATAACTCCAGAATCCAACAAATAATCTGAAATTCAGCAAATTCAGGAAAGAGAAATGTAACGAGTTGAGCTGCAGTACCCAAAAATGGCTAAAAAGCAAGAGCGCAATTGGGTCTTATCCTAATATTACCAAAATGAATACGAGTAAGATGCGCTCACCTTACAAGGTTGTGTGTGGCACAACCACTGAAAAACCCGATGCTGCAGCTCCCATAGAAATATCGGAAATGAGGTTGCCAGATAAAATGGAAGTAATCTGCTCTTGCCGTAAGAATGACATCCACGCTTGGATATAGTTTGATGGTTTAGGCTATGTGCCCACGATGCAGAAATGCTCCGGATTTTTCCTGAACGTTTCTGTATCTCCCTGGCAGAAAAAACGCATGTGGATTGTACATGCGGATTGTACATGCGTTTTTCCTGCCAGGGACATGCGGATGTGAAGCGTTCTTCACATGCATTTTCGCATGCGGGTTGTCAAGCGATTTTAGCATCACTTGGAAAGTGCTTGTCAACTTGGTCACACTATATAAATCCATGCAACCGGCAACCGGCATATATAGTGTGACCGTAAAAGAATGGTAAAAAATAAATATTATACTTACCTTCTGATGGCCCCCGCAGTCTTGCTTCGCTCCGTCCTGGCTGCCGGCAGCGGTACACTGAAGGGCCTGCCGACGTCAGCGTCGCGTGACCCGTCACATGACTATGACGTCAGCGCATGTCCTCCAGTCCATCGCGATCTGCCGGCAAGGGAGGACAAGCGCACTGGGGGCCATCAGAAGGTAAGTATAATCTTTATTTTTTATTTTATTCTTTTTTCTACAGGTTCTATGGTACTCGGGTCCAGAGGAGAGTCTCCTGTCCTCCACACCCGGGTACCATCCGCACATTGAAATGCATGGATTCCGCATGTACATATACAGTGATGCGGAATCTAAGCGTTCCAATGCAAGTCAATGGCGGCGAAAACGCCGCGCTTCCGCAAAATAATTGGTAGTGCTGCGTTTTTTTCCGCGATGATAACCCGCAGCGGAAATTTCCGCAGCATGTGCACAGCACATGCAGATTATCATTGGGGAACTTACGTATGGTTGTCCTGAGGAAGGAGTCGGTGTGACTCTGAAATACGTTGACAATAAAACCATCAGACTATATCCAAGAATGGTGATATGTCGCCTCCGTCAACAGTGTACATCCAGACCTAGTGCAGCTGATATGATCGCTTGGGGGTGTGAGGTGTCAGACCAAAACCAATCTGATATTGATGACTTATGGACCGATTAACAATAACTTAGTACTGGACAAGTCCTTAAACAATTTCATTTCTCCAGATACAAATACAATACATTATCATGACATGTAAGCAAAGCCCTCAACAGTCTGCAAATCACCACACAACCATTGGCTGGCCACATATAAAAAAAAATTAAATTGTCTCAAATTTTAGAAAAAGTTTGGATTTTCCCAAATCTGAATTTTGCATGGTTCACTTCATGCGACTGCAGCAGAATGGTGGCTGGCTGTTCTAGCTCGCAAGGGGCTAGGAAAGGGGTGAAAGGAATAAAAAAAAACAACACAAACCTCGGCACTCCCCATTGCCACCGCCGCAGCCACCATCTGGTCCTCCACTCTCCTCCATTCAGCTTATTAACTTCTCCATGGTATGCAATGTCATCTTTCTCAATCTTTTCTGTGCAGTGAGGTCTCTGCAGCTGAGAAAACCTCCAAGAGCATGAAAAACCAGCCTTGGGAGACACATTGTGGCATCAGAAGCTCACTCAACGGCAAAAGCACCGGTGCACAATGAAGATGGAGACAGATGACCTCGTCCTGATCCTGTGCGAAGGACCAGGTGGGAAGTTGCGTTGGTGGAAGAGGTGAACATCAGCTCTTTTCATTATTTTCACTTTGCATTTATTATTCTGCACTTATTAGGTTGAGCAAAAAGATTCTCGCCGCTCTGGTCCAGCGTCCAGTCTTCTGTGTTACCCTCATCAGGAAAGTCTTCTTGGACCGGTATCCTGGGAACCTGTAGCATTTACTAGACCTTAGATCATGTTGTCACGAGTCCTATTAGATGCTAATGGTTCCCTGGATTCTGAGGGCAAGGGAGCTAGCCGCAGAAGTGAAGACTACCCTGGTCTAGCTGCCATGGAGGACTCGACAATGGACCAAGGTAGTGTGAATCATTATGCATAACTCTAGCTTCCACCTTTAGGGCTCACATCACCTCCTGGAAGGTGTGCACCGGCCCAATACTAAATATTACAATACTGCCCCCTATGGAGAAGAACGCACATCTGGTGGGACCTTCTGGCTGGACTCGGGATGTAGTGTCAGTGTCATGGTGTAGCACTCACAACCTGGAAACAGCAGAATGTGTCGTCTCCTGCGTAGTCCTGTGCGTGGCCAACGAGCCGGTGACATAATCCGAGCAGAGATAATAATGAGACTAATGTATCAGTCTGCGCCATTGATTCATGAATGTGTTTAATGACTCCTGTGCAGAGAGGCAGAGGCCATAATGCGCTGTCTGAATATTGGGCGACAGTCTGTAGGACGGGAGCCCTTCACTGCCGAACAAAGAGAGAAAAATGTTTTCTCAGCAAAGGAAATTGTCATTTTTTTATGATGAGTCGGGAAATAACTGTGTTTTCAGGTTACTGCAAAGAGACATTTTGTGCTCTTTGCTCTCTCAAGGCTGATGATATTATTACATTTCGGTTTGCAATATTCTACTTAATGAGATCGCAAAACTAGTTTATATCCAATCTCTGAATAATAGCCGGGCTTCAATCAGACGTGAGAGAAAAGTAAGACTGTGTGTGGATGTGTGGGTGTATCCTGTATCTATTAATTATCTATCTATTGATCTATCATCGATCAATCTGTCTGTCTATCCATGGATAACTTGTCTCTCTTCCATAGTTTCATAGCTTTTAAGAATAAAGGTAGACACAAGTCCTTTGAGTTCAGCCTACGTACTAACATGTTCATCCAAAGGAAGACAAAAACCTTGTAAGGCAGATGCTAATAGGTCTGACGCGCCCCTGGGCCTGCTGTGTCGCGCAGCATCTCGCGCACGGGGGCTTACCCGGAACCGGATCAGATGAGGGTTGTAGTCTCCGAGTGGCGGGGACCCGGTCCGTGCCCAGGGAGTCAAACGCAGTGTGTGGCAGTCTTGATAGATGTTATTTGAGTGTCGACTACGCCACCCGTTGACTTGCAGCTATGGAGCTGCCGCTGCAGGGCAGACCGCTGAGGCCGGTGTAGAATTGTGCAGCATGATAGTATAACCCCCAACGGGAGGGGTCTGGCCTCAGGGCAGCCGACGTGGAAGATGGGGGTAGCAGGAACCACTCAGAGACGGTGCGGTGTAATTCAGGGTCTTTACTGGTAACAACGATAGACCCTCCCGGAGTACTTGCTAGCGAACGGGGCCTGGTCAGTCCTTGAGCAGATGGGATCTCCCCTGGCCAGGCGGAGTTGTAGGCCTCCCAAACTGACTGTACTCTTCTGGCTACCTTGCTAGAAGCGGATATAAGTAGCCCACGTCCCTGAGTGTACCGTGTGGTGCTCACCCGTATGGCCGGTGACTCGGGGCCTTCTAATGGCTTCCGCTCCACGATGGCGGTGCTGGTCCCACGCGTGTGACCGTGCCTTCGGGTTTCTGGGCCTGAGGACCTGAAATCCCCTGCCGGTCGGCTTCTGCTGCTGGGTAAGAGTTAGTCCCCACAGCCTCGGACGCCGGGTCCGGTAAGAAAGCTTCTCAGTCAGGGCGAGCTCTGCAGCTGCCAGCCCCTGACTCGTAGTAGTATTGCTCCCACTGAGCTCCTGCTGTTTCTTCCTATGACTGTTTCTTGTCTCTACTCTCCTTGACTCCTAACCCTGCTTCAGCCCCGGTTTATATAGGGGAAGTTCTTCCCCTCCCAAGACTGGGCAGGAGGTGTGGCATGCACAGGATCCCTGACCAAAGGACCTCCCACCTGCTCTCAGACGTAATATCTCTATCACTGTGGCAACCAGACCCCTGGGGTGTCACATTCCCCCCTAGTGAAATTTAGTACTCCGGGACTAAACATATTTTAGAAAAACATAACAAGGTAAAAACAATAATAATACAATAAGAAAAACATATAAAGATGGTTACGGCATGTCCGTAACCGGGTGCAGTCTTTGAAGAAAAGCAAGGTGTCCATTTCACCAAAACAGGGAGACGTAACCAGGTAGGGGTTTGTCCTGCCCCGAGTCCTTAACAGTCTTTAGTCCGTCCTGGGTTACGCTCCAACTATGTACAAGGATTCCCGGTAAATCCACCAAGGACTCCTACAAATAACTAGAAACACAAAATTATACACAAGCAACAATACACAGGTAAACATAAATAAAACAATTTATACACTTCAAATCCTCCAACGTGCGGGTAACTGGCCTCTAGTGGCCCTAGTGGACCTACGGAGCTGACTGCCTAACCCTGAACTACAGGGTGTAGGAGCTGTCAAGGGTAAACTGGGCAGCTGTCTACCGGCTCTTTGGCTCACT
The DNA here is from genome assembly GCF_046119375.1 of Phyllobates terribilis. Taxonomy (NCBI): domain Eukaryota; kingdom Metazoa; phylum Chordata; class Amphibia; order Anura; family Dendrobatidae; genus Phyllobates; species Phyllobates terribilis. Next base: position 191,671,618 of record NW_027362768.1, read on the forward strand.
AGGGATATGGCAGGCTCACTGCAAGCAGAGGGTTGATCCTCCTGGTCTGCGGGTGTGGGGTCTTCTGCCTCCTGGACCGGCTGTTCTTCCAGCTCTACCTGTTGCTCCGTAGGTGCTTGGGATGCTGGTTGGAGGAAGGTGAGTACGGGTACCACAACTGCACCATTGACTTGAGTCCAAGACCGAGGGAAGTCCCCGAGCACAGTACTAACCATATCTTCCCTTTTCTCTACGGGTCGATGGTCTTCTTGTTCCTCTTCAGGGTTCCTCAGTTGTTCGGGACACTTCTTCAGGTGGTCCCGGGATACTATGGCTGTGGTTTCCCCTCCGTCTTTACTGATGGTACAAACCTTCGGGTTCTCGTGGCTTGAGGGCAGTACGGTGTACGGGTCCTTCTCCCACTGGTCGTCCAACTTGTGGAGCCGTCTCTTCCTCTTCAAGACCTGCTCTCCGGGTACCAGGGGAACAGCGGGAGCATACTGGTTGTAAGTTTTCTCTTGTCTTTCCCTAGCCTGACAGAGACTTCGCTCCACGCTCTCCTGTACTCTCCGGTACTGCTGCTGCCTCTCCGTGTCCCAGTCTGTTTCTGGTGAAGTGTCCTCGGGTGTCAGGACTCCCATTTCCAGGTCAACAGGTAACTTACCAGGTCTTGCCCTCATTAGGTAAGCCGGGGTACAGTTGGTGGAACCTACCGGGATGTGGTTGTATAGGTCCACCAGATCGGGCAACTTCTCAGGCCACAGACTGCGTTGTTCCAGGGGCAACGTTTTTAAAAGATCCATTACCACCTGGTTCATTTTCTCACAAAGTCCATTAGTTTGCGGATGGTAGGGTGTCGTCCTTATCTTCCGGCAGCCATACAGATTGCAGAATTCCTGGAAGACCTCCGCTTCAAAGGCAGGTCCCTGGTCCGTCAGCACTTGGTCCGCGTACCCGTGTGGACGGCAAAAGTGCTGCTGGAAGGCTCTAGCTGCTGTTTGAGCCGTTAAGTCCTTGACGGGGACGACAACCAAGAACCGGGAGTAATGATCCACGATGGTTAACGCGTAGACGTAGCCACTTCTGCTTGGGGTCAGTTTTACATGATCCAAGGCTACCAGTTCCAACGGTTGACGGGTGACGATGGACTGCAGGGGAGTCTTCTGGCTGGCACGGTCCTTCCTTCTCAGGTTGCACGGGCCACAGTCTCTGCACCACTTCTCAATGATTCCCCTCATGCCTACCCAGTGGAATCGCTCGCGCAGCAGGAACTCCAGCTTCTTCCACCCGAAGTGTCCAGCTCCGTCGTGGTATGCCTCCATCACCATGGCTGCGTCTCTTCGTGGCACCACTACTTGCCAGAGTAGTTCATGCGTCCGGGAGTTAACCATTCTGCGGCACAACTTCCCCTTGTAAAGGAACAGTCGACTCTTCTCTGCCCATAGTTGTTTGGCTTCCTCCGGAGCGTCTGGTTCAAGGCAAGCCTCCGGGCGAGTCAGCATCTCCTTCACCAGTCGGACGGCAGGGTCGCTGTCTTGCGTTTCCGCCCAGTTGTAGTGAGGTAAGGGGTTCAACGTAGCAGCCTGCTTACTCCTTACCCGGTGGGAATACTGGATGGTCCCATGACGGTGGAACGCAGGGAGTTCAACTTCTTCCAGTCCCTCCGGATCTTCTCCTTCGTCCGGCAGGTTGGGCATCCTGGACAGGGCATCCGTGTTGGTATTGGAGCGTCCGGCCCGGTATTTGATTGTGAACTCGTAGTTGGACAGACGGGCCATCCACCTCTGCTCCAGGGCACCGAGTCTTGCCGTGTCCAGGTGTGTCAACGGGTTGTTATCCGTGTACACGGTGAACCGGGAAGAAGCGAGATAATGCTTAAAGCGCTCGGTGACTGCCCATACTACGGCCAGGAACTCTAGCTTAAATGAGCTGTAATTATCGGGGTTCCTTTCGGTGGGTCGCAGTTTTCGGCTGGCGTAGGCGATTACTCGTTCCTTCCCCTGCTGGATCTGGGACAGTACGGCTCCTAGCCCGATGTTACTGGCGTCGGTGTAGAGGATAAAGGGCTGGCTATAATCCGGGTAGCCAGGATTTCGTCCCCCGTGAGGGCCATCTTCAGCTGGCGGAAGGACTCTTCTTCCAGCTCCTCCCATTTGAAGGGCGGCTTCTGGTTCTTGGCCTTCCGGGACTGGCCTATCAGGAGGTCCTGCATAGGTGCTGCCTTTTTGGTGAAACCGGGAATAAACCTTCGGTAGTAGACTACCAACCCGAGGAACTGCCGCACTTCTTTTACGCTGGAGGGGCTTGGCCATTCCTTAATTGCGGTGATCTTATCAGGGTCGGGAGCCACTCCGTCAGCGCTCACCACGTGTCCCAGGTACTGCACCTTTGGTTTCAGGAGGTGACACTTGGAGGGTTTCACCTTTAGGCCGTAACTCACCAGAGCTTCGAACACTTCCGCCAGGTGTTTCAGGTGGTCCTCATACGTCTTGGAATATACGATGACATCGTCCAGGTACAACAGGACCGTCTCGAAGTTTCTGTGGCCCAGACAACACTCCATTAGTCGTTGGAAGGTTCCTGGTGCGTTGCAGAGTCCGAACGGCATGCAGGTGAACTCGCTAAGTCCCATCGGGGTGGTGAATGCGGTCTTCTCCCGGTCCGCCTCTGCTACAGGAACCTGCCAGTACCCGCTAGTGAGATCCAAGGTAGAGAAGAAGTTAGCAGATCTTAAAGCAGCCAATGACTCCTCTATCCTTGGTAAGGGGTACGCATCCTTGTGTGTGATACGGTTGATTTTCCGGTAATCTACACACATCCTCATGGTGTTGTCTTTTTTTCTGACTAAGACTAGTGGAGCTGCCCAGGGGCTACAGCTATCCCTGATCACCCCAGCCTCCTTCATGTCTCTAAGCATCCCCTTAGCGTGTTGGTAGTGGGCAGGGGGTACGGGTCGATACCTCTCTTTTATAGGAGGATGGTCTCCCGTGGGGATGTGGTGTTCTACCCCCTTGACTCGCCCGAAGTCTAACGGGTGTTTACTGAACACTCTCTCGTACTCCTGAACCACCCGATAGACTCCTTGTTTCTGGTGTGAGGGAGTGGAGTCAGTACCCAGATGTAGTTGCTGACACCAGTCTTCCATATTTTTCTTAGAGCCGTTACCTTCCTCCGGGTGAGATGGAGGCAAGGGTTCCACAGATTGTATAGAATTTTGGTTAATGGTATATAATTTGGCTAGCGTGGCATACCGGGGCAGGTACACTTCCCTCTCCCCGATATTTATTATGCGAACGGGCACCCTCCCATGGCGTACATCAACCACCCCCCGTGCTGTCAAAATGGTGGGCCTACTGTCTGAGTAAACTGGTTCTACCATTGCCTGGTAATCCCTACCTCTCAGACCAATAGCTGCCCGGCACCAAATCATCATTTCACTTTTTGGGGGCATGGCAATAGGAAAAGGGTCACACATTCTTACGCTACCAATCTCACCGCCGGAGAGTTCCACCTGTTGCCGTCGCATCAGTGCCCGGATCTCTTTCTGGAGCACCCGCTGCTCGCCGGAGCTGGCGTTCTTGGCAACCTGCTGCAAAAGGAAAATCACCTCTGCAACACAATTTTCAATTACATTAGTTCCTAGAGTTATTTTTGGGTGACTCTCATGTTTGTCAATATCTACAATGATCAGTCCCTGTGCTGCCAGTTCGACTCTACCGATTTTGATGGTCACGTCTTTAAATCCGATCTGTGGCACGGGCTGGCCATTGCTGGCGATGATACTCAAATCGTCGTCAGGGTAGCGGGTAATATCCGAGTCATTCCAGTACTGCTTAAAGAGCACGTACGGGATGGTGGTGACCTGTGACCCGGTGTCCAGTAGGGCACTCATGGGAATGCCATCCAGTACCACAGGCAAGACTGGACGTCCTCCCACATATCTGTCGCGCCAGTTCGATGGGCCTGGTGATCTTTTTCCTGGGGGTTGGCCCTCTACCCCAGGTTGTGCCCGTTTAAAGAACAGTACCTTGCCATATGTCCGGGTTGATTGCAGCGGCGGCAGATGGGTCGTCCGTCCTCGCTGTATCGGTCACTGGGTCTTCCTCTGGCCGGTGGGGTCCTCCTTGTTCGACGCCACGGGATGTCCTCCGGTCCGGATGCCAGCTGGATCTTCCCTGGGGTGGAAACCTGTAAAGACTGCACAGTTCGGGTTAGCGCAGCAACGCTCTTAGCTAGCTCTTGGACCTGATGGTGTAGGTCTGGAGCCGGGTCATTGTCCAAAGCCTGCGCATCAGCTCCCACAGGCCCTGCCGACAAGGGCGCCGCCTCCTGGTGGTAAGTAATAGCTGGGCGCCTGTGGGTCATAACGCCACCCGGTGCCGGTTCTCGGAGCACCCGGATGGCTCTGTCCTTGAACTGTGCAAATCCCAGATGGGGATCCTGTAAGGCCATCGCCCGCAACTGGGTTCGGTGGGCATTACAATACAGTCCCTCTATAAATTGTTCAGTCAACAGCCTGTCCTCGTTTCCCACTCCATCAGGGTCGGTCTGCTTAATGGCCCTCAGGGCCTCTTGTAGGTTTAGTGCATAGTCCCTTATACTCTCATGCGCTCGCTGCTTGCACCCGTAGAATCTAAGCTTAATCTCGGCTGAGGTGCGGGTATCAAAGGTATCCTTCAGCCGGGTTAGTATCCCTGCGACAGTCTTCCTCCCAGGTGGCCAGGATTTTACTTCCCTTTTAGCTGCCCCGGTTAGTTGGGCCACCAGGATGCTCACTTTTTGCTCTTCTGTGAGGGGGTACACCTGGAAGAGGCTATCCAGCTTTTCTCTAAAGTCATGCAGGGTATGTGACTCCCCTGAGTACTGGGGTAGCCAAGCTGCTCCCGGGATATAGGGCATGGTGAAGGGCATAACTGCAGCAGCGGTGGCGCTGGCGGGGGTTGAGGCAGTGAAGCTCTCCTCCATATCCGACATCTTCCTCCCCCCTAGTGGACCGTGGCCTACCTTGCGATGATCCTGTTCCGTAGGCCGCGGCTCCGCAGTAGATCGTCAGGGTTGAGGACCTTCCGTCGCGCTCCGGTGACGTCAGCGTCTGCTGGGCTCCTTCCAGGACCTTACGCAACGTCCGGACGTGAGGCGGGGCTTCAGTTCTCGCGCGCTTTCGAAGTCCACGCCCCTCTTCTTCCCGCGCGGCGTCCTCAAGATGGCGTCCAATGGCGGGAAAACTCCACGGATGGCGGGAAGAAGGCCGAAGATGGCGCCGGATGGCGGGAAAACTTCGCGGATGGCGGGAAGAAGGCAGAAGATGGCGCCGGATGGCGGGAAACCTCACCACTGGTAAGTTTGAACAGTCTTTGCTTTTCAGGCACGCAGTACCCGGTGGTTGCGGGCACGAAATCCTGCCGACTACGCCAAAGCTGACGCGCCCCTGGGCCTGCTGTGTTGCGCAGCGTCTCGCGCACGGGGGCTTACCCGGAACCGGATCAGATGAGGGTTGTAGTCTCCGAGTGGCGGGGACCCGGTCCGTGCCCAGGGAGTCAAACGCAGTGTGTGGCAGTCTTGATAGATGTTATTTGAGTGTCGACTACGCCACCCGTTGACTTGCAGCTATGGAGCTGCCGCTGCAGGGCAGACCGCTGAGGCCGGTGTAGAATTGTGCAGCATGATAGTATAACCCCCAACGGGAGGGGTCTGGCCTCAGGGCAGCCGACGTGGAAGATGGGGGTAGCAGGAACCACTCAGAGACGATGCGGTGTAATTCAGGGTCTTTACTGGTAACAACGATAGACCCTCCCGGAGTACTTGCTAGCGAACGGGGCCTGGTCAGTCCTTGAGCAGATGGGATCTCCCCTGGCCAGGCGGAGTTGTAGGCCTCCCAAACTGACTGTACTCTTCTGGCTACCTTGCTAGAAGCGGATATAAGTAGCCCACGTCCCTGAGTGTACCGTGTGGTGCTCACCCGTATGGCCGGTGACTCGGGGCCTTCTAATGGCTTCCGCTCCACGATGGCGGTGCTGGTCCCACGCGTGTGACCGTGCCTTCGGGTTTCTGGGCCTGAGGACCTGAAATCCCCTGCCGGTCGGCTTCTGCTGCTGGGTAAGAGTTAGTCCCCACAGCCTCGGACGCCGGGTCCGGTAAGAAAGCTTCTCAGTCAGGGCGAGCTCTGCAGCTGCCAGCCCCTGACTCGTAGTAGTATTGCTCCCACTGAGCTCCAGCTGTTTCTTCCTATGACTGTTTCTTGTCTCTACTCTCCTTGACTCCTAACCCTGCTTCAGCCCCGGTTTATATAGGGGAAGTTCTTCCCCTCCCAAGACTGGGCAGGAGGTGTGGCATGCACAGGATCCCTGACCAAAGGACCTCCCACCTGCTCTCAGACGTAATATCTCTATCACTGTGGCAACCAGACCCCTGGGGTGTCACAGGTCCATATTAGGGGGAAAAAAATAATTCCCAACCCTACAAACGGCAATCAGACTAGTTCCCTGGATCAATGTCCCATCGTAGAATTTGGTATCTATAACCTGTAATATTATATTTTTCAAGAAAGACATCCAGGCCTCATTGTACTTTTGTAGTGAATCAACATTACATTACATGTGACAGACAATTTCACAGTCTGACTGCTCTTACAGTAAAGAATCCATAGTATCACTGCTCTTACAGTAAAGAATCCATAGTATCACTGCTCTTACAGTAAATAATCCATAGTCTGACTGCTCTTACAGTAAAGAATCCATAGTATCACTGCTCTTACAGTAAATAATCCATAGTCTGACTGCTCTTACAGTAAAGAATCCATAGTATCACTGCTCTTACAGTAAATAATCCATAGTCTGACTGCTCTTACAGTATAGAATCCATAGTATCACTGCTCTTACAGTAAATAATCCATAGTCTGACTGCTCTTACAGTAAATAATCTATAGTCCCAGTGCTCTTACAGTAAAGAATCCATAGTATCACTGCTCTTACAGTAAATAATCCACAGTCTGACTGCTCTTACAGTAAATAATCCATAGTATCACTGCTCTTACAGTAAATCCATAGTATGACTGCTCTTACAGTAAAGAATCCATAGTATGACTGCTCTTACAGTAAAGGATCCATAGTCTGACTGCTCTTACAGTAAAGAATTCATAGTATCACTGCTCTTACAGTAAAGAATCCATAGTATCACTGCTCTTACAGTAAAGATTCCATAGTATCATTACTCTTACAGTAAAGAATCCATAGTATCACTGCTCTTACAGTAAATAATCCATAGTCTGACTGCTCTTACAGTAAATAATCCATGCATCAGTGCTCTTACAGTAAATAATCCATAGTCTGACTGCTCTTACAGTAAAGAATCCATAGTATCACTGCTCTTACAGTAAATAATCCATAGTCTGACTGCTCTTACAGTAAAGAATCTATAGTCCCAGTGCTCTTACAGTAAAGAATCCATAGTATCACTGCTCTTACAGTAAATAATCCATAGTCTGACTACTCTTACAGTAAATAATCCATAGTATCACTGCTCTTACAGTAAATCCATAGTCTGACTGCTCTTACAGTAAAGAATCCATAGTCTGACTGCTCTTACAGTAAAGAATTCATAGTATCACTGCTCTTACAGTAAAGAATCCATAGTATCACTGCTCTTACAGTAAAGATTCCATAGTATCATTGCTCTTACAGTAAAGAATCCATAGTATCACTGCTCTTACAGTAAAGAATCATAGTCTGACTGCTCTTACAGTAAATAATCCATAGTATCAGTGCTCTTACAGTAAATAATCCATAGTCTGACTGCTCTTACAGTAAAGAATCCATAGTATGACTGCTCTTGCAGTAAAGAATCCATAGTATCACTGCTCTTACAGTAAAGAATCCATAGTATCACTGCTCTTACAGTAAGGAATTCATAGTATCACTGTTCTTACAGTAAAGAATCTATAGTATCACTGCTCTTACAGTAAAGAATCCATAGTATCACTGCTCTTACAGTAAATAATCCATAGTCTGACTGCTCTTACAGTAAAGAATCCATAGTATCACTGCTCTTACAGTAAATCCATAGTCTGACTGCTCTTACAGTAAAGAATCCATAGTATGACTGCTCTTACAGTAAAGAATCCATAGTATCACTGCTCTTACAGTAAAGGATCCATAGTCTGACTGCTCTTACAGTAAAGAATCCATAGTATCACTGCTCTTACAGTAAAGAATTCATAGTATCACTGCTCTTACAGTAAAGATTCCATAGTATCATTGCTCTTACAGTAAAGAATCCAGTCTCACTGCTCTTACAGTAAAGAATCCATAGTCTCACAGCTCTTACAGTAAAGAATCCATAGTCTCACTGCTCTTACAGTAAAGAATCCATAGTCTCACTGCTCTTACAGTAAAGAATCCATAGTATCACTGCTCTTACAGTAAAGAATCCATAGTATCACTGCTCTTACAGTAAAGAATCTGCATCTGTGATTATGATTAAACCTTTTTTCCTCTACATGTAGAGGATGTCCCTTGTTACCATCACAGGCATAGGTGTAAAAAGATCACTATTCAGATCTCTGTACTGTCACCTCATATATCTCCTCATATATTTGTACATTGTAATAAAATTGCCTCTCAACCTTCATTTTTCCAAACTGAATAATCCCCGATCTGATAACTCGTCTCCTGCAGTCACCTATTCCCTGGGTCACTCTTCACTGCACCCAGTCTAGTTAAGCTCTGTCCTTAAAATTGTATCCAGTATTCTAAGTGTGGCCGCCGCACTAGTGACTTGTACAGAGGAAAACTATGTTCTCGTCAACAGCATCTCTACCTCTTTTAATGCATCCCATGATTTTATTTGCCTTGGTAACAGATGCCTGGCATTGGTCACTAAAGTTGATTTTGTTGTCCACCCAAGTGCCCAAGTCTTTTTCAGTAACAAAGTTACAATTTAGTGCATAATTATAAATTTTATTTCCTCTGCCCAAGTGCCTGACTTTACATTTATCTACATTAAACTTCAATTGCCTTCTCTCAGCCCAAGCCTCCAGCTTATATAAATCCTTCTGTGATATTAAATTATCCTCCTCTGTGTTGTTTACCCTGCAGAGTTTAGTATCATCTGTAAATATTGTAATTATATGCTGTATGCCCCCCTACAAGGTCATTGATAAATATGTTAAAAAGAATAGGGCCCAATACTGACCCCTGTGGTACCCAATACTGACCCCTGTGGTACCCAATACTGACCCCTGTGGTACTCCACTGTTAACTGTGACCCAATCACAATGTGTTCCATTAATAACCACCCTATCATTTTCAAGTCATGAAAGGTTCAGAGATTGAAGAGCCAAAACATCAAAACATCACACATACATAGGGGAATAAGGTGCACAGGTTTTTTTGCAGGTTTTTTTTCTATTACGTTTTGAGTGATGCAATTTTTGTCACTTGTGTACGGAGATTACTGAGTCAGTACCCTGAGGCTTGGCCCTTTTGCTATATGTGTTTATCTATCTATCTATCTATCTATCTATCTATTATCTATCTATCTATCTATCTATCTATCTATCTATCTATTATCTATCTATCTATCTATCTATTATCTATCATCTATCTATTATCTATCTATCTATCTATTATCTATCTATCTATCTATCTATCTATCTATCTATCTATCTATCTATTATCTATCTATTATCTATTATCTATCTATCTATCTATCTTTCTATCTATCCTATACATACAGTTCCAGTGATAATAATCAGTTCACTCATCTCTACTTTCTATATTTGAAGATTTTTCTCTTTAATATTTTGCTAATTTGCCTCTTTTGGTTGTTGGGTGGATGAGATAAACTCAAGTGTCGTTAGGAGCCAGTCTGGGATCTTTATATAAAACGTTGCATATCTATCTTAATCAGATTAATAACTAATGTTTCTTAATTTACATAAATATTGGCCTGATTTATTCAGTGGCCAGACTTTTTATTACAACAATAAGTGCAGCCATATTAGTTGTCACTTATTGGATTAGCGTCTCAGAACCTGATGGTAAAAATTGTTACTTTGTTATTGATGGAATATAGACATAATTTGTCAGATTACCATAAGGTGAGAATCTATGACTGCACTTCCTATGGCCATTTCTTTTACAAAACTGTTGCCTTAACAAAAGAATATAGTTAATATCGTTTTAAAGTAAAAAAAAATTATACATTTACCAAACTTTCACCATCACCCTAAATTTCAGTCTAAGGAAGGATATATTGTGATTGTAGTAGTTATGGGATGGAAACTCTCTGTAAAGAGGTAGCCAGGATTAGGAACAGCAGCACCACTCCTGTCCACAGGCAATGTCTGGTACTGCGGCTCAGCCCCATTTAAATGACTCTGATTGAGCTGTAAAACCTTCTTAGTGAACATTACTTAGAACTTAGTTTATAAAGTCCACATTGCATTTCCCTTGCTGGTAACTTTTGCAAGTCACTGCTATGAGCTGCGGCAGATAACAGAGAGGAAATAGCTGATGGAGGATGGATACAAGTTTTGTGAAGGCTATTTTGTTTCAGATGTTGAAACTTGACATATCCCCTGATGTTACTCTTCTAACATGTGTTTAAGCCATTGTATCTGCAGATTAAAGTATGTCAAACATTGGAAAGTTCTGAGTATATATCTGAGTTTCAGCAAAACATAATTTTGGGAATAAAATAAATTTTCCACAAATCCGTGCCAGGGTTAACCAGAAGCCAGACCCAAAAAGTGGGATGTGATAGGAAACACAGATGCAGATACTTTACATCTGACCAGATACCAGGAGAGAATTGCTCAGTCAGTCTGCCTCTGGCCAATATCCATGAGAAAGTAACTTTTCTATTTACTAAGTTCTATAAATTGGTGGCAACAGGGAGATAGGTTATTTTTTTTTTCTTGAGAAGAAGTAATTTGCATATTTTTCCAATGGAGCATTGCCTGTATAACTCTCTTTAATGGGAACCAGCAACGCCTTTAAGGGTAGGTTCACACAAGTGTATAAAAAAAAAGCCAGAAAACTTGGAAGAATATGTTTTTTTACTTAGCTGCTATTAAATATTTACTTGACCACTTACAGAATTGTAATGCATGTGTAAATATCGGGACTATTATAGCCTGTATAAAAGCCGAGGCAGGGAATGAAGCTGCTATTTTGTATAGTGAACCTGGATAGTGAGAGGACGTCACAGCTTAGTCATAGATATAGGGGAAACGAAGCCATAAAATACTGAACAAACCTTACAAATAGTGTGTGACAGCAGTGAATAACAGTTACCATCCGTTTACCCATAGCCAGATATGTTGAGGTCACAATGACATTACTAACGCTCTGTCTGTGTTAAACGGATTGAAAAAAATTCAGTACAATCCTAGGACACCTCAATGCTACAAATATTATTCCAGGGCAATCGGAGGCTTTCAATACTTCTGATTTGAATGGATTTGCTGCAAATCAAATATTTTTGGAAACATTTGGCGAATCTGGTGAATTTAAATGTCAAAAGTTTCACTCATATCAGCTGTGTTTTCATTTTTTTTCCTCCCAACTTTCTGACCAATGTGAACATGGATCATTACAGCTTCACAGAAACCCTCGAGGGCAGTAAAGAAGGAACACAATGCGGACCACGACGTCTTCCCATGCAGACACGGCATAACAAGACGTGCGATTATTTTTAGCCCCGATGATTGAAGTTTTATTAGAATTTTCAGCCATAATCTCCCAAAGATTGCGAGGATGTGAGAGGAAGGAGCGCAGGAAATCTGGAGGTGAGCGAAAAACCAGATGGTCCTATTCACGTGTCACCTCGGTGATGTGCTACGATGTGTGCGGTCATACACTCTGGGCATTCTTTAATCATACTGTTAATTAAAAACTTTGCTGAAGGCTGTATACTAATGAAACAATTACCGGAACAAAGCATATGACAATGTTTTTCATAAAGAGAACATATGACACCATTACTTCAAATATGTTCCATGAATTGTGCGCGCTCACACCTGGGAGGATGAAGAATGAACCAGAAAATACAGATGTTTACTTGACCCGGGTTTCATGATTTATTTATTCCTGGGTGAATGGTTTTAGTTTTCGAAGAACTTGTCGGTCCTGTGAATGGTGAGCGTTCCTGAGTGCGGCTCGTGGGGAGCCCAACGTCACTAGACCGACACTTTTCTTTAGAAGGAATCCACTTTTATTGCATTTTAAGGCCGGGCCATACAGTAAACTGCTCCAGCTGAGAAAGGGAAAAAGAAATGTTTTTGACTATGGATACAAAGTTAAGCATTGTTTTTTATTAAAGGCAATGTCAACTACTCCGCACTGCTGCCCTTCCAGTGGGGGGGGGATGTCATGTGACCATGGCAGGCAATCAGCGGCCACTGATTGGCTGCAGCAGTCATTTGTTTTCTAACTGAAACAACACATGGATGTGTCTCGCCCAGAGGGATATAGGGAACTCGGTACCCGGGCCTTTTACCTTGTTTTGGAGGTCACGGCAGTCGGCTCCCGGGCCCGTACTCTGGGGTCTCTCTTGAAAAGGGGTTTTTAATGTACAGTTTGTCTCGTGACGCCACCAGTGGTTTCCGGTAATAGTTACCGGCGCTGCTGCAGACCTTCGGGGTGATGGGATGGCAGCTGGGATGTTTCTGCTCCCCACAGGTTGGAGCGGGCCCCCGGGGCAGTGTAGGTGCAGATGGTGGTGATGCTGGGGCTTGTAGTGCAGGAGAGATGGCGCAGCGGAAATAATTGACGGAGGCAGTGGAGTGCAGTCATCCGAGTTTACTCACAGTTCTGTATAAGTTCCTCAGGTACACTGTACGGGTGTCAGCCTCCCGCGTCGCACTGCATTTACCAGACAAGGGGTTCAGCACTTTCTCAAGTATATCAGGAGCGCTTGACGGGACCCCGCTTTTGTATATTCCTTTCTAGACCGACTTCCCGCGCTGGGTCTTCTCCCTCCTGCCCTGCGTTTCCCCACACAAAGTCCCGATCGGGTACTCTGAAGTCCCTCTGGGTAACGTGGAGTTCCCGGACCAATTTGGTGCCCTTCACGGCGGCTAGGGTGAGGTTATGGCAACTGCACCGTGGAAGTGCAGAAGACTCCGGTTTTTCCAGCTGAGACCTGGAGTAACACGGCTGGTCCAGGGACCGGTTCCCTTCTTGCGGCCTGATCCCTCTGACACTTGGCAGACTCAGGCGTACGGGTGGCTTCCTGCTCCTTCCGTACCCCTGGGATCCCTTATGTTACCGGAGCCTTTCTCCTCTGCTCCCCTCCTGCGCCTCTCTTACTAGTCTCCTGAAGAGACTCTGCTCCCCTCCTCTCCTTACTACTCACTGACTGAACTTAACTCCCTCTAACTAAGATGGCTTCCCTATATATATATGACATGCCCCTGGGCCTGCTTGGTGTAGCGTTGCGCACGCGGGGACTACCCGGAGCCGGGCCTGTTGGGGGTAGTAGTCTCGTGGCGGTGACCCGGTCCGTGCCCAGGGAGTCAAACTGAGTGGCTGAGTATTAGCAGTAGATGTTGGACGACTACGCCACCCGTTGAATGCAGCTATGGAGCTGCCGCTGCAGGGCAGACCGCTGAGGCCGGTGGTACGATTGTGCAGCGTAGATGGTATAACCCCCAACGGGAGGGGTATGGCCTCAGGGCAGCCGACGTGGATGATGGGGGTAGCAGGAACCACTCAGAGACGATGCGGTGTAGTTCAGGGTCTTTACTGGTGATAAAGATAGACCCTCCCGGAGTACTGGCTAGCGATCGGGGCCTGGTCAGTCTTTGAGCAGATGGGATTTCCCCTGGCCAGGCGGAGTTGTAGGCCTCCCCAACTAATTGTACTCTTCTGGCTACCTTGCTAGAGGCGGGTAAAAGTAGCCCACGTCCCTGAGTGTACCGTGTGGTGCTCACCCGTATGGCCGGTGACTCGGGGCCTTCTAGTGGCTTCCGCTCCACGACGGCGGTGCTGGTCCCACGCGTGTGACCGTACCTTCGGGTTTCTTGGCCAGAGGACCTGAAATCCCCTGCCGGTCGGTTTCTGCTGCTGGGTAAGGATTAGTCCCCACAGCCTCGGACTCCGGGTCCGGTGATAATTCTTCAATCAGGGCGAGCTCTACAGCTGCCAGCCCCTGATTCCTTTTAGCGCGACTTCCCCAGAGCTCCTGATCTCTCTTTCCTATAGCTGCTCCTCTCCAGACCAGACTATGTCTCTGTCTGGGACTCCTCTTCTTAACTCACTAACCCTGCCTCAGCCCCAGTTTTATATAGGGGAAGTTCTTCCCCTCCCAGGACTGGGCAGGAGGTGTGGCATGCATAGGATTCCTGACCAAGAGACCTCCCACCTGCTCTCAGACGTAATATTGCTATTACTGTGGAAACCAGACCCCTGGGGTGCCACATATATACCTCCTATAAAAGTGCTCCCCTGTGCTGCGTCCTCCACCCACACCCACTACTGGTTCCCCCTCTCTTTGGTTCCCCCCACTCCAGCCAGGGACAGGGCAGCAGAAGAAGTGCATAATGCCCTTCCAGCCGGCCTGGAGTACTGTAGTGTTGAATGTGGGTGTTGGGGTTCCGGGCAGCACTCCCTCCTTACCTGAGAGGAGACTCCACACCTCTGGGTGAGGTGCAGTACCTCTGTGGCGACTGAACCCCAGGGGCGCAACACTCCCACCTGGTAAAACACAGCACGTCCGCGGGCTGGAACTGAGCAAAAACACGGTATTTTAGACATACAAAATTTTTAGATGCATCACTTAGAAGATTATAAAACTTTCTCTTCCCTTTATGGGAGGTACATTTCTTAAACGTTACAGGTTAACAATATAAAACTTTTCACTTGAATATACATATTTTCTCATGTAAAAATATTTTCAACATTTTTAGCAGCATGAGGGACCCGTCCGAAAACCCTCCACGTAGGCCCTGGGCGTGGCTGCAGGGCTTAAGTGATCCTGGTGATGGACCACGTCTTCGGCCACGCCAAATGGATTTTTGTTCTGAGGTCGGTTGGTTGCAAATATAAAACCAATAGAGGGCACTTTAATAAGTGCAACTATATACACTGGAAAGTTTTTGGCTGCTCACAGTCCTCAGCCTGCAGTCTGTATACCCTCACGGGTAACCAAACGCACACATAATTTTTCAGTTCTCACACTAATAACTGGTTGTACCCTTACGGGTAACTATTTTACAGTTTGTCCACTCACTTTTGCTTAGTAGTGGTGTTCCCGCCAGGGGTACTCCTGACTTTTGCTGGCTGACCCAGCCGGGTCATCAGCCATGAACTGCGGGGGCATGTCCTCTTCCTCCTCGACCACGCAGTATACCTGGAGGGCATACCACCCGCGTTCCCCGTGGTGCCTAGTATAGGTGACACGGTCACCGGGGAACAAATTCCGGTCAGGGTGGCCCTGTTCCAGATGGGGCTCAACATCCCGCCGGTTGACGAATATGTCTCTGCTGAAGTGGGGATCGCGGATGAAGCCCCACCCAGCCCCCAAGTCAAATTTGACAACCAGTCCCTCTTCACGGGGACTAGGACAGGCAGATTCTGCTTGCTGGACTTGGGCTTTGGCGGCCTTGTTCCGGGCCTCCAAACGTTCGCAGCGCGCCCGCCGGGTGCGTCGTTCCTGTTCTAGTTGTAGGAGCTCCCATCTGCAGACCTCCTTTCTTGCCAGCGCTTGGGTCTCCTGTGGGAACCCCATCAGGTCCCCCCCCCCGGTTGTCCCACCTAAACTCTTCTCCTCCTGGGCAGGCAACCGAGTGCGCTGGTGTCGTGAGTAGAGGGCATTGATGCTGGTCCTCAAACCTGGCAGACCAGTCGAAAGAGGGCGCTCCGTATGCCCACTCGGGTGCTGGCAGTGCCGGGAGGGAGCAGAGCAGCAGGTCCACGGAGTCAGCGCCCGGGGGTGAAGACTCCAGGAGGGAGCCGAGCAGCACCCGGGGTGGAAGATGTCTCCAAGATGTACGTGGCCGGGGATGTCCCTCTGGGTAACGTGGAGTTCCCGGACCTATTTGGTGCCCTTCACGGCGGCTAGGGTGAGGTTGTGGCAACTGCACCGTGGAAGTGCAGAAGCCTCCATTTTTTCCAGCTGAGACCTGGAGTAACACGGCTGGTCCAGGGACCGGTTCCCTTCTTGCAGCCTGATCCCTCTGACACTTGGCAGACTCGGGCGTACGGGTGGCTTCCTGCTCCTTACGTACCCCTGGGATCCCTTATGTTACCGGAGCCTTTCTCCTCTTCTCCCCTCCTGGGACTCCATCTTACTAGGCCCCAGTCATGGAGCAGTCATGGAGCAGAGCTCCTGAAGAGACTCTGCTCCCCTCCTCTCCTTACTACTCACTGACTGAACTTAACTCCCTCTAGCTAAGATGGCTTCCCTATATATATATATACCTCCTATAAAAGTGCTCCCCTGTTCTGTGTCCTCCACCCACACCCACTACAGGTTCCCCCTCACTGTGGTTCCCCCCACTCCAGCCAGGGACAGGGCAGCAGAAGAAGTGCATAATGCCCTTCCAGCCGGCCTGGAGTAGTGTAGTGTTGAATGTGGGTGTTGGGGCTCCGTGTAGCACTCCCTCCTTACCTGAGAGAAGGAGACACCACACCTCTGGGTGAGGTGCAGTACCTGTGTGGCGACTGAACCCCAGGGGCGCCACAGATGCTGCAGCCAATGACTGGCTGCAGTAGTCACAAGTTCCCTGTCAGAACAGTAAGAAAGGAGCACTGATATCTGATATCTGATAGTTTTTTAATACCATCATTGGTCCTGTTTTTAAATAGAAAAAAATATAGTAGCCAAACCCTTTATGTGAAAACAAGGATATAAAGTTTTAAAAAAAATTAGATAATTGATTGGAGATGGTTCAAATTTGCTTTTAATTTCGCCATAAAAAACAGGAACTTAAACTTTTGGCAGTTTTATTTTCTCAACTCATGTAAAGGGGAGGCCAGCCGTTCACCAACCATTTTGCTGCTTTTCAGGGCCAGGATGAGTTAAAAAAAGATACTCACCTCGCCCAGTTCTCCACTGGTTCCCTCCTTCCATCCGGCTCTTGTCTTCTCTTCCACCTTCACTCTTCGCTGCCTCCTGTGCTGACTTGGCCTCATATGACTTCATGAAGATTACGGAGGGCAGGAGACAGCCAGCGGAGGAAATGGGGAGCGGCGGTGCCAGGAGAGAGCCAGCGTAGGAGGTGAGGAGCGACGGTGCCAGGAGTGAGCCAACAGAGGAGGTGAGGAGCAGCGGTGCCAACAGAGAGCCAGCGGAGGACGTGGGGTGTGGTGGTGCCAGGAGAGA
Organism: Phyllobates terribilis; assembly: GCF_046119375.1. Lineage (NCBI taxonomy): Eukaryota > Metazoa > Chordata > Amphibia > Anura > Dendrobatidae > Phyllobates > Phyllobates terribilis. The sequence goes on from NW_027362768.1 coordinate 191,688,922, forward strand.
GCCAGCGGAGGAGGTGGGGAATCGCGGTGCCAGGAAAGAGTCAGCAGAGGAGATGGGGAGTGGCGGTGCCATGAGGGATCCAGCGGAGGAGGTGGGGAATGGCGGTGCCAGGAGGGAGCCAGTGGAGGAGGTGGGGTGCGACGGTGCAAGGACTAAGGAGAGAGCCAGTAGAGGAGGTGGGGAGCGACGGTGCCAGCAGAGGAGGTGGGGAGCGGCGGTGCCAGGAGAGAGCCAGTAGAGAAGATGGGGAGCGGCAGTCTGGTAGTGCCAGGAGAGAGCCAGAGGAGGAGATAGGGGGGCGGCGGTGCCAGGAGCGAGCCAGTGGAGGAGGTGGAGAGCAGCGGTGCCAGGAGGGAGCCAGCGGAGCAGGTGGGGAACTGCGGTGCCAGGAGAGAGCCAACGGAAGAGGTGGGGAGCACTGGTGCGAGGAGAGAGCCAGGGGAGGAGGTGGGGAGCGCCGGTGCCAGGAGAGAGTCAGCAGATGAGGTGGGGAGTGGCGGTGCCAGGAGAGAGTCAGCAGAGGAGGTGGGGAGTGGCGGTGCCAGGAGAGAGCTAGCGGAGGAGGTGGGGAGCAGCGGTGCCAGGAGAGAGCCAGCAGAGGAGGTGGGGAGTGGCGGTGCCAGGAGAGAGCTAGTGGAGGAGGTGAGGAGCGGGGGTGCCAGGAGAGAGCTAGCGGAGGAGGTGGGGAGCGGCGGTCCCAGGAGAGATGAAGTGCAAAGTAAGAATAATGTGTTTTTATTTATTTATTTTTTACCCCCTGCATTTATCATAGACTAGAGAAAACGAGGACTATAAAGACATGTTCACATGGTCAGTATTTTACATCAGCATTTGTAAGCCAAAACCAGGAGCGTCTGAAAAGTGCACATGTTTCTATTATACTTTTCCTCTGACTGTTACACTCCTGATTTTGGCTTACAAGTACTGATGTAAAATACTGACCAAATACTGATCGTGTGAACGCGGCTTAATGATCATCTTTTACCTGCAAATAGATTTTCATTGAAAAAAAATTTGTACAATTCAATTGTTCCAACTGAATACAAGCGAGTCTGACAAGTTTAAATGTCACATTCTTTCACACTATTTCCAAGTAACAAAAATATTCTTTTTAATGTGAACACTTTTTCTCAGCACACACTTTGTTACTACTTGAACTTTATTTGTACTGACAGCAGAAGAATCTTCCACCCCACAAGTTTGCGTGTTTTAGTTTGTTGCTCACATTTGAATTGCCGCTCTATTTTAGACTGTTTTCTTCGGCGTACAATCTCTGTGGTTCTGCTGAAGTGGAAGTAAGAATACTTCGAAACTTGCCGAATAAACTGCACTGATGCTTTCTTTTGAATTGGAGTCCTTTATTAACCGCTTCACGATATCTGCCTTACATGTATGCCGCATGTCGGCAGGTGATGGCTGTGTATTACAGCCAGGACCTGCCGCTAACAATCGCGGGTGGATCATTGCTCCGCCTGCGACTGTCAATCTCTGACAGCGGCATTGAACATGTGTCGACGTGCACGTGCGTCATTTTCTCCACCCATCGGTGCGCCTGTGACATGATCGCGGGTCACCATGACAGCCGGGGGTCCGCTGATGACCCCCCGTGCTTCTCACTACAGAGCTCCTTTAAAACACTGTCTGTGGCCGGTCTCCGAAGGAGACCATGATTAATGCTATGTGCAACAATGCTTTCACATCGCTGTATAGAGAATAAGCGATCAGACAATCCCCTAAGTAAGCTAACAATAACAGTGAAATGTAAAAAAAAAAAAATGTTATAAAAAAATAAATAAAAAAACAGAATAAATTCAAGAATGCCAAAGTTACTTTTTTGGTTGCATCAATTCCACAAAAAGAGGTTGTAACAAGCAATCAAAAAGTCCTATCTATCCCAAAAATGGTACTAATTATAACGTTGTCTCGCCCCTCAAAAAGTAAGCCATCACACAGCTTCATCGGATGAAAAATAAAAATGTTACGGGTCTCGGAATTGTGATACAATCCCCCCCAAATTTTTTTTTTTGCAAAGTTCTGATTTTTTTTTTTTACCACTAAAATAATAAAAAAAAAATTCACATGTTGGGTATCGCCATAATTGAATTGACGAGGAGAATCATATAGCATGGTCATTGTTACCACAAAATGTACACCGTAAAAACAATTCCCAAAAAACAATCTCAGAATTGTCAATGTGGACGGAAAATAATAGAGTTAGTTCTGGGAAGATGGTGAGGAAAAAAACGGAAACACAAAAAATAGAAATTGGCCACCGCATGAAGGGGTTAATTACATTACCAGTAGCGCAGGTTAACAACTACCCCCAAACTGCCTAAGTTTAACTTCTGGCAGCTACTTAATCATGAGGTGGACTAATACATCAATGGCTGATCTTTGGGATGAGGGCTCAGTGTCCTTATGTGAGATTGGTCCATGGCTCCTGGTCCCCTGGAGGTCTGGGGGGGGTCACCTGGGGATGAAGCATGAAGACCATTCATAGTCATAGATCATCAAAGTCTGAAAATTAAACCTTAATTTAAAAAAATGATCAAAATAATGAAAAAAAAAAAAAAGTATATTACAAATTATATTTTGAACCCAATTTTACAAGGCAGAATTTGTAAGTTGAAGTCTCGAAAAATATTTTTTGAAACTTCTGAAATGTATCACGTGACCGCAGGCTCAGACTACAAAAGGTCTGTCTGTAACCATGATGATGCATAGGTGAACATTGGAGCTGTAAACGGACAACGGCAGCGCATTGGAGCTGTAAACGGACAACGGCAGCGCATTGGAGCTGTAAACGGACAATGGCAGCGCATTAGAGCTGTAAACGGACAACGGCAGCGCATTGGAGCTGTAAATGGACAACGGCAGTTTTTGTTACTTTTTGCACAGTTGCTTCTCTTTCATTTTCCTTTAAAGCATTAAACCACATGAAGGATGGAGCGAGTGCATAAAAAGAAATGTTACCTAGATATGTGTAACTCACAGACAAATTGCCATCGGGAGGATTTGCATAGTGCGAGCTCCTTCCTTCCGGCCCCTGATGGGCTTTCTTCATCCTTGTGGTTGTGTCGGTGATGGATGGATTTCATGAGGACAAAGGTCAACTGGTGGAAGGTTAAACTAACTGGGAAATACAGGAAAAAGCTTACATTAATGCCCAACATGTTGACTGACACCACTTGGGACCGAGGACCATCACGGTCAATATATTCGGCTTGTTCTTTCAATAACTGTTTGTGTTACGTTCGGGTCGGCGGCCACTTAGCACCAATGTGAGAAATCAATGAGTCTATGATGACGACCGATTCATCCGCCGGGACCTGTAGGATTCTAGGAACATAATGGAGCGTTATGGATAAGTACGGGAGCATTAGTGATGACACTGGTGTGCGCTAAATTCAGTAAAACTCCTCTAATCCGGCATTGTCCCGATAAGTGCCAGATTATCAACCGTCTCTATACTAATGATCTCACGGAGCGCGATGTGTCTTGAAAATACGTCTTCACGGAAATACAAGGGTGTCATACTGCTTACAGATTCTGTATCCACACGACCAGTACATAGTGGTGAATTAAAGGTGTTGTTCACTACTAATAAATATATTAGTGTTGCTACAATGCAAAAGAAAAAAAAAACCCTCACAGCCTATGTGCCGTGTTGCCGCTGTACCCAGCCGGACTCCAGGCTTCCTCTCCCAGTGGCGGGGGATGGGCGGTTCAGGTGACTGTGGCCGCAGACTTGTTGCATCGGTCACATTTCATCTGTACTGGAAGTAAAAGTTTTCTGCTTCTTTCTTCTGACTGTCGGAAAAGGAATTCATGAGGCCGGCAGGACACACAGCCCTACGGAAGAGCACGAGGGTCCCGTAGATGAGAATGTGTTTTTTTTTTATTTTAAAACCACCATGTGTCCATTTATAAAACACTTATTGCTAGTGGACTGTGCCTTTAAGTTTAATATTCCTTGTGCATAAGATCTGAAAAGAAGGAAGGGATTAGTATTATATGCAGAGAGCCTGCGGGGGCGCGTAGAGAGCCTGCGGGGGCGCGTAGAGAGCCTGCGGGGGCGCGTAGAGAGCCTGCGGGGGCACGTAGAGGGCCTGCGGGGGCGTGTAGAGAGCCTGCGGGGCACGTAGAGAGCCTGCGGGGGCACGTAAAGAACCTGCAGGGCGCGTAGAGAGCCTGCGGGGGAATTTAGAGAGCCTGCGGGGGCATGTAGAGAGCCTGCGGGGGCGTGTAAAAAACCTGCAGGGCGCGAAGAGAGCCTGCGGGGGTGTGTAGAGAGCCTGCGGGGTGCGTAGAGAGCCTGCAGGGGCGTGTAGAGAGCCTGAGGGGGCGTGTAGAGAGCCTGCGAGAACGTGTAGAGAGCCTGAGGGGGCGTGTAGAGAGCCTGCAGGGCGCGTAGATAGCCTGCGGGGGTGCGTAGAGAACCTGCGGGGGCGCGTAGAGAGCCTGCGAGAGCGTGTAGAGAGCCTGCGGGGCGTGTAGAAAGCCTGCAGGATGCGTAGAGAGCCTGCGGGTGCATGTAGAGAGCCTGCAGGGGCGCGTAGAGAGCCTGCTGGGTGCGTAGAGAGCCTGCGGGGCGTGTAGAGAGCCTGCGGGGTGCGTATAGAGCCTGCAGGAGAGTGTAGAGAGCCTGTGGGGGCGTGTGGAGAGCCTGCGGGGGCGTGTAGAAAGCCTGCAGGGTGCGTAGAGAGCCTGCGGGTGCGTGTAGAGAGCCTGCGGGGGCGCGTAGAGAGCCTGCTGGCGACATGCATAGAGCCTTCGTGGGGCGGCAGAGAGCCTGTCAGGGCATGCAGAGAGCTTGCGGGGGCATGTAGAGAGTCTGCTGGCGACATGCAGAGAGCCTACGGGGGCAAACAGAGAGCCTGATGGCGACATGAGAGAGCCTGCCAGGGCATGTAGGGAGCCTGCGTGGGTGGCAGAGAGTCTGCTAGGGTGTTTAGAGAGCCTGCTGGTGACATCGAGAGAGCCTGCGGAGGCGGCAAAGAGCCTGCGAAGGCGGCAGAGAGCCTGTGGGGGAGTGTAGAGAGCCCGCGGGGGCGTGCAGAGAGTCTACGGGGGCGTGCAGAGAGCCTGCAGGGGTGTGTAGAAAGCCTGCAGCGGCGTGTAGAGAGCCTGCGGGGGCGTGCAGAGAACCTGCGGGGGTATGTAGACAGCCTGCGGAGGCGGCAGAGAGCCTGTGGGGGCGTATAGAGAGCCTGCGGGGGTGTGCAGAAAGCCTGCAGGGGCGTGTAGACAGCCTACGGAGGCGGCAGAGAGCCTGTGGGGGCATGTAGAGAGTCTGCAGCAGCGTGTAGAGAGCCTGCGGGGGCGTGTAGAGAGCCTGCGGGGGCATGTAGAGAGCCTGCAGGGGCGTGTAGAGAGCCTGCGGGGGCGTGTAGAGAGCCTGCGGGGGCATGTAGAGAGCCTGCGGGGGCGGCAGTGAGCCTATCAGGACATGCAGAGAGCCTGCGATGGTGGCAGAACATTGAGTCCAGGGGTGCAGCTTCATCCAATAGCAGCAGAGCACAGACTGATGTCAGAGAAGGGGCGTCCCATTGACGACTTCTGTGGTACAGCCCGGTGAAGGCAGCAGTGGTTATTAGCAGTTATGGGCCAATGAGAAGATGCTGCACAGAGTGGTCCTGGCGCATTATATGGACAATGTGACTAATTCTAACAAGTTTATCCACGTGAAGCAAAACTCTATTCACACACAAAAAGACGACTCTAAAATTGCCATTCAATACCCTATTGTCTTGTTTTAGAAAAACATGTCTTGCCTTTTTCAGGAACAGCGCCACACCTGTCCACTGGTTGTGTGTGGCATTACAGCTTAGTCTCATCCATTTCAATGAAGCCAAGCTGCAATACCTCACGCAACCTGTGGACAGCTGTGGCACTGTTTCTGAATGACGGCAGCCGGGGTTTTTTTTTTTTTTCTAATCCAAACAATATCACGGAATTCGATTTTTAGATAAAAGTAAAAGCTTTTTAACCCAATAAAATGATGATGTACCTGACCCCTAAGATCCCACACCGCATCCTGACTCCCCAATATTACTAGATTTGTTTTGGCTTCTGGCCTGAGATCCATCGGTGCTTGGCTGGAGCTTATCGAGGGGCTGTGAGTTTTAAAACTGTGCCTTAAAGGGGAATTTATCAAGCAGTTGTAGTAAACTGTCCCTTTAAGAATAATTCTCTTTCCTGCTATTCAACATAGTTACCAAATTAACTCATTCACTGAACCCATCTGTATAATCGCAGCGCCGCTCGTATTTAGCGGGGTGATATATTGCTTCCCATAAAAAAAAACAATTGCTTATAATTGCGTAACGACATCCGACACGTAATATCGTCGTGTTATTATTATTAGTGGTGGATGTGACACGTTATAAAGATGCGGGAATTAAGGCAGAGCGTTACCGTATTTAATTATACCATTTTATGGCGTTTTATTATATTAGGGCTAATTAATAAAACATGCGACATATATTCCATTACGGCTGAGGATTGGACTCCGAGGGGCCGGGGTGTCAGCTCTTCGATCTCTGCCGTCTCCCTCGTTCTCTCCTTTTGCTTGACTGTTGGGGTACAACAAGTACATTAATGCTCGGGGCGATGCACTATCTGGCTTCGCCGCCTTAACTCCTTGGCGCCAAGAGAAGAGAATTCACCAATGCTAAATGCATTAGCACTTAACACTGCGTGATCCCGGCCGCCATCCATCGAGGCTATTCTAGGACAGTATACGTTTAAAAAGCAGAGAAAAAAAAAAATCTGCAAAGTACAGTAAGAAAAACACGTGACAGCTTCATAAATAATGTTCCTGCGAGGAAATAGTAGACGGAGCAGATGAGGTCTCTGTCTGGACGACGCTTCTCCTTTTGGATTTTTTTACGGAAATACAAATGGAGATGAGATGAGAGTTTATAGATGGAGGAAAGAACCGGCACCAGCAATGACCAGCGCCGCCTTCATGATCGTCATCTCCCTCGTCTTATTGTAAATTAAAATTCCGCATTTCGCTTAAATTTGGACAAAAAAAATTAGATCAAATTGCATCAAATTTATTCGATTAAAAATCTCTCCAGGCCCCAAAGAAAAATAAACTGAAGTAAAAGAAATCAAATTCTACTCCCCGCACTCATTGTCTGGATGGGTCGTCTTCTTCAGTCCAGTCACCGGAGCCATCATTACTGGGCTCACGAGCGGCTGACGTCTGGACCGGCTGCTGCTGCCCGGTATTTCCTGCACCGGCTCTGCTGCCACATTATAACATCACTTGACACATATGATGTTGCAACTTGATAAGTGTAGAAGGTTCCGGGCGCCAGAAGATGTCGAAAAGATTAGACCGTGTTCATAAGATGCGTATCCGATGTGGGTTTTTTTGCTACAATTTTGCTGTTAAAGCACAGCGATTTTACCGTGTTTTTGGAAAATTGTAGTAAAAATAGTTTCTTTTGAACACAGCTGTGGGCCGCGTTCACATGTAGCATAAAGGCTGTGTTTATTCTTCTGCTTTTTATCCATGTTTCCAGCAGGTGTCCACACTATAATATGCAATAACAATATTTAATTTTTTTTAAGAGTTTTTTTTTTTTTTATTTGATGCGATTTTGGTGCAAATTTGTCACAGTGTGTTAATGTGTTATTAGTACAGAAAAGCTTTGATTCTGCAATATAACTGCGTTTTTCCTATGCGTTTATCTAGATTCTCATAGAAGATTATAGAGAAAAAAACGCTGCAAAAATGCGCAGTTCAACAGCAATCTGACGCCGTGTTCACACTATGGATTTGCCATACAGATTTTGCAGCAATTTTTCAAAAAAAAAGAGATAAAAATGAAGGTTTGTGCTCCGCACTTCTGGTGGAAAAATTACATTTTGGCATCTTGCTATAAAAATGTTTTTTTGAAGATATTCAGATGGCGTCACATCTCCGCTGATATAGACGACACGAGCCGCTGAGCTCCGTGATTGGCTGAAGCAGTGACAAAACCGCTGCAGCCAAAATACAGAGACTGTAGCAGCGGTGAGACAATTATTATTGGAATCACTTTGCTCCACTTTTTGAAGATTGGAAATAAATTGACCCCGGCATTTGCCCAGGTTTGCCAGATACTGACAATGGGGCTGAATCTGATACTTTAGCGACACTTTTCTGAGAGCCCTGTGATCTCAGAACTCTTAAAGGGGTTGTCTCCCCAAGGCTTTTTAATTTAAAGCCGACCTGGGGATCAGCTCATTAAAGGGAATCTGTCAGCAAAATTTTGTTATGAGACTTGAGAGCAGCATGATGTAGGGGCTGAGATCCTGATTCCAGCAATGTTTCACTTACTGGGTTTGCTTGCTGCAGTTTTGATACAATCCCTGATTCCTCTGCTGTAGATGTAGCAATGTTCGGAATATGGAGCTGTGTATAACTCCGCCCACACCACTAATTGGATGGTTCCTGACAATATGCACAGGAAGCTGCCAATCAGTGGTGGGGGCGGGGTTACACAGATTAGCAGGACTGTCTGGCACATGACACCTAGTCCTGTTGTGATAATCTCCTGCTGATAAAACACTGATTTTACTGAAACTACAGCCTAGTATGTGATACATCTGTGGAATCAGGCTCTACATTATACTTCTCTCAGATGAAATAGCAAAAACCTGCTGACAAATTCCCTTTAATGGTGACTAGCTTTAAAATCCCAAAGTGTAACTGCAGCTGGCCATACATTTCCCTGGCATAGACAATTATATGAAATATGGTTGCCACCACGGCAGCAACTATCGAGTCTGACTAATGTAGGGGATCATAACTCATGAATGCGACCACACAGGAATGAAAAAACATACTGTCCCTGATTTGAATGTAAATCCCGAGGCTTGTGTTACTTGCAAATCTGACTTTGATTTTGCTCTATGATTTCAAAGTAAAAATCTGATGAAAAAATCCTTAGAAAGAAACTGGACACTGCAGATTGACCATCAACGCTGATTGTTAATTTACCTGCCAATTTGCTCAAAATTCCTCCCCAAAAAATTGAATTTGCCAAAATCCACAATTTTTGGAGATTCAATTTGCTGAAGTGCACCAAAACGGCAGCTGGTCGACCGCCATTGTGCTTACTTTTTCTTAGGGTTGGGAAAGGGTTAAAAAATAGAAACAAAAATATTATTCACCTATTCTTCCCACCAGATCCGGCACTGACTTCCATCTTCTTCTCCCACACATCATGATATTGAGGAGACGCATCATGACGTCTCGTGCAGCCTAGTCAGTGACGAAGATACCGGAGAGTGAAGAAGGAAGAGAAGAAGGCTGGAGCTGGCGGGAGTCAGCGGAGCACCGGGCAGCGAGCTGCGGTGCGGGGACGCCTGAGGATAATGCTTTGTATTCTTTACATTAGGGCACGATTCACATTGGATACATTTGATGCAAATCCAATTTTCTGACATGATTTGAGCAATTTTGCTGAATTCAAATTTCTGGTTAAAATCTCAGCCACTTTACTGCTTGTATAATCTGCTACGTGTGAACGATCCCTAAAAGAGCAGATGGAAGCAACTGTCTGATACTACCCCGCTATTCCTAGACTCTCGCTCTGACCCCGATTCGCCTAAAATCATGTGAGATACAAATAAACACGTAAATATTATGAGAAGGAAACAGGCAGAGAATAATCACAGCGAAACCGAGTCCAGATCAGAAAATTAACGTGGAGATGAACCATTTGGTTCGCATCCACCATTGATTTCAATCAATTTCTCTGTTTGTTTTGAAACTGGGAAGTCAAAGTGATGAAGATATTTGGCTACACTCAGCGAGCGCCAGACCTCCATCTCCATGTGTTACCTCCGAGTAATTGATAATATTATTGTCAACAAGACGTGGGTGGGAAATAGAAGCTGGCAGCTGATCAGCGTCTCCACTGCGTCCCCTCCTCCCATCTGAACTCCATTGCTCCCTCTCATTCTATAAATGACTGTCTCATCTGTAATACACGCGGATTACTCTTCTACAGCTTAAAAGCAATATCCTGCAAGCAAAAGCCGAATTCATGGGGTCTGCATCCTGCCGCTGACCGCTGGGATCTGTGTATCATCCGTCTACAGATAATCAACATTTTGATACATTTTTGATACATGTTGAGTGTTGACGAAGCTTCAAAGACAGAAGTGAAGCGCGGTATAAAAAAGTATTTGACCCCCCCTCCTGACGGACTGTTCATTGTTAGGGTACGCTCACACTGGCGTAGAATCTCTGTGTTTGATCCAAGTGTGATCTGATTCTCTCGGATGAGAGAATCGTATCACAGGTGTGGAGAAGATGGAGAATGTAATTTCTCCATCTTCTCTATTGTCTCTGTGTGAGCGTACATCGGACTACACTCTGATGACATCAGAGCGCAGTCTGATGTTTCATTGTATGGGTGAGCGTGATCCGCATATCAGAGCCACTCACAGCATGCTGATTGTTTTCTCATGGCGAAAAAACATGGCAAAATAACCGCAGATCTTAGCTGCCCCATAGTATAACATTGGGGCGAGTGCGATCCAATAAAATCGCACAGTGTGAGCAAACCCTTAGGATAGTTCGCCCATCCGATCCTCCACTGTCTCGCTTCCTCCGTTTAGCTCTAGTCGTCACTTTCCCGGAAACGGAAAGAAATAGGGAGCCAGCGGAGGACCGGGCAGTGAGCTGCGGCACCAGGACAGGTAATAGGTGAGGCGAGAATAATGTTTTTATTTTATTTTTAACGTCCTTTCGCGGATATTGATTAATTTCGATTTTATTTGAACCAAATCGAATCCGCTGACCGAATGGAGCGAATCCACCTGAAATACATTTTTGGGATATTGGCTCGTCTCTACCCCTCCTATTCTTTTTCCCCTTCTAGCTACTTTTCAAAGTAACCATAAAATAACTGCAGGATAAATGTGGCGTGCGCCATTTACATGTTTTATTTTATTTTTTTTTGCTTTGTTAACCTAAATTGTGCTCGGAGATAATCTCAGCTCGGATATACCTGTACCCAACAGATAGCAATGATGAAGGCTGATCATTGAAGCTGCGATAATGTAACAATGTATCACTGCAGACTTGTTGTTTTATCTTATTTTATTTTGTGAGAAATAAAAGCAAAAAATAGAAAATAAATTATAAGAGGAAGTCAGGATGGAAGATAATGCCGGGGGGAATAAAGTCCAGATTCCAATACCTGGACCTAAATGCTGTATGGATTAGCCAAACTAAATTTGGAAAGGAGAGGAGCTTGACAAATAACCAGCGATATCCCCAGAATCTCCATGGATTAAGGCAGTCTGCAGGGTATTGCAGGAGACTTAGCAGGTGCCTGGAAAGTTGAGAAGCAATGCTTTATGTCTTTTATTTTCATACTTCATCTTACATTTCTTCATTCTGGCTGACTGCTCTGTTTCTGGCTGCTATAAAGCGGAAGGAAAAATGATAGTGGAACAGCAACGATGTAGCAGAGCTAAGTTCTTTATTTGTTTGGGGCTGCATTGTTTTGAGCTCTGGCTTACATGCAGTCCCATGTAAATGTATTTTAATAGCAAGATAAACTCAGCTCAGCTGCATTTAACAAATCAATTCTCATTTATAAGGATAAGTGGTGTAGCTACCAAAGAATCAGGTCACCCATCTGCTGTGGCACCCTTAAATTGGGGGATAGTCCAGCGCTTTACTTGCTTGCCAATAGACTCCAATAGTGAGAGTTCAATACAAGGTGATATACAGAGCTCTCATTGAGCGTAATGATACTCACTGTTAAATCCAGTTAGCGCCCCCTAGTGGCAGTAGATGGCAACCAGAATTATGTCATTTCTCAAACAACATGAACAGAGCAACTTCATAGTTACGCCTATCTTTAAATTACCTCTTTGCTGGTCATATCCTGAGATCACAAGAAAACAGTTTTGAAAAGAAAAAAATATGCTTGTGATGCTCTGCAGGGAGATGTTTATGCTATACGTGTCTGTGTGTGGCCGCCCAGTGGTTGCGATGTGGATTGGATCCTATTGAGGATTTTGGTAGAATAGTAACATAAAGAATTGGATTCATATAACGAGAAACTGGAGTATTTCGGGAAGTTTGCGGAATGGTAAGTGTGGATGCATCTGTATAGGCACAAAATATCAAACCTAAAGCGAAATGTGTAGTAAGTTTGTCCGGCGCTATGACTCCTGATGTGGATGCTTTATGGACCTCTGTAGGCAAAACTGCAAACTTGGACAAAGGATATTTAAATCCTCATTCCCAAAGTCACCTCGCTTTGTATTTGAGCACTTTGTACTGTAGTTAATAAAACATCAGAAATTTCCTTTTTGAAGTAAATCTCTAATTTAAGAAAATTAGAAACTATGTGCTAATATTTTTTATCTTTATAGTGATCAAAGCTCCATTCTTTTTTCTGATGAAAGTTGTAAAACTCCTGTATACAGAGATTTATAGCATGGAAGTCTCCTGCCTGCAGCCACCACTAGAGGGAGCTGGAGAGTCCACTGCATACAGCTTACTCATAGAGGTCAATAGTAAAGCTGTATGCAGGTTGTTTTCACACTGTATTTTGCAATGTATGTGCTGGAAAGTTCCTTGTTAATGGATTAAACATACTCTTAGACCCCATTTATCTGAGAAAGGCTAATTCCACCTCCGTTGGGCTATGTAAAATTAAATATCTACCTTTCTTGTTGTAGGAAATGCTGCACCATATGCTATTTTATACAACAAAGAACTTATATCATGCAGAAGATGCCTTTTTTTTTTTTTTTTACAATGGAGTGCTATAGGTGACTGATGATCACAACCTTCCGCTAAACTGATACATGGAAGCTTTTCTTGACTTTTGCGCTTAATGAAAGGAAAAAGTACACTGTGAAAATAGCCTAAGCTTCCACTACTGGTGGTTGTAGGCAGCTAGAATATTATGTTCTACATCAATGTCTATGCGAGTGTTTCAGAGCACGTTCACACTGGCCTGATTTGGAGCTGAGATCCACAGCTGCAAAATCTGCACCAAGTGATGCGCATTTTATTACAGGTGCTATTGATTAAATTCTGCAAATCTGCATCAACCTTCTCTGCTTTGACCATTTTACAATGCAAAAGATGATGTAAATCTGCAGTGAAGGGGAATGTACGGTGCAGGATTTTTGAGCAGTGTGTGGGTGTGATTTCAGAAAAATCAAATCCACATTGGTGCTACTGTAATACACAGTGGATTTTCTGCCCCAAATATCCATCCAGATGAAAACTGCAGCATATCCGCCCTACAGTGTGCACAAAAGCCATAGAGTTTATGCAAATGTTGCAAATTACCAGCTGCAAATCTAATACAGCAGAAGAGATTTAGATGAGATATAAAGGATTGTTCTCATTGTGTCTTTTCAAGAGCGCACCCCACTAGTGATGAGCGAGCATGCTCGTTATTCAAGACTTACGAGCATGCTCGGGTGTTTTCTGAGTATCTTCAGCGTGCTCGGGTGTTATGTTTAAGTCTCTCTGTGTGCATCATTTGCGACTGTTTGACAGCTTTAATACATGTGAGGAATGCCTGTTTCTTAGGCATTCCTCACATGCATTAAAGCTGTCAGTCGCAAATCATGCACAAGGAGAGACTTAAACATAACACCCGAGCACGCTGAAGATACTCGGCGAGCACCTGAGCATGCTCGCCGAAAGGGTTAACAGAACATATTCGCTCATTACTACACCCCACTCCTCTGTCTCCCGGCTTCCTGCTTTTTGGGGGCAGTGCTATCCTAATGATTGACAGTTCAGACCAGCTACATTGTTGCACCACTGGCCTGTACTGTGCGCCCTTCCATGCTGCAAAGGGAGGAAGCTTTGCCTCTGCATCATCGGAGGAAAGCAGAGACTAAGTAGCTGATCGGACCCTGCCAACTTCAGAGCAACGCTTCCAAGCTCTATATGTTCCTCATCTAGGAAATCGGCCACCTCTGATAGATTGCAGAAGTGGCCAATGAGCAGTAAACTGTAGAATTAAAAAAAATAAAATCTTTCTTTTTTTTTGAGACAGCAAAGAATTTGTAACATGAAAATGTAAATTGCAAAGTTTCTTATCTTTACGAGCACTTTTGGAATTTTCCTCTTTTAAGAATAAACCCTTCACCGAACCTCTTCTACATGTTGCAGGTATTTTCTGCGTGTAAATTGACACTTAATGCAAATTTCCGAACATTTTTTTTTTAGCACTTTTTGCATCGCAGACTTTTTTCTTGCAATCCATATGATTTTTTTTCTTTTTCCATACTTTATGTAGTAAGGTTTTTTTTATATTCTCTCACTTTTCAGTCCACCGTCATCTATTTTCCCTGGCTTTCGGCTGAGTTATTTGCCTCCTGTATATACAGCCGGGTGGCAGTGAAGGATTCTGTTTGGAGACGTCAGCAGATATGTGCCCTGGACAATATCATAATAACCTCACAGATACTTTCACGGCGGCGTTTAGCATGGCCGTACATCTCCGTCTCTATATACACTGTCAGCGACGATTTATACCTTTTTATTTAATCCCGTTCAGCGATTTTTCTCGCTCGGCCCCACATCTTGGACGTCAGATGAGATGCTAATAAGTTTTATTTCCTTGTAAACTGACTTACGTCTCCTCCTGCTTTTGTGTACTTATCCCTCGTCTTTCGCTAAATAATAGGCGGCAGCTGAACTTTAGCGTAAAATACGGCTCCTCTTCACATAAACTCTAAAAAAGCAAATTTCCAACAAGTTATTAGGCATCTTAATGGTGCAAGGCATTGTGGGTGTTCCCGCCGTAATGCCCGGTTGTATCGTTGAGCAGGAGATGAAAGGGCTGTCGGCAATTTTTAAGGCTCTTTACGCAGAAATTCGACTTGTTTTAGGTGTAATTGATTTACTATTCGTCGGAGGAACTTTACGGCTGGACTGAAAGGTTCTAAAATTGAAGCACCCCCTTTATTTATTGGAGCGGTGAAACACACACCTCTGCCGTTGAAAACGCCAAACCAGCTTCACTTGGCTACGTGATGCAAATATAGATGAGAGGATAGCTCTACGAGAGGCTGCAAGTCTTCCAGGAGTACTCACTCATAGAAAGCCTACCCGTGAGGAGGCCGCACGCACTAGATTTATGATAGCCGCCCTATGTAAGTAGTCTAGGCATTTCTGGAGTGTTAACGGTCATGTTGGCAGCTGTTACATTTGTATCTAAAGCTTTAAGAACAGGGTTGAGTTCCGGTGCATTAGGAAATTTTAGCAACAAAACCAAATTGGGGCTACTGTGTACCTCAACATCTACATCAAAAATAGTATTTATGCTGTTCCTGATCATCATGGTCCAACAGGTCTATTGGGCGCCAAAATCCGCGCCAGTATTAGACAGTGTTGACAGCCCTCTTGCATAGCATAGACAATCAATGTGTGATCCTCGGGGGCCGATCCTCCTGGATCTCCACCAATCAATGAAACCAACTTCCAAACACATCTGTACATGTGGCCTCTGACTTGTGAAGTCCCCATTGTTAGATATCGGTCCCAGGAGATGACCCACCTTCATTACTAAGAGCTGCTTTTTTATTTTAGACTTATTCTGGCCCTGACTAGGGTTGAGGCTAAGGTTAGAGTTAGGGTTAGATTTAGAGTTTGGGTTAAGATAAAGGTTAGTGTTAAGGTTAGGGATTGGTTTAGAGTTTGCGATTATGATAAGGCTTAGGGCTAGGAATTAGGTTAGGCTTTGGCCTAAATCTTAGGGTTAGGGTTAGGATTAGGGATAGAGCTAGGGTAATAAAATTGTTCCATAAAAAAATGGAATAAAAATAACAATTTATATCTTTTTTTTTTTAAATTTAGCAAAAAAAAAAATAGGCAGTCAAAGTGCAATCTATAATTACTTCAGTACTTTTGTTAAATTGCAATATATGTTTTGGGAGATAAGGGGGTTTAATAATGGACAGGTGGAAGGAACTTGGGGAATAGGGAATGCTAATGGTTCACGGATTAAGGGGCGCATGCTACTCGTCTTGTCCTGGAAGCTAGCAGCCCACGATACGCCGCTGGTCACCCCCATATATACCCTCAGGGGACTCAGTGACCGGACTGAGTGACAACTCCCAGGGAGCCGTAATGATCATGACCATATTGTAGCTTTCGCAGGAGTTTATTGAGACTAAAAAGAGTCAAAATTGAATCTCAATATCTTCTCCTTGATTGAACAGAGGATGATGCAAGGATATATAATAGCTTGCCTTCATTTAATACCAGAGTACATGAAAAATGATTAATTTCCGTTACATCGTCAGCACATCTTCTTTCTGGACCGACCGGATTAAATCAGGAATGAATTTTCACATTAGGCAGACGGGTCCCCATAGCGGACACAATACGCCGTCGTTACAGTCCCCGAGAAGGGAACATTTTAATTTCGGTAAATATACGACGACTTTGTCGTGTGAGTTTCCAATTTGTTTATCAGTGTAGATTCGGAAATGTTACTCTACACGAATTCCAAAAAGTCAAGTCTGGACGTCGTCTCCATCCGTGGCTGTTTGCAGATAGATACAGAGGTCGGACATAATGCAGCAAACAGGGTTTGCATGTCAATATTGCAGCGGTAAGTGACTAAAACGCGTGGGTCCATATTAACTAAGCAGCGCGACGCCTCAGGGCACGACCAGGTACCAAGATGTATATCCTGCAACATTTAATTAGGTCATGACTGAAGCTACGGGGTATTGTTCTGCTATGGGGTGTCTTAAAGCGTAAGCACACATTTATATGCAACTAACAGATATATCCACAAGGCACTGTTAACCCCCAAGACCTGACATTTATATTGGCTCTAACACATCTTCGAGATCCTCAGTAAGAGCCGGTGACACAATCAGCGTTAATTTTTTATAACCAAAGTCATATAAAATGTATTTAGCTAAAACAACAAGTAAGTAAGTACTGCCATCTACTGTATCATCTATTATCGATCTATTATCTATTATTTACTTATCATGTATTATCGATCTATTATCTACTGTATCATCTATTATTGATCTATTATCTACTGTATCATCTATTATCGATCTATCATCTACTGTATCATCTATTATCTACTGTATCATCTATTATCGATCTATTATCTACAGTTGAAACCAGAAGTTTCCATCCACTATATATAAAGACACATCTGCAGGTTTTTCTCAATATCTGACATGAAATCAGAATAAACCTTTCCCGTTTTAGGACAATCAGGATTATACCATAATGTTTAATATTTGTTAAATGCCAGAATAATGAGAGGAGAGAATGTTTTAAGGCATTTTTATTACTTACTGAAAAGTCAGAAGTTTCCATCCATTTCATTAGTATTTGGTCCCATTGCCCTTAACCTGAATGACTTGGGTCAGACGTTTGGGATCTCCTTCCAGAAGCTTCTCACAATAGTTGGTTGGAATTTGGGCCGATTCCTCCTGACAAAACTGGAGTAACTGATCCAGGTTTGTAGGTCGCCTTGCTCGCAGACTTTTCAGCTTTGCCCTTAAATTTTCAATAGGATTGAGATCAGGGCTTTGTGATGGCTGCTCCAAAACATTGACTTTGTTATCCTTAAGCCACTTTGTTACCATTTTGGCAGTATGCTTCGGGTCGTTGTCCATTTGGAAGACCCATTTCCGCCCAAGCTTTAACTTCCTGCCTGATGTCTTGAGATGTTGCTTCAGTATTGCCACATGATCTTCTTTTCTCATGATGCCATCTATTTTGTGAAGTGCACCAGTTCCTCCTGCGGCAAAACAACCCCACACCACAACATGATGCTGCCACCCCCATGTTTCACAGTTGGGATGGTGTTCTTAGGCTTCCAAGCTTCTCCCTTTTTTCTCCAAATGTAATGATGGTTATTATGCCCAAAATGTTCAATTTTAGTTTCATCAGACCACAGGACGTGTCTCCAAAAATTAAGGTCTTTGTTCCTGTGTGCATTTGCAAACATTAATCTGGCTTTGTTTCTTTTGGAGTAATGGCTTCTTCCTGGCAGAGTGGTCTTTCAGCCCATGTTGATACAGTACTCATTTCACTGTGGATATTGACACAATCTTACCAGCTTCCGCCATCATCTTCACAAGGTCTTTTGCTTTTGTCCTTGGGTTGATGTGCACATGTTGAACTAAAGCACGTTCATCTCTGGGACACAGAACCCGTCTCCTTCCTCAGCGGTATGATGGCTGGACATTTCCATCTTGTTTATACTTGCGTATAATTGTTTGTACAGATGAACGAGGCGCCTTCAGGTATCTTGAAATTGTACCCAAGAATGAGTCAGACTTGTGCAAGTCCACAATTCTCTTCCTGATATCTTGGCTGATTTCTTTAGACTTTCCCATGATGCTGCACAAAGAAGCAGTGTGTTTCAGGTGTTCATTAAAATACATCCACAGGTGTGTCTCCAATTAACTCAGATGTTGCCAAAAACATGAAGCTTCCAAACACATGACATCATCATATGGGCCATCCAGAATTGTTTAAAGACACAGTAATCTTAGTGTATGGAAACTTATGACTTTGCAGTAAGTAATAAAAATGCCTTAAAACATTCTCACTCTCATTATTCTGGCATTTGGCAAATATTAAAAATTATGGTAATCCTAATTCACCTAAAACGGGAAAGGTTTATTCTGATTTCATGTCAGATATTGAGAAAAACATGCAGATGTGTCTTTTTATATAGTGGATGGAAACTTCTGATTTCAACTGTATCTATCATTTATCTATTATCTATCTATTATCTATTATGTATCTATTATCTATCTATCAATCATCTATCTATTATCTATCTATCATCTATCTATTATCTATCTATTATCCATCTATCTATTATATATTATCTATCTATTATCTATCTATCTATTATCTATCTATTATCTATCTATTATCTATCTATCTATTATCTATCTATTATCTATCATCTATCCATCTATCATCTATCTATTATCTATCATGTATTATCTATCATCTATTATCTATCTATTGTATATCATCTATCTATTATCTATCTATTATATATATATATATACAGTACAGACCAAAAGTTTGGACACACCTTCTCATTTAAAGATTTTTCTGTATTTTCATGACTATGAAAATTGTACATTCACACTGAAGGCATCAAAACTATGAATTAACACATGTGGAATTATATACTTAACAAAAAAGTGTGAAACAACTGAAAATATGTCTTATATTCTAGGTTCTTCAAAGTAGCCACCTTTTGCTTTGATGACTGCTTTGCACACTCTTGGCATTCTCTTGATGAGCTTCAAGAGGTAGTCACCGGAAATGTTTTTCACTTCACAGGTGTGCCCTGTCAGGTTTAATAAGTGGGATTTCTTGCCTTATAAATGGGGTTGGGACCATCAGTTGTGTTGTGCAGAAGTCAGGTGGATACACAGCTGATAGTCCTACTGAATAGACTGTTAGAATTTGTATTATGGCAAGAAAAAAGCAGCTAAGTAAAGAAAAACGAGTGGCCATCATTACTTTAAGAAATGAAGGTCAGTCAGTCCGAAAAATTGGGCAAACTTTGAAAGTGTCCCCAAGTGCAGTTGCAAAAACGATCAAGCGCTACAAAGAAACTGGCTCACATGAGGACCGCTCCAGGAAAGGAAGACCAAGAGTCACCTCTGCTTCTGAGGATAAGTTTATCCGAGTCACCAGCCTCAGAAATCGCAGGTTAACAGCAGCTCAGATTAGAGACCAGGTCAATGCCACACAGAGTTCTAGCAGCAGACACATCTCTACAACAACTGTTAAGAGGAGACTTTGTACAGCAGGCCTTCATGGTAAAATAGCTGCTAGGAAACCACTGCTAAGGACAGGCAACAAGCAGAAGAGACTTGTTTGGGCTAAAGAACACAAGGAATGGACATTAGACCAGTGGAAATCTGTGCTTTGGTCTGGTGAGTCCAAATTTGAGATCTTTGGTTCCAACCACCGTGTCTTTGTGCGACGCAGAAAAGGTGAACGGATGGACTCTCCATGCCTGGTTCCCACCGTGAAGCATGGAGGAGGAGGTGTGATGGTGTGGGGGGGCTTTGCTGGTGACACTGTTGGGGATTTATTCAAAATTGAAGGCATACTGAACCAGCATGGCTACCACAGCATCTTGCAGCGGCATGCTATTCCATCCGGTTTGCGTTTAGTTGGACCATCATTTATTTTTCAACAGGACAATGACCCCAAACCCACCTCCAGGCTGTGTAAGGGCTATTTGACCAAGAAGGAGAGTGATGGGGTGCTACGCCAGATGACCTGGCCTCCACAGTCACCAGACCTGAACCCAATCGAGATGGTTTGGGGTGAGCTGGACCGCAGAGTGAAGGCAAAAGGGTCAACAAGTGCTAAGCATCTCTGGGAACTCCTTCAAGATTGTTGGAAGACCATTTCCGGTGACTACCTCTTGAAGCTCATCAAGAGAATGCCAAGAGTGTGCAAAGCAGTCATCAAAGCAAAAGGTGGCTACTTTGAAGAACCTAGAATATAAGACATATTTTCAGTTGTTTCACACTTTTTTGTTAAGTATATAATTCCACATGTGTTAATTCATAGTTTTGATGTCTTCAGTGTGAATGTACAATTTTCATAGTCATGAAAATACAGAAAATCTTTAAATGAGAAGGTGTGTCCAAACTTTTGGTCTGTACTGTATATATATCTATTATCTATCTATCTATCTATCTATTATTTATCATCTATTATCTATCTATTATCTATTATCTATCTATTATCTATCATCTATCTATTATCTATCTATCTATCTATCTATTATCTATCTATTATCTATCTATCATCTATCTATCACATATCCATCGCTCTATCTTGATGGTTCAGATGAAAAAAATTCTGGTTATTTATTTGCCCCATGTGCATTTAAAACCATTATGCACATGGATGAATAAATCCTTTTTTTTTTTTTTTTTTTTTTTTTTTTTTTGCATCAGAACCATTTTACCTATTGAAAGCGTAGTCGGGAGCACAACTTGTGGATTTGCACCAATCAAATATTGGACTTGTGCTGCTTTTTCTTCAGTTTTCTATTCATTATTGCTGCTCAGCAATGGAAGCCATGAGGCCAGCAGTATGACTAAGAATAAAATGAGTAGTGACTTGAAGTGACTAGTGTTTGTTTTGTTACTTTGTTAAACCTCTTTATTCTGACTGTCTGGGGTATAAAATTCCAGAGAACTTGTGCAGCATGAGAAAAGTCTTGGAGATAGAAAAGGGATATTTGCATTATGGACACTGTTAGTCTTAGATGGATGGCAGTATGCTGAGCATGGGTACGGTGGATGGAGGCCGTGCAGAGACGGGCACTGGGTAGAGTCATTGTAGAGGCAGTGCAGCCATTGGCACAGGTTAGAGGCAATGTGATGACTGGTACAGAGTGAAGGCATTGACTATTTTTTTTATATTTCTTTGTGCAGCTTTTCTATTCCTGACAGTCGCACAATCCAGAATATGGCGGACGGCAGGTACTGTACATCTGGTCCCCTCCGGTGACAGTGCGCTCTGTCCTCTGCCCACTGTTTACCCGCCGTTAATGTAGAACTTCTAACTTTCCGACACTTTTTTTTCCCTTTTTTTTATATTGGATCTGAATGTTTCTGACGACAGCCTGAGGATTTCACAGCCAGAAGACGCACGTTCAGACTTCACACTATTTACTTTAAGAAACAAGTCAACTGGCAATAAAATAATTACACTAAATATTTCGGATAAACCTCGCTGAATTTAAAAAAAAAAACAAAACAAAAAAAACCTCTTAATCCCATTCAGGTGGAAACGTCCAATGTTCACATTGCCTGGTGTGATAAATTAGATGAAATATGGCTTGTAGAAAACTCGTGCACATCACAAGGAATAATTCAGAGCCCGTGTTCATTATATACAAAACGTCCATCTCAGCTAGAAAATCCTTCACACCGTTCCAAGTCAACAATATGTCAAAACTATAAATAAATACTTCTGAAAACTCGGCAAAGAAAAATACTTTTCCTCTCCGGAGGTTATCTGCATTTCCATAACACCCACCGCTTGCCTACGTCTCCTTAATAAGCATGAAATAACCTAATGAAAAATTTAAAGGCACCTTCTAAGAATTATAGGTGCACGTAAGTTACCTACAGGGGGGCGCAAAGGTCGCGTTTGCACTCGGGCCCCGATAGCTCAGGGGGTCCGAAGACACCGGTCCTGAATTGGCCCCAAGAGATTTGCACTGTTACCCCTCCGCTTGAACATCAATGATGATTACTACACAAATTAATTTTGCTTTTAATTAATCAATGTCTCAAAATTCAGATTTTAACAAATACAATTGTTCTTTTAATTAACTGGCATGAGTCCAGAAGAATAGCAACCAGCTGGCCGCTATTTTGAATCGGACTTAAAAAAAAAAACAATGAAGCATAAGGCTGTGTCCACACGTTGCGTTTTTTTGCAGCATTTTTTCTGCAGGCAAAATCTGCTCTCTTGGCAATAAACAAAAAAACTACTTACAAAATGCAGGTTTTGGTGCAGATTACACGTGTCGTTTGTCTACAGTACATATTTAATAAAGTTAGTTTTATTCGCCAAAAATGCTGGGTTACCTTTTTCCCATCATTTTTTGCATTTTTCATTGCTTTCCATGGTGAAAAAACTCCGGAAGAATTGAAATGGCTGCAAATAAGAAAAATGCAATTCAGTCAGGAAAAAAAAAGCAAGTATGTACACGAGATTTCTGAAATCTCAGAGCATTTGCTGGTTCTGTAAAAAAATCAGCTTTTAATTTTCATTAAAAACGCAGTAAAAACTCAAGGTGAGAACATAGCTTTACACTCTTCATCGCATTTCGCGCCTATCCCACTTCCCAATCGTTTCTCTTAAGACTTCTTCTAGTTTTGGTTTCCATTTGTTGCAAATTTCCCAGCCAAATTTTTGCAAATCCACTGAAGTTCAAATATTAGGAGAGTTGATAAGTTTCATAAGTTTCATCTTTCCAATGTTGGTCCCTCTCCCTGTGTAAGGGTCAAATGAGGTCAAGCAAAAAGTCATAATGCTCTTTCCCAATGTTTGATCACAAGTGTTCACCCCAGATGTGACAAACATATATTTGACATACATATTATTAATGACGGCCATTTTGAATTAATCGTAGTAGGACAGTCTAATCTAATAAGTAATTCATCTGCCCACAGAGCGCATCATTCAGAACTGAAAAGGTAAAAGTACCTGAAATCTTCCGTTTCTAACCGTACAAATCAGGAGAATATATATATATATATCAGCACGGTGGCTCAGTGGTTTGCACTGTATGGTGGCTCAGTGGTTAGCACTGCAGCCTTGCAGCGCTGGGGTCCTGGGTTCAAATCCCACCAAGGACAACATCTGCAAGGAGTCTGTATGTTCTCCCCGTGTTTGCGTTGGTTTCCTCCGGGTTCTCCGGTTTCCTCCCACATTCCAAAGACTGATAGGGAATGTAGATTGTGAGCCCCAATGGGGACAGTGCCCTTATTGTCTGAATTGTAAAGCGCTGCAGAATATGTTGGCGCTATATAAATAAAAGATTATCATTATTACATATGGAGAGATGACATCACTACAGCCGTATTCAGACTGTTGTTGCTGCTATTCGTTGGATCAATATTCCTGTTTATTTTTTTCTATGTTGTTTTTTAATAATGACCTATTACATTTTTGCTTTTCTTTTAGACTTTTATGATATTTCTTTATTAGTTATTGGGAATTAATCAATCAGGTCATAGTTATAATCAGGTGGGAATATATGCGAGGACACATCATTCTCCCGAGCAATGAGGCATAATTCTATGGTTTTTGCGGTTGATTTGTTTTTCTTTTGGTGTTTTTGTAACATTTTTTTAAGGTTCTATGTGTTTTTTTTTTGTTTAGCTCTGATTAACTATATTTGTGGATTATTTAGGTGTTTTCTTCTTAATTGGGTTTCAGGTTTGAAAAAAACATGATTTTGTGACACTCTTTCAAGAGATATTTATACTATTTTTGTCTTTTTGTGACCACCCAGTTATGATGAGAATTGCAGAATGTCAAAGACTTTGTTAGCATATCGTGATAATGTATTTGATACT
Source organism: Phyllobates terribilis (assembly GCF_046119375.1). NCBI lineage: Eukaryota > Metazoa > Chordata > Amphibia > Anura > Dendrobatidae > Phyllobates > Phyllobates terribilis. The sequence goes on from NW_027362768.1 coordinate 191,713,057, forward strand.
CGCCAGTCCTGGCTCCAGCACCGGGCTTTGTTTCTTTCTCTCCTGACAGACAGTTACATCCCTCTACTCTCATGCGTATCGGGTTGTCCATGTGCACCTCTGATGTCACCCACTTAGGCCTTTTATGCAGGCTCAGGTGGTGGGATGTTATCTGAGTATTCAGGTAGTTAGGTAAACGAACACATAATTCCATTGGACACTGTCTCTTTGATTTGCCCTTACTGTGAGTCTCATGGTAATCTCATCTCTGTTGTTCCATTTAGCTCAGCTGTTCCAGTTTGCTAGACTGGATTGTCAACTCAGTTGTTCCAAGGTGTCTGTTTGCATACTCTGCTCTGCTATTCCAAGGTGCTTGTTTACATATTTAGCTCTGCCATTCCATGGAAAGGTGTTATTAAGCATGCTCAGCTCTGCTGTTCCAGTTTGCTAGTCTGGATTGTCAACTCAACTGTTCCAAGGTCCTGTTCACATACTCAGCTCTGCTATTCCAAGGTGCTTGTTTACCTATTTAGCTCTGCCATTCCATGGTTAAGGTGCCATAAAGCATGCTCAGCTCTGCTGTTCCGCATCTCAGGTGCTGTCCAGCCTTTCCAGCTGTGCTGTGCCTCATTTCAAGTATCGGCCTCTGAAACTCTGCTGTTCCTCATACATCCAACTCTGCTTCTGGGGCCGTACAGCTGTTCTATGCTAGACTTATGGCATAGAGAATCCACCTCACCAGGGGAGCTGTGGCATTATTGAGTCTGTATAGTCATGATTTGGTGTTTCTAACCCAATGTGTGGAAAGTTAAAGATGGACACATCTGTAGCTTACTAATTAACCGGGTATCAAAGTGAAAAGGGGGTTGACTTGAGACAACCCCTTTTAGGAAACAAGCAATATATTTACCTTTTTGATTGGCGGTTAGGGACACAACAATGTGGCTACAGTGTGCACCTACTTTACGAACTGTTACGGGTTATGCTCATCCATAGAGACGAGTGGTGGTAACTAGTGATGAGCGAGCATGCTCGCCACTGCTCGGTATTCGCCCGAGCATCTCACTACTCGAGATGCTCGGAGCTTGCCGAGTGCTTTCGAGATGCTCGGGTGGGAGTTCGGTCCCCGTCCTGCATGTTTGGTGCTCTTTAGAGCACCAATCATGCAGGGATTGTCTGCCACTCACTGTAATGTCACAGCCATGGTGGTTGTGGCATTACAGTGATTTCCCAAATCGATGGGAACAGTGCTCACAGTGAAACATGAAAAGCCGGCAATTCAGCAGCGGCATACACCGGTACCCGACAATTTAGAACTGAAAGAATAGAGCATCACACATAGATTAGATAGATAGAAACATGTCAGTCACATATATAAGAAGTACAGTGATAGTGTTGGTTACTGTACTTGTCATTTAGTGTAAAGGATTTATTTAAAAAAATATTAGTGTTTTCATGCACTGTCTCTTTAAAAAAGCCGGCCGGCAATTCAGCATCTGTACCCGACAATTTATAACAGAAAGAATAGAGCATCACACATAAATTATATAGATAGAAACATGTCAGTCACATATATAAGAAGTACAGTGATAGTGTTGGTTACTGTACTTGTCATTTAGTGTAAAGGATTTATTTAAAAAAATATTAGTGTTTTCATGCACCGTCTCTTTAAAAAAGCCGGCCGGCAATTCAGCATCTGTACCCGACAATTTATAACAGAAAGAATAGAGCATCACACATAGATTAGATAGATAGAAACATGTCAGTCACATATATAATAAGAACAGTGATAGTGTTGGTTACTGTACTTGTCATTTAGTGTTAAAATAAGGATTTATTTAAAAAAAAATTGGCGTGGGGTTCCCCATAATTTTAGTTTCTAGCGGAGGTTTAGCAGATGGCTGGGGCAGATGTTTGAAGCCTGGGAAGGGGGTAATACCCACGGAGCTTCCCAGACTACTAATATCAGCCCCCAGCTGAATACCTAGCCTTTACTAGCTATTAAAATGGGGGACCCCCCCAAAAAAATGACGTGGGGTCCCCCCTATTTTAATAGCTAGCAAAGGCTAGGCAGACAGCTGGGGGCTGATATTAATAGCCCAGGAAGGGTGCCCTGAATATTGCCCCCCTCCCAGGCTAGAAACACCAGCCGTCAGCCGCCCCAGAAATGGCACATCCATAGGATGCACCAATTCTGGCACTTAGCCTCGCTCTTCCCACTGCCCTGTAGCGGTGGCAGAGGGGTAATAGGGTTGGGGTTGATGTCGGCTTATAATGCCAGCTGACATCAAGCCCAGGTTAGTAATGGAGAGGCGTCTATAAGACACCCCCATTACTAACCCCATAGTCAAAGTTACAAAAAAACACAAACACCCAGAATAAAGTCCTTTAATTGAAATAAAGACACAATTCTTTATTGTTCTAAATTAAACTATACTTACCATCACGCCCATTCCAGCTGAAGCCAACGATCTCCTGCAATAAAAGAAAAATAATAAACCAACATCATCCTTACCTTTCCATGGTTCCCAGGACAGCTCCAGCTCTGCTACATCGAGATGACAGGCTGGACCGCAGCAGAAGGCTGCCATCCAGCTTGCCATGCCGTAGACACTGAGAAATTCCTCAGTGAAGCTCCTCAGTGTCTGGCTGTGACGGCATCCAGATGAGCCGACAATGAACTCAGCTCACCTCATGCACGTCACTGACAGCGTGGGAGAATTCTCCCACGCTGGGACGGCATTGAGATGGCAGGCTGGATGGTAGCAGAACGCTGCCATCCAGCTTGTCATCCTTCAGAGACACTGAGGAGCGCAGGCAGCTAGTAAGCTGTCTGCCTAGCCTTTTCTAGCTATTAAAATAAGGGGGACCTCACATCATTTTTTTTTTGCATCCCCCATTTTAATAGCTAGTAAAGGCTATGTATTCAGCTGGGGGCTGATATTAGTAGCCTGGGAAGCTCCGTGGGTATTACCCCCTTCCAAGGCTTCAAACATCTGCCCCAGCCGTCTGCTTAACCTCCGCTAGAGACTAAAATTATGGGGAACCCCACGCCAATTTTTTTTTTAATAAATCCTTTATTTTAACACTAAACGACAAGTACAGTAACCAACACTGTCACTGTACTTCTTATATATGTGACTGACATGTTTCTATCTATCTAATCTATGTGTGAAGCTCTATTCTTTCTGTTCTAAATTGTCGGGTACCGGTGTATGCCGCTGATGAATTGCCGGCCGGCTTTTTTAAAGAAACGGGTGCATGAAAATCGGAGGGCACTAGTGTGTTTCAAGTGCTATGTTTTTCATGCACCTTCCTATATACCCTGCCTGCCTGTCTGCCTATATATTCTGCCTGCCTGACGTTTAATTGAGCAGTGTTCCCATCGATTTGGGCAATTTTTGACCTTCTGCAGACCGCCGGGGGGGACCGCCAGAAAAATGCTTGAGTTTCCCATAGACTTACATTGGGCTCGTTGCTCGGGTCGAGCACCTGAATATTCCAATGTGCTCGACCCGAGCTTCGAGCCCCCGAGCATTTTAGTGCTCGCTCATCACTAGTGGTAACCTCATATATCAATCACACAGTGCAATGTTGAAAAAACACACAGCTCCGTCTATAATAAGATTGGTTACTGAGGACATGACCACCAGCTTGCCTTTGCACTAGTTTCCATAAATGAGGTCATATAGATTCTGCATTTTTTCCTTGCATGCCAGGTTAATCAGTCCATTAATCGTTAAAGTCTGCTGCCACTTCAGCTAAATTAGATTTCAGATAAAAAAATACTCTGAGCACACGGTCAGGAACTCACAAAGCAAATCTGTCTACAAATCTTTATCTCATCTGGCATTAGGACTATATATTTTTTTTAATATATGTCACATGCGATCTCTAGAGCCTAACCTCGTTACAAAAAGACCAATCATTCCTAGGCAACAGAGGGAGCAGAAGTGAGTGGGATTGTTAATTAGTCCAATCAAACAATCTGCAGTTATGAAGATAGGTTAATTCTGCATTAAATAGGCTGAATCCAGCCGAGCTTCCATTACATCCACATTAAACGAGCAATCAACAAGTTCTTTTTTTTGCAAAGTTTTAAAAAGTAAAAATGTAGGTCAAAGTGTCAAGCGGTAAAAGTTGCTGAGGCGACGGAAACATAAGTTTAATAATTGAGTTAATTAATTCATGTATTATTATTATTCCTATTTAATCTAACTTTTGGGCATACAAGGAGATAGGACATCTGTGTTTTGCCAATTTGTAAGTTAATCACATGTTGGCTAAATAAAAGTTTGATGCAGTGAGGATGGAATCTGCCCAAACTCGAATTTAGCCGATTCACTCAAAATTGGTGGGGAAATTAGATTTAAGTGTCCCCCTAATAAACATCAGGGGGAAAGATAAAAAAAGATTAAGTCCTACTTCTAACTCTCACTCACTTTCTCTGCACTGCTCCCCACTTGGTCATTGCAGGCAGGTTTTTATTGAAGCTAAGGGTTGGGTCTTCAGCCCCTCAACCAACCACAAAGCCCACTCTTCTGTCCACTTAGAGGGTGTATATTCAGGAGCTGACACGTGCGCCTGTACCTATAGCATTTTGTGCGGACACACACAGAGGCTGACATGTGCTCCTGTTGGTTCCGGACCTTGGACATTCACACTCATGGATAAAGGCCTGACACGAGCTCCTATTCCTGCAACATGGGCCATGACATTGACAGGATCCAGGGTTAGATAGGTGAACAAACTTCAAATAATCTAATGGATTATGTACAAATGGACAATTTCTGTGTAAGTACTTCCTATATTCTAGATTTTGATACAAAAACTATTTTTGATGGACAATCCAATAAACCACTAAATTTTTTATAATAATTATCGTGATATTTTTCTTTGGAGTATCGCATCTGGTAAGAAGTCGTGAATAAATAAATATACACGTAATATCAATATCAGATTATTGTTATATGTTTTCAATAACATAATGATGTGAATTCAAGTTATGGGCGCTGTGACTAAGATTCATATAAAATTCATAATAATACTTCCCTAAATCTAAATCGAAGTAAACACTGATTCAATTGTCATCATGTGATGTCATCTGGTCTTCATCTCCTCCTTGGTGTCTTCTTATCACTTGAGTCTGTTTGAAAACTTTCCAGCATAAACACAGTCTTTTAGATGATAACGTCTTAGAAATAAATTCTAGCATGTAGATATTGTACAGTCCATGATTGTATTCATTATTGTTCAGTCCATAAACTGTACTCTTTATTGCAAAGTCCATAATTTAATCAAAGTCCATGAATTAAATGTTGATCAGAAAGCAAAGTCCATAGATGAAATGTAGCTTTAATATCTGTGCAGTTTCACCTTTAAAGACCTGGCCTTACAATGGATCGCCTTGGATATTTCTGGAATCCCTCCAAGTCATCTGAACCAGCCTCATGTCACTTTTTGGAACAAATGTGGCGTCTTTGGTCAGCATAGCAAAGGTTAACTTGATACTTCCCTGCTTTCTGTAGCACCATAAACAATCCTTAATGCATAGGTCTCAACCGGCTTGGATTCAGCAGGACTGTCCCAATTTGAAGGGCTCAGTCTCACCATCCCAGAAAGTCAGGGTTTTGTCCCAGCTTCAATTACTCATAGCTCTCTGTCTTCATCGCTCCGTACCTCCTCCTCCTCTGGGGGCACATCTCTCTGCACTGACATAAATTAAATTATAATATTCAATCTTCATCTCCTGTGAGTATCTTCCCCATGACACAAATTTGCTTTTCTATGTTCTCAAGCAGCAGCTTTAGCTAGGAGCCACAGCCTATAATGATAAACATAGGAGAATTCGGTAATCTTGAGATTGCAGGCAGTGAACCCACAAGCAGATTATTTTATTATACATAGAGATACATTGTATATAGCAGTGTATTTCTTTGTAATTGTATACTGAGGTGAAGAAAAAAATTCCTATGTTCCTATAAAACTACTAAAAATATTAAAAAGCAATTACAAAAATGTAATTTTCTCTTTTTGTGAGTCTCCCCAGATCTCGAACCCGCAACCTTCAACATTACAGGCAGGAGCTAAAGCTTAATCAGAGCATCAGGCTCTGTATGACATCACATTGACATTCTGGTGATGTCACTGGGAAAATTTTGTATACTTGCATTGCATGTGACGCGCCCCTGGGCCTGTGTCGCGCTGCATTGCGCACGCGGGAGCTTACCCGGAGCCGGATCTCTTGAGGGTTGTAGTCTCGTGGCGGTGACCCGGTCCGTGCCCAGGGAGTCAAACTGAGCGGCGATGTAACAGCGGTAGATGCAGGACGACTACGCCACCCGTTGAATGCAGCTATGGAGCTGCCGCTGCAGGACAGTCCGCTGAGGCCGGTGGATGGATGGTGCAGCGTAGATGGTATAACCCCCAACGGGAGGGGTATGGCCTCAGGGCAGCAGATGTGGATGATGGGGGTAGCAGGAACCACTCAGAGACGGTGCGGTGTAATTCAGGGTCTTTACTGGTAACAACGATAGACCCTCCCGGAGTACTTGCTAGTGAACGGGGCCTGGTCAGTCCTTGAGCAGATGGGATCTCCCCTGGCCAGGCGGAGTTGTAGGCCTCCCAAACTGACTGTACTCTTCTGGCTACCTTGCTAGAAGCGGATATAAGTAGCCCACGTCCCTGAGTGTACCGTGTGGTGCTCACCCGTATGGCCGGTGACTCGGGGCCTTCTAATGGCTTCCGCTCCACGATGGCGGTGCTGGTCCCACGCGTGTGACCGTGCCTTCGGGTTTCTGGGCCTGAGGACCTGAAATCCCCTGCCGGTCGGCTTCTGCTGCTGGGTAAGAGTTAGTCCCCACAGCCTCGGACGCCGGGTCCGGTAAGAAAGCTTCTCAGTCAGGGCGAGCTCTGCAGCTGCCAGCCCCTGACTTGTAGTAGTATTGCTCCCACTGAGCTTCTGCTGTTTCTTCCTGTGACTGTTTCTTGTCTCTACTCTCCTTGACTGACTAACCCTGCCTCAGCCCAGGGTTTATACAGGGGAAGTCCTTCCCCTCCCAAGACTGGGCAGGAGGTGTGGCATGCACAGGATCCCTGACCAAAGGACCTCCCACCTGCTCTCAGACATAACATTACATTACTGTGGAAAACCAGACCCCTGGGGTGCCACATTCCCCCCTAGTGAAATTTAGTACTCCGGGACTAAACATATTTTAGAAAAAAAACATAACAAGATATAACAACAATAATAGTACAATAAGAAGAAACACATAAAGGTGGTCACGGCATGTCCGTAACCGGGTGTAGTCTTTGAAGAAAGCAAGGTGTCCATTTCACCAAAACAGGGAGACGTAACCAGGTAGGGGTCTGTCCTACCCCGAGTCCTTAACAGTCTCTAGTCCATCCTGGGTTACGCTCCAACTATGTACAAGGATTCCCGGTAAATCCACCAAGGATTCCTAAAAATAACTGGAAACACAAAATTATACACAAGCAACAATACACAGATAAACATAAATAAAACAATTTATACACTTCAAATCCTCCAGCGTGCGGGTAACTGGCCTCTAGTGGCCCTAGTGGACCTACGGAGCTGACTGTCTGGCCCTGAACTACAGGGTGTAGGAGCTGTCAAGGGTAAACTGGGCAGCTGTCTACCGGCTCTTTGTCTCACTAGGGGTACGGCAGGCTCACTATAAGCAGAGGGTTGATCCTCCTGTTCTGCTTGTGTGGAGTCTTCTGCCTCCTGGACCGGCTGTTCTTCCAGCTCTACCTGTTGCTCCGTAGGTGCTTGGGATGCTGGTTGGAGGAAGGTGAGTACGGGTACCACAACTGCACCATTGACTTGAGTCCAAGACCGAGGGAAGTCCCCGAGCACAGTACTAACCATATCTTCCCTTTCCTCTACGGGTCGATGGTCTTCTTGTTCCTCTTCAGGGTTCCTCAGTTGTTCGGGACACTTCTTCAGGTGGTCCCGGGATACAATGGCTGTGGTTTCCCCTCCGTCTTTACTGATGGTACAAACCTTCGGGTTCTCGTGGCTTGAGGGCAGTACGGTGTACGGGTCCTTCTCCCACTGGTCATCCAACTTGTGGAGCCGTCTCTTCCTCTTCAAGACCTGCTCTCCGGGTACCAGGGGAACAGCGGGAGCATACTGGTTGTAAGTTTTCTCTTGTCTTTCCCTAGCCTGACAGAGACTTCGCTCCACGCTCTCCTGTACTCTCCGGTACTGCTGCTGCCTCTCTGTGTCCCAGTCTGTTTCTGGTGAAGTGTCCTCGGGTGTCAGGACTCCCATTTCCAGGTCAACAGGTAACTTACCAGGTCTTGCCCTCATTAGGTAAGCCGGGGTACAGTTGGTGGAACCTACCGGGATGTGGTTGTATAGGTCCACCAGATCGGGCAACTTCTCAGGCCACAGACTGCGTTCTTCCAGGGGCAACGTTTTTAGAAGATCCATTACCACCTGGTTCATTTTCTCACAAAGTCCATTAGTTTGCGGATGGTAGGGTGTCGTCCTTATCTTCCGGCAGCCATACAGATTGCAGAATTCCTGGAAGACCTCCGCTTCAAAGGCAGGTCCCTGGTCCGTCAGCACTTGGTCCGGGTACCCGTGTGGACGGCAAAAGTGCTGCTGGAAGGCTCTAGCTGCTGTTTGAGCCGTTAAGTCCTTGACGGGGACTACAACCAGAAACCGGGAGTAATGATCCACGATGGTTAACGCGTAGACGTAGCCACTTCTGCTTGGGGTCAGTTTTACATGATCCAAGGCTACCAGTTCCAACGGTTGCCGGGTGACGATGGACTGCAGGGGAGTCTTCTGGCTGGCACGGTCCTTCCTTCTCAGGTTGCACGGGCCACAGTCTCTGCACCACTTCTCGATGGTTCCCCTCATGCCTACCCAGTGGAACCGCTCGCGCAGCAGGAACTCCAGCTTCTTCCACCCGAAGTGTCCAGCTCCGTCGTGGTATGCCTCCATCACCATGGCTGCGTCTCTTCGTGGCACCACTACTTGCCAGAGTAATTCATGCGTCCGGGAGTTAACCATTCTGCGGCACAACTTCCCTTTGTAAAGGAACAGTCGACTCTTCTCTGCCCATAGTTGTTTGGCTTCCTCCGGAGCGTCTGGTTCAAGGCGAGCCTCCGGCCGAGTCAGCATCTCCTTCACCAGTCGGACGGCAGGGTCGCTGTCTTGCGTTTCCGCCCAGTTGTAGTGGGGTAAGGGGTTCAACGTAGCAGCCTGCTTACTCCTTACCCGGTGGGAATACTGGATAGTCCCATGACGGTGGAATGCAGGGAGTTCAACTTCTTCCAGTCCCTCCGGATCTTCTCCTCCGTCCGGCAGGTTGGGCATCCTGGACAGGGCGTCCGCGTTGGTATTGGAGCGTCCTGCCCGGTATTTGATTGTGAACTCGTAGTTGGACAGATGGGCCATCCACCTCTGCTCCAGGGCACCGAGTCTTGCCGTGTCCAGGTGTGTCAACGGGTTGTTATCCGTGTACACGGTGAACCGGGAAGAAGCGAGGTAATGCTTAAAGCGCTCGGTGACTGCCCATACTACGGCCAGGAACTCTAACTTAAATGAGCTGTAATTCTCGGGGTTCCTTTCGGTGGGTCGCAGTTTTCGGCTGGCGTAGGCAATTACTCGTTCCTTCCCCTGCTGGATCTGGGACAGTACAGCTAATAGCCCGATGTTACTGGCGTCGGTGTAGAGGATAAAGGGCTGGCTATAATCCGGGTACGCCAGGATTTCGTCCCCCGTGAGGGCCATCTTCAGCTGGCGGAAGGACTCTTCTTCCAGCTCCTCCCATTTGAAGGGCGGCTTCTGGTTCTTGGCCTTCCGGGACTGGCCTATCAGGAGGTCCTGCATAGGTGCTGCCTTTTTGGTGAAACCGGGAATAAACCTTCGGTAGTAGCCTACCAACCCGAGGAACTGCCGCACTTCTTTTACGCTGGAGGGGCTTGGCCATTCCTTAATTGCGGTGATCTTATCAGGGTCGGGAGCCACTCCGTCAGCGCTCACCACGTGTCCCAGGTACTGCACCTTTGGTTTCAGGAGGTGACACTTGGAGGGTTTCACCTTTAGGCCGTAACTTGCCAGAGCTTCGAACACTTCCGCCAGGTGTTTCAGGTGGTCCTCATACGTCTTGGAATATACGATGACATCGTCCAGGTACAACAGGACCGTCTCGAAGTTTCTGTGGCCCAGACAACACTCCATTAGTCGTTGGAAGGTTCCCGGTGCGTTGCAGAGTCCGAACGGCATGCAGGTGAACTCGCTAAGTCCCATCGGGGTGGTGAATGCGGTCTTCTCCCGGTCCGCCTCTGCTACAGGAACCTGCCAGTACCCGCTAGTGAGATCCAAGGTAGAGAAGAAGTTAGCAGATCTTAAAGCAGCCAATGACTCCTCTATCCTTGGTAAGGGGTACGCATCCTTGTGTGTGATACGATTGATTTTCCGGTAATCTACACACATCCTCATGGTGTTGTCTTTCTTTCGGACTAAGACTAGTGGAGCTGCCCAGGGGCTACAGCTATCCCTGATCACCCCAGCCTCCTTCATGTCTCTAAGCATCCCCTTGGCGTGTTGGTAGTGGGCAGGGGGTACGGGTCGATACCTCTCTTTTATAGGAGGATGGTCTCCCGTGGGGATGTGGTGTTCTACCACCTTGACTCGCCCGAAGTCTAACGGGTGTTTACTGAACACTCTCTCGTACTCCTGAACCACCCGATAGACTCCTTGTTTCTGGTGTGCGGGAGTGGAGTCAGTACCCAGATGTAGTTGCTGACACCAGTCCTCCATGTTTTTCTTAGAGCCGTTACCTTCCTCCGGGTGAGATGGAGGCAAGGGTTCCACAGATTGTATAGAATTTTGGTTAATGGTATATAATTTGGCTAGCGTGGCATACCGGGGCAGGTACACTTCCCTCTCCCCGATATTTATTATGCGAACGGGCACCCTCCCATGGCGTACATCAACCACCCCCCGTGCTGTCAAAATGGTGGGCCTACTGTCCGAGTAAACTGGTTCTACCATTGCCTGGTAATCTCTACCTCTCAGACCAATAGCTGCCCGGCACCAAATCATCATTTCACTTTTTGGGGGCATGGCAATAGGAAAAGGGTCACACATTCTTACGCTACCAATCTCACCGCCGGAGAGTTCCACCTGTTGCCGTCGCATCAGTGCCCGGATCTCTTTCTGGAGCACCCGCTGCTCGCCGGAGCTGGCGTTCTTGGCAACCTGCTGTAAAAGGAAAATCACCTCTGCAAGACAATTTTCAATTACATTAGTTCCTAGAGTTATTTTTGGGTGACTCTCATGCTTGTCAATATCTACAATGATCAGTCCCTGTGCTGCCAGTTCGACTCTACCGATTTTGATGGTCACCTCTTTAAATCCGATCTGTGGCACGGGCTGGCCATTGCTGGCGATGATACTCAAGTCGTCGTCAGGGTAGAGGGTAATATCCGAGTCATTCCAGTACTGCTTAAAGAGCACGTACGGGATGGTGGTAACCTGTGACCCGGTGTCCAGTAGGGCACTCATGGGAATGCCATCCAGTACCACAGGCAAGACTGGACGTCCTCCCACATATCTGTCGCGCCAGTTCGATGGGCCTGGTGATCTTTTTCCTGGGGGTTGGCCCTCTACCCCAGGTTGTGCCCGTTTAAAGAACAGTACCTTGCCATATGTCCAGGTTGATTGCAGCGGCGGCAGATGGGTCGTCCGTCCTCGCTGTATCGGTCACTGGGTCTTCCTCTGGCCGGTGGGGTCCTCCTTGGTCGACACCACGGGATGTCCTCCGGTCCGGATGCCAGCTGGATCTTCCCTGGGGTGGAAACCTGTAAAGACTGCACAGTTCGGGTTAGCGCAGCAACGCTCTTAGCTAGCTCTTGGACCTGATGGTGTAGGTCTGGAGCCGGGTCATTGTCCAAAGCCTGCGCATCAGCTCCCACAGGCCCTGCCGACAAGGGCGCCGCCTCCTGGTGGTAAGTGCTAGCTGGGCGCCTGTGGGTCACAACGCCACCCGGTGCCGGTTCTCGGAGCACCCGGATGGCTCTGTCCTTGAACTGTGCAAAGCCCAGATGGGGATCCTGTAAGGCCATTGCCCGCAACTGGGTTCGGTGGGTATTACAATACAGTCCCTCTATAAACTGTTCGGTCAACAGCCTGTCCTCGTTTCCCACTCCATCAGGGTCGGTCTGCTTAATGGCCCTCAGGGCCTCTTGTAGGTTTAGTGCATAGTCCCTTATACTCTCATGCGCTCGCTGCTTGCACCCGTAGAATCTAAGCTTAATCTCGGCTGAGGTGCGGGTATCAAAGGTGTCCTTCAGCCGGGTTAGTATCCCTGCGACAGTCTTCCTCCCAGGTGGCCAGGATTTTACTTCCCTTTTGGCTGCCCCGGTTAGTTGGGCCACCAGGATGCTCACTTTTTGCTCTTCTGTGAGGGGCTACACCTGGAAGAGGCTATCCAGCTTTTCTCTAAAGTCATGCAGGGTATGTGACTCCCCTGAGTACTGGGGTAGCCAAGCTGCTCCCGGGATATAGGGCATGGTGAAGGGCATAACTGCAGCAGCGGTAGCGCTGGCGGGGGTTGAGGCAGTGAAGCTCTCCTCCGTATCCGACATCTTCCTCCCCCCTAGTGGACTGTGGCCTACCTTGCGATGATCCTGTTCCGTAGGCCGCGGCTCCGCAGTGGATCGTCAGGGTTGAGGACCTTCCGTCGCGCTCCTGTGACGTCGGCGTCTGCTGGGCTCCTTCCAGGACCTTACGCAACGTCCGGACGTGAGGCGGGGCTTCAGTTCTCGCGCGCTTTCGGAGTCCACGCCCCTCTTCTTCCCGCGCGGCGTCTCCAAGATGGCGCCGGATGGCGGGAAAACTCCTCGGATGGCGGGAAGAAGGCAGAAGATGGCGCCGGATGGCGGGAAAACTCCTCGGATGGCGGGAAGAAGGCAGAAGATGGCGCCGGATGGCGGGAAAACTCCACGGATGGCGGGAATCTTCACAGATGGCGGGAATCTTCACCACAGGTAAGTTTGAAAAGTCTTTTTTTCAGGCACGCAGTACCCGGTGGTTGCGGGCACGAAATCCTGCCGACTACGCCAAAGTTGACGCGCCCCTGGGCCTGTGTCGCGCTGCGTTGCGCACGCGGGAGCTTACCCGGAGCCGGATCTCTTGAGGGTTGTAGTCTCGTGGCGGTGACCCGGTCCGTGCCCAGGGAGTCAAACTGAGCGGCGATGTAACAGCGGTAGATGCAGGACGACTACGCCACCCGTTGAATGCAGCTATGGAGCTGCCGCTGCAGGACAGTCCGCTGAGGCCGGTGGATGGATGGTGCAGCGTAGATGGTATAACCCCCAACGGGAGGGGTATGGCCTCAGGGCAGCAGATGTGGATGATGGGGGTAGCAGGAACCACTCAGAGACGGTGCGGTGTAATTCAGGGTCTTTACTGGTAACAACGATAGACCCTCCCGGAGTACTTGCTAGTGAACGGGGCCTGGTCAGTCCTTGAGCAGATGGGATCTCCCCTGGCCAGGCGGAGTTGTAGGCCTCCCAAACTGACTGTACTCTTCTGGCTACCTTGCTAGAAGCGGATATAAGTAGCCCACGTCCCTGAGTGTACCGTGTGGTGCTCACCCGTATGGCCGGTGACTCGGGGCCTTCTAATGGCTTCCGCTCCACGATGGTGGTGCTGGTCCCACGCGTGTGACCGTGCCTTCGGGTTTCTGGGCCTGAGGACCTGAAATCCCCTGCCGGTCGGCTTCTGCTGCTGGGTAAGAGTTAGTCCCCACAGCCTCGGACGCCGGGTCCGGTAAGAAAGCTTCTCAGTCAGGGCGAGCTCTGCAGCTGCCAGCCCCTGACTTGTAGTAGTATTGCTCCCACTGAGCTTCTGCTGTTTCTTCCTGTGACTGTTTCTTGTCTCTACTCTCCTTGACTGACTAACCCTGCCTCAGCCCAGGGTTTATACAGGGGAAGTCCTTCCCCTCCCAAGACTGGGCAGGAGGTGTGGCATGCACAGGATCCCTGACCAAAGGACCTCCCACCTGCTCTCAGACATAACATTACATTACTGTGGAAAACCAGACCCCTGGGGTGTCACACATGCGATAACTCTACAGGCAGATACATAGAGATATGTAGCACCCCGAGGGCTCGGCTGCTACAGGGGTATTGCACCTCGATCCAGAGGTGTGGTATTCCACTCCCGGGTAAGGATGGAGGGTGGGACTGAGCTCAGCTTGTTGCATGCACTACACTCATCCCATTTCCGGGGGACAGAACAACGGTACTCCCACCAGATAGATGTGCAGGTACGACAGCGTCTGTCCCTGGCTGGAGTGGGAGGGGGGGAGGAACATCCCAGTAGTGTAGGAGCAGTCAGGGGAGGGACTCTGGGCATAGGAGGAGCCCATTGGTTGCATTGTGACCTGGGCTCGGGTGTCAGAGGGAGTATATAAGGTGGGCACCATCTTTAGACAGGGTCTGTTCAGCCTGGAGGAGTGGAGAGAGGAGCTCAGCCAGAGAGGGCTGAGGGGGAGCTGTGGCTCCGTCTGGGCCCAGCTCCAGAGCCAGGCCTGAAGCAGAGAGAGAGGAAGGAAAAGGAACACTAAGAAAGGCCCAGAGATGCAAGCAGAGGGAACCCTGAGATCCCATGAGTGAACTAAAACGGGTGAAGGGTTGGCAGAGAAGGGTACCGGATCCCAAGCTGGTGGAGGCAAATCATCCTTAGCCAGGAACCGGAGGTCGTGGTCAAGCTTTGGCACGACCCCTCGCCACATCCACCCGGAAGGCACGCCACATAGGGTCAGGAAAACCGGAGAGAGGTTTTGCCCCATAAGGCCCGAGGAAGCCGGACATAGGTGGGTCCCTGGTGAGGACGGCCAGTAGGAAGGAAGAGAGGGGAGCTCAGGACCACGCTCTGGAACTGCCTGGGAGTTGGCCGAGTCCCGCACCTGGTGGACGCAGCACGGCTCGGGTGGTCACTCTTGGCCGAAGTGACCGGAGCAACACCTGTGAGTAAAAGCCTTGAAACTGCACCACACGTCTCTGAGCTTCCTTGCTGCACCATCACAACCACTATCATCCACATCTGCTGCCCTGAGGCCATACCCCTCCCGTTGGGGGTTATACCATCCACGCTGCACATCCGTACCACCGGCCTCAGCGGACTGTCCTGCAGCGGCGGCTTCATAGCCGCATTCAACGGGTGGCGTAGTCGAACATTCTAACATCTACTGCTAAAGACTGCCGCTCAGTTTGACTCCCTGGGCACGGACCGGGTCACCGCCACGAGACTACTACCCCCATCTGATCCGGCTCCGGGTAAGCCCCCGTGCGCGCGATGCCACACGACACAGCAGGCCCAGGGGCGCGTCAACTTTGGCGTAGTCGGCAGGATTACGTGCCCGCAACCGACGGGTACTGCGTGCCTGAAGAAAAGTTCACATTTACCGTAAAAAGGAGTCTCCCGCCAATTCCAGAGGGTTCCCACCATCGGACGCCATCTCGGGTCGTTTCCCGCCGTTTGCCCGCCATCTGCAGCCTTTTCCCGCCATCCACGGAGTTTCCCGCCATAAGGAGACGATTCCCGCCATCTGAGACGATTTACCGCCCTGGCAGAGCGGACTCCATTGTGGGCGTGCCAGAGGGTGGCAAGAGGCCACCTCCCATCGTGGGCCAGGTCCAGGAATGGCGCCAAAAGCGGAAACCGCCCCCACCAGCAGAGACTGCAATGATAGAAATGTCCATCAGCGTGAGAGGGCTGCCCCTGGAACTGACAATCACTAAGTTGCCACGGGACCACCCTCAATGGGGGCGGATACAGAACAAAACAGAGAAGATGGGTGCGGCCTGGAGGAGTCTGGACAGATCGCACCCGGAGATGGAGGAAGAGTCAATCAGCACCGACCCTGTGGTCCGGAACCTGTTGCAGGCTGCCACCCCAGAAGGCCTGGTGGAGATCCTGGCACAGCTCCCCAGAAATCGGGAGCGTGCACAGACCGCGCTGGAGGCCTTGGCCCGGAAGATGGCCCGAGTGCAGCAAGAAGCACTGGCCGAGTGGAGGAGAGAGATGGTCCAGCAGGCTGGAACCCGCCAGCAGAGGATGCCACCCGCAACATGGAGCGTGTCTGCCCCTGAGGATGGTGCAGGAGGAACGGAGGCCGGAGACGACGCCGCGGAGGGAGCCGCAGAGATGGAAGCAGGTAATGGGGACGTCATCACCCCGAACCCCGTAGCCGTAAGCCTGCCCCAGCTCCCCGTCGCAGAGCCCGAAGTTCCACTCACCGCGCCCGTTGCCGCACCGCCGCTGCTTCCAACTAGGCCTCAAGCGGCAGGAGCCGCGGTCGCACCCTCTGTTACGCCACGCCCCTTGACCCTGAGCGCGGCAAAAGAGGAAGTGCCCCCGGCCTGGTCGCAGGGCCGAGTACCTCAGGGCGCCGCCGTCTCCACAGTACCCTTCACCTTCAGAGTGCCACCGGCCTGGTCGCAAGGCCTGGTGAATCCGGGCGCCGCTGCCCCCACCGCGCCCTCAACCTCCACAGTGCTGCCCCTGGGCGAAGATCTGTTTGCGCAGCATACTAGCCCGGACGGGCTGCCTTTCGTTTGGCCACCGGAGTACGTCAACCCCCGACTCCGGAAGGAATGGCCTCTGTGTGAGCCTCTGATCCCGGCTCCGGCACCCGCCAAAATTGTTCCGCTCCCGCTGGAGGAGGCCCAATTTGTATGGGACCCCACCGGCGAAGACCTCATGGGGTTCACCCAAGAGACCCGGGCGGCCGCAGCCCAACGTGAGGAGTGTTGCCAACAACAACTGGAAGTCTTTCAGAGGGAACGGCGAGAGAGGCGGGTCCGCGAGGAGCGGCTGCAGGTCCAAAGCGCGGAGCAGAAAAGCCGGACCCGACGAAGCCGCCGTGCGGCCCACGGTCCCCGCGCCACCGGGACTGTAATAAAGTTTCAAATGGAGCACGGCTGGGGCTTTATCCGGGATCACAGAACCCCCGGCGACGTCTTTGTCACCCGCAGGGATGTCGAGTCTCACCTGCCGGAGGGACACCGAGGACGTGACCTCTACCCGGGTGATGAGGTCACCTTCACCCGGCACCAGTGTGCCAAAGGACCATACGCCCTTCACGTGCACCGGTTGACGGAGGAGGAGTTGCAGTATGGGGAAGATCAAGAGGACCCGGACGGGTCTGAAGACTACCCTCAGGAGGAGACAAGGAGAGGACATCGCTACTAAAGGGGAGTAGCGTAAGCAAAGTACTGTAGATAAGTTACCCGTATGGGTATTTGACATGTTGCTAAATGGAGTGTGGTCCCCGTTGGGACTAGTGTGGGACTGTTAAAGAACTGTTTCCTGTGTGCCCCTATCCATTACCAGGCTGAGGACTGTGAGCAGCCATTCCCCTATCCCCACTGGCCGAGGACTGAGAGCTGCCATACCCTGTAAATAGTTGCGCTTCCTAAAGCGCCCCCTTCTGGTTTTATAAAGAACTGTTTTTCTCTAGTGACTGTTGCACTTTACCCGGTCACAAGTTGCACCGTGGCCGGAAGAACAAGAACGTTTTATATAAAAGAGTTTTATATTGAAAGTTTATACTGCTAAAATGATAATATAAGAAGTTACCTGTAACGTTATATTTTCTGATAATGTTTTTTATAATGTTTTATATGTTAGTGTGTACTTTAAAAATTTTGTATGTTTTGTTTTATTCTTTTACAGCCCGAGGACGTGCTGTGATTTACCAGGGGGGAATGTAGCACCCCGAGGGCTCGGCTGCTACAGGGGTATTGCACCTCGATCCAGAGGTGTGGTATTCCACTCCCGGGTAAGGATGGAGGGTGGGACTGAGCTCAGCTTGTTGCATGCACTACACTCATCCCATTTCCGGGGGACAGAACAACGGTACTCCCACCAGATAGATGTGCAGGTACGACAGCGTCTGTCCCTGGCTGGAGTGGGAGGGGGGGAGGAACATCCCAGTAGTGTAGGAGCAGTCAGGGGAGGGACTCTGGGCATAGGAGGAGCCCATTGGTTGCATTGTGACCTGGGCTCGGGTGTCAGAGGGAGTATATAAGGTGGGCACCATCTTTAGACAGGGTCTGTTCAGCCTGGAGGAGTGGAGAGAGGAGCTCAGCCAGAGAGGGCTGAGGGGGAGCTGTGGCTCCGTCTGGGCCCAGCTCCAGAGCCAGGCCTGAAGCAGAGAGAGAGGAAGGAAAAGGAACACTGAGAAAGGCCCAGAGACGCAAGCAGAGGGAACCCTGAAATCCCATGAGTGAACTAAAACGGGTGAAGGGTTGGCAGAGAAGGGTACCGGATCCCAAGCTGGTGGAGGCAAATCATCCTTAGCCAGGAACCGGAGGTCGTGGTCAAGCTTTGGCACGACCCCTCGCCACATCCACCCGGAAGGCACGCCACATAGGGTCAGGAAAACCGGAGAGAGGTTTTGCCCCATAAGGCCCGAGGAAGCCGGACATAGGTGGGTCCCTGGTGAGGACGGCCAGTAGGAAGGAAGAGAGGGGAGCTCAGGACCACGCTCTGGAACTGCCTGGGAGTTGGCCGAGTCCCGCACCTGGTGGACGCAGCACGGCTCGGGTGGTCACTCTTGGCCGAAGTGACCGGAGCAACACCTGTGAGTAAAAGCCTTGAAACTGCACCACACGTCTCTGAGCTTCCTTGCTGCACCATCACAACCACTATCATCCACATCTGCTGCCCTGAGGCCATACCCCTCCCGTTGGGGGTTATACCATCCACGCTGCACATCCGTACCACCGGCCTCAGCGGACTGTCCTGCAGCGGCGGCTTCATAGCCGCATTCAACGGGTGGCGTAGTCGAACATTCTAACATCTACTGCTAAAGACTGCCGCTCAGTTTGACTCCCTGGGCACGGACCGGGTCACCGCCACGAGACTACTACCCCCATCTGATCCGGCTCCGGGTAAGCCCCCGTGCGCGCGATGCCGCACGACACAGCAGGCCCAGGGACGCGTCAGATACATCTGTACATATCAGTGTATTTTTATGTCTCAGTATTCTAGAGGGAGTGGAGATTTTTTTTCTCTTCCTATAAAATTACTAACAAATAATGAAAAAGAATTACATAAATGTCAGTTTTAATTTGCTTTTTAAAAAAAATAAAATAAAATAAAACAAAATAAACATCAGCAAACATCACGGACATATTTGGTGCCCCTGTAATTGTAACGACCCGCACAACACAGTAATGCGATTATTTACGGGGATCGGTAAATGGCGCAAAAAAATGTTGTGATATTTTCTTTACTAAACCCATAAAAAATTTAATAAAAATTTAATGCTGAGGCCGTGTTCACACATAGTGTATATGCTACGTTTTTTCTACTGCTTTTTCTCTGCACGTTTTATGCAGGTGTCCGCACACGACACAATATCATTGTTCTCTGATTATTGCGTTTGCTGCGCTTCTTTCATGTGTGTTCACCCATATTTGATGCGTTTTTGGCACAGATGTGAATTTGCATTTTTAATGATTGTTTAATACTACAGAAAAGCTTTGATTCTGCACTTAAAAATGCTACGGCTTTTTTTTTTTCCCTTGCGTTTTATTCAGGCTCCGCATAGAAGCCTATAGAGGAAAAAACGGCAGAGTTCAGCAGCGTCTTTAGACGCACCGAGGGCGAAAAATTCATGAAATCACATCCAATCTGCTCGGACATTTACACCGTGTTTACATTTAGCGTAAATGCTGCGTTTTTTTCTGCGGATTTTTTTTGCGCAAAAGTTCTGCAGTGTTTAACTGTCCAAGCGAAGTGGATGTGACTTCATAAAAAACTGCGCCCCCTGTGGTCTAAAGATGCTGCTGAACTGTGCGGTTTGGTGCCTTTTTTTTTTCCTCTCTTCTATGTGGAGCCTAAAAAAAAAAACACATGTAAAAAATTGCAGATACTTTATTAAATGCAGAATCAAAAAAAGATGAGAAAGTTCTGGCGGCTCCGACTGTGAATGAAGAAACAAAAAACAATCCACAGGTCCCAAGTAGAGATGAGCAGGACGCACTGATGGCATAGTGCCAGCCTTGGGTGATTAAAAGCCGCTCCAGGGACACCGGAAGATAAGAGATTCGCGACCTCCCATCCAGCCGCCAGGAAGCACTGACCTGGACGCTGGACCGGAGACCCGGGAATCCATCCGCTCATCTCTAGTCCCAACTGTCTCGGATACAGAAGACAGTCTCAGAATTTGGTCTACGCCCTACGTCTATGTCCCTCACTACCACCGCCCCTCTGACAACTCCTCCTGCAAGGGTAGAAAAAAATGGTAAATGGGTGTGGATTGGGATGTGGCCAAAATTTGCCGTGATGCACATAGCGCGAGGCATGGTTTATCCCTCTGACTGTTCTTCAAAAGTTGGGGGATATGTTAATGCGCAGAACACGTCGGGGCTGTAGCTTCCTGACAATTACCTTATTGGTTATCAGCTTTCATTGAAGCTTTCCAGAGGATAGAAAAGAACTGGAACTTGACGACAACTTGATAATAACAAACTCCATTGGATAATCATCCTCTGCAGTTGTGGTTGTCACTCTACTATTACTCAACATTCATAACTTTCTTACTTTTTTTGGGACTTCTGGATAGCAGCTGTTTCTTCTTGTAACTTAATAGGAAAAGTCTTTATTAAACATTTAACAGTCTTCTCATAATTCTGGGATTTTGATCGTAAGCTTCATTCCCTATTTTATATACCAAATGTGGCAATTTTTCTAACCTATAAATATCACAGCGCTTCATAGAATTCAGTAATAATAACCATAGAATTATCCGAAAATGAATATGATTGATGTTTGAAATAATAAAACAATAATAGATAATAAATACAATATTAACCATTTCTTTCATATCATATCACAAAAATGCCCCATAAGGCATGTAAAAGTCTGATGGATGTTTCACCATTGCTTCATCTGGGGGTAACATTCTCTGTAGCCTATTTTATATACCCCACAGCAAATATCTATACATATGAGACAGTAAGCAAGAAATGTAGTTACTATGCCATTATCTAACTCTTCTTAACACTATTTTAACCTGCAGTGTAAGCAGGAGCTGTAATCACTGGTGATAAGTGACATAACCATTACTTACTGGTTTACCGAAAGAGCAAGAAGTAACAATAGATCATAGAAGAAAATGGAAGAGAGAGCTACATTCTTGTTATGGACACTGCAGTAGAAGTTGAAGTGGGGGAGGATAAGAGGGAAGGTGAAGTAAGAGCACACTTCAAGGTGTGCATCACATTATATATGCCCCAGGTATCTAACATGTGTCAATGGCAACAATGCTTCCAATGTGATCCAAAGAAGCTCAAGTGCCCCTGAGATTATGTCGAAAGAGTCATTGGATAAACCCCATTGTCAAGTCCGAGACTCTTCGATCTTTTGTCCCTTGCATTGGTTATTGCTCACACTGTTGTAGTGGATATTGGTTATCTATGTCAGCGGCAGAAAATTGTCACCAATATTACCAAAATGACAATGGTCCACATCTGTCAATCTGATGTGAGACTGCAGAAACCATGAAGCCTTTCCTTGTGGGCACAAGCTACAATTCTAATCACAATCCCTGAAACAAAAGTAGCACGATTTCTGGACCTCCCCTTTAATTCTACATTCCCCTGGGAATACTAATGCGGATATGCTGGGACTCCTGCACTTTATATCAGATAGACCCCTGCAGGATGTAATCAGACCTGACTGTGCATGTAACCATCAAATCTAGAAATCAGACTTCATTACGAGTCGGCAGCTTGACATCTTCCTTTCAATGGTGATTTAGTAAATCAGGAGCTCTCTCTTCCCTTGTATATCATGTCTTCTTTTGTTCGGGGGGAGAGCTTGTGGCGTGCTTCCTGGGCGTATTGGCCATCAATAAAAATTGGTTTATTAAATTATGAGCCCCTGACTAAATCCCACTTTGAGCATTTATCACAGAGATGGCGGAATTGTCATCCCAAAGCCGGCGTTACAGTGTGACAAATTACAGCTG
Source organism: Phyllobates terribilis (assembly GCF_046119375.1). Classification (NCBI taxonomy): domain Eukaryota; kingdom Metazoa; phylum Chordata; class Amphibia; order Anura; family Dendrobatidae; genus Phyllobates; species Phyllobates terribilis. The sequence continues at coordinate 191,735,070 of NW_027362768.1, forward strand.
CCGATGTTCACAAGGTAGAGATTTAACAAAACCTGTGCGGTGAATGCTGCAGATCGAGGGCGGAAAGATGTCTGCCGGCTTCACTAAAGGAAATCTCACTTCTTTACTTTGTATTGCGAGTGCTAGAAAGAGTTCTGTACAAAAAGCAAAGGAGCAGCAGCCAGCGCCTCCGACCTCACCTCTGTCTCAGAAGATGCTACTGTATATTTCCCATGCTGCTGCACATCCACCCTACTGTCACTGAACTACATCCTGTATCACACTCCAGAGCTGCACTCACCATTCTGCTGGTGCAGTCACTGTGTACATACATTACATTACTGATCCTGAGTTACCTCCTGTATTATACTCCAGAGCTGCACTCACCATTCTGCTGGTGCAGTCACTGTGTACATACATTACATTACTGATCCTGAGTTACATCCTGTATTATACTCCAGAGCTGCACTCACTATTCTGCTGGTGCAGTCACTGTGTACATACATTACATTACTGATCCTGAGTTACATCCTGTATTATACCCCAGAGCTGCACTCACTATTCTGCTGGTGCAGTCACTGTGTACATACATTACATTACTGATCCTGAGTTACATCCTGTATTATACCCCAGAGCTGCACTCACTATTCTGCTGGTGCAGTCACTGTGTACATACATTACATTACTGATCCTGAGTTACATCCTGTATTATTCTCCAGAGCTGCACTCACTATTCTGCTGGTGCAGTCACTGTGTACATACATTACATTACTGATCCTGAGTTACCGCCTGCATTATACTCCAGAGCTGCACTCACTATTCTGCTGGTGCAGTAACTGTGTACATACATTACATTACTGATCCTGAGTTACCTCCTGTATTATACTCCAGGGCTGCACTCACCATTCTGCTGGTGCAGTCACTGTGTACATACATTACATTACTGATCCTGAGTTACATCCTGTATTATTCTCCAGAGCTGCACTCACTATTCTGCTGGTGCAGTCACTGTGTACATACATTACATTACTGATCCTGAGTTACCGCCTGCATTATACTCCAGAGCTGCACTCACTATTCTGCTGGTGCAGTAACTGTGTACATACATTACATTGCTGATCCTCAGTTACATCCTGCATTATACTCCAGAGCTGCACCCACTATTCTGCTGGTACAGTCACTGTGTACATACATTACATTACTGATCCTGAGTTACATCCTGTATTATACTCCAGAGCTGCACTCACTATTCTGCTGGTGCAGTCACTGTGTACATACATTACATTACTGATCCTGAGTTACCTCCTGTATTATACTCCAGAGCTGCACTCACTATTCTGCTGGTGCAGTCACTGTGTACATACGTTACATTACTGATCCTGAGTTACATCCTGTATTATACCCCAGAGCTGCACTCACTATTCTGCTGGTGCAGTCACTGTGTACATACATTACATTACTGATCCTGAGTTACATCCTGTATTATACTCCAGAGCTGCACTCACTATTCTATGCTGGTGCAGTCACTGTGTACATACATTACATTACTGATCCTGAGTTACATGCTGTATTATACTCCAGAGCTTCTTTTGTTCTTGCTTAACATTTATTAATGTATCCTACGTCCCTCCATGTTCAATATTAATGTGTCCTGGATCTCGCCATCTACAGTTTTTATACACAGTATGATGTCCCTCACTGCTCTCCTATACATAGTTTGATGCTACTGCAGCTCCCTATACACAGTATGATGTCCCCCACTGGCCCCAGTATACAGTATAATGCCCCCAAACACCCCTGTAAACATTATACTGCTCTGCACACTGTATTATGGCCCCAAAAGTAGTCAAACCGTATATATTTCCCCAAACCCCCTATACACAGTATAATGTCCCTATAACCCCTATACATAATATACTACACAAAAGCCCCCTATACACAGTATAATGCCCTCAAAGCCCCACTATACACATTATAATATCCAAAAGCCCCTATAGACGCCTCTACAGATTTCTCCACACTTTATGATGCCACCATGGTCCCCTTACAATTACTAATAAAATTAAAAATAAAAAGTGTATTTTCACACAGTTCATATAACAAGGTGACTTTTGTTTAGCAGATTATTCTTTAGCTTTGCCAGGTAGAATGGGACACAATCAGCAGAGCTATCTCATTATTATTAGTGTGTAGGGTCAGCAGAGTTATATCATACTCATTAGAGGGCAGGGTCAGCAGAATCTTATTAGTAGAGGCAAGGGTCAGCAGAGTCATATCATGATCATTAGAGGGCAGGGTTAGAAAAGTCATCTTATTATCAGTAAAGGGAAGGGTCAGCAGAGTCATCTTATTATCATTAGAGTCTAGGGTCGTTAGAGTTATCTTATCATCATTAGATGGAAAGGTCAGCACAGTCATATTATTATCATTAGAGGGCAGGGTCAGCAGAGTCATCTTATAATCAGTTGAGGGAAGGGTCAGCAGAGTTATCGTATTATCAGTAGAGGGAAGGGTCAGCAGAGCCATCTCATGATCATTAGAGGGAATGGTCAGCAGAATCATCTCATTTTCATTAGAGGGCAGGGTCAGCAGAGTTATCTTATTATCAGTAGAGGGAAGGGTCAGCAGAGTCATCTCATTATCATTAGAGGGAAGGGTCAGCAGAGTCATGTCAACATTATAGGATGGGATCAGCAGAGGTATCTTATTATTAGAGGGCAGGGTCAGCAGAGTTATCTTATCATCATAAGAGGGCAGGGTCAGCAGGGTCATCTTATCATCATTACAGGACAGGGTCAGCAGAATCATCCCATTTTCATTAGAGGGTGGGTTCAGCAGAGTCATCAAATTATCATTAGAGGGCAGGTTCAGCAGAGTCATCTCATCATTACAGGACAGGGTCAGCAGAGTCATCTTATAATCATCAGAAGGCAGAGTCAGCAGAATCATTTCATTATCATTTCAATACATAGTCAAGAGAGTCCTCTCATTATGAGAACATGGGGTCAGTAAACATCTCACCAGTACAGGACAGGGTCAGCAGAGTCAGCTCATTATCATTATAGGACACGGTGAGCAGAGTCATCTCATTATTATTAGAGATTAGGATCAGTAGAGTTATCTCATTATAAAGAGACAGATTTCATCACACATACTAGTTCTGTTGAGATGATTCTCGGCCTTTTGGCTAAAATTAAGTGTAGTATCTTTCGAAAAGGCGGCTATGGCCTTAGCTGTCCCAGTAGATTGTTACAATGCACACTGGGTTTGGTGCGTTTGTGAGTACGCTAGGTGGCTCATATAGTCATCTGGTGGAAAACATGGCCCCTCAGGATCTACGCCATTTGGGCAGGGGAAGATTGAGTGTGTGAAGTTCCCCAGGAGTGGTGACCATGGGGTGCCTTAACTCACTGGGATTGGGATTGGAGGTCCAGTCAGTATTACACTGAACAACCTTCACTATTTATTTTATTTATTATATTTTTGTCACTGTGTGTCACCTATTCACTTGTGTCCACTTTGTCACTAGGATTTTGTCGGGATGCGGTTCCCTTACGGGTTCCTCTCTTGGCAGGTCCAGGGGGGAGTGTGTGGCCATCAGGTTCCGCTCTCCCGTGAACCCCCCGGCTCTCCTCTTTCAGGAGGACAGTGTTGTTGGCTTCTCTCTTCCGGGAGGGGAGCACAGTCTTAGGCTCCCGGTGTCTTACTTGGGTGAGAACTTGGGCAGATGCTGGGGGTAAGATTGGGTCTCCTCTGGCTTCGGCAGGAGGAGGCTATTTGTCCCTTTCCCTCGCTGTAACGTTCTGGCTCGGAGGGATGGGGAATGATTTGGGGGACACCTCTCCATTTGGAGAGGGTTTCAAGACGACCAGCTTCCTAGTGTACTTTTTTTTGTGCCACTTTGTCACTATTTTAAGCACACTCGGTTATAGACAAGAATTTGGTCTGTTGAATTGCTGGAGGACTAAAGCAGATAATGTTTGATATCATAGTTACTTTTGGCTGGTAAGAATGATACTGAGTGCAGGGAACTTAGATTAGTGGCACCACTCCAAATCAATTTAAAAAAAGTAGGAGTGGTGCTTTAAGAGCTACATTTAGGTTTATAACATGAGCTTATTTAGTAATAAGGTGCTAAAAAGAAAGAAAGCTACATACTGTATATATGTACCAGCAGGGAGTGTGGATCAATGTATCTATCTGTACATATATACACACACAATATCTATCTATTCATCTCTCTATAGATTCATACAGTATATACACACCCTGCTGTTCTCTATATATATATATATATATATATATATATATATATATATATATATATATATGCATCTACAATCCTAGGGGCTTCCATTATCGCAGTCATCTAGGTCAATTTTTGAAGAAACTTCTTTTGAATAGCAGTAGACTTTCTCTTCAATGATGAATTCTTCTCTTCCTTTCATTGTCCTTTTTGATGGTGATTTTCTTTTCGCTTCTTCTGAGAACATTTGGATAAAACATTTATTTATAAAGTGAGCATCGTTTTATGCAGAGACGTAACATTCGGCAAAGATCAATACACCGTCCGGAATAGTATCTAATCCTCATAAAAAAACAATATAAAGCAGAAGCCGCTAACACTACGGCCCGGATAATTACATTTGTATAATGCATGGACGTCTTTCATGGTTCTACGACTGTTCTCCGATGATTTTCGGCAGGAATACACAGAATATTAGTATTATCGATGGTAATTTGCGGGAGAATAATACATGAGCGATGTGACTCGCATGTGCAACGATGTTTACTGTTTGTGTTTCCGTAGAGCTGCGGAATTTCAAATAGTTGGAAAAATATTAATGTGAGCCGGCTGCGGGAATGAGATTTCCAATAGCGCAGCACTTTCCCCGTATACTGACACCGGCTCTGTATTATGTATGCCCCAAATGATAGCACAGAGTCTAAATCTAGAACCATCTGGTGTGGAAGTGTAAATGTTGCCAGCTGAGGCAAAGTGAGATGCAAATTCGCTCAAACGTCAGCATTGTGTCGTCTGGGTATGTGGATGGCGATGTCATGAGACTTGGCATAAATCCTGCCATTCTCCTCGCTGTCCAACGCAGCGGTGATGCAGAGGCTAAAAACCCGCAATTCTGCCGTTTTGATTCTCTTTCTCACTACGCTGCTTACTGATCCACTTAATTAAAGTTATGTTTCGATGGGTCGTGCTTTTACTTACAGGTGCTTCTCACAATCATCAAAAAGTGAATTTATTTCAGTTCATCAATACAAAAAGTGAAGCTCCTATATTATATACAGAGGGATCTATTATATAGAGTCATTACACACAGAGGGATCTATTATATAGAGTCATTACACACAGAGGGATCTATTATATAGAGTCATTACACACAGAGGGATCTATTATAGAGTCATTACACACAGAGGGATCTATTATAGAGTCATTACACACAGAGGGATCTATTATATAGAGTCATTACACGCAGAGGGATCTATTATATAGAGTCATTACACGCAGAGTGATCTATTATATACAGTCATTACACGCAGAGCGATCTATTATATAGAGTCATTACACACAGAGGGATCTATTCTATAGAGTCATTACACGCAGAGGGATCTATTCTATAGAGTCATTACACACAGAGGGATCTATTCTATAGAGTCATTACACGCAGAGGGATCTATTATATAGAGTCATTACACACAGAGGGATCTATTATATAGAGTCATTACACACAGAGGGATCTATTATATAGAGTCATTACACACAGAGGGATCTATTATATAGAGTCATTACACACAGAGGGATCTATTATATAGAGTCATTACACACAGAGGGATCTACTATATAGAGGTTTTACACACAGAGTGATCTATTATATAGAGTCATTACACACAGAGGGATCTATTATATAGAGTCATTACACAGAGAGGGATCTATTATATAGAGTCATTACACGCAGAGGGATCTATTATATAGAGTCATTACACACAGAGGGCTCTATTATATAGAGTCATTACACGCAGAGGGATCTATTATATAGAGTCATTACACGCAGAGGGATCTATTATATACAGTCATTACACACAGAGGGATCTATTATAGAGTCATTACACACAGAGGGGTCTATTATATAGAGTCATTACACACAGAGGGATCTATTATAGAGTCATTACACGCAGAGGGATCTATTATATAGAGTCATTACACGCAGAGGGATCTATTATATAGAGTCATTACACGCAGAGGGATCTATTATACAGAGTCATTACACACAGAGGGATCTATTATATAGAGTCATTGCACGCAGAGTGATCTATTATATACAGTCATTACACGCAGAGCGATCTATTATATAGAGTCATTACACGCAGAGGGATCTATTATATAGAGTCATTACACGCAGAGGGATCTATTCTATAGAGTCATTACACGCAGAGGGATCTATTCTATAGAGTCATTACACACAGAGGGATCTATTGTATAGAGTCATTACACACAGAGGGATCTATTATATAGAGTCATTGCACGCAGAGTGATCTATTATATACAGTCATTACACACAGAGGGATCTATTCTATAGAGTCATTACACACAGAGGGATCTATTGTATAGAGTCATTACACACAGAGGGATCTATTCTATAGAGTCATTACACACAGAGGGATCTATTATATAGAGTCATTACACACAGAGGGATCTACTATATAGAGGCTTTACACACAGAGTGATCTATTATATAGAGTCATTACACACAGAGGGATCTATTATATAGAGTCATTACACAGAGAGGGATCTATTATAAAGAGTCATTACACGCAGAGGGATCTATTATATAGAGTCATTACACGCAGAGGGCTCTATTATATAGAGTCATTACACGCAGAGGAATCTATTATATAGAGTCATTACACGCAGAGGGATCTATTATATAGAGTCATTACACGCAGAGGGATCTATTATATAGAGTCATTACACGCAGAGGGATCTATTATATAGAGTCATTACACGCAGAGGGCTCTATTATATAGAGTCATTACACGCAGAGGGATCTATTATATAGAGTCATTACACGCAGAGGGCTCTATTATATAGAGTCATTACACGCAGAGGGATCTATTATATAGAGTCATTACACGCAGAGGGATCTATTATATACAGTCATTACACACAGAGGGATCTATTATAGAGTCATTACACACAGAGGGGTCTATTATATAGAGTCATTACACACAGAGGGATCTATTATAGAGTCATTACACGCAGAGGGATCTATTATATAGAGTCATTACACGCAGAGGGATCTATTATATAGAGTCATTACACGCAGAGGGATCTATTATACAGAGTCATTACACACAGAGGGATCTATTATATAGAGTCATTGCACGCAGAGTGATCTATTATATACAGTCATTACACGCAGAGCGATCTATTATATAGAGTCATTACACGCAGAGGGATCTATTATATAGAGTCATTACACGCAGAGGGATCTATTCTATAGAGTTATTACACACAGAGGGATCTATTCTATAGAGTCATTACACGCAGAGGGATCTATTCTATAGAGTCATTACACACAGAGGGATCTATTCTATAGAGTCATTACACACAGAGGGATCTATTCTATAGAGTCATTACACACAGAGGGATCTATTATATAGAGTCATTACACACAGAGGGATCTACTATATAGAGGCTTTACACACAGAGTGATCTATTATATAGAGTCATTACACACAGAGGGATCTATTATATAGAGTCATTACACAGAGAGGGATCTATTAAAAAGAGTCATTACACGCAGAGGGATCTATTATATAGAGTCATTACACGCAGAGGGCTCTATTATATAGAGTCATTACACGCAGAGGAATCTATTATATAGAGTCATTACACGCAGAGGGATCTATTATATAGAGTCATTACACGCAGAGGGATCTATTATATAGAGTCATTACACGCAGAGGGATCTATTATATAGAGTCATTACACGCAGAGGGCTCTATTATATAGAGTCATTACACGCAGAGTGATCTATTATATAGAGTCATTACACGCAGAGTGATCTATTATATAGAGTCATTACACGCAGAGGGATCTATTATATAGAGTCATTATACGCAGAGGGATCTATTATATAGAGTCATTACACGCAGAGGGATCTATTATATAGAGTCATTACACGCAAAGGGATCTATTATATAGAGTCATTACACGTAGAGGGATCTATTATAGAGTCATTACACACAGAGTGGTTTATTATATAGAGTCATTACACACAGAGGGATCTATTATAGAGTCATTACACACAGAGGGATCTATTATATAGAGTCACTACACACAGAGGGATCTACTATATAAAGTCATTACACACAGAGCGATCTATTAAATAGAGTCATTACACGCAGAGGGATCTATTATATAGAGTCATTACACGCAGAGCGATCTATTATATAGAGTCATTACACACAGAGCGATCTATTATATAGAGTCATTACACGCAGAGGGATCTATTATATAGAGTCATTACACACAGAGGGATCTATTATAGAGTCATTACACACAGAGGGATCTATTATATAGAGTCATTACACACAGAGGGATCTATTATATAGCGTCATTACACACAGAGGGATCTATTTCACGTGTTTTTTTCTGTTAATGTTGATGATTATGGCTTACAGCCAATGAAAACACTAAAGTCATTATCTCAGTAAATTAGAATACTTTATAACAACAGCTTGAAAAATGTTTAGAAAATCCGAAATGTCTGTTCAGTAAATGCCTCAATACTTGGTAGGCTCCTTGTGCATCAATTACTGCATCAATGCGGCAATGTGGCATGGAGGCTATCAGCCTGTGGCATGGAGGGATCAGCCTGTGGCATGGAGGGATCAGCCTGTGGCACGGAGGGATCAGCCTGTGGCACGGAGGGATCAGCCTGTGGCACGGAGGGATCAGCCTGTGGCATGGAGGGATCAGCCTGTGGCTAGGCTGAGGGGTTATGGAAGCCCAGGTGGCTTTGATAGTAGCCTTCGGCTCGTCTGCATTGTGGGGTCTGGGGTCTCATCTTCCTCTTGACAAAACCCCGTAGATTCTCTATAATAGATTCTCTATGGGGTTAAGGTCAGGCGAGTTTGCTGCCAATCAAGCACAGTGATACTGTTGTGTGTAAACCAGGTATTGGTACTTTTGGCCATGTGGACAGGGGCCAAGTCCTGCTGGAGAATGACATTTCCATCTCCATAAAGCTTGTCGGCAGAGGGAAGCATGAAGGGCTGTAAAATGTCCTGGTAGACGGCTGCGCTGACTTTGGTCTTGATAAAACACAGTGGATCTCCACCAGCAGATGACATGGCCCCCCAAACCATCACTGATTGTGGAGACTTCACACTAGACCTCCAGCACCTTGGATTGTGGCCTCTCTGCTCTTGCTCCAGACTCTGGGACCTTGATCTCCAAATGAAATGCAAAATTTACTTTCATCTGAAAACACCTTGGAGCACTGAGAACAGTCCAGGTCTTCTTCTCCTTGGTCCAGGTAAGAAGCTTCTGGTGTTGTCTATTGGTCATGAGTGGTCTGACACAAGGAATGCGACACTTGTAGCCCATGTCCTGGATACGTCTGTGTGTGGTGGCTCTTGAAGCAATGACTCCAGCAGCAGTCCACTCCTTGTGAATCTCACCCAAATGTTTGAATGGCCTTTTCTTAACAATCCTTTCAAGGCTGCGGTTATCCCAGTTGCTTTCCATTTATCTGCTTGGATACAGCACTCTGTGAACAGCCAGTTTCTTTAGCTATGCCCTTTTGTAGCTTACCCTCCTTGTGGAGTGTGTCAGTGACTGCCTTCTGGACATCTGTCAAGTCAGCAGTCTTCCCCATGATTGTGGAGCCTACTGAAACAGATTAAGGGACCTTTTTAAACGCTTAGGAAGCCTTTGCAGGTAGTTTTTGTTAATTATTTTCATTTACTGAGATAATGACTTTTGTGTTTTCATTGGCTGTAAGCCATAATCATCAACATTAACAGAAATAAACACGTGAAATAGATCACTTTGCCTGTAATGACTCTATATAATAGATCCCTCTGTGTGTAATGACTCTATATAATAGATCCCTCTGTGTGTAATGACTCTATATAATAGATCCCTCTGTGTGTAATGACTCTATATAATAGATCACTCTGTGTGTAATGACTCTATATAATAGATCCCTCTGTGTGTAATGACTCTATATAATAGATCCCTCTGTGTGTAATGACTCTATATAATAGATCCCTCTGTGTGTAATGACTCTATATAATAGATCCCTCTGTGTGTAATGACTCTATATAATAGATCCCTCTGTGTGTAATGACTCTATATAATAGATCCATCTGTGTGTAATGACTCTATATAATAGATCACTCTGTGTGTAATGACTGTATATAATAGATCCCTCTGTGTGTAATGACTCTATATAATAGATCCCTGTGTGTAATGACTCTATATAATAGATCCCTCTGTGTGTAATGACTCTATATAATAGATCCCTCTGCGTGTAATGACTATATAATAGATCTCTCTGTGTGTAATGACTCTATATAATAGATCCCTCTGTGTGTAATGACTCTATATAATAGATCCCTCTGTGTGTAATGACTCTATATAATAGATCCCTCTGTGTGTAATGACTCTATATAATAGATCCCTCTGCGTGTAATGACTCTATATAATAGATCCCTCTGTGTGTAATGACTCTATATAATAGATCCCTCTGTGTGTAATGACTCTATATAATAGATCCCTCTGCGTGTAATGACTCTATATAATAGATCCCTCTGCGTGTAATGACTCTATATAATAGATCACTCTGCGTGTAATGACTCTATATAATAGATCCCTCTGTGTGTAATGACTCTATATAATAGATCCCTCTGTGTGTAATGACTCTATATAATAGATCCCTCTGTGTGTAATGACTCTATATAATAGATCCCTCTGCGTGTAATGACTCTATATAATAGATCCCTCTGCGTGTAATGACTTTATATAATAGATCACTCTGCGTGTAATGACTCTATATAATAGATCCCTCTGTGTGTAATGACTCTATATAATAGATCCCTCTGCGTGTAATGACTCTATATAATATATCCCTCTGTGTGTAATGACTCTATATAATAGATCCCTCTGTGTGTAATGACTCTATATAATAGATCCCTCTGTGTGTAATGACTCTATATAATAGATCGCTCTGTGTGTAATGACTCTATATAATAGATCCCTCTGTGTGTAATGACTCTATATAATAGATCCCTCTGCGTGTAATGACTCTATATAATAGATCCCTCTGTGTGTAATGACTCTATATAATAGATCCCTCTGTGTGTAATGACTCTATATAATAGATCCCTCTGTGTGTAATGACTCTATATAATAGATCCCTCTGTGTGTAATGACTCTATATAATAGATCCCTCTGTGTGTAATGACTCTATATAATATAGGAGTTTCACTTTTTGTATTGAAGAACTTAAATAAATTAACTTTTTGATGATATTCTAATTTTGTGAGAAGCACCTGTATGAATGCTTTTTAATTTCCTTATTTTTTAATGAGGAAAAGGTGGTGATTTGAGTACATATATATATATTTATTTATTTTTTAAAACATTTTTTTATCTTATTTTTCAGTCCCCTTAGGGAACTTGAACCTGTGATTGACTGATTGCTTGTAGTATGTGCAGCAATACTGCAGTACTGCTGTATATAAGAAAAATCACGGTTTCCTATAATCGCCAGCAATAGGCTGACCTTCATAGCAATATTGTTATGACAACCAAGGGGGGCTTCAGCAGACCCCCGGCTGTCATGGCAATATATTACGACTTTCATATATCACCAAGCTCCTCTTCCCATCAGTCTAAGGCCTCATTCAGATGTCGATTTTTTGCATATGAGTGTTACCTGTGGTTTTCATGGAGCGCGCTGGAACCTGTGATCGTCTATGGAGCTGTGCACATGTCTGTGATTTCTCGTACATGAGCAAAACGCGGGTCTGAATGAGGCCTAAGGCTGTTTGTAATTGATGCTGGGGGCAACCTGCCCTTTCCATTTGTAGACTCAGTCCAGGACAGATGAGCCTGTGACTTGTTCCATCCTCTGAAGACAACAATTGCATAGTGTGAATACTGTCATGTGTCTTGACTGTGTTTTATGGTCATATGTAAAATGTATAGAGTAATGTAACTAATGTATAGTGTGATATGTACTGATGCTGCTGTTTGGGTGCTGCAAGGTAACGCCTAAGGTAACTCTAGTACACTCAGGTCAGGTAGAGGGAAAGTATAGGATACAGGTTAATGCTTAGGAAAGAGATAGACAGTTACTGTACATATAGTAGGGCAAGATACAACTATTTTTTGGGAATAGCCCAGGTTGGGAGGGGGTGGATGAAGTTAAAGGGAATCACTTCCTGGTTTAGGTAGTTAGTGAGAGTTACTGAAAGTGTTCGTTGGAGGCGAGGTCAAGTTCAAGTGGCAGTGGGTTGAAAGCACGGTGGTAGTAAATCGTTCTGACTGTATGAGGTCGTACAAAACTCCCAGCGGATATTCCTGCAACATCTGGAGCTCAAGGCTCAAGTCAGAGGCTGTGGAGAGCACCAACAACTCTTCTGTACAGTGGAAGATGGACGTGGAACTAAGTGAGGGAAACGTAGTGGATCTAAGGATTACTGCGATTCCGGACGGGGTGTCCCTATGGCTAACAGGACCTGTTAAAGTAGGGATAGTCCGAGCTGAACGTAAGAAAATGATTGAAACGTACTGCTTTGATGGAACAATAACCGGAGGGTGCTGCGCCCGATACTGCGTGTTGAACACTGATGTACTTGAGCTGTCCAGTAAAGTTGAACTTATTAAAATGAACCGGGTGCCCCCTGATGTGTGCGGCTGGTCCTGGAACTGAGGAGGTGGATGCAGCAGAGGCCTCCGGCCTGAAAGTGAGTGCAATGCAAAGTACACGGCACAACACATACAGACTGGGACATGACTTGTTAGTAAAGTGCCAGAGCGTTATGGAGCAGCAGCTTTCCCACAGCCACCGTCCTGGGCACCTTACAGTGTAGATTCCCATCTATAGAGGTGGCTTCACTGCTGGCACGTGGGCTGACACAGATTGCTCACATTGTGCGTTACGTACTTTCTCTTTATAGTATAGTGTATATGGCAGTAACGCCATTCGGAATTCATGCATCCCATGTTTGCTTGTTTTCTGTCGCACAGAGTTGTTGGAAGAAGGAAGCAACTATAGCTCTGGGACCCTCTGCTCAAATTAAATTACGACTGCGCCCCTGAAGATACTACATGATTGTTTTTGCTTTTTTTAACTTTGCACAAAAAGACAAAAGTAAGAAAGAGAAGTGACTCCAATCAGGGAGTTCTGTAAGTTCTTCATCCTCTTCACAGATGTTAGTTAATGAGTAGAAAATAGTTTTGGATTTACTTTCCCTGAAAATCTTTCTTCACGTTACTATGAAAACAGAAAGTTCAGACGTTGCTGAAAGACAAGTGGTGTAAACATGGCGAGATCTGGGGAGATCTTATTTTATATTTGGATGAAAGTCATAATATATTATTATCATTAAAGCCGCATGAACCCCTTCCTCATCCTGACATCAGCACAGAACAGCTGAACCTAACGCCAGGGTTACTTTATATCTATCTATCCATCTGCAGTGGGGAAAATAAGTATTCGATACACGGCCGATTTTGCAATTTTTCCCACCAACAAAGAATGGAGAGGTCTGTAATTTTTATCGTAGGTCACTTCACCTGTGAGAGACAGAATCTAAAAATAAAATCCAGAAAATCACATTGTATGATTTTTACATAATAATTTGCATTTTATTGCTTGAAATAAGTATTTGATACAATAAAAAAACAGAACTTAATATTTGGTCCAGAAACCTTTGCGATTTCAGAGATCAGATATTTCCTGTAGATCTTGACCAGGTTTGCACACACTGCAGCAGGAGTTTTGGCCCCCTCCTCCATACAGATCTTCTCCAGATCTTTCAGGTTTTGGGGCAGTCGCTGGGCAACATTGAGTTTCAGCTCCCTCCAAAGATGGAGACTGGCTAGGCCACTCCAGGACTTTGAAATGCTTCTTACGGAGCCGCTCCTTAGTTGCCCTTGCTGTGTGTTTCGAGTCATTGTCACGCTGGAAGACCCAGCCATGACCCATCTTCAATGCTCTTACTGAGGGAAGGAGATTGTTGGCCAAAATCTCGCGATACATGACCCCATCCATCCTCCCTTCAATACTGTGCAGTCATTCTGTCCCCTTGCAGAAAAGCACCCCCAAAGTATGATGTTTCCCCCACCATGCTTCACAGTTCGAATGGTGTTCTTGGGGTTGTACTCATCCTTTGTCTTCCTCCAAATACGGGGAGGTGAGTTGATACCAAGAAATTCTATTTTGGTCTCATCAGACCTCATAATCTTCTTCTATGCCTCCTCTGAATCATCCAGATGGTCATTGGTGAACTTCAAACAAGTCTCGACATGTGCTAGTGTGAGGAGGGTCTTTGTGTTCCCTGCAAGATTTTAATCCATGACGGCGTTGTGTGTTACTAACGGTGATGTTTGAGACTGTGGTTCCAGCTCTTTTCAGGTCATTGACCAGGTCCTCCCGTGCAGTTCAGGACTGATTCCTGACCTTTCTCAGAATCATCCTTACTCCACGAGGCTAGATCTTGCATGGAGCCCCAAACTGAGGAAGATTGACAGTCATCTTGTGTTTCTTCCATTTTCTAATAATTGCGTCAACAGTTGTTGCCTTCTCAACAAGCTACTGCCTATTGTCCTGTAGCACATCCCAGCCTTGTGCAGGTCTACAATTTTGTCCTTGGTGTCCTTAGACAGCTCTTTGGTCTTGGCCATGGTGGAGAGGTTGGAGTGTGATTGATTGAGTGTGTGGACAGGTGTCTTTTATACAGGTAATGACTTCAAACAGGTGCAATTAATACAGGTAATTAGTGCAGAGTAGGAGGGTTTCTTAAAGAAAAACTAACAGATCTGTGAGCACCGGAATTCTTGCTGGTTGGTCGATGATCAAATACTTATTTCATGCAATAAAATGCAATTTAATTATTTAAAAATCATACAATGTGATTTTCTGGATTTTATCTGTCTCTCACAGGTGAAGTGTACCTACGATAAAAATTACAGACCTCTCCATTGTTTGTGTTAAATATTAATTATGGATATTCATTTTATTCTTAATTCTGACTTCTGTACCATACATTGCATAAGATTGCATCAGCCATCGTGCTAGGGTTTCTAGATGACATGCGCTATTTGTGTACTTTTAGTTCAGTGCCATATGCAGAAGAACAGGTGCTATATGACCGACCTATAAAAGTCCATGTTAAAGACAGGGGGGTTCTTGCCATTTCACAGGACACTGAACGAGGATCTGTGTGTGAAACAGCTGCTGATGTAGGCCCAAGGAGACGTTCTTTAGCCGGACACATGGTGTCTTCCTGACACACGTGCTGGATACAGACAGACGCAATCTACCATCCAGGATCCCCGGAAAAGATGGGTGACTCTCAATTATTAAGCTAATTATGGACAAATGGACAATCACTCTGTAACTATTTAACTATTTTATGTATCTTCTGCAATCATTCTTTTTAATGGACAATCCGAGAATAAATCGATACATTTTTTCATAAGAATATTGTGATATTGATACTTTGATCAATCGCATCTGATAAGAAGTCCTCGATAGAAAAAATGTACAGAAATAAGTATTTTTTTACAGTTTGTAGGTGGGAAGACTTGGAAAATTGGGAGTGTATCAAATACTTATTTTCCCCACTGTATTTATCTATCTGTCGATTAACATGGAGCAAAAAACATTTGTGCTCCCCTGGTCTGGCGTCTAGTCCTCTGTGGCAACTGTAGTTTTCACTTCTCCACCCGACATCCCATGAGCCTCCACAACATCATGATGCACATCATTAAATAGATTGCCTGTGCACCTTACTTCCATATTAGTAGTGCAGCTGGAAAAGCTCTATAAAGGGAATCTGTTAGCAGGTTTTTGCTATATCTACATCAGATAATACAGGGATTGTATCAAAACTGCAGCAAAAACCCTAGTAAGTGAATCATTGCTGGAATCAGGGTCTCTGCCCCTACATTATGCTGCTCTCAGATTACCTGCTGACAGATTCCCTTTAATGTTACAACTCCTTTGAAGAAGACCTATAAGCTGTCCTAACATGCCTGCTTTAGTATATACTTGTACTGTATTTTACAAGCAGAATCAGATCTGCTGCACTTTTTTCCTGTATTCTGCATAATGCCTTTCCTCTGTTATTCATCCTGGAAATGTCTAAATAAAGTTTCTCTTCATCCTGTCATCCTCTCCCACTATCTGACCACAACCTACTTACATTCTTTACTCTCTCCTCTCCAGGTGCACCATCTCCACTCCACAAACTTACACACGCTCGCAGAAACCTCAAATACCTTGACCTACACTCACTCTCTGAATCCCTCCTCCCTCTTACAGACAAAAATTCCTTATACAATGCAGATGTTGCTGCTGCTTTATATAACACCACAATAGCTGCAGCTCTCGACTCGATCGCCCCTCTCACACATACCAAAGCTCGCACAATCAACAGGCAACCCTGGCACACCAAACTAACTAAACAACTGCGATGGGCCTCCAAGGTTGCGGAGCGGAGATGGAAAAGGTCGCACTTCATCGCATTCAAACAATCCCTCACCATTTTCAAGTCCACACTCACTGCAGCAAAACAAACATACTTCTCATTTCTCATATCCTCCCTGTCTCACAACCCTAAACAGCTATTTAACACTTTCAATTCTCTCCTTCGTCCCCCAGCTCCTCCTCCCTCTTCTCTCATCTCAGCCGAAGACTTTGCCTCATTCTTCAAGCAGAAGATTGACACCATCAGACAAAGCTTTTGCATAAAGTCTACACAACCCCTCCTCATATCTACTCAACCTTCCTCCTCCAAACCCCACTTCTCCACTATTACAGAAGGTCAAGTATCCTCTTTACTCTCCAAATCACACCTCACCACCTGCGAACTTGACCCAATCCCATCCCACCTCATCCCTAACCTTACCACAGTCTTCATCCCAACCCTAACTCATCCTTCAACCTGTCACTAACAACCGGTGTCTTCCCTTTATGTTTCAAACATGCCTCAATCACACCCATCCTCATAAAGCCCTCCCTTGACCCATCCTCTCTGACTAGCTACCGCCCCATATCACTTCTCCCTTATGCCTCAAAACTACTAGAACAACATGTCCATCTTGAACTGTCCTCCCACCTCTCCTCCTGCTCCCTCTTCGACCGCCTACAATCTGGCTTCCGACCGCATCACTTGACTGAAACTGCCCTGACCAAAGTCACCAACGACCTACTAACCGCCAAAACCAAGCGACACTACTCCATCCTCCTCCTTCTGGACCTGTCATCTGCCTTCGACACAGTCGACCATTCCCTCTTACTACAGATTCTCTCATCTCTTGGCATCACGGACTTGGCCCTATCTTGGATCTCCTCATACCTAACAGACAGGACATTCAGCGTCTCCCACTCACGCACCACCTCCTCATCTCACCCCCTATCTGTTGGTGTCCCCCAAGGTTCAGTTCTAGGACCCCTGCTCTTCTCCATCTACACCTTTGGCCTGTGACAGCTCATAGAGTCTCACGGCTTTCAGTATCACCTCTATGCTGATGACACACAGATCTACCTCTCTGGACCCAATATCTCCTCCCTACTAACCAAGATCTCACAATGTCTGTCCGCCATCTCATCCTTCTTCTTTGCCAGATTTCTAAAACTTAACATGGATAAAACAGAGTTCATCATCTTTCCACACTCTCATTCATATCCCCCATCTGACCTATCCATCAACGTCAATGGCTGTTCACTCTCCCCAGTCCATCAAGCTCGCTGCCTTGGGGTAACCCTGGACTCTGATCTCTCCTTCAAACCACATATCCAAGCCCTTTCCACTTCCTCCCGACTCCAACTCAAAAATATCTCCCAGATCTGTGCATTCCTCAGCAAAGACTCTGCAAAAACACTAGTGCACGCCCTCATCATCTCCCGCCTCGACTACTGCAACTTCCTGCTCTGTGGCCTCCCTTCCAACACTCTTGTGCCCCTCCAATCTATCCTAAACTCTGCTGCTCGACTAATCCACCTGTCCCCACGCTATTCCCCGGCCTCTCCCCTCTGTCAATCCCTTCACTGGCTCCCCATTGCCCAGAGACTCAAGTTCAAAACCCTAACCATGGCATACAAAGCCACCCACAACCTGTCTCCTCCATACATCTGTGATCTAGTCTCCCGGTACTTACCTGCACTCAACCTCCGATCCTCACAAGATCTCCTTCTCTACTCCCCTCTTATCTCCTCTTCCCACAATCGCATACAAGATTTCTCCCGTGCTTCCCCCCTACTCTGGAACTCTCTACCCCAACTTATCAGACTCTCGCCTACCTTGGAAGCCTTCAAAAGAAACCTGAAGACCTACCTCTTCCGACAAGCCTACAACCTGCAGTAACTACCGTCCCACCACATTACTGCATGACCTCCTCTACCCCCACCTACTGTATCCTCACCCATCCCTTGTAGACTGTGAGCCCTCGCGGGCAGGGTCCTCACTCCACCATACCGCTGCATGACCAGCTCTACCCTCACCTACTGTATCCTCACCCATCCCTTGTAGACAGTGAGCCCTCACGGGCAGGGTCCTCGCTCCACCATACCGCTGCATGACCAGCTCTACCCTCACCTACTGTATCCTCACCCATCCCCTGTAGACAGTGAGCCCTCACGGGCAGGGTCCTCTCTCCTCCTGTACCAGTCGCTGACTCATTTTGTTAAGGTTATGTAAATGTTTTTGCTATGTATATCCCTATCACATGTAAAGCGCCATGGAATAAATGGCGCTATAATAATAAATAATAATAATAATCCTGTCAATAGGACATGTTCCTACACACTCCGAAAACTGCCAGCAATAATCAGACATTGTCAAAGAGGGTGATGGCACGTGTCATTGACAAGGAGAAAGGTGACTCTCTTTTAGACCGGTTTCACACGTTCGTTTATTTCTGGTACCAGAGATATCCGTGTCCCATGTGTCCGTGTGTTTCACCTGTGTGGCAACCGTGTGCCGCATCAGGATCACACGGACCGGCGCCTGGGAATCAATATACAGTTAGCGCTGTTTCCAAGTGCCCAGTGCTGAACGCTGCCCTCATCATTGTCCCTGTCGGCGCTGCGATCAGCACCAGCAGGGACAATGATGAGGGTATTAGTAGTCTTCTCCCACAGTGTTTCTGTGTAAAAATAAGATTAAAATAATAAAATCCATAAACTCACCTATGTGTCCCCCTCTGTAATGCATGCGACCGATCAGCAGAGGAGCCTGGGAGAATGAGCCGCTCCAGCAAGCGGCTCCGGAGCTGCGCTCATTGAGTGACAGGACACCGCTCCTCCTGAGCTCAGTGCAGCTCCAGGGCCACTCACTGGAGCGGCTCATTCTCCCCCGGTGTCCGCGGTCAGAGGATTACAGCGGGGGACATCTCCGGACAGGTGAGTATATGGATTTTATTATTTTAATCTTATTTTTACAGGTGCATAGTGCGGGAGCAGACACTCCCACTCCCAACATTGTTCCTGCTGGTGCTGATCGCAGGACCGGCAGGAACCATGATGAGGGCAGCGTTCAGCACCCGGCGGTTGGGAATAGCGCTAACTGTACCGCTGATTCCCAGTCGCCGGTACGTGTCACACGGATGTCATCCATGTGTGTTCAGCGTGAGACACTTTTTGCGGACCGTGCATCCGCAAAAAAACGGACATGTCAGCTTGTGGAGCACACGAACACACGGTCCGTGAAAACACACTGACATGTGCGCAGACCCATAGAATTGAATGGGTCTGGGTGTTACAGTGTCTCCGGTACATGTGGAAACTGTCACCACAAGTACTGGAAACATGGACGTGTGAAAGAGGCCTTAAGCAGTTTATTTCTGCGTTTCCATGAAGAATAAAAGGAACATCACAATGCTCTACCATTGGTATCTAATGGGGGGACACAAGCTAAGCCATGATTGGAAGTGAGCCTCCACTTTAAAAGGAATGTATGATATTTTTTTCCTCCCGGAAACAGTGCCACCAATAGACTGTGGCTGTGAGTGGTACTGCAGCACAACAGTGAATGGAGTTTCATTTGTAATATTGTGTCTAGAAGCCACTGCAGTAAATAACAGGAACGTTTGCTCTGTTATGTGGACTCTAGACTGTAATCTGGACCTTAGTTAATCAGTAATCCGCGGCTATTGCTGTTTTTATTGCAGCTGGAAGTATTCACAAGTGAAATGATATCATCATCCGCGGTAAAAACGCTACATGAAAAGATGATGAAGAGGTCGTGATATTCAAATTTCCTATAATAATGGAGACATTTTTCTCCCGGTGAAACATTTCGCCCTATTTAGTCTATCCCTGTAAGATTAATTTGCTTTCAAGTAAATGAGATTGGGGGTTTTTTTTTTGTATCTATTTCCACTTTGACAGATTAAATCATCTTTATAATGTAAATGGTGAAACAGTTACGTTGTATCGTCCTTGAATGGTAACCACGGCAACTAAGTCGATACATGTCAATCACATATTATTCCAGGATTCCCAAATGTCCACCTGAATCGCAGCCTGAACCAAAGTGAAATCTCTGCCTTATAAATTAGATTTTTTTTTCCACCTTCATTTTACTCTAAATAAATATTAGAAGACTAAAATGCAATTAAAATGAAAGAGGACGATTACGGTTTGAAGCGATGGGATTTTTTTCTTTTTTTTTTTGCATGAAGCTGTGAAAAAGTATCCCCCCCCCCCAGATGTCCTCTATTACTGCATATTTGTCACACTGAACGGGTTTGAGAAGTAAAAAAAAAAAATATTAGACAAAGGGAAATGGAATGAAATATATAAAAGGCTTTCAAGTGGTGACTGGATTCATTTAAGGAACAAAAACTTGTAACATCCAGAAAGCACCCCCAAAAGTGACCTCAATTTGCTCCATCAAGCAACTCACTAAGTGTCAGTGATATATACATTAAAGAGTTTGTCCAGAAAAAAAAAATATCCAGAAAGAGCACCACTCATGTCTATAGGTCGTGCCTGGTACTGCAGTTAAGTCCATGGATGAGCTGCAGCACCAGACAGTCTATAGGCAAGAGTGGTGCTGCTTCTTGGAAAAAATATATATTTTCCTAATCCTGAGCAACTTCATTGCACCATTTTATATTGAGGCATTGTGACCTTGTTGCAGCCTTATTCGAGCTCAGGTGCAGCTGTGGCGCCCCTGAGGGTTCGGTCGCCACAGAGGTACTGCATCTCACCCAGAGGTGTGGTATCTCACTCTCAGGTAAGGAAGGAGTACAGCTCAGGACCCTAACACCTGCATTCATTACACCACACTCCAGAGGGCAGGGCGAGATTGGTCCTACGGGAGAGCACAGTCCCTGGTCCCTGGAGTGGAGGGGAACCAAATGCGGGGGAACCATGTAGTGGGTGTGGGTGAAGGATGTAGTTCAGGGGAGCACATGAAAGGAAGTGATATAAAAGAGGGAACCATCTTGGGAGTAGTGAGAATAGAGTGAGTTCAGTCAGAGGAGGAAAGTGACAGGAGCAGAGGCTCTGTAGGAGCTCTGCTCCAGAAGCGGGCCTGGACAGTGAGGCCCAAATCTGAGAGGAGAGAAGGGAGGAGAGGGAGCAGAGAGGCTCCAGGAACAGAAGAAGGGACCCTAGGGGTACGGGCCGTGCAGAAGGCCACCCGTACACCCACATCTACCGGGAGGTGGAGGGGTCACGCTGCATACAGGGAACCGGATCCCTCAACTAGCAAAAGATTGTACATCTTAACTAGAAACTGTAGGCTGCAGTATTTCATGTACTGTAGCCAACATTCCATACCAGTCTCACCAGGAAGGTAGCTATATAGGACCCAGGGGACGGAACAGACGTCGCCCGCTAAGGCCCGCAGGTACCGGACTGGGACACTTGGTATGAGGTTCAGGGAGACAGACAGAGAGAAGACACAGAAGGGGGTCCTGCTATGTACTCCGGAGTTACCTGGGGGTGGACTGAGCCCCTCACTGAGTAAACGCAGCACGGCACGGGAAGTTACTTTGACGTCTGTAACTTGGACTGCAATAACTGTGAGTAAAGACCCAGAGGACTGCACTTCCTTGCCTCTGTGTTTCTTGCTGCGCCATAAAACCCTGCACTACAACGCCCAGCACAACCAACATCATCTACACTGCCCTGGAGCTAGCTCTTCCTGTAGAGAGCCACACCATCCCTACTGCAGTAGCATCAGCTTCAGAGGACTGCTCCGCAGCGGCGGCTCCACATAGCCGCATTCCACAGGTGGCGTCACAAACTCTATAGAAACTCTATAAATTCCATATACATAACCCCTTTATTCACTGCCCTGGGTCACGCACCGGGTCACTGCCACTGTGACATTCCCCCAGCATTTACCGGCCCGGCATCGGGCACCCCACGGCTCAGGGGTCGTGTCACAGCCATTACCAAAGACCTCACCATATGCCGAGCAAAGCAGTTTATTAATGACAGCAGCTAGAATCAAGGTAGTTGGTAAGACTCATGCAGTAGGGTTTATTAAGAAAGGTTCCCAGGATCCTGGTCCAGGCGCCATGTTGTCAGCCTGCGTCTGGTGGACCAGAGCCCTGCAAACTTCCTCCTACTTTCCAGCATCCCTTCGCCTCTTCTGATTAGTACCCCTGGTGCGATATCATGCTTGCCTTACGCTGCGTCAAATACGTTGCGCTCGGTTTACTAATCCAAAGAGGCAGTGGAGGTTCACGGGGCGAGGCTGCTGGACCAGAAATGAATGTGCTTCCAGCTGCTGAGATTTGCGATCTGTGCCGCTCAGCATTTTGGTGCAGCTTTTAGGCACACATCAGCTGCATCATATACTGTACAGTTAGGTCCATATATATTTGGACAGAGACAACATTTTTCTAATTTTGGTTCTAGACATTACCACAATGAATTTTAAACAAAACAATTCAGATGCAGTTGAAGTTCAGACTTTCAGCTTTCATTTGAGGGTATCCACATTAAAATTGGATGAAGGGTTTAGGAGTTTCAGCTCCTTAACATGTGCCACCCTGTTTTTAAAGGGACCAAAAGTAATTGGACAGTTGACTCCAAGGCTATTTCATGGACAGGTGTGGGCAATCCCTTCGATATGTCATTCTCAATTAAGCAGATAAAAGGCCTGGAGTTGATTTGAGGCGTGGTGCTTGCATTTGGAAGGTTTTGCTGTGAAGTAAACATGCGGTCAAAGGAGCTCTCCATGCAGGTGAAACAAGCCATCCTTAAGCTGCAAAAACCGAAAAAACTCATCCGAGAAATTGCTACAATATTAGGAGTGGCAAAATCTACAGTTTGGTACATCCTGAGAAAGAAAGAAAGCACTGGTGAACTCATCAATGCAAAAAGACCTGGGCGCCCACGGAAGACAACAGTGGTGGATGATCGCAGAATAATCTCCATGGTGAAGAGAAACCCCTTCACAACAGCCAACCAAGTGAACAACACTCTCCAGGAGGTAGGCGTATCAATATCCAAATCTACCATAAAGAGAAGACTGCATGAAAGTAACTACAGAGGGTTCACTGCACGGTGCAAGCCACTCATAAGCATCAAGAAGAAAAAGGCTAGACTGGACTTTGCTAAAAAACATCTAAAAAAGCCAGCACAGTTCTGGAAGAACATTCTTTGGACAGATGAAACCAAGATCAACCTCTACCAGAATGATGGAAAGAGAAAAGTATGGTGAAGGCGTGGTACAGCTCATGATCCAAAGCATACAACATCATCTGTAAAACACGGCGGAGGCAGTGTGATGACGCGGGCATGCATGGCTGCCAGTGGCACTGGGTCACTAGTGTTTATTGATGATGTGACACAGGACAGAAGCAGCCGGATGAATTCTGATGTATTCAGAGCCATACTGTGTGCTCAGATCCAGCCAAATGCAGCCAAACTGATTGCTCGTCGTTTCATACTACAGATGGACAATGACCCAAAACATAAAGCCAAAGCAACCCAGGAGTTTTTTAAAGCAAGGAAGTGGAATATTCTTGAATGGCCAAGTCAGTCACCTGATCTCAACCCAATTGAGCATGCATTTCACTTGTTAAAGACTAAACTTCAGAAGGAAAGTCCCACAAACAAACAGCAACTGAAAACCACCGCAGTGAAGGCCTGGCCGAGCATCAAAAAGGAGGAAACACAGCGTCTGGTGATGTCCATGAGTTCAAGACTTCAGGCAGTCATTGCCAACAAAGGGTTTTCAACCAAGTACTAGAAATGAACATTTTATTTACAATTATTTAATCTGTCCGATTACTTTTGGTCCCTTTAAAAACAGGGTGGCACATGGTAGGAGCTGAAACTCCTAAACCCTTCATCCAATTTTAATGTGGATACCCTCAAATGAAAACTGAAAGTCTGAACTTCAACTGCATCTGAATTGTTTTGTTTAAAATTCATTGTGGTAATGTCTAGAACCAAAATTAGAAAAATGTTGTCTCTGTCCAAATATATATGGACCTAACTGTAAGTGCACCTAAGCTTTAGAATTAAGAGGTCAGCCCAATGTTCCTGCTAGAACACTCTGGGGGAACTTACCTTCCTTCTATATTGATGTTCTGGAATATAAATGTTGCAAAATGTCAATCTGCACTGGGAGTTCCAGGACAGAAGAGGCCTCCGATGTCCCAGCGCATGTCATGACTAGTGTTGAGCATTCCGATACTGAAATATCGGGTATCGGCCGATATTCACTGTATCGGAATTCCGATACTTAATTCCGATACTTTTATAATATCGAATACCGGAATCGGAAGTTCCCATAATGCCTGCGCTCTGCAGTGTCTGTGAAGGATGACAAGTTGGATGGCAGCGCGATCCAGCTTGTCATCAGAATGCCATCCCAGCGTGGGAGAATTCTCCTGATTGTTTAAAAGCCGGCGCGCGGTAAAAAGCCGCCGGCTTTTAAACAATCACGCAGCCCCATACTGCTTCCCCGCAGCCTCCCACCCCGATCCTCCGCTCCCCTCGCCACCTCCCATCCCGATCGTAAATTAGGACCGGGCGGGGAGCGCAGCACCAAGGAGCGAAGGACCCGGGCGGGGAAGCCGGCAGTGAAAAGACTTCACCGCCGGCTTTCCCGTTCTGTGCTGCGCTTTCCCGCCGGTTATTTCAAATGAACAGCTGAGGTATCAGGTGATGCCGATCAGCTGTTCATTTGAAGTAGCCGCGGTGCCCTCAGAGGGTTCATGTGAGTTCATGCTTGACTGCATGAACTCACATCAACTTTCCCACGGCCGCACAGGTCAGCCACTCCTCCCAGACCCGTCATGATTAGTGTGTGTGCGGGGTGTGTGTGTGTGCGGGGTGTGTGTGTGCGGGGTGTGTGTGTGCGGGGTGTGTGTGCGTGCAGGCAGACATAGGCCGATGTGACACTACTACTCCCATCGGCCTATGTCTGTCCCCCGTCCACTCCTGCCAGCAGGATCAGCTCGATGGGAGCAGTAGTTCCCATCAGCCTGATCCTGCTATTTAAATTGCCCTACTGTGTCCCCAATAAATGTTAAATACATGTCATTGGTGGCCAGTGGTTACCTAAAAGAAATTAGTTCATACATTACCTGTCCCCGCCGATCGCCACCTAAAATAAAGTAAAAAATAAAAAACTACACCTATACTCACCAAGACACCTAATTCCCCGAAGCCATCGATCTCCTGTAATAAAATCTAAAATAATAAACCACAACCTTATCCTTACCCCTCCGTAGTAGTCCACGAGTGTCCCACGAAGATCTCCAGTTCAGAGCAGCCACATAGAATGTGACCGCTCTGAACCGCTGCCGCCGCTAGAATGACGGGGCCGTAAGGGTTCACCGGAGTTCAGGCAGCGCTGCTCCGGTTAGCTCCTTTACGGCACTGCTGTATCGTGAGAAATTCCCACGGTACAGCACTGCCGTAAAGGAGGTCTCCGGAGCTGCGCTGCCTGAATGCACTCCGGTGACCTCAGTCAGTGGCTCCCGCTGCCGGGAGCGGACGTGTTCCCGGCAGCGTGAGCTTACAGCAGCCATGCACAGCTGTCACCATCTCCAGATGTGACAGCTGTGCATGGGAGATCAGCGCAGGAACGTGGACAGGTAACTATTTTTTTTTTAGTAAACTAAGAATTAAATAAAATGGTGTTTTATTTCAAATAAATTATTTTTTTCTGGGTGTAGTGTGTTTTTTCTTTTTAACACTTTGTAGGTTAGTAATGGGGGTGTCATATAGACGGCCATCATTACTAACCTGGGCTTCATGGCAGCTGGCGCTGACATGAACCCCACCACTATTACCCCCTGCCACCGCACCAGGGCAGCGTGGAAGAGCGAGGCTAAGTGCCAGAATTGGCGCATCCTATGGATGCGCCATTTCTGGGGCGGCTGACGGCTGGTGTTTCTAGCCTGGGAGGGGGCCAATATTCATGGCACCCTTCCTGAGCTATTAATATCAGCCCCCAGCTGTCTGCCTAGCCTTTGCTAGCTATTAAAATAGAGGGGACCCCACGTCATTTTTTTTTGGGGGGTCCCCCATTTTAATAGCTAGTAAAGGCTAGGTATTCAGCTGGGGGCTGATATTAGTAGCCTGGGAAGCTCCGTGGGTTTTACCCCCTTCCCAGGCTTCAAACATCTGCCCCAGCCGTCTGCTTAACCTCCGCTAGAGACTAAAATTATGGGGGATCCCACGCCATTTTTTTTTTAAATAAATCCTTTATTTTAACACTAAATGACATTTGAGGACTTAATAAAGATGCAGTCCCTAAATTATTATTTATTTTTTAATAAATTTTTCCCAAAACTTTTGACGTGGGCTTCGCCATATTTTTGTATGCCAGCCAGGTACAGCATCCAGCTTCTATGAACGCGCCATTTTCCGGGGCGGCCGCGGACTGCAATTTTCAGCGGGGGGGGGGGAGGGCAAAAAGCTTGGGCCTCCCTGCGCTGCAGATTCCATCCCCCAGCTGCCTAGTTGTACCTGGCTGGACACAAAAATAGGGAGAAGCTCCACGTTTTTTTTTTTTTAATTATTTCATGAAATTCATGGAATAATTAAGAAAAAAAGGGCTTCCCTATATTGTTGTGTCCGGCTAGGTACAAATAGGCAGCTGGTGGTTGGGGGCAGCCCGTTCCTGCCTGCTGTACCTGGCTGGACACAAATATAGTGTGAAGCCCCACGTCAATTTTTTTTTAATTATTTCAGGAAATTCATGAAATAATTAAAAAAAAATTATGTGGGGCTTCGCCCTATAATTGTGTCCAGCCAGGTACAGCAGGCAGGAACGGGCTGCCCCCAACCACCAGCTGCCTATTTGTACCTAGCCGGACACAACAATATAGGGAAGCCCTTTTTTTCTTAATTATTCCACGAATTTCATGAAATAATTAAAAAAAAAAATGTGTGGCGCTTCGCCCTATTTTTGTGTCCAGCCAGGTACAACTAGGCAGCTGGGGGCTGGAATCTGCAGCGCAGGGAGACCCAAGCTTTCTGGGTCCCACCCGCTGCAAATTGCAGTCCTCAGCCGCCCCGGAAAATGGCGCGTTCATAGAAGCGCCATCTTCTGGCGCTGTACCCAACTCATCCAGGGCCCTGGTGCGGTGGCTCACTGGGTAATAAAGGGGTTAAGGCCAGCTTGGCATTATCAGCTGGCCCTAAGCCCGAAATTCATGGGGTCACGCCAATATTAGACATGACCGCCATGAATTTCTAGTAAAGTATTTAAAAAAAACACAAACACCCAGAAAAAAGTCCTTTAATTGAAATAAAGACACAATTCTTTATTGTTCTAAATTAAACCATACTTACCGCCACACCCATTCCAGCTGAAGCCAACGATCTCCTGCAATAAAAGTAAAATAATAAAGCAACCTCATCCTTACCTTTCCATGGTTCCCAGGACAGCTTCAGCTCTGCTACATCGAGATGACAGGCTGGACCGCAGCAGAACGCTGCCATCCAGCCTGTCATCCCGCGGACACTGAGAAGCGCAGGCATGCTTGCGCTCCTCAGTGTCTTTCTGTGACGTCATCCAGATGAGCCGAGGTCATGTCCAATGAACTCAGCTCACCTCATGCACGTCACTGACAGCGTGGGAAAATTCTCCTGCACTCAGCGCTTCAGCGTGAGAATTCTCCCACGCTGTCAGTGACGTGCATGAGGTGGGCCGAGTTCATGGGACATGACCTCACCTCATGCACGTCACTGACAGCGTGGGAAAATTCTCACGCTGAAGCGCTGAGTGCAGGAGAATTCTCCCACGCTGTCAGTGACGTACATGAGGTGAGCCGAGTTCATTGTCGGCTCATCTGGATGCCGTCACAGCCAGACACTGAGGAGTGGAAGTATGCCTGCGCTTCTCAGTGTCTGCGGGATGACAGGCTGGATGGCAGCGTTCTGCTGCGGTCCAGCCTGTCATCTCGATGTAGCAGAGCTGGAGCCGTCGTGGGAGCCATGGAAAGGTAAGGATGAGGTTGCTTTATTATTTTTCTTTTATTGCAGGAGATCGTTGGCTTCAGCTGGAATGGGCGTGATGGTAAGTATGGTTTAATTTAGAACAATAAAGAATTGTGTGTTTATTTCAATTAAAGGACTTTTTTCTGGGTGTTTGTGTTTTTTTTAAATACTTTACTAGAAATTCATGGTGGTCATGTCTAATATTGGCGTGACCCCATGAATTTCGGGCTTAGGGCCAGCTGATAATGCCAAGCTGGCCTTAACCCCTTTATTACCCAGTGAGCCACCGCATCAGGGCCCTGGATGAGTTGGGTACAGCGCCAGAAGATGGCGCTTCTATGAACGCGCCATTTTCCGGGGCGGCTGCGGACTGCAATTTGCAGCGGGTGGGGCCCAGAAAGCTTGGGCCTCCCTGCGCTGCAGATTCCAGCCCCCAGCTGCCTAGTTGTACCTGGCTGGACACAAAAATAGGGCGAAGCTCCACGTTTTTTTTTTTTTAAATTCATGGAATAATTCAGAAAAAAAGGGCTTCCCTATATTGTTGTGTCCGGCTAGGTACAAATAGGCTGCTGGTGGTTGGGGGCAGCCCGTTCCTGCCTGCTGTACCTGACTGGACACAAATATAGGGCGAAGCCCCACATCAATTTTTTTAAATTATTTCATGAATTTCCTGAAATGATTTAAAAAAAATTGACGTGGGGCTTCGCACTATATTTGTGTCCAGCCAGGTACAGCAGGCAGGAACGGGCTGCCCCCAACCACCAGCTGCCTATTTGTACCTGGTTGGACACAACAATATAGGGAAGCCCTTTTTTTCTTAATTATTTCATGAATTTCATGAAATAATTAAAAAAAAAAAATACGTGAAGCTTCTCCCTATTTTTGTGTCCAGCCAGGTACAACTAGGCAGCTGGGGGATGGAATCTGCAGCGCAGGGAGGCCCAAGCTTTCTGCCCCCCCCCCTCCCCCCGCTGAAAATTGCAGTGCGCAGCCACCCCGGAAAATGGCGCGTTCATAGAAGCTGGATGCTGTACCTGGCTGGCATACAAAAATATGGCGAAGCCCACGTCAAAAGTTTTGGGAAAAATTAATTAAAAAATAAATAATAATTTAGGGACTGCATCTTTATTAACTCCTCAAATGTCATTTAGTGTTAAAATAAAGGACTTATTTTAAAAAAAATTGACGTGGGGCTTCGCCCTATATTTGTGTCCAGCCAGGTACAGCAGGCAGGAACAGGCTGCCCCCAACCACCAGCTGCCTATTTGTACCTGGCCGGACACAACAATATAGGGAAGCCCTTTTTTAAAAAAATTATTTCATGAAATAATTAAAAAAAAATTGACGTGGGGCTTCGCACTATATTTGTGTCCAGCCAGGTACAGCAGGCAGGAATGGGCTGCCCCCAACCACCAGCTGCCTATTTGTACCTGGTTGGACACAACAATATAGGGAAGCCCTTTTTTTCTTAATTATTCCATGAATTTCATGAAATAATTTTAAAAAAAAATGCGTGGGGCTTCGCCCTATTTTTGTGCCCAGCCAGATACAACTAGGCAGCTGGGGGCTGGAATCCGCAGCGCAGGGAGACCCAAGCTTTCTGGGCCACCCCCGCTGCAAATTGCAGTCCGCAGCCGCCCCAGAAAATGGCGCGTTCATAGAAGCGCCATCTTCTGGCGCTGTACCCAACTCATCCAGGGCCCTGGTGCGGTGGCTCACTGGGTAATAAAGGGGTTAAGGCCAGCTTGGCATTATCAGCTGGCCCTAAGCCCAAAATTCATGGGGTCACGCCAATATTAGACATGACCACCATGAATTTCTAGTAAAGTATTTAAAAAAACACAAACACCCAGAATAAAGTCCTTTAATTGAAATAAACACACAATTCTTTATTGTTCTAAATTAAACCATACTTACCATCACGCCCATTCCAGCTGAAGCCAACGATCTCCTGCAATAAAAGTAAAATAATAAAGCAACCTCATCCTTACCTTTCCATGGCTCCCACGACAGCTTCAGCTCTGCTACATCGAGATGACAGGCTGGACCGCAGCAGAACGCTGCCATCCAGCCTGTCATCCCGCAGACACTGAGAAGCGCAGGCATACTTCCACTCCTCAGTGTCTGGCTGTGACGGCATCCAGATGAGCCGAGGTCATGTCCAATGAACTCCGCTCACTTCATGTACGTCACTGACAGCGTGGGAAAATTCTCCTGCACTCAGCACTTCAGCGTGAGAATTTTCCCACGCTGTCAGTGACGTGCATGAGGTGAGCTGAGTTCATTGGACATGACCTCACCTCATGTATGTCACTGACAGCGTGGGAGAATTCTCACGCTGAAGCGCTGAGTGCAGGAGAATTTTCCCACGCTGTCAGTGACGTGCATGAGGTGAGCTGAGTTCATTGGACATGAACTCGGCTCATCTGGATGACGTCACAGAGAGACACTGAGGAGCGCAAGCATGCCTGCGCTTCTCAGTGTCTGCGGGATGACAGGCTGGATGGCAGCTTTCTGCTGCGGTCCAGCCTGTCATCTCGATGTAGCAGAGCTGGAGCTGTCCTGGGAACCATCGAAAGGTAAGGATGAGGTTGCTTTATTATTTTTCTTTTATTGCAGGAGATCGTTGGCTTCAGCTGGAATGGGCGTGATGGTAAGTATGGTTTAATTTAGAACAATAAAGAATTGTGTCTTTATTTCAATTAAAGGACTTTACTCTGGGTGTTTGTGTTTTCTTTTAACTTTGACTATGGGGTTAGTAATGGGGGTGTCTTATAGACGCCTCTCCATTACTAACCTGGGCTTGATGTCAGCTGGCATTATAAGCTGACATCAACCCCAACCCTATTACCCCCTGCCACCGCACCAGGGCAGCGTGGAAGAGCGAGGCTAAGTGCCAGAATTGGCGCATCCTATGAATGCGCCATTTCTGGGGCGGCTGACGGCTGGTGTTTCTAGCCTGGGAGGGGGCCAATATTCATGGCACCCTTCCTGGGCTATTAATATCAGCCCCCAGCTGTCTGCCTAGCCTGTGCTAGCTATTAAATTAGGGGGGACCCCACGTCATTTTTTTGGGGGGGTCCCCCATTTTAATAGCTAGTAAAGGCTAGGTATTCAGCTGGGGGCTGATATTAGTAGCCTGGGAAGCTCCGTGGGTATTACCCCCTTCCCAGGCTTCAAACATTTGCCCCAGCTGTCTGCTTAACCTCCGCTAGAGCCTAAAATTAAGGGGAACCCCACGCCAATTTTTTTTTAAATAAATCCTTTATTTTAACACTAAATGACAAGTACAGTAATCAACACTATCACTGTACTTCATATATATGTGACTGACATGTTTCTATCTATCTAATCTATGTGTGATGCTCTATCTTTCTGTTATAAATTGTCGGGTACAGATGCTGAATTGCCGGCCGGCTTTTTTAAAGAGACGGTGCACGAAAACACTAATATTTTTTTTAATAAATCCTTTACACTAAATGACAAGTACAGTAAGCAACACTGTCACTGTACTTCATATATATGTGACTGACATGTTTCTATCTATCTAATCCATGTGTGAAGCTCTATTCTTTCTGTTGTAAATTGTCGGGTACCGGTGAATGCCGCTGATGAATTGCCGGCTTTTCATGTCATTCTACATTATTCTTAGTTGTTTTACTTCATGTAGAATTAACCTACAAGGAAAGAAAGGGTTTATTTTCATTCCGATATTTGTGTCCCATTGACTTGCATTGGTTTCCGGTATCGGAATCGGCGATATCCGATACTTTTTGGGTATCGGCCCGATCCAATCCGATACGATATTTCCTGATATCGGAAGGTATCGCTCAACACTAGTCATGACATCACGACATGGGTCGTACATGATGTCTTGGTGCCAGAAGCTTCAGCACAGGGTGTAGATGGGAGAAGAAGACGATGCAGTCGGAGCAATAGAAAAAAGACCACAGGGAGCTGCGCAGCGGACCGGACAGTGGCGATGGGACCGATGGGTGCCAGGGTATTATTTAATTAACCCTTTTCCTGGCCGCCATTTTGCTGAATTCATACTAAGCAAACCACCAAAAAAATGGTTTTAGTGAAATCTGAATATCTTGCAAAATTTGAGGCAAATTCAAGCTAATCTCAAACCAATTTGCTCATTTCTATCTGCAACACCGAAACGTGCGGCAAATTGGTGGCATCTCTGTAATGAATCCCACTTTTTTCTTTTTGCTTCTCCTCTTTTCACAGCAGATTTTCAGTCGCACAAATTCTGCAGTTGTGGGAAATGTCAGCATTTTTCTGAAGAGTAAATCTAGGTAGAATATAACATTTCCTTCACCCTGAGTTTGGAACGAGCGTCTCACACCGGAGAGGCAGAGATGTGCGCGCCGAGTAGCGGAGCTCGTAAAATCTCTATTTGCTTTTCCTAAATGATTTCCTAAGTAAAGATACAATAACACATTCCACGTATCTTCCAATCCATGGCCGCTGCTATTGCTTATTTATAAAGGGCAAAACTGCTTAAATTGAGCAAATCTGTGTTAAATAAAAGGTAAAATGCCCCCGCGGCTAGACCTGAAGGGAAAATCGCTCTGAATTGCCTGTGGTGGTGGTAGCTCAATAACATCCCGTCCTTAATAGCAGTAGGTATCGTCTGAACTCAGGGTTATGAATGATGAACTAGACTAAATGGTAAATCATGAAATATCATTTTTCTGGAGCTCGGCGGTGCTCTGCCCTGTTCAGATTACTAGCATATGTCATCTCGCATGCAAACAGTTGTGCCTGAAAAATGGTGAGCAAAAATCTGACAAAAGCTGCAGAAATGAACCATCTATTAACAGAAGGAAACCTTCCGCACTGTGCGACTGCGCCAATACCTGCAGCACAGCGGCGCGCTGGAGGACTGGAACTGACGTATCCACCATCTAGCGAGGAACTAACGTCCTACTGATGGTAAGGAGGTAAATTAGTGATGAGAAAATCAATTCTAAACTAATCACATTCATTTAGAGTTTTCGTCAAAGTTTTCGTCAGTTTGCTCAAATCAAGCAAAATGTCAGATATTTGTGCCCAGTTCTAAGCCATTATCAATTCTGGCAGATTTGCTCACCCTTATAATGTATTTCCTATGTCAAAATACAGTGGATACCCCAAAAAATGTGTGAAAACTCCAATTAGATCCATTAGCGTTGGTGAAAATAGATTTGTACGTCCCGTTCCATTGGCCACGGTCTGTGAGTGCAACAATATATGTGCAAACTCTGAATACATGACTTTTGAACTGCATTACAGCCATATAGACTATATTAGTGAGGAGCAAATCTACCGAGAATCGAAATTGGCAGATCTCAAATTTAATTTTTCTGCTCTGATGTCTCTCCAGACCCCAAAGTGTTATATACATAGGGTGTAAAATAAAATAATAAAAAAATATTTATATATATATTAATAATAGTAATGCCAGGTAGCCTAGGGTTAAATCCTAGCTCTGCAAGCTCTGATTAGGTGCGCATGGCTAGCTCTGCACTTTGCAGGTTAGGTGTTCATCTAAGTCAGATAGCTGGGGTGAAGCGGAGCAGAGTGAATTTGTGTTGGAGCTGAAGAGAGGGACAAGCCGGAATCCCTCTCTGAGAAGAGACTGCACTGGCCGTGTGCACCAAAACTGCAAGTGTCAGTGCTTGCTATGGACGATAGCTGTTGAGTTTAAGTGGATTGGGGCTAGCTCATCCGTGTATGTGTTGCCAGTGTCAGTTCTGTTTAGTTAGCACCTGGACAAGGCTGGGATTTATGTTTATGATTGGTGCTGTGCAACCTGTGGAAATATACATCACATTGTTTTCACAAAAGAATCCAGTGCCTATGTGAACGTTACCTAATTCCTACCTGAAAGCGGGAATTCATACTATATATATATTTATTTATTAACACTCACCTCACTGCTCACCTGTCCCGTCTCTGCAGCTCACCATCCGGTCTCCTTTCCGGGAGGGCTTTACGTTGCTCCTCACGTACCGCATGTTGTAAAATTGTGATATTATGATGTGCACCCTGATATCAGAGACCTACTCAGCACGAAGAGGAATATCGTGTGGAAGAGGCTGGAAGGAGCAGAGGACCGGACGATGGGCTGTAATGGCAACAGGACAGGTGAGCCACTAGGTGAGTATTCCTTTCATTAACCCTTTAAGTCGGCAAGCTGCTACTTTTTTTTTTATTTTAACAGAGTGAATTGAAAAAATTTGGATGGAATTGAATTCAATTTTTTTTGTAAAATTTGAGGCGAATTCAAGTCATCTCAAACAAATTTGGTCATCTCTCGCCTACACATATAAAATTGAGGGACTTCATCGATCGACGGATTTACGACTTAATTGTGTTTTTTTTTTCTTTCTGGTATAGTTCTAGTACATGACCTAAAATATTATTAATGGCATCAGCCAAAAAGGTAAATCTGTCCAGCAGATAAAAAAAATCACAAATCTGTGGTCATCTCAACGTGAGCCTACATCTGGACAATACGACACTAGACGTCTTAGACATTCACTCCGCGAGGTTTGTTCCAATGTACAGATGCATCTCACTAAATTAGAATATCATCAATACAAAAAGTGAAGCTCCTATATTATATAGAGTCATTACACACAGAGTGATCTATTATATAGAGTCATTACACACAGAGTGATCTATTATATAGAGTCATTACACACAGAGGGATCTATTATATAGAGTCATTACACACAGAGGGATCTATTATATAGGGTCATTACACACAGAGGGATCTATTCTATAGAGTCATTACACGCAGAGGGATCTATTATATAGAGTCATTACACACAGAGGGATCTATTATATAGAGTCATTACACGCAGAGGGATCTATTATATAGAGTCATTACACACAGAGTGATCTATTATATAGAGTCATTACACACAGAGTGATCTATTATATAGAGTCATTACACACAGAGGGATCTATTCTATAGAGTCATTACACGCAGAGGGATCTATTATATAGAGTCATTACACACAGAGGGATCTATTATATAGAGTCATTACACACAGAGGGATCTATTATATAGAGTCATTACACGCAGAGGGATCTATTATATAGAGTCATTACACACAGAGTGATCTATTATATAGAGTCATTACACACAGAGGGATCTATTATATAGAGTCATTACACACAGAGGGATCTATTATATAGAGTCATTACACACAGAGTGATCTATTATATAGAGTCATTACACACAGAGGGATCTATTATATAGAGTCATTATACACAGAGGGATCTATTATATAGTCATTACACACAGAGGGATCTATTATATAGAGTCATTACACACAGAGGGATCTATTATATAGTCATTACACACAGAGGGATCTATTATATAGAGTCATTACACACAGAGGGATCTATTATATAGAGTCATTACACAGAGGGATCTATTATATAGAGTCATTACACACAGAGGGATCTATTATATAGACTCATTACACACAGAGGGATCTATTATATAGACTTATTACACACAGAGGGATCTATTATATAGAGTCATTACACACAGGGGGATCTATTATATAGAGTCATTACACACAGAGGGATCTATTATATAGAGTCATTACACACAGAGGGATCTATTATATAGAGTCATTACACACAGAGGGATCTATTATATAGAGTCATTACACACAGAGGGATCTATTATATAGAGTCATTACACACAGAGGGATCTATTATATAGAGTCATTGCACACAGAGGGATCTATTATATAGAGTCATTACACACAGAGGGATCTATTATATAGAGTCATTACACACAGAGGGATCTATTATATAGAGTCATTACACGCAGAGGGATCTATTATATAGAGTCATTACACGCAGAGGGATCTATTATATAGAGTCATTACACGCAGAGGGATCTATTATATAGAGTCATTACACGCAGAGGGATCTATTATATAGAGTCATTACACGCAGAGCGATCTATTATATAGAGTCATTAGACACAGAGGGATCTATTATATAGAGTCATTACACGCAGAGGGATCTATTATATAGAGTCATTACACACAGAGGGATCTATTATATAGAGTCATTACACACAGAGGGATCTATTATATAGAGTCATTACACACAGAGGGATCTATTATATAGAGTCATTACACACAGAGGGATCTATTATATAGAGTCATTACACACAGAGGGATCTATTATATAGAGTCATTGCACACAGAGGGATCTATTATATAGAGTCATTACACACAGAGGGATCTATTATATAGAGTCATTACACACAGGGGGATCTATTATATAGAGTCATTACACACAGAGGGATCTATTATATACAGTCATTACACACAGAGGGATCTATTATATACAGTCATTACACACAGAGGGATCTATTATATAGAGTCATTACACACAGAGCGATCTATTATATAGAGTCATTACACACAGAGGGATCTATTATATAGAGTCATTGCACACAGAGGGATCTATTATATAGAGTCATTACACACAGAGGGATCTATTATATACAGTC
Organism: Phyllobates terribilis; assembly: GCF_046119375.1. Taxonomy (NCBI): domain Eukaryota; kingdom Metazoa; phylum Chordata; class Amphibia; order Anura; family Dendrobatidae; genus Phyllobates; species Phyllobates terribilis. Next base: position 191,772,273 of record NW_027362768.1, read on the forward strand.
ATTACACACAGAGGGATCTATTATATAGAGTCATTACACACAGAGGGATCTATTATATAGAGTCATTACACACAGAGGGATCTATTATATAGAGTCATTACACACAGAGCGATCTATTATATAGAGTCATTACACACAGAGTGATCTATTTCACGTGTTTATTTCTGTTAATGTTTTTACAGCCAAGGAAAACACAAAAGTCATAATCTCAGTAGATTAGAATAATTAACAAAAAACACCTGCAAAGGCTTCCTAAGCGTTTAAAAAGGTCCCTTAATCTGTTTCAGTAGGCTCCACAATCATGGGGAAGACTGCTGACTTGACAGATGTCCAGAAGGCAATCATTGACACACTCCACAAGGAGGATAAGCCACAAAAGGTCATTGCTAAAGAAGCTGGCTGCTCACAGAGTGCTGTATCCAAGCATATTAATGGAAAGCAACCGGGATAACCGCAGCCTTGAAAGGATTGTTAAGAAAGGGCCATTGACACCCTCCACAAGGTCCCAGAGTCTGGAGGAAGAGTGGAGAGGCCACAATCCAAGCTGCTGGAGGTCTAGTGTGAAGTCTCTACAATCAGTGATGGTTTGGGGGGCCATGTCATCTGCTGGTGGAGGTCCACTGTGTTTTATCAAGACCAAAGTCAGCGCCGCCGTCTACCAGGACATTTTACAGCACTTCATGCTTCCCTCTGCCGACAAGCTTTATGGAGATGGAAATGTCCTTCTCCAGCAGGACTTGGCCCCTGTCCACATGGCCAAAAGCACCAATACCTGGTTTACACACAACAGTATCACTGTGCTTGATTGGCAGCAAACTCGCCTGACCTTAACCTCATAGAGAATCTATTATAGAGAATCTATGGGGTATTGTCAAGAGGAAGATGAGACCCCAGACCCAACAATGCAGACGAGCTGAATGCTGCTATCAAAGCCACCTGGGCTTCCATAACACCTCAGTAGGGCCACAGGCTGATCCCTCCATGCCACAGGCTGATCCCTCCATGCTACAGGCTGATCCCTCCATGCCACAGGCTTATCACCTCCATGCCACAGGCTGATCCCTCCATGCCACAGGCTGATCCCTCCATGCCACAGGCTGATCCCTCCATGCCACATTGCCGCATTGATGCAGTAATTGATGCAGAAGGAGCCGACCAAGTATTGAGGCATTTACTGAACAGACATTTCAGTAGGACATTTCGGATTTTAAAAACATTTTTCAAGCTGTTGTTATAAAGTATTCTAATTTACTGAGATAATGACTTTTGCGTTTTCATGGGCTGTAAGCCATAATCATCAACATTATCAGAAATAAACACGTGAAATAGATCCCTCTGCGTGTAATGACTCTATATAATAGATCCCTCTGTGTGTAATGACTCTATATAATAGATCCCTCTGTGTGTAATGACTCTATATAATAGATCCCTCTGTGTGTAATGACTCTATATAATAGATCCCTCTGTGTATAATGACTCTATATAATAGATCCCTCTGTGTGTAATGACTCTATATAATAGATCCCTCTGCGTGTAATGACTCTATATATTAGATTCCTCTGCGTGTAATGACTCTATATAATAGATCACTCTGTGTGTAATGACTCTATATAATAGATCCCTCTGTGTGTAATGACTCTATATAATAGATCCCTCTGTGTGTAATGACTCTATATAATAGATCCCTCTGTGTGTAATGACTCTATATAATAGATCACTCTGTGTGTAATGACTCTATATAATAGATCACTCTGTGTGTAATGACTCTATATAATAGATCACTCTGTGTGTAATGACTCTATATAAGAGATCCCTCTGTGTGTAATGACTCTATATAATAGATCCCTCTGTGTGTAATGACTCTATATAATAGATCCCTCTGCATGTAATGACACTATATAATAGATCCCTCTGCGTGTAATGACTCTATATAATAGATCCCTCTGTGTGTAATGACTCTATATAATAGATCCCTCTGTGTGTAATGACTCTATATAATAGATCACTCTGTGTGTAATGACTCTATATAATAGATCCCTCTGTGTGTAATGACTCTATATAATAGATCCCTCTGTGTGTAATGACTCTATATAATAGATCACTCTGTGTGTAATGACTCTATATAATAGATCCCTCTGTGTGTAATGACTCTATATAATAGATCCCTCTGTGTGTAATGACTCTATATAATAGATCCCTCTGCGTGTAATGACTCTATATAATAGATCCCTCTGCGTGTAATGACTCTATATAATAGATCCCTCTGTGTGTAATGACTCTATATAATAGATCCCTCTGTGTGTAATGACTCTATATAATAGATCCCTCTGTGTGTAATGACTCTATATAATAGATCCCTCTGTGTGTAATGACTCTATATAATAGATCCCTCTGTGTGTAATGACTCTATATAATAGATCCCTCTGCGTGTAATGACTCTATATAATAGATCCCTGTGTGTAATTACTCTATATAATAGATCCCTCTGTGTGTAATGACTCTATATAATAGATCCCTGTGTGTAATGACTCTATATAATAGATCCTTCTGTGTGTAATGACTATATAATAGATCCCTCTGTGTGTAATGACTCTATATAATAGATCCCTCTGTGTGTAATGACTCTATATAATAGATCCCTCTGTGTGTAATGACTCTATATAATATAGGAGTTTCACTTTTTGTATTGAAGAACTGAAATAAATTAACTTTTTGATGATATTCTAATTTAGTGAGATGCATCTGTATATACCAAAGTGAGGGGCTGAAGGTGGTGTGAGCGGGGTATGTGCTGTATATAATATATTTAGTACAGTATATAAGCATCACAATCTTACATTTTTTTAAATTTTTGGACATCAAAATGTGTCCTCTTTGTCTTTTCCCCTTCAGTGATATAACCCAGATAACAAAGCTAAGACCTCGAAGCTTCTATATCTTCTGTGTTTCTCACCTTCCTCTTCCCTTATCTCCTTTCCATCTTTCCATATCTACATGAACGGAAAACCCGATTATCAGATGAGGATGAATAAATGTAAGTAAAATGGGCTTGCAAGAGAAGTGGAATGCTCCTGGTATTTTACACATCACCGTCGCTGTCAACACTTCCATCATCGTAGCTTCCTTCCAGGCCGAAGAGATGATATCTTTGACTCTTCTCTTTTTCCTTATTTCTCCTATCAAATTACATTGTATCCCTTCCAGCTTTCTCACAATTCTTGTAAGCGTTCATTTATCATGCACAAGTCTACCGAGAATCCGGTCAATTCAATCAATGTGTCACGATTCAATCATTGCAACATTTTACGAGTTGGAAGCCTTCGCTCGTGTTCTCACTCGTCTCACAGTTCTCCTCAGATATGCCTCCAGACCGATGTAGTTTATCAAGTACTCAGTGCCGGCTCCTCCATGTCAGGCTGAGCTCTGATCTCTCTCATCTTAATAAGAAGAGCTTTCAAGCTTGTTCCGGAGCGTAATCTGGATGCAGCTTCTAGAACATTGATGTGGCACAGAAGTGGCCAAACTTTTCAGCCTGGATTTACTTTTTTTGCAGAAGTCTGTTGGGTGATCTGCTATGTGTTGGAGGACCTTGTTGCATTTTTTTTATCAGAAGCTCCACAATAATGCTAGTAATTGCAGTTTGTGTTGCACTTGCTCTAGTCCATGTCTCCTTCATGAATTGTGCTCTTCTGTCCCAGTCTTCTCTAGGCTGTATACAGAAGATTCCACCTTCACCTTTTCATGATTTTTGTAAATGACTCCCCTTTATCGTGATGCAAATTCAATACATTATCACAACTTGCTAGAAAACTCCTTTCTAGGTTGCAGCTCACATCACAACCACTGGGTGGCCATAAACAGACATATTTAGTATAAACTTCTCCCAACAGAGTATCACAAAATTGAAGGTTCCTTCCTTTCTCTAAGCATATTTTGAGATAGTAGGAAAAGTATAGAAGGATATCATTATCGGTCAGGGAGCGTTTGAGATCTACGTCATCCAATAGCGCTGGCCAAGGCTCACAAGTTCCTTGTTTCTAAAGCCAGTTTTCCAAAGTCAGCACCAAGTTAGGTTCTCTTCTACTCAACCTTCAGTGTCCATTACTATGTCAATGGATCGATCAACTGGAAATTACTTTGGTGCAGTTTCCAGCAGCCTAAAACCCAGATCTTCTGGTCACTATCGGGTCATCTACCAATGCAAACCATATCCCTGTTATACCTAATGGTATTTGATGTACATGGTTAATGAGCCGAGATAAGCGGTGTGAAATGAGCATCTTTAATAGAAAACATGAACATATTTGCAACTTATTCTGTCGGGAGCCGTTTAAGCTTTAGGTGTCCATATGTGGTCACCCAGGGATTGTGATGTCACTTGCAGCCTTTCGAGGGTTTTACCAGCAGGTCGCAAAAATGTATTCAACTTGTAACACGAGAACTGGTTCCAAGTAAAGGTAAAAGAGGCGACATCTTCATAAAGACTTTATTGCAGGAGTAAACACTATATATTATCATCTGCTGTTTATCCCGTGTATATTGTATGCTGTGATAACTCAAGATTCCCTCCAACCTCATGATTTCAGATCTGGATGATCTTTGTTTTAGTAAAGGAATTAACATGTAACAAATGAATGTCAGAAGTTCTCCCCATTGCTCTATAGTAGACTGCCTCTCCGTGCTGCACAGACTTGTTTAGCTCCATTGTAAAATATAATAAAAGATTAAAGTCCCCTGTCCTGCTGATGCATCTCCTTGCCTGCTCCTAAGCTCACTTCCGTTTATCTTGACATTGATCTCTACTCCAGATCTTCCGGCACTGACGAAGTCTCATGTGGTCACATGGAGCACGATGCACGTCCTTACTAACATGGAGCATGATGCACATCCTCACTAACATGGAGCATGATGCACATCCTTACTAACATGGAGCATGATGCACGTCCTTACTAACATGGAGAATGATGCACATCCTCACTAACATGGAGCATGATGCACATCCTTACTAACATGGACCATGATGCACATCCTTACTAACATGGAGCATGATGCACGTCCTTACTAACATAAAGCATGATGCACGTTCTTACTAACATGGAGCATGATGCACATCCTTACTAACAAGGAGCATGATGCACGTCCTTACTAACATGGAGCATGATGCACATCCTCACTAACATGGAGCATGATGCACATCCTTACTAACAAGGAGCATGATGCACGTCCTTACTAACATGGAGCATGATGCACGTCCTAACTAACAAGGAGCATGATGCACGTCCTTACTAACATGGAGCATGATGCACGTCCTTACTAACAAGGAGCATGACACATGTCCTTACTAACATGGAGCATGATGCAGGTCCTTACTAACATGGAGCATGATGCACATCCTTACTAACAATGAGCATGATGCACATCCTTACTAACATGGAGCATGATGCACATCCTTACTAACATGGAGCATGATGCACGTCCTTACTAACAAGGAACATGATGCACGTCCTTACTAACATGGAGCATGATGCACATCCTCACTAACATGGAGCATGATGCACATCCTTACAAACATGGAGCATGATGCACGTCCTTACTAACAAGGAGCATGATGCACGTCCTTACTAACATGGAGCATGATGCACATCCTTACTAACATGGAGCATGATGCACATCCTTACTAACATGGAGCATGATGCACATCCTTGCTAACAAGGAGCATGATGCACGTCCTTACAAACATGGAGCATGATGCACATCCTCACTAACATGGAGCATGATGCACATCCTTACTAACAAGGAGCATGATGCACGTCCTTACTAACATGGAGCATGATGCACGTCCTTGCTAACATGGAGCATGATGCACGTCCTTACTAACATGGAGCATGATGCACGTCCTTACTAACATGGAGCATGATGCAGGTCCTTACTAACATGGAGCATGATGCACGTCCTTACTAACAAGGAGCATGATGCATGTCCTTACTAACATGGAGCATGATGCACGTCCTTACTAACATGGAGCATGATGCACGTCCTTACTAACAAGGAGCATGATGCATGTCCTTAATAACATGGAGCATGATGCACGTCCTTACTAACATGGAGCATGATGCACATCCTTACTAACATGGAGTATTTGCACGTCCTTACTAACATGGAGCATGATGCACATCCTCACTAACATGGAGCTTGATGCACATCCTTACTAACATGGAGTCAGATGCACATCCTTACTAACATGGAGCATGATGCAGGTCCTTACTAACATGGAGCATGATGCACATCCTTACTAACATGGAGCATGATGCACATCCTTACTAACATGGAGCATGATGCACATCCTTACTAACATGAAGCATGATGAACGTCCTTACTAACAAGGAGCATGATTCACATCCTCTCTAACATGGAGCATGATGCACATCCTTAATAACATGGAGCATGATGCACGTCCTTAATAACATGGAGCATGATGCACATCCTTACTAACATGGAGCATGATGTACGTCCTTACTAACATGGAGCATGATGCACATCCTTACTAACATGGAGCATGATGCACGTTCTTACTAACATGGAGCATGATGCACATCCTTACTAACAAGCAGCATGATGCACGTCCTTACTAACATAGAGCATGATGCACATCCTCACTAACATGGAGCATGATGCACATCCTTACTAACAAGGAGCATGATGCACGTCCTTACTAACATGGAGCATGATGCACGTCCTTACTAACATGGAGCATGATGCACGTCCTTACTAACATGGAGCATGATGCATGTCCTTACTAACAAGGAACATGATGCATGTCCTTACTAACATGGAGCATGATGCACATCCTTACTAACATGGAGCATGATGCATGTCCTTACTAACATGGAGCATGATGCACCTTCTTACTAACATGGAGCATGATGCACATCCTTACTAACAAGGAGCATGATGCACATCCTTACTAACATGGAGCATGATGCACATCCTCACTAACATGGGGCATGATGCACATCCTTACTAACAAGGATCATTAAGCACGTTCTTGCTAACATGGAGCATGATGCACGTCCTTACTAACTTGGAGCATGATGCACGTCCTTACTAACATGGAGCATGATGCACATCCTTACTAACATGGAGCAAGATGCACGTCCTTACTAACATGGAGCATGATGCAGGTCCTTACTAATATGGAGCATGATGCACGTCCTTACTAACAAGGAGCATGATGCACGTCCTTACTAACATGGAGCATGATGCACGTCCTTACTAACATGGAGCATGATGCACATCCTTACTAACATGGAGCATTTGCACGTCCTTACTAACATGGAGCATGATGCACATCCTCACTAACATGGAGCTTGATGCACATGTGTCACCCTGGCCTGGATGCCACAAGTGTAATAAAGCTGTGTCTGAGAGCAAGGGGGAGGTTCTCTAGTCAGGGGAACATTAGCATACAGTACCTCCTGTCTCAGGCCAGTAGGGGGAGCAGGCTGCCCCTATAAAAGCTGGAACGGGGGGCAGGGTTAGGAGAGAACTGGACGACCTGTCTCAGCACTGAGAAATGTTCAGAGTAGAGAGGGACAGCTGTATTGCACCCTAAGAGGAAGTGTGGCAGAAGGAGAGCCACAAGCCAGAGACAAGAGGAAAAGTGAGCCTGTCTTGGCAGACAAAGAACACAATTTACCAGACTTTGGTGTCTGAGGCTGGGAGGATTCCACATCCCACAGCAGATAACAAGTCCGCAGGGGACTGTATGTTCCTTGGCCTAAGAAACCTGGAGGCTCTGCCACAACAGAAGGGACCAGTAAAGCCGTACCAGGCCGGGAGCAGAAAGGAACCCACGTCGCAGGCCATACAGGCGAGAGTACACGGAAAGCTCGGAAACATGGGCTGTTACCCTATAAGGAGGAGATAGCCAGAAGGAGCACAGAAAGCACGGTAGGCCTACACCCTCACCCTGACCAGGGCCAATTTCCCAATTGCTCTCAGACATCCAGGTCCCCTCCTAGCCGGGACTGTTTGTGGGTCAGTTTATTTGTTTTAGTAAAGACCCTGGACTGCAACCTGTTGTCTGTGTGGTCCTTGCTCCTCCAGCACTATCAGCACTGGGACTCTCACCACCATCACTCCCACCATCCACTACACTGCCCTGGGGCTGCACTCTTCCCTTGGGGAGTCACACCACCTCAGCTGCATACACCATCAGCCCCAGCGGTCTGCCCTGCAGCGGCGGTTCCTAATGACCGCAAATCCACGGGTGGCGTAGTCGGACGTTATCAACAGCACTTAGCAGACTACCACTGGCCTGACCACCCTGAGCCACGGAACCGGGTTGCCACTACTACCCCCATCGTTCCCCTATTGCCCGGATCCGAGTGCCCCACGGCCCAGGGGGCGAGTCAGCTTTGGCGTAGTCGGCAGGATTTCGTGCCCGCAACCACCGGATACTGCGTGCCTTCAAAAGACTGTTATACCTGCCGTGGTGAAGGTTCGCGCCATCCGGAGCCGTTTCCCGCCATCTTCAGTCGGTTCCTGCCATCTTCAGTCGGTTCCCGCCATCTTCCGCAAGGTCCTGAAAGGGAGAGAGAACGACGCTGACGTCACCAGGACGCGACGCAAGGTCCTCCTCCGGAGCAACATCAGCGGAGCCGCGGCCTACAGAAGAGGATAGTCGGAAGGTAGGCCGCGCTTAACTAGGGAGGAGGAAGATGTCGGACACCGAGGCGCCCACTATCACCAGCGCAGCTGCAGCAGCGGTGATGCCATTTTCCCTGCCCTACATCCCTGGAGCGGCCTGGCTGCCTAAGTATTCGGGGGAGCCCCATGCCCTAACTGACTGTAAGGAAAGGCTGTACAGTTTGTTCCAAGTCTACCCCCTGACAGAGGAACAGAAGGTCAGCATACTGACGGGGCAGTTAACTGGTGCAGCCCAGCGGGAGGTAAAGTCATGGCCCGCTGAGGAGAAAAGGACTGTGAAGGACATTCTGGCCCGGCTGCGAGGTACCTTTGATACCCGCACCTCCGCTGAAATTAAAATGCGGTTCTAAGGATGTAAGCAGCGGGCACAGGACAGCATCAGAGACTATGCCCTAAATTTGCAGGAAGCCTTGAGGGCCATGAAACAAACTGACCCTGGTAGCGTGCAGGATACAGATAAGCTACTAACAGAACAGTTTATAGAAGGTCTGCTGTCTAGCGCCCACAGGACCCAGCTGCGCCTCATGGTCTTTAAGAACCCTGATCTGACCTTTGCCCAATTTAAGGACAGGGCCATAAGGGTGCTCCGTGAACCCGCAACCAGTGGCGCTATAAACCCCCGATGTCCTGCTCTCACCTACCACCAGGAGGCAGCGCCCTCCCCTATGGACTCTGTGGGGGATGATGCACAGGCCCTGAACCAAGCCCCGTCGAAAGATCTGCAGCACCAAGTCCAGGAGCTGACCAGAAGCGTCGCGGCGTTGACCAGGACCGTCCAGGCGTTACAAGTGGACCCGTCAAGACCCATCGAGCTGGCTTCAAGTCCGGAGGATGTCCCGTGGCGTCGACAGAGGAGGATCCCGTCGTTCCGAGGGAGGCCCACAGACCGCTACGCAGAGGATGGACAGCCCATTTGCCGTCGATGCAACCAGCCCGGACACATTTCCAGGTACTGTAATTTAAACGGGTCCAACCTGGGGCAGAGGGCCGAACCCCAGGCATAAGATCACCAGGCCCTTATAATTGGCGTGATAAGTACGTTGGGGGGCGCCCGGTTTTACCCGTGGTGCTGGACGGTATCCCCATGAGCGCCTTGCTGGATACGGGGTCACAAGTAACCACTATCCCTTATGTACTTTTTAAGCAGTATTGGACTGATGCTGATATCACACGGTATCCAGACAGTAACTTGAGCATCATCGCCAGTAATGGCTTACCCGTGCCGCAGATGGGGTTCAAGGAGATGACCATTAAGATTGGTAAAGTTGAACTGCCGGCACAGGGAGTAATTATTGTGGACATTGACCGTCGTGAAAGACACCCTAAAATAACTGTGGGTACTAACGTGATTGAAAATTGTCTTTCAGAGGTAATTGTAATTCTACAACAGGTGGCGGTGAATGCTAGTTCCAGCCAACAGAGAGTCCTCAACAAGGAGATAAAAGCCCTGATGAGACGGCAGCAGGTAGAACTGTCTGGTGGTGAGATCGGTAGCGTAAGACTGAGTGACCCATTCCCCATTTCCATGCCTCCCAAAAGTGAAATGATGATCTGGTGTCGGACTGCAATCGGGTTGAGAGGTAGAGACTACCAAGCCATGGTAGAACCCGTGTACTCAGACAGCAGGCCCACCATTTTGACAGCCCGGGGGGTGGTCGATGTCCGTCATGGGTGGGTGCCCGTTCGCATTCTCAACATTGGGGAGAGAGAGGTAAACTTACCCAGGTACGCTACACTTGCCAAACTGTTTGTTGTCGAACACAAAGCTATCAGGGCCGTGGAACCCTTGCCTCCATCTCCTCAGGCAGAGGGTAATGGGTCCCAGAAACAAAAGGAGGACTGGTGCCAGAAACTCCATGTGGGTGCTGACTCCACTCCCCTGCACCAAAAACAAGGAGTCTACCGGGTGGTACAGGAGTACGAGAGAGTCTTTAGTAAGCACCCGCTAGACTTCGGCAGAGTAAAGGGGATAGAACACCACATCCCCACAGGGAGCCACCCACCGATAAAAGAAAGACACAGACCTGTACCCCCTGCACATTATCAGAACGCAAAGAGCATGCTAAGAGAAATTAAAGAAGCTGGGGTCATTAGAGATAGCTGTAGCCCCTGGGCAGCCCCCCTGGTTCTGGTAAAAAAGAAAGACGGCACCATGAGAATGTGCGTGGACTATAGACAAATCAACCGTATCACCCACAAAGACGCATATCCGCTGCCTAGAATAGAGGAGTCTTTAGCCGCACTAAAATCAGCTAACTTCTTTTCTACTTTGGACCTTACTAGTGGGTACTGGCAGGTTCCTGTGGCAGAGGCTGACAAGGAGAAGACCGCCTTCACCACCCCGATGGGACTGAGCGAATTCAACTGTATGCCTTTCGGGCTCTGCAACGCACCAGGGACCTTCCAGCGGCTGATGGAATGCTGTCTAGGGCACCGAAACTTCGAGACGGTCCTCCTTTACCTGGACCACGTGATCGTCTATTCGAAAACCTACGAGGACCATCTAAAGCACCTGGCCGAGGTGTTCGAAGCCCTGGCAGGCTATGGCCTGAAGGTGAAACCATCAAAGTGTAACCTGTTGAAACCGAAGGTCCAGTACCTAGAGCACGTGGTAAGTGCGGAAGGAGTAGCCCCCGACCCTGACAAGGTCACGGCAATCAAGAGCTGGCCAAGCCCCTCGAACATCAAAGAAGTGAGGCAGTTCCTCGGGTTGGTAGGCTACTACCGAAGGTTCATCCCCGGGTTCACTAAGATGGCAGCGTCTATGCAGTACCTCCTGATCGGACAGTCTAAGTCCAGAAGCCAAAAGCCACCCTTCAAGTGGGATAAACCGGAAGAGGAGTCCTTCCGCCAGTTGAAGATGGCCCTCACAGGGGATGAGATCCTGGTCTACCTTGATTATGGCCAGCCTTTCATTCTCCACACAGACACCAGTAATGTGGGACTGGGAGCCGGACTGTCCCAAAACCAACAGGGCAGAGAAAGGGTGATCGTGTACGCCAGCCGGAAGCTGAGGCCCACTGAGAGGAACCCAGAGAATTACGGCTCCTTCAAGCTAGAATTCTTAGCGGTGGTGTGGGCCGTGACGGAACGCTTCAAGCATTACCTGGCCTCCGCAAAGTTCACCGTGTACACGGACAACAACCCGTTAACACACCTGGACAATGCAAGACTTGATGCCCTGGAACAGCGGTGGATGGCCCGTCTCTCCAATTATGACTTCGTGATCAAGTACCGGGCAGGCAAAACCAATGCCAACGCCGACGCCCTATCGAGAATGCCTCACTTACCTGAAGGTGACGAAGACCCAGAAGAGTTGGAGGAGGAAGAACTCCCTGCGTTTCACCGGTATGGAGCCGCTCAATACTCCCACCGCGTGAAGGAGGAGGATCTAACAACCGTGATGATCAATCCCCTACCTCATCACAGCTGGGCCGAGACCCAAGATAGTGACCCTGCCATCCGCCTAGTGAAAGATCTGCTGACCCAGGAAGATGCCCGCATGGATCCGGATGCTCCAGAGGAAGCCAAGCAGCTATGGAAAGAGAAGAGCAAGCTGTTCCTCTATGAAGGCAAGCTGTGCAGAAGGATTGTCAACCACCGGACGCACGAACTGACCTGGCAAGTCGTGGTTCCAAGGCGGGATGCAGCTATGGTCCTGGGGGCTTACCATGACAGAGTGGGGCACTTCGGTTGGAAGAAACTGGAGTTCCTGCTAAGAGGACGGTTCTTTTGGGTCGGCATGAGAGGGGCTGTAGAGAAGTGGTGCAGAGACTGTGGCCCTTGTCACCTAAGGAGGAAGAACCGTGCCAGCCAGAAGACACCCTTGAGGCCCATCGTCACCATGCAGCCTCTTGAGCTGGTAGCTCTGGACCACGTCAAATTGGCTCCAAGCCGGTCAGGATACATCTATGCCCTGACAATCGTGGACCACTATTCCCGTTTTCTAGTGGTGGTCCCGGTAAAGGACTTGACAGCCCAAACAGCGGCCAGAGCCTTCCAGCAATACTTAAGCCGTCCACACGGGTATCCGGAACAGGTCCTGACAGACCAGGGTCCAGCGTTCGAGGCTGAAATCTTCCAAGAGTTCTGCAACCTCTATGGCTGTAAGAAGATTCGGACAACGCCTTACCACCCACAAACCAACGGGATGTGTGAGAAGATGAACAATATAGTCATTGATCTCCTGAAGACGCAGCCTGTGGCCAGAAAAACTTCCGGACCTGATAGACTTATCCAATCATATCCTGGTGAATGCTACCAACTGCACCCCGGCTTACCTGATGCGAGCCAGACCAGGTAAGCTGCCCTTAGACCTGGAGATGGGAGTCCTGACACCTGAGGACACCTCCCCGGATGCGGACTGGGATACGGAAAGGCAACTGCAGTACAAGAAGGTACAGGAGAGTGTGGAGAAGAGCCTGGCCCAGGTGAGAGAGAGGCAAGAAAAACTCTTCAACCAACACGCCCCTGCTGGTCCCCTAGAACCTGGTGAGCAGGTCCTGAAGCGAAAGAGAAGGCTTCACAAGTTGGACGACCAGTGGGAAAGGGAACCCTACACCGTACTGCTGTCTGATCACGACAACCCGAAGGTGTGCGTGATCACCAAGGACGGAGGAGAAACCACTACTACCGTCTCCAGAGACCACCTCAAAAGGTGCCCCGAGCAACTCCGTAGTGCAGAAGAGGATCAGAGTGACCTTGAACCCACAGAGGACAAGGAAGAAATGATCAGCACCATTCTCGGAGAGTTCCCTCAGTCCTGACTCGCATAAATGATGCCATAGTGGTACCCGTCCTGCATTTCCTGCAACCGACTGCGCAACAACCTGCACCTGAGCCGGAAGGTGAAGAGGAGCAAGCAGTTCCAGAGGCAGAAGAGCCTGAACCAGCAGCCCAGGAAAATCAACCCTCTGCTGACAGTGAGCCTGCCATGCCTGCGGTAAGCCAAAGGACCCACAGACAGCTGCCTGCCCTGCCTGTAAGTCCAGCTGGTAGCTGTGCCCCTAACGCTAGTGGGGAAAGCCAGGTCGGTCCACCACCAGACAGTGGGTTAAGGAGGTCGACCAGGAGCACAAAGGGGCAGATACCAGCTCGCTGGTGAATATAGGATGCACTAGAACTGTAAATAACCCTGTTGCCAAATGTTGAAATGTTTGCCAAGTTACCTGCGTGATTATTAATAGCGTGTTTCAGTTTCTTGCAGTTACCGTAAGGACTCAAAGGTTATGGACTTTTTATAACCGGGACCTTGTATGGACTGCGTTCGGAGCCTGACCAAGGTATGAACTAAGACTGTAAATGACTTGGGGTAGGACAGACCCCCACCTGGTTAAGGCTCCCCGTTGTATTGGTGATATGGACACCCGGTCACAGACCACACTGTGACCTTAAGAACTCAAGCTGTGCGTCGTCTGTCTGTTAATGTTTTATGGTTATGCATATTGTCTTTGTTTATTGTTTAGTCCCGGAGTACTAAATTTCACTAGGGGGGAATGTGTCACCCTGGCCTGGATGCCACAAGTGTAATAAAGCTGTGTCTGAGAGCAAGGGGGAGGTTCTCTAGTCAGGGGAACATTAGCATACAGTACCTCCTGTCTCAGGCCAGTAGGGGGAGCAGGCTGCCACTATAAAAGCTGGAACTGGGGACAGGGTTAGGAGAGAACTGGACGACCTGTCTCAGCACTGAGAAGTGTCCAGAGCAGGGAGGGACAGCTGTATTGCACCCTAAGAGAAAGTGTGGCAGAAGGAGAGCCACAAGCCAGAGACAAGAGGCAAAGTGAGCCTGTCTTGGCAGACAACATAATTTACCAGACTTTGGTGTCTGAGGCTGGGAGGATTCCACATCCCACAGCAGATAACCAGTCCGCAGGGGACTGTATGTTCCTTGGCCTAAGAAACCTGGAGGCTCAGCCACAACAGAAGGGACCAATAAAGCCATACCAGGCCGGGAGCAGAAAGGAACCCACGTCGCAGGCCATACAGGCGAGAGTACACGGAAAGCTCGGAAACGTGGGCTGTTACCCTATGAGGAGGAGATAGCCAGAAGGAGCACAGAAAGCACGGTAGGCCTACACCCTCACCCCGACCAGGGCCAATTTCCCAATTGCTCTCAGACATCCAGGTCCCCTCCTAGCCGGGACTGTTTGTGGGTCAGTTTATCTGTTTTAGTAAAGACCCTGGACTGCAACCTGTTGTCTGTGTGCTCCTTGCTCCTCCAGCACTATCAGCACTGGGACTCTCACCACCATTACTCCCACCATCCACTACACTGCCCTCGGGCTGCACTCTTCCCGTGGGGAGTCACACCACCTCAACTGCATACACCATGAGCCCCAGCGGTCTGCCCTGCAGCGGCGGTTCCTAATGACCGCAAATCCACGGGTGGCGTAGTCGGATGTTATCAACAGCACTTAGCAGACTACCACTGGCCTGACCACCCTGAGCCACGGAACGGGGTTGCCACTACTACCCCCATCGTTCCCCTATTGCCCGGATCCGAGTGCCCGACGGCCCAAGGGGCGAGTCACACATCCTTACTAACATGGAGTCAGATGCACATCCTTACTAACATGGAGCATGATGCACGTCCTTACTAACATGGAGCATGATGCACATCCTTACTAACATGGAGCATGATGCACGTCCTTACTAACATGGAGCATGATGCACGTCCTTACTAACATGGAGCATGATGCACGTCCTTACTAACATGGAGCATGATGCACATCCTTACTAACATGGAGCATTTGCACGTCCTTACTAACATGGAGCATGATGCACATCCTCACTAACATGGAGCTTGATGCACATCCTTACTAACATGGAGTCAGATGCACATCCTTACTAACATGGAGCATGATGCACATCCTCACTAACATGGAGCATGATGCACATCCTCACTAACATGGAGCATGATGCACGTCCTTACTAACATGGAGCATGATGCATGTCCTCACTAACATGGAGCATGATGCACATCCTCACTAACATGGAGCACCATGCACATCCTCACTAACATGGAGCACGATGCACGTCCTTACTAACATGGAGCATGATGCACATCCTCACTAACATGGAGCATGATGCACATCCTTACTAACATGGAGCATGATGCACATCCTTACTAACATGGAGCATGATGCACATCCTTACTAACATGGAGCATGATGCACGTCCTTACTAACATGGAGCATGATGCACAGCCTTACGAACAAGGAGCATGATGCACGTCCTTACTAACATGGAGCATGATGCACATCCTCACTAACATGGAGCTTGATGCACATCCTTACTAACATGGAGTCAGATGCACATCCTTACTTACATGGAGCATGATGCAAGTCCTTACTAACATGGAGCATGATGCACATCGTTACTAACATGGAGCATTTGCACGTCCTTACTAACATGGAGCATGATGCACGTCCTAACTAACAAGGAGCATGATGCACGTCCTTACTAACATGGAGCATGATGCACGTCCTTACTAACATGGAGCATGATGCACGTCCTTACTAACATGGAGCATGATGCACGTCCTTAGTAACATGGAGCATGATGCACGTCCTTACTAACAAGGAGCATGATGTATGTCCTTACTAACATGGAGCATGTTGCACATCCTTACTAACATGGAGCATGATGCACATCCTTACTAACATGGAGCATGATGCACGTTCTTACTAACATGGAGCATGATGCACATCCTTACTAACAAGGAGCATGATGCACGTCCTTACTAACATGGAGCATGATGCACATCCTCACTCACATGGAGCATGATGCACATCCTTACTAACAAGGAGCATGATGCACGTCCTTACTAACATGGAGCATGATGCACGTCCTTACTAACATGGAGCATGATGCACATCATTACTAACATGGAGCATTTGCACGTCCTTGCAAACATGGAGCATGATGCACATCCTCACTAACATGGAGCTTGATGCATATCCTTACTAACATGGAGTCAGATGCACATCCTTACTAACATGGAGCATGATGCAAGTCTTTACTAACATGGAGCATGATGCACATCCTTACTAACAAGGAGCATGATGCACGTCCTTACTAACATGGAGCATGATGCACATCCTCACTAACATGGAGCATGATGCACGTCCTTACTAACAAGGAGCATGATGACCGTCCTTGCTAACATGGAGCATGATGCACGTCCTTACTAACATGGAGCATGATGCACGTCCTTACTAACATGGAGCATGATGCACGTCCTTAGTAACATGGAGCATGATGCACGTCCTTACTAACAAGGAGCATGATGTATGTCCTTACTAACATGGAGCATGATGCACATCCTCACTAACATGGAGCACAATGAACATCCTCACTAACATGGAGCACGATGCACGTCCTTACTAACATGGAGCATGATGCACATCCTCACTAAAATGGAGCATGATGCACATCCTTACTAACATGGAGCATGATGCACATCCTTACTAACATGGAGCATGATGCACGTCCTTACTAACATGGAGCATGATGCACAGCCTTACTAACAAGGAGCATGATGCACGTCCTTACTAACATGGAGCATGATGCACATCCTCACTAACATGGAGCATGATGCACGTCCTTACTAACAAGGAGCATGATGCACGTCCTTACTAACATGGAGCATGATGCACGTCCTTACTAACATGGAGCATGATGCACGTCCTTACTAACATGGAGCATGATGCACGTCCTTACTAACATGGAGCATGATGCACATCCTTACTAACATGGAGCATTTGCACGTCCTTACTAACATGGAGCATGATGCACATCCTCACTAACATGGAGCTTGATGCACATCCTTACTAACATGGAGTCAGATGCACATCCTTACTAACATGGAGCATGATGCACATCCTCACTAACATGGAGCATGATGCACATCCTCACTAACATGGAGCATGATGCACGTCCTTACTAACATGGAGCATGATGCATGTCCTCACTAACATGGAGCATGATGCACATCCTCACTAACATGGAGCACCATGCACATCCTCACTAACATGGAGCACGATGCACGTCCTTACTAACATGGAGCATGATGCACATCCTCACTAACATGGAGCATGATGCACATCCTTACTAACATGGAGCATGATGCACATCCTTACTAACATGGAGCATGATGCACATCCTTACTAACATGGAGCATGATGCACGTCCTTACTAACATGGAGCATGATGCACAGCCTTACGAACAAGGAGCATGATGCACGTCCTTACTAACATGGAGCATGATGCACATCCTCACTAACATGGAGCTTGATGCACATCCTTACTAACATGGAGTCAGATGCACATCCTTACTTACATGGAGCATGATGCAAGTCCTTACTAACATGGAGCATGATGCACATCGTTACTAACATGGAGCATTTGCACGTCCTTACTAACATGGAGCATGATGCACGTCCTAACTAACAAGGAGCATGATGCACGTCCTTACTAACATGGAGCATGATGCACGTCCTTACTAACATGGAGCATGATGCACGTCCTTACTAACATGGAGCATGATGCACGTCCTTAGTAACATGGAGCATGATGCACGTCCTTACTAACAAGGAGCATGATGTATGTCCTTACTAACATGGAGCATGTTGCACATCCTTACTAACATGGAGCATGATGCACATCCTTACTAACATGGAGCATGATGCACGTTCTTACTAACATGGAGCATGATGCACATCCTTACTAACAAGGAGCATGATGCACGTCCTTACTAACATGGAGCATGATGCACATCCTCACTCACATGGAGCATGATGCACATCCTTACTAACAAGGAGCATGATGCACGTCCTTACTAACATGGAGCATGATGCACGTCCTTACTAACATGGAGCATGATGCACATCATTACTAACATGGAGCATTTGCACGTCCTTGCAAACATGGAGCATGATGCACATCCTCACTAACATGGAGCTTGATGCATATCCTTACTAACATGGAGTCAGATGCACATCCTTACTAACATGGAGCATGATGCAAGTCTTTACTAAGATGGAGCATGATGCACATCCTTACTAACAAGGAGCATGATGCACGTCCTTACTAACATGGAGCATGATGCACATCCTCACTAACATGGAGCATGATGCACGTCCTTACTAACAAGGAGCATGATGACCGTCCTTGCTAACATGGAGCATGATGCACGTCCTTACTAACATGGAGCATGATGCACGTCCTTACTAACATGGAGCATGATGCACGTCCTTAGTAACATGGAGCATGATGCACGTCCTTACTAACAAGGAGCATGATGTATGTCCTTACTAACATGGAGCATGATGCACATCCTCACTAACATGGAGCACAATGAACATCCTCACTAACATGGAGCACGATGCACGTCCTTACTAACATGGAGCATGATGCACATCCTCACTAAAATGGAGCATGATGCACATCCTTACTAACATGGAGCATGATGCACATCCTTACTAACATGGAGCATGATGCACGTCCTTACTAACATGGAGCATGATGCACAGCCTTACTAACAAGGAGCATGATGCACGTCCTTACTAACATGGAGCATGATGCACATCCTCACTAACATGGAGCATGATGCACGTCCTTACTAACAAGGAGCATGATGCACGTCCTTACTAACATGGAGCATGATGCACGTCCTTACTAACATGGAGAATGATGCACGTCCTTAGTAACATGGAGCATGATGCACGTCCTTACTAACAAGGAGCATGATGTATGTCCTTACTAACATGGAGCATGATGCACATCCTTACTAACATGGAGCATGATGCACATCCTTACTAACATGGAGCATGATGCACGTTCTTACTAACATGGAGCATGATGCACATCCTTACTAACAAGGAGCATGATGCACGTCCTTACTAACATGGAGCATGATGCACATCCTCACTAACATGGAGCATGATGCACATCCTTACTAACAAGGAGCATGATGCACGTCCTTACTAACATGGAGCATGATGCACGTCCTTACTAAAATGGATCATGATGCACGTCCTTACTAACATGGAGCATGAAGCACGTCCTTACTAACATGGAGCATGATGCACGTCCTTACTAACATGGAGCATGATGCAGGTCCTTACTAATATGGAGCGTGATGCACGTCCTTACTGACAAGGAGCATGATGCACGTCCTTACTAACATGGAGCATGATGCACGTCATTACTAGCATAGAGCATGATGCACGTCCTTACTAACAAGGAGCATGATGCACGTCCTTACTAACATGGAGCATGATGCACGTCCTTACTAACATGGAGCATGATGCACATCCTTACTAACATGGAGCATTTGCACTTCCTTACTAACATGGAGCATGATACACATCCTCACTAACATGGAGCTTGATGCACATCCTTACTAACATGGAGTCAGATGCACATCCTTACTTACATGGAGCATGATGCAAGTCCTTACTAACATGGAGCATGATGCACATCCTTACTAACATGGAGCATTTGCACGTCCTTACTAACATGGAGCATGATGCACGTCCTTACTAACAAGGAGTATGATGCACGTCCTTACTAACATGGAGCATGATGCACGTCCTTATTAACATGGAGCATGATGCACGTCCTTACTAACATGGAGCATGATGCACGTCCTTAGTAACATGGAGCATGATGCACGTCCTTACTAACAAGGAGCATGATGTATGTCCTTACTAACATGGAGCATGATGCACATCCTTACTAACATGGAGCATGATGCACATCCTTACTAACATGGAGCATGATGCACGTTCTTACTAACATGGAGCATGATGCACATCCTTACTAACAAGGAGCATGATGCACGTTCTTACTAACATGGAGCATGATGCACATCCTCACTGACATGGAGCATGATGCACATCCTTACTAACAAGGAGCATGATGCACGTCCTTACTAACATGGAGCATGATGCACGTCCTTACTAACATGGAGCATGATGCACATCATTACTAACATGGAGCATTTGCACGTCCTTACTAACATGGAGCATGATGCACATCCTCACTAACATGGAGCTTGATGCACATCCTTACTAACATGGAGTCAGATGCACATCCTTACTAACATGGAGCATGATGCAAGTCCTTACTAACATGGAGCATGATACACATCCTTACTAACATGGAGCATTTGCACGTCCTTACTAACATGGAGCATGATGCACATCCTCACTAACATGGAGCTTGATGAACATCCTTACTAACATGGAGTCAGATGCACATCCTTACTAACATGGAGCATGATGCAGGTCCTTACTAACATGGAGCATGATGCACATCCTTACTAACATGGTGCATGATGCACGTCCTTACTAACATGGAGTATTATGCACGTCCTTACTAACATGAAGCATGATGCACGTCCTTACTAACAAGGAGCATGATTCACATCCTCACTAACATGGAGCATGATGCACATCCTTAATAACATGAAGCATGATGCACGTCCATAATAACATGGAGCATGATGCACATCCTTACTAACATGGAGCATGATGTACGTCCTTACTAACATGGAGCATGATGCACATCCTTACTAACATGGAGCATGATGCATGTTCTTACTAACATGGAGCATGATGCACATCCTTACTAACAAGGAGCATGATGCACGTCCTTACTAACATGGAGCATGATGCACATCCTCACTAACATGGAGCATGATGCACATCCTTACTAACAAGGAGCATGATGCACATCCTTACTAACATGGAGCATGATGCACGTCCTTACTAACATGGAGCATGATGCACGTCCTTACTAACATGGAGCATGATGCACGTCCTTACTAACAAGGAACATGATGCATGTCCCTACTAACATGGAGCATGATGCACATCCTTACTAACATGGAGCATGATGCATGTCCTTACTGACATGGAGCATGATGCACCTTCTTACTAACATGGAGCATGATGCACATCCTTACTAACAAGGAGCATGATGCACATACTTACTAACATGGAGCATGATGCACATCCTCACTAACATGGAGCATGATGCACGTCCTTACTAACAAGGAGCATGATGCACGTCCTTACTAACATGGAGCATGATGCACGTCCTTACTGACATGGAGAATGATGCACGTCCTTAGTAACATGGAGCATGATGCACGTCCTTACTAACAAGGAGCATGATGTATGTCCTTACTAACATGGAGCATGATGCACATCCTTACTAACATGGAGCATGATGCACATCCTTACTAACATGGAGCATGATGCACGTTCTTACTAACATGGAGCATGATGCACATCCTTACTAACAAGGAGCATGATGCACGTCCTTACTAACATGGAGCATGATGCACATCCTCACTAACATGGAGCATGATGCACATCCTTACTAACAAGGAGCATGATGCACGTCCTTACTAACATGGAGCATGATGCACGTCCTTACTAAAATGGATCATGATGCACGTCCTTACTAACATGGAGCATGAAGCACGTCCTTACTAACATGGAGCATGATGCACGTCCTTACTAACATGGAGCATGATGCACGTCCTTACTAATATGGAGCGTGATGCACGTCCTTACTGACAAGGAGCATGATGCACGTCCTTACTAACATGGAGCATGATGCACGTCATTACTAGCATGGAGCATGATGCACGTCCTTACTAACAAGGAGCATGATGCACGTCCTTACTAACATGGAGCATGATGCACGTCCTTACTAACATGGAGCATGATGCACATCCTTACTAACATGGAGCATTTGCACTTCCTTACTAACATGGAGCATGATACACATCCTCACTAACATGGAGCTTGATGCACATCCTTACTAACATGGAGTCAGATGCACATCCTTACTTACATGGAGCATGATGCAAGTCCTTACTAACATAGAGCATGATGCACATCCTTACTAACATGGAGCATTTGCACGTCCTTACTAACATGGAGCATGATGCACATCCTTACTAACATGGAGCATGATGCACATCCTTACTAACATGGAGCATGATGCACGTTCTTACTAACATGGAGCATGATGCACATCCTTACTAACAAGGAGCATGATGCACGTCCTTACTAACATGGAGCATGATGCACATCCTCACTGACATGGAGCATGATGCACATCCTTACTAACAAGGAGCATGATGCACGTCCTTACTAACATGGAGCATGATGCACGTCCTTACTAACATGGAGCATGATGCACATCATTACTAACATGGAGCATTTGCACGTCCTTACTAACATGGAGCATGATGCACATCCTCACTAACATTGAGCTTGATGCACATCCTTACTAACATGGAGTCAGATGCACATCCTTACTAACATGGAGCATGATGCAAGTCCTTACTAACATGGAGCATGATGCACATCCTTACTAACATGGAGCATTTTCACGTCCTTACTAACATGGAGCATGATGCACATCCTCACTAACATGGAGCTTGATGCACATCCTTACTAACATGGAGTCAGATGCACATCCTTACTAACATGGAGCATGATGCAGGTCCTTACTAACATGGAGCATGATGCACATCCTTACTAACATGGTGCATGATGCACGTCCTTACTAACATGGAGCATGATGCACGTCCTTACTAACATGAAGCATGATGCACGTCCTTACTAACAAGGAGCATGATTCACATCCTCACTAACATGGAGCATGATGCACATCCTTAATAACATGAAGCATGATGCACGTCCTTAATAACATGGAGCATGATGCACATCCTTACTAACATGGAGCATGATGTACGTCCTTACTAACATGGAGCATGATGCACATCCTTACTAACATGGAGCATGATGCATGTTCTTACTAACATGGAGCATGATGCACATCCTTACTAACAAGGAGCATGATGCACGTCCTTACTAACATGGAGCATGATGCACATCCTCACTAACATGGAGCATGATGCACATCCTTACTAACAAGGAGCATGATGCACATCCTTACTAACATGGAGCATGATGCACGTCCTTACTAACATGGAGCATGATGCACGTCCTTACTAACATGGAGCATGATGCACGTCCTTACTAACAAGGAACATGATGCATGTCCCTACTAACATGGAGCATGATGCACATCCTTACTAACATGGAGCATGATGCATGTCCTTACTGACATGGAGCATGATGCACCTTCTTACTAACATGGAGCATGATGCACATCCTTACTAACAAGGAGCATGATGCACATACTTACTAACATGGAGCATGATGCACATCCTCACTAACATGGGGCATGAAGCACATCCTTACTAACAAGGAGCATGATGCACGTTCTTACTAACATGGAGCATGATGCACGTCCTTACTAACTTGGAGCATGATGCACATCCTTACTAACATGGAGCATGATGAACTTCCTTACTAACATGGAGCAAGATGCACGTCCTTACTAACATGGAGCATGATGCAGGTCCTTATTATTATGGAGCATGATGCACATCCTTACTAACAAGGAGCATGATGCACGTCCTTGCTAACATGGAGCATGATGCACGTCCTTACTAACATGGAGCATGATGCACGTTCTTACTAACAAGGAGCATGATGCACGTCCTTACTAACATGGAGCATGATGCACGTCCTTACTAACATGGAGCATGATGCACATCCTTACTAACATGGAGCATTTGCACGTCCTTACTAACATGGAGCATGATGCACATCCTCACTAACATGGATTTTGATGCACATGTGTCACCCTGGCCTGGATGCCACAAGTGTAATAAAGCTGTGTCTGAGAGCAAGGGGGAGGTTCTCTTGTCAGGGGAACATTAGCATACAGTACCTCCTGTCTCAGGCCAGTAGGGGGAGCAGGCTGCCCCTATAAAATCTGGAACTGGGGGCAGGGTTAGGAGAGAACTGGACGACCTGTCTCAGCACTGAGAAGTGTTCAGAGCAGAGAGGGACAGCTGTATTGCACCCTAAGAGGAAGTGTGGCAGAAGGAGAGCCACAAGCCAGAGACAAGAGGCAAAGTGAGCCTGTCTTGGCAGACAAAGAACATAATTTACCAGACTTTGGTGTCTGAGGCTCGGAGGATTCCACATTCCACAGCAGATAACCAGTCCGCAGGGGACTGTATGTTCCTTGGCCTAAGAAACCTGGAGGCTCTGCCACAACAGAAGAGACCAGTAAAGCCGTACCAGGCCGGGAGCAGAAAGGAACCCACGTCGCAGGCCATACAGGCGAGAGTACACGGAAAGCTCGGAAACGTGGGCTGTTACCCTATAAGGAGGAGATAGCCAGAAGGAGCACAGAAAGCACGGTAGGCCTACACCCTCACCCTGACCAGGGCCAATTTCCCAATTGCTCTCAGACATCCAGGTCCCCTCCTAGCCGGGACTGTTTGTGGGTCAGTTTATCTGTTTTAGTTAAGACCCTGGACTGCAACATGTTGTCTGTGTGCTCCTTGCTCCTCCAGCACTATCAGCACTGGGACTCTCACCACCATCACTCCCACCATCCACTACACTGCCCTGGGGCTGCACTCTTCCCTTGGGGAGTCACACCACCTCAGCTGCATAAACCATCAGCCCCAGCAGTCTGCCCTGCAGCGGCGGTTCCTAATGACCGCAAATCCACGGGTGGCGTAGTCGGACGTTATCAACAGCACTTAGCAGACTACCACTGGTCTGACCACCCTGAGCCACGGAACCGGGTTGCCACTACTACCCCCATCGTTCCCCTATTGCCCGGATCCGAGTGCCCCACGGCCCAGGGGGCGAGTCAGCTTTGGCGTAGTCGGCAGGATTTCGTGCCCGCAACCACCGGATACTGCGTGCCTTCAAAAGACTGTCATACCTGCCGTGGTGAAGGTTCGCGCCATCCGGAGCCGTTTCCCGCCATCTTCAGTCGGTTCCTGCCATCGTCAGTCGGTTCCCGCCATCTTCAGCTGTTTTTCCCGCCATCCGAAGTCGTTTTCCCGCCGTCGGACGCCATCTTCAGGACGCCGCGCGGGAAGAAGAGGGGCGTGGACGCCGAAAGCGCGCGAGACCTGAAGCTCCGCCCCACGCACCGACGCTGCGCAAGGTCCTGAAAGGGAGAGAGAGCGACGCTGACGTCACCAGGACGCGACGCAAGGTCCTCCTCCGGAGCAACATCAGCGGAGCCACGGCCTACAGAAGTGGATCGTCGGAAGGTAGGCCACGCTTAACTAGGGGGGAGGAAGATGTCGGACACCGAGGCGCCCACTACCACCAGCGCAGCTGCAGCAGCGGTGATGCCATTTTCCCTGCCCTACATCCCTGGAGCGGCCTGGCTGCCTAAGTATTCGGGGGAGCCCCATGCCCTAACTGACTTTAAGGAAAGGCTGTACAGTTTGTTCCAAGTCTACCCCCTGACAGAGGAACAGAAGGTCAGCATACTGACGGGGCAGTTAACTGGTGCAGCCCAG
This sequence comes from Phyllobates terribilis, assembly GCF_046119375.1. Lineage (NCBI taxonomy): Eukaryota > Metazoa > Chordata > Amphibia > Anura > Dendrobatidae > Phyllobates > Phyllobates terribilis. Next base: position 191,798,413 of record NW_027362768.1, read on the forward strand.
CGGGAGGTAAAGTCATGGCCCGCTGAGGAGAAAAGGACTGTGAAGGACATTCTGGCCCGGCTGCGAGGTACCTTTGATACCCGCACCTCCGCTGAAATTAAAATGCGGTTCTAAGGATGTAAGCAGCGGGCACAGGACAGCATCAGAGACTATGCCCTAAATTTGCAGGAAGCCTTGAGGGCCATGAAACAAACTGACCCTGGTAGCGTGCAGGATACAGATAAGCTACTAACAGAACAGTTTATAGAAGGTCTGCTGTCTAGCGCCCACAGGACCCAGCTGCGCCTCATGGTCTTTCAGAACCCTGATCTGACCTTTGCCCAATTTAAGGACAGGGCCATAAGGGTGCTCCGTGAACCCGCAACCAGTGGCGCTATAAACCCCCGATGTCCTGCTCTCACCTACCACCAGGAGGCAGCGCCCTCCCCTATGGACTCTGTGGGGGATGATGCACAGGCCCTGAACCAAGCCCCGTCGAAAGATCTGCAGCACCAAGTCCAGGAGCTGACCAGGAGCGTCGCGGCGTTGACCAGGACCTTCCAGGCGTTACAAGTGGACCCGTCAAGACCCATCGAGCTGGCTTCAAGTCCGGAGGATGTCCCGTGGCGTCGACAGAGGAGGATCCCGTCGTTCCGAGGGAGGCCCACAGACCGCTACGCAGAGGATGGACAGCCCATTTGCCGTCGATGCAACCAGCCCGGACACATTTCCAGGTACTGTAATTTAAACGGGTCCAACCTGGGGCAGAGGGCCGAACCCCAGGCATAAGATCACCAGGCCCTTATAATTGGCGTGATAAGTACGTTGGGGGGCGCCCGGTTTTACCCGTGGTGCTGGACGGTATCCCCATGAGCGCCTTGCTGGATACGGGGTCGCAAGTAACCACTATCCCTTATGTACTTTTTAAGCAGTATTGGACTGATGCTGATATCACACGGTATCCAGACAGTAACTTGAGCATCATCGCCAGTAATGGCTTACCCGTGCCGCAGATGGGGTTCAAGGAGATGACCATTAAGATTGGTAAAGTTGAACTGCCGGCACAGGGAGTAATTATTGTGGACATTGACCGTCGTGAAAGACACCCTAAAATAACTGTGGGTACTAACGTGATTGAAAATTGTCTTTCAGAGGTAATTGTAATTCTACAACAGGTGGCGGTGAATGCTAGTTCCAGCCAACAGAGAGTCTTCAACAAGAAGATAAAAGCCCTGATGAGACGGCAGCAGGTAGAACTGTCTGGTGGTGAGATCGGTAGCGTAAGACTGAGTGACCCATTCCCCATTTCCATGCCTCCCAAAAGTGAAATGATGATCTGGTGTCGGACTGCAATCGGGTTGAGAGGTAGAGACTACCAAGCCATGGTAGAACCCGTGTACTCAGACAGCAGGCCCACCATTTTGACAGCCCGGGGGGTGGTCGATGTCCGTCATGGGAGGGTGCCCGTTCGCATTCTCAACATTGGGGAGAGAGAGGTAAACTTACCCAGGTACGCTACACTTGCCAAACTGTTTGTTGTCGAACACAAAGCTATCAGGGCCGTGGAACCCTTGCCTCCATCTCCTCAGGCAGAGGGTAATGGGTCCCAGAAACAAAAGGAGGACTGGTGCCAGAAACTCCATGTGGGTGCTGACTCCACTCCCCTGCACCAAAAACAAGGAGTCTACCGGGTGGTACAGGAGTACGAGAGAGTCTTTAGTAAGCACCCGCTAGACTTCGGCAGAGTAAAGGGGATAGAACACCACATCCCCACAGGGAGCCACCCACCGATAAAAGAAAGACACAGACCTGTACCCCCTGCACATTATCAGAACGCAAAGAGCATGCTAAGAGAAATTAAAGAAGCTGGGGTCATTAGAGATAGCTGTAGCCCCTGGGCAGCCCCCCTGGTTCTGGTAAAAAAGAAAGACGGCACCATGAGAATGTGCGTGGACTATAGACAAATCAACCGTATCACCCACAAAGACGCATATCCGCTGCCTAGAATAGAGGAGTCTTTAGCCGCACTAAAATCAGCTAACTTCTTTTCTACTTTGGACCTTACTAGTGGGTACTGGCAGGTTCCTGTGGCAGAGGCTGACAAGGAGAAGACCGCCTTCACCACCCCGATGGGACTGAGCAAATTCAACTGTATGCCTTTCGGGCTCTGCAACACACCAGGGACCTTCCAGCAGCTGATGGAATGCTGTCTAGGGCACCGAAACTTCGAGACGGTCCTCCTTTACCTGTACGACATGATCGTCTATCGAAAACCTACGAGGACCATCTAAAGCACCTGGCCGAGGTGTTCGAAGCCCTGGCAGGCTATGGCCTGAAGGTGAAACCATCAAAGTGTCACCTGTTGAAACCGAAGGTCCAGTACCTAGGGCACGTGGTAAGTGCGGAAGGAGTAGCCCCCGACCCTGACAAGGTCACGGCAATCAAGAGCTGGCCAAGCCCCTCGAACATCAAAGAAGTGAGGCAGTTCCTCGGGTTGGTAGGCTACTACCGAAGGTTCATCCCCGGGTTCACTAAGATGGCAGCTCCTATGCAGGACCTCCTGATCGGACAGTCTAAGTCCAGAAGCCAAAAGCCACCCTTCAAGTGGGATAAACCGGAAGAGGAGTCCTTCCGCCAGTTGAAGATGGCCCTCACAGGGGATGAGATCCTGGTCTACCTTGATTATGGCCAGCCTTTCATTCTCCACACAGACGCCAGTAATGTGGGACTGGGAGCCGTACTGTCCCAAAACCAACAGGGCAGAGAAAGGGTGATCGCGTACGCCAGCCGGAAGCTGAGGCCCACCGAGAGGAACCCGGAGAATTACGGCTCCTTCAAGCTAGAATTCTTGGCGGTGGTGTGGGCCGTGACGGAACGCTTCAAGCATTACCTGGCCTCCGCAAAGTTCACCGTGTACACGGACAACAACCCGTTAACACACCTGGACAATGCAAGACTTGATGCCCTGGAACAGCGGTGGATGGCCCGTCTCTCCAATTATGACTTCGTGATCAAGTACCGAGCAGGCAAAACCAATGCCAACGCTGACGCCCTATCGAGAATGCCTCACTTACCTGAAGGTGACGAAGACCCAGAAGAGTTGAAGGAGGAAGAACTCCCTGCGTTTCACCAGTATGGAGCCGCTCAATACTCCCACCGCGTGAAGGAGGAGGATCTAACAACCGTGATGATCAATCCCCTACCTCATCACAGCTGGGCCGAGACCCAAGATAGTGACCCTGCCATCCGCCTAGTGAAAGATCTGCTGGCCCAGGAAGATGCCCGCATGGATCCGGATGCTCCAGAGGAAGCCAAGCAGCTATGGAAAGAGAAGAGCAAGCTGTTCCTCTACGAAGTCAAGCTGTGCAGAAGGATTGTCAACCACCGGACGCACAAACTGACCTGGCAAGTCGTGGTTCCAAGGCGGGATGCAGCTATGGTCCTGGGGGCTTACCATGACAGAGTGGGGCACTTCGGTTGGAAGAAACTGGAGTTCCTGCTAAGAGGACGGTTCTTTTGGGTCGGCATGAGAGGGGCTGTAGAGAAGTGGTGCAGAGACTGTGGCCCTTGTCACCTAAGGAGGAAGGACCGTGCCAGCCAGAAGACACCCTTGAGGCCCATCGTCACCATGCAGCCTCTTGAGCTGGTAGCTCTGGACCACGTCAAATTGGCTCCAAGCCGGTCAGGATACATCTATGCCCTGAAAATCGTGGACCACTATTCCCGTTTTCTAGTGGTGGTCCCGGTAAAGGACTTGACAGCCCAAACAGCGGCCAGAGCCTTCCAGCAATACTTCTGCCGTCCACACGGGTATCCGGAACAGGTCCTGACAGACCAGGGTCCAGCGTTCGAGGCTGAAATCTTCCAAGAGTTCTGCAACCTCTATGGCTGTAAGAAGATTCGGACAACGCCTTACCAACCACAAACCAACGGGATGTGTGAGAAGATGAACAATATAGTCATTGATCTCCTGAAGACGCAGCCTGTGGCCAGAAAAACTGCCGGACCTGATAGACTTATCCAATCATATCCCGGTGAATGCTACCAACTGCACCCCGGCTTACCTGATGCGAGCCTGACCAGGTAAGCTGCCCTTAGACCTGGAGATGGGAGTCCTGACACCTGAGGACACCTCCCCGGATGCGGACTGGGATACGGAAAGGCAACTGCAGTACAAGAAGGTACAGGAGAGTGTGGAGAAGAGCCTGGCCCAGGTGAGAGAGAGGCAAGAAAAACTCTTCAACCAACACGCCCCTGCTGGTCCCCTAGAACCTGGTGAGCAGGTCCTGAAGCGAAAGAGAAGGCTTCACAAGTTGGACGACCAGTGGGAAAGGGAACCCTACACCGTACTGCTGTCTGATCACGACAACCCGAAGGTGTGCGTGATCATGTAGCACCCTGAGGACTCGGCTGCTACAGGGGTATTGCACCTCGACCCAGAGGTGTGGTATTCCACTCCCGGGTAAGGATGGAGTGTGGAACTGAGCTTAGTAGGCTGCATGCACTACATACATCCCATTTCCGGGGGACAGAACAAAGGTACTCCCACCAGTATATGTGCAGGTACGACAGCGTCTGTCCCTGGCTGGAGTGGGAGGGGGGTGGAACATCCCAGTAGTGTAGGGACAGATAGGGGGAGTAGTCTGGGTAAAGCTAGGAGCCCATTGGGTGCTGGTCACCTGGGCTCACACATAGAGGGAGTATATAAGGTGGGCACCATCTTAGAATAGGGTCTTTGGTCAGAGAGCCTGAGGAGAAGCAGAGCAGAGGAGTTCAGCCAGGAGGGCTGACAGGGAGCTGTGGCTCCGGCTGGGCCCAGCTCCAGAGCCAAGCCTGCAGTGGAGAGAGGAGAGGAAGAAGGAAGGCCCAGAGACGCAGAAAAGAGGGAACCCTAAGATCCCAGAAGCAGACCAAAAAGGGTGAAGGGTTGGCAGAAAAGGGCACCGGATCCCAAGCTGGCAGAGGCAGAAGTAACCCTTAACCAGGAACCGGAGGTCGTGGTCAAGTTTTGCCACGACCCTCACCATATCCACCAGGAAGGCACACCACGAGTAGGGCCAGGGAAGCCAGAGAAGGTTCAACCACTAAGAGGCCCGAGGGAGCCGGACAAAGGTGGATCCCTGGTGGGGACGGCCAGGAGAAAGAGAGTGAGAGGGAAGCTCAGGACCACGCTCCGGAACTGCCTGGGGGTTAGCCGAGTCCCGCACCTGGTGGACGCAGCACGGCTCGGGTGGTCACTCAAGGCCAGAGTGACTAAAGCAACATCAGTGAGTAAAAACCCTGAAACTGCATCTCCTGACTCTGCCTCTCCTTCCTGCATCATCACAACCCCCATCATCCACACCTGCTGCCCTGAGGCCATACCCCTCCCGTTGGGGGTTATACCATCACTGCTGCACATATACCACCGGCCTCAGCGGACTGCTCTGCAGCAGCGGCTTCAAAGCCGCACTCAACGGGTGGCGTAGTCGATCAAATTAACATCTACTGCCATAGACTGCCACTTAGTTTGACACCCTGGGCACGGACCGGGTCACCGCCACAAGGACTACTACCCCCATACAGATCCGGCTCCGGGTATCCCTTGAACACGGCCCAGGGGGCGCGTCAATCACCAAGGACGGAGGAGAAACCACTAGTACCGTCTCCAGAGACCACCTCAAAAGGTGCCCCGAGCAACTCCGTAGTGCAGAAGAGGATCAGAGTGACCTTGAACCCACAGAGGACAAGGAAGAAATGATCAGCACCGTTCTCGGAGAGTTCCCTCAGTCCTGGACTCGCATAAATGATGCCATAGTGGTACCCGTCCTGCATTTCCTGCAACCGACTGCGCAACAACCTGCACCTGAGCCGGAAGGTGAAGAGGAGCAAGCAGTTCCAGAGGCAGAAGAGCCTGAACCAGCAGCCCAGGAAAATCAACCCTCTGCTGACAGTGAGCCTGCCATGCCTGCGGTAAGCCAAAGGACCCGCAGACAGCTGCCTGCCCTGCCTGTAAGTCCAGCTGGTAGCTGTACCCCTAACGCTAGTGGGGAAAGCCAGGTCGGTCCACCACCAGACAGTGGGTTAAGGAGGTCGACCAGGAGCACAAAGGGGCGGATACCCGCTCGCTGGTGAATATAGGATGCACTAGAACTGTAAATAACCCAATTGCCAAATGTTGAAATGTTTGCCAAGTTACCTGCGTGATTATTAATAGCGTGTTTCAGTTTCTTGCAGTTACCGTAAGGACTCAAAGGTTATGGACTTTTTATAACCGGGACCTTGTATGGACTGCGTTCGGAGCCTGACCAAGGTATGAACTAAGACTGTAAATGACTTGGGGTAGGACAGACCCCCACCTGGTTAAGGCTCACCGTTGTATTGGTGATATGGACACCCGGTCACAGACCACACTGTGACCTTAAGAACTCAAGCTGTGCGTCGTCTGTCTGTTAATGTTTTATGGTTATGCATATTGTCTTTGTTTATTGTTTAGTCCCGGAGTACTAAATTTCACTAGGGGGGAATGTGTCACCCTGGCCTGGATGCCACAAGTGTAATAAAGCTGTGTATGAGAGCAAGGGGGAGGTTCTCTAGTCAGGGGAACATTAGCATACAGTACCTCCTGTCTCAGGCCAGTAGGGGGAGCAGGCTGCCCCTATAAAAGCTGGAACTGGGGGCAGGGTTAGGAGAGAACTGGACGACCTGTCTCAGCACTGAGAAGTGTCCAGAGCAGGGAGGGACAGCTGTATTGCACCCTAAGAGAAAGTGTGGCAGAAGGAGAGCCACAAGCCAGAGACAAGAGGCAAAGTGAGCCTGTCTTGGCAGACAAAGAACATAATTTACCAGACTTTGGTGTCTGAGGCTGGGAGGATTCCACATCCCACAGCAGATAACCAGTCTGCAGGGGACTGTATTTTCCTTGGCCTAAGAAACCTGGAGGCTCAGCCACAACAGAAGGGACCAATAAAGCCATACCAGGCTGGGAGCAGAAAGGAACCCACGTCGCAGGCCATACAGGCGAGAGTACACGGAAAGCTCGGAAACGTGGGCTGTTACCCTATAAGGAGGAGATAGCCAGAAGGAGCACAGAAAGCATGGTAGGCCTACACCCTCACCCTGACCAGGGCCAATTTCCCAATTGCTCTCAGACATCCAGGTCCCCTCCTAGCCGGGACTGTTTGTGGGTCAGTTTATCTGTTTTAGTAAAGACCCTGGACTGCAACCTGTTGTCTGTGTGCTCCTTGCTCCTCCAGCACTATCAGCACTGGGACTCTTACCACCATTACTCCCACCATCCACTACACTGCCCTGGGGCTGCACTCTTCCCGTGGGGAGTCACACCACCTCAGCTGCATACACCATGAGCCCCAGCGGTCTGCCCTGCAGCGGCGGTTCCTAATGACCGCAAATCCACGGGTGGCGTAGTCGGATGTTATCAACAGCACTTAGCAGACTACCACTGGCCTGACCACCCTGAGCCACGGAACCGGGTTGCCACTACTACCCCCATCGTTCCCCTATTGCCCGGATCCGAGTGCCCGACGGCCCAGGGGGCGAGTCACACATCCTTACTAACATGGAGTCAGATGCACATCCTTACTAACATGGAGCATGATGCATGTCCTTACTAACATGGAGCATGAAGCACATCCTTACTAACATGGAGCATGATGCACGTCCTTACTAACATGGAGCATGATGCACGTCCTTACTAACATGGAGGATGATGCACGTCCTTACTAACATGGAGCATGATGCACGTCCTTACTAACATGGAGCATGATGCACATCCTTACTAACATGGAGCATTTGCACGTCCTTACTAACATGGAGCATGATGCACATCCTCACTAACATGGAGCTTGATGCACATCCTTACTAACATGGAGTCAGATGCACATCCTTACTAACATGGAGCATGATGCACATCCTCACTAACATGGAGCATGATGCACATCCTCACTAACATGGAGCATGATGCACGTCCTTACTAACATGGAGCATGATGCACGTCCTCACTAACATGGAGCATGATGCACATCCTCACTAACATGGAGCACCATGCACATCCTCACTAACATGGAGCACGATGCACGTCCTTACTAACATGGAGCATGATGCACATCCTGACTAACATAGAGCATGATGCACATCCTTACTAACATGGAGCATGATGCACATCCTTACTAACATGGAGCATGATGCACATCCTTACTAATATGGAGCATGAAGCACGTCCTTACTAACATGGAGCATGATGCACATCCTTACTAACAAGGAGCATGATGCACATCCTTACTAACATGGAGCATGATGCACATCCTCACTAACATGGAGCATGATGCACGTCCTTACTAACAAGGAGCATGATGCACGTCCTTAGTAACATGGAGCATGATGCACGTCATTACTAACAAGGAGCATGATGTATGTCCTTACTAACATGGAGCATGATGCACATCCTTACTAACATGGAGCATGATGCACATCCTTACTAACATGGAGCATGATGCACGTTCTTACTAACATGGAGCATGATGCACATCCTTACTAACAAGGAGCATGATGCACGTCCTTACTGACATGGAGCATGATGCACATCCTCACTAACATGGAGCATGATGCACATCCTTACTAACAAGGAGCATGATGCATGTCCTTACTAACATGGAGCATGATGCACGTCCTTACTAACATGGATCATGATGCACGTCCTTACTAACATGGAGCATGATGCACGTCCTTACTAACATGGAGCATGATGCACGTCCTTACTAATATGAAGCATGATGCACGTCCTTACTAACAAGGAGCATGATGCACGTCCTTACTAACATGGAGCATGATGCACGTCCTTACTAACATGGAGCATGATGCACGTCCTTACTAACAAGGAGCATGATGCACGTCCTTACTAACATGGAGCATGATGCACGTCCTTACTAACATGGAGCATGATGCACATCCTTGACCGCAGAAAGCCTGGAATCAGATTGGAGCCTAATCTAGCGATCGTTCCAAAGTGCAGGGAGCTGTGGCTGGACAGGTGAGGGAGGCCTCGGACAGGTGAGTGTAAGCTTTAATTATTTGTTAACCCCTTCCCAGCCATTATACCAGATTTGTGCAATTCCAGCTTCTGGCAAACCTGATTTTTTGTGGGAAACTTTGGAACTAATTCAGTTAGTTACTTATCAATTTGCTCATCTCAGTAATACTTTACAGACCTGGGACAACCTCTGATGTCTTGTAATGTAGCACGGGAGCTTCTTGTCTGGGACAGGGGGTCCCCATCACCTCCGCTCTCCCTATATGTGCGCCTTCCTCAATACTGTAAACAAAAAAAAAAAGAAAAAAAACAAGAATTTCTAAAAAAGTTGATCAAATTCGATGATTATAGAAGTTTATTGATGATTTCTGGGATATTTTCTCTGTTTTTGTGATTAGAATTTGCGCTTTGGATTAATAACCCTTAAGCCATAATAATCCCACATATGCCAGCAGCTAATTGCCATCTTCTCCTGCAGTGATGGAGGTGTCACTTGTGCTTGCCGCTCACTTCTTCCTATTACCTGTGCCGGCATCTGCCGCTTCAGCCCCTGAAGGATTCACTTCAAACGAGGCCGCTCTTATGTCATCTCCGCCTGCTCCCAGGACTGTGTTCAGACACGGCGCGGAGCTCACACCGGCAGCGCTGTCTTCTGCTTGTCTGGATTTGCTGTGAGGTTTCGGATGTCTGATGGCTGAACAAGCGGCGAGCCTGGAGGCAGCGATCTGTTCTCCTTGTGGGAGTGAGGACGGGTGACTTCTGTTTTTGTTTTTGCTCTTTTTTTTACTATAACCGATGACATCTTAATCAGATTTTCAATCATTTTTCATCCCGTCAGCTGCCCACTGAGATCCGGAGCAGTCGTGTCATTTATGTTTTCTTTTATACAAAATGTTGTGCCGAAAAGTGTGAAGAAAAATACCAAAGTGATCGGAGATCCCAGATCCCAGCATTACACGAGCAAGCGTACAAGTATACGGCCTCAGGGCTATGTACAAGGCCATTATAAAATGCTGCAAATCAGTCTATCCATCTCACTATGTATCTACAAATAGAAAAATAGAAGCAGCACTGATCAATACAGAAATTGGTGCAAGGTGCGCAATGATCTTGGTCGCAGAGGTTGCAACATCAACCGGGCCTGTGGAATCAGGGGGCCCCACCAATGCCAGCAGCATATTCAGCTAAATGTGTGTGCTCGGATATACATCCAGGTGAAATGTATTGTGGTGCAGAGAGCCATCAGCTCCCTGCACCACAATCGCTATACACACCGCTGGACAATCAGTGTCCAACATTTGACGTTAAGCAGAGTATGGAGGATGACGTGGATGCTGCCCATTGTGAGAGTGAGGACCGCTCCCAGGAAGAAGCCAAAGCGGTGAAACACGCGTCGGGGTCACAAGAGCATAGACCTGATCACGCTGTGCCTTAATCCATACCTAATCTTCACCTTATACCACTTTCTTGATCCAAGTAATTTATCAAGCATACATTATTGTTATTATTACCAAGAGTCTCTTTGACTAGATAACTTTAGTGTCTACTAGACAGTCAATACATAAAAATCTTATGTACATTATAGGTTTAGTTTTGAGGTTTCAGTGTACAAACATATATGGGACACACTCTGTATGATTATATGTTACAGATGTATAGGAATGACTTAATGCATTAGCACCTATTTATTTGACTATTAATGAAATTAATTACTTATTCCTATCTCTGTGAATATTTCTACACATTGTTTATCTATATTATCATGGTCTGTTTCTCCTTCTTTGAGGTGTCCTTGCTTTTATTTGATTTTTTTTATGCAAATTTTCAAGGTATTTAATAAAAATATAATTTTTATATAATCATAGATCTCTTCCTCATTTCTGGTCTTCTGATCACAAACGTATGAATTCTTATATGTTCTATGGGGAGTACATTATACTATATGGAGGACTATGGGGTGCATTATACTATATGGAGAACTACGGGGATGCAGTATACTATATGGAGGACTATGGGGAGTGTATTATACTATATGGAGGACTATAGGGAGTGCATTATACTATATGGAGGACTATGGAGTGCATTATACTATATGGAGGACTATGGGGATGCAGTATACTATATGGAGGACTATGGGGAGTGCATTATACTGTATGGAGGACTATGGGGAGTGTATTATACTATATGGAGGACTATGGGGAGTGCATTATACTATATGGAGGACTATGGGGAGTGCATTATACTATATGGAGGACTATGGGGAGTGCATTATACTATATGGAGGACTATGGAGAGTACATTATACTGTATGGAGGACTATGGGGGTGTGAAGACGCGGGGTCTTCCGTGGGCGTATCGCTACTCAGACAACACAGGATGAGGGTAAAACAGCATGACAATACTTTATTGAACCACAAAGCGGACAATAAACACATAGAACAGTCCCAGCAAATACAGTGCTGGCCAAAAGTATTGGCACCCCTGCAATTCTGTCAGATAATACTCAGTTTCTTCCTGAAAATGATTGCAATCACAAATTCTTTGGCATTATTCTCTTCATTTAATTTGTCTTCAATGAAAAAAACACAAAAAGAATTGTCCTAAAGCCAAATTGGATATAATTCCACACCAAACCTAAAAAAGGGGGTGGACAAAAGTATTGGCACCCTTTGAAAAATCATGTGATGCTTCTCTAATTCATGTAATTAACAGCACCTGTAACTTACCTGTGGCACCTAACTGGTGTTGGCAATAACTAAATCACACTTGCAGCCAGTTAACATGGATTAAAGTTGACTCAACCTCTGTCCTGTGTCCTTGTGTGTACCACATTGAGCATGGAGAAAAGAAAGAAGAAAAAAGAACTGTCTGAGGACTTGAGAAACCAAATTGTGAGGAAGCATGAGCAATCTCAAGGCTACAAGTCCATCTCCAAAGACCTGAATGTTCTTGTGTCTTCCGTGCACAGTGTCATCAAGAAGTTTAAAGCCCATGGCACTGTGGCTAACCTCCTTAGATGTGGACGGAAAAGAAAAATTGACGAGAGATTTCAACGCAAGATTGTGCGGATGGTGGATAAAGAACCTCGACTAACAATCAAACAAGTTCAAGCTGCCCTGCAGTCCGAGGGTACAACAGTGTCAACCCGTACTATCTGTCGACGTCTGAATGAAAAGGGACTGTATGGTAGGATACCCAGGAAGACCTCACTTCTTACCCCGAGACATAAAAAAGCCAGGCTGGAGTTTGCCAAAACTTACCTGAGAAAGCCTAAAACTTTTTGGAAGAATGTTCTCTGGTCAGATGAGACAAAAGTAGAGCTTTTTGGGAAAAAGCATCAACATAGAGTGTACAGGAAAAAAAAAGAGGCATTCAAAGAAAAGAACAGGGTCCCTACAGTGAAACATGGTGGAGGTTCCCTGATGTTTTGGGGTTGCTTTGCTGCCTCTGGCACTGGACTGCTTGACCGTGTACATGGCATTATGAAGTCTGAAGACTACCAACAAATTTTGCAGCATAATGTAGGGCCCAGTGTGAGAAAGCTGGGTCTCCCTCAGAGGTCATGGGTCTTCCAGCAGGACAATGACCCAAAACACACTTCCAAAAGCACTATAAAATGGTTTTAGAGAAAGCACTGGAGACTTCTAAGGTGGCCAGCAATGAGTCCAGACCTAAATCCCATAGAACACCTGTGGAGAGATCTCAAAATGGCAGTTTGGAGAAGGCACCCTTCAAATATCAGGGACCTGGAGCAGTTTGCCAAAGAAGAATGGTCTACAATTCCAGCAGAGCATTGTAAGAAACTCATTGATGGTTACCGGAAGCGGTTGTTCGCAGTTATTTTGGCTAAAGGTTGTGCAACCAAGTATTAGGCTGAGGGTGCCAATACTTTTGTCTGGCCCTTTTTTGGAGTTTTGTTTGAAATGATCAATGATTTGATTTTTGCTTCATTCTCTTTTGTGTTTTTTCCTTGCAAGCAAATTAAATGAAGAGAATAGTACCAAAGAATTTGTGATTGCAATGATTTTCAGGAAGAAACTGAGTATTATCTCACAGAATTGCAGGGGTGCCAATACTTTTGGCCAGCACTGTACCCAAGATGGTATAACATTACACAGTCTCACTCTTCCTTCTCCTCCCGCCTGGGATAGAACAGCTGCGCCTTTGGAGACTTCTAGGGCCAACTACCTCAACCTGTGGCCCACTGCTTTTGGCGGACCCCCACAGAGAGAAGGTAGCAGCAAGCTTAGGAAGTTAGCAGTCCATCAAGGTACAAGGCCAGGAGACCCAAGGGTCCCAACCTGGCCTCTCCGAGAATTTCCATGGAGCCAGATGACCGGCGGGTCCCAATCTGGCTTCTCCGATTGTCTCCATGGGTTGCAGGCGACCGGTGGGTCCCTCTTGGGAGCCCCAAACAACATATTCATGGTCTCTCTGATGGTCAAATGGAAGAAATAAGCATCTTTCCAGGGCCGATACCCTTAGACTAGAATCACGTAGACTACAAATCTGTGTCTCTTTGGTTAATGCCATGCAATCCATCTGCTGTCCTGAAGGATGTCTCTAATTCTCCTTGTAAAGTCTTTCTGATGCTCCTTAATTCTGCTTCCCAAGTCTGACTGCTACAAAAACATGTCCTTTCTTCTTCTCTGGGCTCAGCCCCCTGAATGGCAGAACTGCTCTCACCCTCCTCCCCCAAAGCTTAGTGTGCATATTACATGTCGGAGGTAAAGGTGCAGGGCTCACCTATCATTGCTTTAGCTAATCTATTTACAGGTATCACAGTGGCTCTTGTAAATACACATCATTGTTTCAGAATCAAAGAGCACATAACATTCAGGGTTATACAAATAACAGTCTGTGTTAATCAACTAACGAAGAACACAGATTAAAGAGTCAACATAAAAATAAAGGTATGCTGTTCTTGCCATCAGAAAGTATGTCTGGCATAATTAAGATTTTAAGCTGTATCGTCACAGGGGGGTGCATTATACCGTATGGAGGACTATGGAGAGTGCATTATACTATATGGAGGACTATGGGGAGTGCATTATACTATATGGAGGGATATGGGGAGTGTATTATATTATATGGAGGACTATGGGGAGTGCATTATACTATATGGAGAAATATGGGGAGTGCATTATAGTATATAGAGGACTATGGGGAGCATATTATACTATATGGAGGACTATGGGGAGTGCATTATACTATATGGAAGACTATGGGCAGTGTATTATACTAAATGGAGGACTATTGTGAGCACATTATACTATATGGAGGACTATGGGGAGTGTATTATACTATATGGAGGACTATGGGGTGTGCATTATACTCTATGGAGGACTATGGGGAGTACATTATACTATATGGAGGACTATGGGGAGTGCATTATAATGTATGGAGGACTATGGGGAGTGCATTATAGTATATGGAGAACTATGGGGTGTGCATTATACTATATGGAGGACTATGGGGAGTGCATTATACTATATGGAGGACTATGGGGAGTGCATTATACTATATGGAGGACTATGGGGAGTGCATTTTACTGTATGGAGGACTATGGGGTATATTATACTGTATGGAGGACCATGGGATGTGCATTATACTAAATGGAGGACTATGGTGAGCACATTACACTGTATGGAGGACTATTTGGAGTGCATCATACTATATGTAGGACTAAGGGAAGTGCATTATACTATATGGAGGACTATGGGGAATGCATTATACTATATGGAGAACTATGGGGTGTGCATTATACTATATGGAGGACTATGGGGAGCACGTTATACTATATATAGGACTATGGGGAGTGCATTTTACTGTATGGAGGACTATGGGGTTGCATTATACTGTATGGAAGACCATGGGATGTGCATTATACTGTATGGAGGACTATGGGGAGTGTATTATACTATATGGAGGACTATGGGGAGTGCATTACACTATATGGAGGACTATGGGGAGAGCATTATACTATATGGAGGACTATGGGGAGTGCATTATACTGTATGGAGAACAATGGGGAGAGCATTATACTGTATGGAGAATTATCGGGAGTGTATTATAGTGTATGTACTATGGAGTGCATTATATTATATGGAATATGGGGAGTGAATTATACTATAAAATGGATTATGGGTTCCATATACTATATGGAGGACTATGTGGGGGCTATTATAAAATTTTGAGGACTATGTGGGATCTTTTATACTTTATGGAGGGTTATGTGGGGGTCCATTATATCGTATGAAAGCAATTATACAGTGTGAAGGTTTGTGTGGGGTTGATCATACTGTGTGGGGGCCATTATACAGTGTGGAGGGGGCAGTGTGGGGGTCACAGTTGGGGTAATCATACTGTGTTGGGGGTCACCATACTTTTCTGAGGGAGTAAAGGTGGGGTACAGTATGGTCATTATTATACATTATACAGTACAGACCAAAAGTTTGGACACACCTTCTCATTTAAAGATTTTTCTGTATTTTCATGACTATGAAAATTGTACATTCACACTGAAGGCATCAAAATTATGAATTAACACATGTGGAATTATATACTTAACAAAAAAAGTGTGAAACAACTGAAAATATGTCTTATATTCTAGGTTCTTCAAAGAAGCCACCTTTTGCTTTGATGACTGCTTTGCACACTCTTGGCATTCTCTTGATGAGCTTCAAGAGGTAGTCACCGGAAATGGTCTTCCAACCATCTTGAAGGAGTTCCCAGAGATGCTTAGCACTTGTTGGCCCTTTTGCCTTCACTCTGCGGTCCAGCTCACCCCAAACCATCTCGATTGGGTTCAGGTCTGGTGACTGTGGAGGCCAGGTCATCTGGCGAAGCCCCCCATCACTCTCCCTCTTGGTCAAACAGCCCTTACACAGGCTGGAGGTGTGTTTGGGGTCATTGTCCTGTTGAAAAATAAATGATGGTCCAACTAAACGCAAACCGGATGGAATAGCATGCCGCTGCAAGATGCTGTGGTAGCCATGCTGGTTCAGTATGCCTTCAATTTTGAATAAATCCCCAACAGTGTCACCAGCAAAGCACCCCCACACCATCACACCTCCTCCTCCATGCTTCACGGTGGGAACCAGGCATGTAGAGTCCATCCGTTCACCTTTTCTGCGTCGCACAAAGACACGGTGGTTGGAACCAAAGATCTCAAATTTGGACTCATCAGACCAAAGCACAGATTTCCACTGGTCTAATGTCCATTCCTTGTGTTCTTTAGCCCAAACAAGTCTCTTCTGCTTGTTGCCCGTCCTTAGCAGTGGTTTCCTAGCAGCTATTTTACCATGAAGGCCTGCTGCCCAAAGTCTCCTCTTAACAGTTGTTAAAGAGATGTGTCTGCTGCTAGAACACAAAACACAAAAGTCATTATCTCAGTAAATTAGAATAATTAACAAAAAACACCTGTAAAGGCTTCCTAAGCGTTTAAAAAAGTCCCTTAGTCTGTTTCAGTAGGCTCCACAATCATGAGGAAGACTGCTGACTTGACAGATGTCCAGAAGGCAGTCATTGACACACTCCACAAGGTCCCAGAGTCTGGAGGAAGAGTGGAGAGGCCACAATCCAAGCTGCTGGAGGTCTAGTGTGAAGTCTCCACAATCAGTGATGGTTTGGGGAGCCATGTCATCTGCTGGTGGAGGTCTACTGTGTTTTATCAAGACCAAAGTCAGCGCAGCCGTCTACCAGGACATTTTACAGCACTTCATACTTCCCTCTGCCAACAAGCTTTATGGAGATGGAAATGTCACTCTCCAGCAGGACTTGGCCCCTGTCCACACGGCCAAAAGTACCAATACCTGGTTTACACACAACAGTATCACTGTGCTTGATTGGCAGCAAACTCGCCTGACCTTAACCCCATAGAGAATCTATTATAGAGAATCTATGGGGTATTGTCAAGAGGAAGATGAGACCCCAGACCCCACAATGCAGACGAGCTGAAGGCTGCTATCAAAGCCACCTGGGCTTCCATAACCCCTCAGCCACAGGCTGATCCCTCCATGCCACAGGCTGATCCCTCCATGCCACATTGCCGCATTGATGCAGTAATTGATGCACAAGGAGCCGTGACCAAGTATTGAGGCATTTACTGAACAGACATTTCAGTAGGAAGACAAGCTGCTGATATAAAGTATTCGAATTTACTGAGATAATTACTTTTGTGTTTCCATTGGCTGTAAGCCATAATCATCAACATTAACAGAAATAAACACGTGAAATAGATCACTCTGTGTGTAATGACTCTATATAATAGATCCCTCTGTGTGTAATGGCTCTATATAATAGATCCCTCTGTGTGTAATGACTCTATATAATAGATCCCTCTGTGTATAATGATTCTATATAATAGATCCCTCTGGGTGTAATGACTCTATATAATAGATCACTCTGTGTGTAATGACTCTATATAATAGATCACTCTGTGTGTAATGGCTCTATATAATAGATCCCTCTGTGTGTAATAACTCTATATAATAGATCCCTCTGTGTGTAATGGCTCTATATAATAGATCCCTCTGTGTGTAATAACTCTATATAATAGATCCCTCTGTGTGTAATGACTCTATATAATAGATCCCTCTGTGTGTAATGACTCTATATAATAGATTCCTCTGTGTGTAATGAATCTATATAATAGATCCCTCTGTGTGTAATGTCTCTATATAATAGATCACTCTGTGTGTAATGACTCTATATAATAGATCCCTCTGCGTGTAATGACTCTATATAATAGATCCCTCTGTGTGTAATGACTCTATATAATAGATCCCTCTGTGTGTAATGACTCTATATAATAGATCACTCTGTGAGTAATGACTATAATAGATCATTCTGTGTAATGACTCTATATAATAGATCACTCTGTGTGTAATGACTCTATATAATAGATCCCTCTGTGTGTAATGACTCTATTTAATAGATCCCTCTGTGTGTAATGACTCTATATAATAGATCCCTCTGTGTGTAATGACTCTATATAATAGATCCCTCTGTGTGTAATGACTATATAATAGATCCCTCTGTGTGTAATGACTCTATATAATAGATCACTCTGTGTGTAATGACTCTATATAATAGATCCCTCTGTGTGTAATGACTCTATATAATAGATCCCTCTGTGTGTAATGACTCTATATAATAGATCCCTCTGTGTGTAATGACTCTATATAATAGATCCCTCTGTGTGTAATGACTCTATATAATAGATCCCTCTGTGTGTAATGACTCTATATAATAGATCGCTCTGTGTGTAATGACTCTATATAATAGATCCCTCTGTGTGTAATGACTCTATATAATAGATCGCTCTCTGTGTAATGACTCTATATAATAGATCCCTCTGTGTGTAATGACTCTATGTAATAGATCGCTCTGTGTGTAATGACTCTATATAATAGATCCCTCTGTGTGTAATGACTCTATGTAATAGATCGCTCTGTGTGTAATGACTCTATATAATAGATCCCTCTGTGTGTAATGACTCTATATAATAGATCGCTCTGTGTGTAATGACTCTATATAATAGATCCCTCTGTGTGTAATGACGCTATATAATAGATCGCTCTGTGTGTAATGACTCTATATAATAGATCCCTCTGCGTGTAATGACTCTATATAATAGATCCCTCTGCGTGTAATGACTCTATATAATAGATTCCTCTGCGTGTAATGACTCTATATAATAGATCCGTCTGCGTGTAATGACTCTATATAATAGATCCCTCTGCGTGTAATGACTCTATATAATAGATCCCTCTGCGTGTAATGACTCTATATAATAGATCTCTCTGCTTGTAATGACTCTATATAATAGATCCCTCTGCGTGTAATGACTCTATATAATAGATCCCTCTGCGTGTAATGACTATATAATAGATCCCTCTGTGTGTAATGACTCTATATAATAGATCACTCTGCGTGTAATTAATCTATATAATAGATCCCTCTGTGTGTAATGACTCTATATAATAGATCCCTCTGTGTGTAATGACTCTATATAATAGATCCCTCTGCGTGTAATGACTCTATATAATAGATCCCTCTGCGTGTAATGACTCTATATAATAGATCCCTCTGTGTGTAATGACTCTATATAATAGATCACTCTGCGTGTAATGACTCTATATAATAGATCCCTCTGTGTGTAATCACTCTATATAATAGATCCCTCTGTGTGTAATGACTCTATATAATAGATCCCTCTGTGTGTTATCACTCTATATAATAGATCATTCTGTGTGTAATGACTCTATATAATAGATCCCTCTGTGTGTAATGACTCTATATAATAGATCGCTCTGTGTGTAATGACTCTATATAATAGATCCCTCTGTGTGTAATGACTCTATATAATAGATCCCTCTGTGTGTACTGACTCTATATAATAGATCCCTCTGTGTGTAATGACGCTATATAATAGATCCCTCGGTGTGTAATGACTCTATATAATAGATCACTCTGTGTGTAATGACTCTATATAATAGATCCCTCTGTGTGTAATGACTCTATATAATAGATCATTCTGTGTGTAATGACTCTATATAATAGATCCCTCTGTGTGTAATGACTCTATATAATAGATCCCTCTGTATGTAATGACTCTATATAATAGATCCCTCTGTGTGTAATGACCCTATATCATAGATCCCTCTGTGTGTAATGACTCTATATAATAGATCACTCTGTGTGTAATGACTCTATATAATAGATCCCTCTGTGTGTAATGACTCTATATAATAGATCATTCTGTGTGTAATGACTCTATATAATAGATCCCTCTGTGTAATGACTCTATATAATAGATCCCTCTGTGTGTAATGACTCTATATAATAGATCCCTCTGTGTGTAATGACTCTATATAATAGATCCCTCTGTGTGTAATGACTCTATATAATAGATCCCTCTGTGTGTAATGACTCTATATAATAGATCTCTCTGCTTGTAATGACTCTATATAATAGATCCCTCTGCGTGTAATGACTCTATATAATAGATCCCTCTGCGTGTAATGACTATATAATAGATCCCTCTGTGTGTAATGACTCTATATAATAGATCACTCTGCGTGTAATTAATCTATATAATAGATCCCTCTGTGTGTAATGACTCTATATAATAGATCCCTCTGTGTGTAATGACTCTATATAATAGATCCCTCTGCGTGTAATGACTCTATATAATAGATCCCTCTGCGTGTAATGACTCTATATAATAGATCCCTCTGTGTGTAATGACTCTATATAATAGATCACTCTGCGTGTAATGACTCTATATAATAGATCCCTCTGTGTGTAATCATTCTATATAATAGATCCCTCTGTGTGTAATGACTCTATATAATAGATCCCTCTGTGTGTTATCACTCTATATAATAGATCATTCTGTGTGTAATGACTCTATATAATAGATCCCTCTGTGTGTAATGACTCTATATAATAGATCCCTCTGTGTGTAATGACTCTATAAATAGATCCCTCTGTGTGTAATGACTCTATATAATAGATCCCTCTGTGTGTACTGACTCTATATAATAGATCCCTCTGTGTGTAATGACGCTATATAATAGATCCCTCTGTGTGTAATGACTCTATATAATAGATCACTCTGTGTGTAATGACTCTATATAATAGATCCCTCTGTGTGTAATGACTCTATATAATAGATCATTCTGTGTGTAATGACTCTATATAATAGATCCCTCTGTGTGTAATGACTCTATATAATAGATCCCTCTGTATGTAATGACTCTATATAATAGATCCCTTTGTGTGTAATGACGCTATATAATATATCCCTCTGTGTGTAATGACTCTATATAATAGATCACTCTGTGTGTAATGACTCTATATAATAGATCGCTCTGTGTGTAATGACTCTATATAATAGATCATTCTGTGTGTAATGACTCTATATAATAGATCCCTCTGTGTGTAATCACTCTATATAATAGATCCCTCTGTGTGTAATGACTCTATATAATAGATCCCTCTGTGTGTAATGACTCTATATAATAGATCCCTCTGTGTGTAATGACTCTATATAATAGATCCCTCTGTGTGTAATGACTCTATATAATAGATCCCTCTGTGTGTAATGACTCTATATAATAGATCACTCTGTGTGTAATTGACGCGCCCCTGGGCCTGCTGCGTCGCGCGGCATCGCGCGCACGGGGGGGCTTACCCGGAGCCGGATCTGTTGAGGGTTGTAGTCTCGTGGCGGTGACCCGGTCCGTGCCCAGGGAGTCAAACTGAGCGGCGATGTATTAGCAGTAGATGTTGTACGACTACGCCACCCGTTGAATGCAGCTTTAGGGCTGCTGCTGCAGGACAGTCCGCTGAGGCCGGTGGTACGATTGTGCAGCGTAGATGGTATAACCCCCAACGGGAGGGGTATGGCCTCAGGGCAGCAGATGTGGATGATGGAGGTAGTGATGGTGCAGCAAGGAGAGTCAGAAACGTATAATGCAGTTTCAGGGTTTTTACTCACAGGTGTTACTTCAGTCACTTCGGCCGGGAGTGACCACCCGAGCCGTGCTGCGTCCACCAGGTGCGGGACTCGGCTAACCCCCAGGCAATTCCGGAGCGTGGTCCTGAGCTCCCCTCTCTCTCTCTCTCTGGCCGTCCCCACCAGGGATCCACCTTTGTCCGGTTCCCTCGGGCCTCTCAATGGTAAAACCTTTTATGGCTTTCCTGACCCTACTCGTGGTGTACCTTTCTGGTGAATGTGGTGAGGGTCGTGGCAAAACTTGACCACGACCTCCGGTTCCTGACTAAGGATGTTTTGCCTTCGTCAGTTTGGGATCCGGTACCGCACTGTGCCAACCCTTCACCCTTTTTAGCTCACTCGTGGGATCTCAGGGTTCCCTCTTCCTTCATCTCTGGGCCTTTCTTCCTTCTCCTCTCCACTACAGGCCTGGCCCTGGAGCTGGGCCCAGCCGGAGCCACAGCTCCCTGTCAGCTCTCTCTCTGAACAGACCTGGACTCTCTGACCCTGTCTCAAGATGGTGCCCACCATATATACTCCCTCTATGTGTGAGCCCAGGTGACTAGCACCCAATGGGCTCCTACCTCTATGCCCAGAGCCCCTCCCCTATCTGCCCCTACACTACTGGGATGTTCCTCCCCCCCTCCCACTCCAGCCAGGGACAGACGCTGTCGTACCTGCACATCTAACTGGTGGGAGTACCGTAGTTCTGTCCCCCGGAAATGGGATGAGTGTAGTGCATGCAGCTAGCTGAGCTCAGTCCCACACTCCATCCTTACCCGGGAGTGGAATACCACACCTCTGGTTCGAGGTGCAATACCCCTGTAGCAGCCGAGTCCTCGGGGTGCTACATTCCCCCCTGGTAAATCACAGCACGTCCTCGGGCTGTAAAAGAGTAAAACATACCAAAACATACAAAAATATTAAAGTGCACTTACATATAAAACATTAACTATAACTCATCCCTTTATGGGAGGTACTTTTCTCTTTAAACGTTACAGGTATAAAACATTTTCCTTAGTCATAATAAAACATCTGGCTAATGCCACCGGAACTCTTTTGGCGCATAACACATAACTTCCTCATTATTACTCTAGCAGCATATAACTTTCAATATAATCTTGACTTCTGGCCACTGTGCAATTTGTGACCAGGTAAAAGTGCAACAGTCACAAAAACAGTTCCTTATAAAACCGGTAGGGGGCGCCTTAGGAAGCGCAACTATTTACAGGGTGGCCGCTCTCAGTCCTCGGCCAGTGGGGAAAAAGGGATGGCTGCTCACAGTCCTCAGCCTGGTTAGGGATAGGGACACACGGGAACAATTCACTAGTCCCAACGGGGACCATATTCTATTTAGCAGCAGTTCTTGTACCCTTACGGGTAACTATGTACAGTTCCACTTTACCGTACTTCAGTAACGGCGTCCTCCTGCTCCTTCCCGCGGGTAGTCTTCGAACCCGTCCGGGTCCTCTTGTTCCTCCTCGCACTGTAGCTCTTCCTCGGTCAGTCGGTGCACATGAAGAGCATATGGTCCCTTAGCACACTGATGCCGGGTGAAGGTGACCTCGTCACCCGGGTAAAGGTCACGTCCTCTGTGTCCCTCCGGCAGATGACTCTCGACATCTTTGCGGGTGACAAAGACGTCGCCGGGGGTTCTGTGATCCCGAATAAAGCCCCAACCGTGCTCCAGTTGGAACTTGATTATGGTCCCGGTGGCGCGGGGACCGTGGGCTGCACGGGGGTTTCGCCGGGTCCGGCGTTTCTGCTGCGCACTCTGGACTTGCAGCCGCTCCTCGCGGACCCGCCTCTCCCGCCATTCCCGGTCAAAGACCTCCAGCTGTTGCCGGCAGCACTCCGCTCGCTGGGCTGCGGCCGCCCGGGTCTCGTGGGTAAACCCAATGAGGTTTTCTCCGGTGGGGTCCCATTCGAATTGGGCCTCCTCCAACGGGAGCGGGACGATCTTGACAGGCGCCGGAGCTGGGATTAGGGGTTCACACAAGGGCCGTTCCCTCCGGAGTCGTGGGTTGGTATACTCCGGTGGCCATTCGAACGGCAGCCCGTCCGGGCTAGTGTGCTGCGCGTACAGGTCCTCGCCCAGTGGTGGCACTGTGGAGGTAGAGGGCGCTGTGGGGGCAGCGGCGCCCGGGGGCTCTTGGCAATGCGTCCAGGCCGGAGGCATCCTGAAAGTGAAGGGCGCTCTAGAGGCAGCGGCGCCCGGGTCCACCAGGTCTTGCGACCAGGCCGGTGGCATGATAGAGGTAGAGGGCACTTTGGAGACAGCGGCGCCCGGGGGTACTCGGCCCTGCGACCAGGCCGGGAGCGCTTTCTGCTCGGCCGCGCTCAGAGTTGAGGCGCGTGACGTCACAGGGGGCATGGCCGCGGCTCCTGCCGCTTGAGGCCTAGTTTGGAGCGGTGGCGGTGCAGCAACGGGCACGGTAGGTGGGATTTCGGGCTCTGCGACGGGGAGCTGGGGCAGGCTCTCGGCTACTTGGTTTGGGGTGGTGACGTCCCCTTTACCTGCTTCCATCTCTTCAGCTCCTTCCACGGCGTCGTCTCCGGCCTTCGTCCCTCCTGCACCATCCTCAGAGGCTGTCAGACTCCTCGTCTCGGGTGGCGTCCTTTGCCGGCGGGTTCCAGCCTGCAGGGCCATTTCTCTACTCCACTCGGCCAGCACCTCTCGCTGCACTCGGGCCATCCTCCGAGCCAAGCCCTCCAGCGCAGCCTGTGCATGCTCCCGATCTCTGGGGAGCTGTGCCAGAATCTCCACCAGGCCTTCTGGGGTGGCGGCCTGCAACAGGCTCCTGACCACAGGGTCGGTGCTGCCTGACTCTCCCTCCATCTCCGGGTGCGATCCCTCCAGACTCCTCCAGGCTGCACCCATCCTCTCTCTTTTGTTCTTGATCCGCCCATACTGAGGGTGGTCCCGGGGCAACTTGGTGATTGTGAGTTCCAGGGGCAGCCCCCTCGCTCTGATGGACATCTCGATCATCGCAGTCTCTGCTGGTGGAGGCGGTTTCCGCTTTTGGCGCCATTCCTGGACCTTGCCCACGATGGGAGGTGGCCTCTTGCCACCCTCTGGCACGCCCATAATGGAGTCCGCTCTGCCAGGGCGGGAAATCGTCTCAGATGGCGGGAATCGTCTCCTAATGGTGGGAAACTCCGTGGATGGCGGGAAAAGGCTGCAGATGGCGGGCAAACGGCGGGAAACGACCCGAGATGGCGTCCGATGACGGGGACCCTCTGGAATTGGCGGGAGACTTCTTCTGACGGTACATATAAACTTTTCTTCAGGCACGCAGTACCCGGTAGTTGCGGGCACGAAATCCTGCCAACTACGCCAAAGTTGACGCGCCCCTGGGCCTGCTGCGTCGCGCGGCATCGCGCGCACGGGGGAGCTTACCCGGAGCCGGATCTGTTGAGGGTTGTAGTCTCGTGGCGGTGACCCGGTCCGTGCCCAGGGAGTCAAACTGAGCGGCGATGTATTAGCAGTAGATGTTGTACGACTACGCCACCCGTTGAATGCAGCTTTAGGGCTGCTGCAGCAGGACAGTCCGCTGAGGCCGGTGGTACGATTGTGCAGCGTAGATGGTATAACCCCCAATGGGAGGGGTATGGCCTCAGGGCAGCAGATGTGGATGATGGAGGTAGTGATGGTGCAGCAAGGAGAGTCAGAAACGTATAATGCAGTTTCAGGGTATTTACTCACAGGTGTTACTTCAGTCACTTCGGCCGGGAGTGACCACCCGAGCCGTGCTGCGTCCACCAGGTGCGGGACTCGGCTAACCCCCAGGCAATTCCGGAGCGTGGTCCTGAGCTCCCCTCTCTCTCTCTCTCTGGCCGTCCCCACCAGGGATCCACCTTTGTCCGGTTCCCTCGGGCCTCTCAATGGTAAAACCTTTTATGGCTTTCCTGACCCTACTCGGGGTGTACCTTCCTGGTGAATGTGGTGAGGGTCGTGGCAAAACTTGACCACGACCTCCGGTTCCTGACTAAGGATGTTTTGCCTCCGGCAGTTTGGGATGCGGTACCGCACTGTGCCAACCCTTCACCCTTTTTAGCTCACTCGTGGGATCTCAGGGTTCCCTCTTCCTTCATCTCTGGGCCTTTCTTCCTTCTCCTCTCCACTACAGGCCTGGCCCTGGAGCTGGGCCCAGCCGGAGCCACAGCTCCCTGTCAGCTCTCTCTCTGAACAGACCTGGACTCTCTGACCCTGTCTCAAGATGGTGCCCACCATATATACTCCCTCTATGTGTGAGCCCAGGTGACTAGCACCCAATGGGCTCCTACCTCTATGCCCAGAGCCCCTCCCCTATCTGCCCCTACACTACTGGGATGTTCCTCCCCCCCTCCCACTCCAGCCAGGGACAGACGCTGTCGTACCTGCACATCTAACTGGTGGGAGTACCGTAGTTCTGTCCCCCGGAAATGGGATGAGTGTAGTGCATGCAGCTAGCTGAGCTCAGTCCCACACTCCATCCTTACCCGGGAGTGGAATACCACACCTCTGGTTCGAGGTGCAATACCCCTGTAGCAGCCGAGTCCTCGGGGTGCTACATAATGACTCTATATAATAGATCCCTCTGTGTGTAATGACTCTATATAATAGATCACTCTGTGTGTAATGACTCTATATAATAGATCCCTCTGTGTGTAATGACTCTATATAATAGATCCATCTGTGTGTAATTACTCTATATAATAGATCCCTCTGCGTGTAATGACTCTATGTAATAGATTCCTCTGCATGTAATGACTCTATATGATAGATCCCTCTGCGTGTAATGACTCTATATAATAGATCCCTCTGTGTGTAATGACTCTATATAATAGATCCCTCTGTGTGTAATGACTCTATATAATAGATCCCTCTGTGTGTAATGACTCTATATAATAGATCCCTCTGTGTGTAATGACTCTATATAATAGATCCCTCTGTGTGTAATGACTCTATATAATAGATCCCTCTGTGTGTAATGACTCTATATAATAGATCCCTCTGTGTGTAATGACTCTATATAATAGATCCCTCTGTGTGTAATGACTCTATAGAATAGATCGCTCTGTGTGTAATGACTCTATATAATAGATCCCTCTGTGTGTAATGGCTCTATATAATAGATCCTTCTGCCTGTAATGACTCTATATAATAGATCCCTCTGTGTGTAATGACTCTATATAATAGATCCCTCTGTGTGTAATGACTCTATATAATAGATCCCTCTGTGTGTAATGACTAGAGATGAGCGTTGTTCTACTCAAACTGTTCGCCAATCTCAAATTCGAGCTGTTTTGGGCGGTGTTCGAGCCGTTCGGCGAACACGAACGATTTGAGAAAAATTCGGCTGTTCGAGGTTATGTTCGATAACTGTTCATGCACCAAAATCATAACTGGATTTTTTCTCAGTAATGATGAAAATTAATGTTAATGCGCAGTTTGAGTGTACAGCGGGGTGGGGGGAAGGGCAGTGGATGGATCTCTGCAGGAATAATGAAGATCTCCATTTTTTTTTCTCTTTCCCGCATTTGCAGTGGGGAGGTGCAATCTGTCAGCCTATCAGCAGCGCACACACGGAGCGAACTGCTGTTTTTCACACAAGCAAGGGCATGTGTCATTGGCAGTGTATGTCACATGTCCTTGCCCTATAAGACCAAGCCATTTTCCCCGTCGCCACCATTTTCTCACTGCTGCAGCTGCGTGTTAGACGGCACCGCTGTTGCTGTGTGCGCTATACCTTGTTAATTTCAAGCCAATTTTCGCACAAATCTACAGATAGCTTGGGAGTAGGGAATAGTTGTGATTGCAGTCCTTTTAAGGACTAGGTTACAGCATTTCCTACGACTTTTATCAGGCAGGTCTGTGCTCTTAAATAGATAGATTGTGGGAGTAAAGACTAATTGTAATTGCAGTCCTTTTCAGGACTAGGTTACATCAGTTCCTATCAGTTTTTGCCAGGCAGGTCTGTGCCAGTGCTGTGCAAGTTTTTTTCACAGCATTTGGCTGAATCTAGCAAAGCTAATCCTTTTTGGCCTATTGCAGAGTGTGTTAGTCAGTGGAGTAGCCTATCTGTGTTGCAAGATATACCACCTGTGTATAGAATACCAATTTTTTTACTGCACCTAGTGAAGTAAAATCTTTTGGGCATAGCATCATTCTATTAGTCCATCTATACTGACCTCCATCAGGCTGCAAATTGAATATAATTTTTTTCTGCATCTAGCTCTGAAAAAATATTTGGGCTTCTAGCAGTGTGTGGGACTTGTTCTATTAGTCCATCTATACAGACCTCCATCAGGTTGCAAACTGAATATAATTTTTTTCTGCATCTAGCTCTGAAAAAATATTTGGCCTTCTAGCAGTGTGTGGGACTTTCTCTATTAGTCCATCTATACTGACCTCCATCAGGTTGCAAATTCAAAATAATTTTTTGTCTGCATCTAGCTCTGAAAAAATATTTGGCCTTCTAGCAGTGTGTGGGACTTTCTCTATTACTCCATCTATACTGACCTCCATCAGGTTGCAAATTAAAAATAATTTTTATCTGCATCTACCTCTGAAAAAATATTTGGCCTTCTAGCTGTGTGTGGGACTTGGTCTATTAGTCCATCTATACTGACCTCCATCAGGTTGCAAATGAAAAATAATTTTTATCTGCATCTAGCTCTGAAAAAATATTTGGCCTTCTAGCAGTGTGTGGGACTCATTGTATTAGTCCATCTATACCAAGCTCCACCAGCTTTTAAATTAATAATAATTTTTAGCTGCATCTAGCCCTGAAAATAATTTTTCTTCCCAATAGTGGTAGCAATAGAAATATGGGGCGCGCGCCTGGCTTACAAAAATATACGCTTCATAACAAAAAACACCAGCCTAGCGCACTGCATTAATAAGATGGCATCATCGTCTCCCCCAGTGCTAGGCCTACTACCCAGGCTAGCATTCCTGTGCCTAAAACACAATGTATGGGTCCACGCTAGCCATTATGCTGAGGGGTCTAAAGCTGCTGCTAACGCTTTATAACAATTCAATTGGCAGATTTTCACAGAGCTCTTCCACAACGCCCACCCATCGGGCAACAGTTGCCCACCTTCCCTATGGGATCTAGTGGCGAATAGTTGATGCCATTAATCAGAGCGTCAGTTGCCCCGTCGACGTGGCAAGCATACGGTAAGGCATGGGAAGAGTGGACACGACTAGTAGCAGGCAGACGGGTTGACCAATGTGAACAAGCCAGATCACAAGTCACCATAGAATTTCTCCACCAGCTAATTATGAGGGGCATATCAGGGGCGTCAGCGCAGCGGTGTCTGACTGGAGTAGCATTTCACTTCCAACTACTGAATTGGGTAGATGTGACAAAGGTTCATCATCAGACAATCCATAAAAGGGTGGAAAAGGGGTCAGCCAAGTCAGGAGTGTAGACGTCCCGTCCCGTGTCACTAAAACTGATTTCTCACATCATATCCCTAACACCATTAACATGACACTCACAATTTGAAGCAACACTACTGTCTACTGCATTTGTAATCGCCTTCTTCGGGGCGCTATGCATAAGCGAATTAGTCTCTCAATCCAAAATTACCACCAGTGGAGGCTTATTACACCAGGACGTAGTCATAGCCAATAATGCAATACGTCTACGCATACACAAATCGAAAACGGTTCCAGCGGGCAGGGGCACTTGGGTACTTCTACAACCCACAAACGGTACACTGAGTTGGGTAACAATAGTAAAAACATATCTAACCATCAGATCACAAAGTAATTTCTTCCTATCACACATTGATGGAATGCCATTATCAAGATACCAGTTCCAAGCTATATTTAATAAATGCATAACATCGGCAGGGAACCACCCCAAAGATTACGGGACACACTCATTCCGCATAGGCGCGGCCACGGAAGCAGCAAGAGCAGGACTGTCACAAACGGAAGTTCAGAGGATAGGGAGATGGCGATCCACGTGTTTGGCAAGATACATAAGACCGGACTTGTTATCCTAACGTGGTTTGCTTCTTTTACAGGTGACGCTAAGCCAACAGTGTGGGTGATAGGCCACTCGTATATGTATTGGGCAGAAAAAAGGGCGAAAGTCTGCCCAGGCGGGAGGAAATTAGAGTTTCATAACACATATTTCAACTAGAGAGGTATTAGAGGCCTGCTATGGCCACAGGTACTAATGGAGGTAATCAAGGTAGGGAGAGAGGCAAGATGTCCGGTCATCTTAGTTATACAGGCCGGGGGAAACAACCTAGGTCATCACAAGAGCGCATAACTAATGGCAATAATGAAACTAGACACTGAGCGCTTCAGAGAATTTTTCACAAAACTAGCGATAGTATGGTCAGAGATTGTGCCGATAGCGGTATGGCAAGGTGCGCGAGACATCACGGCCATCGAACGGACAAGGCGGGTAATAAATATTCGGATGGCAAAATTTAGAAGAGACAGAGGCGGTGTAGTGGTACGACACCGACAACTGGAAGGAAATAAAGCAGGCCTCATACGGCCCGACGTTGTTCACTTAATGAATATTGAACTGGACATATTCCTGTCAGGACTCCAGGACGGAGTGGAACAAGCGTTAAGAGTGATGGGTGGGGGTCAGAGTCCTGCATACGAGTACGCAGGATCCTCCGTGGCCTGGAAATAGAAAGGACATGTTGGAGAGTTACACTTGTTGGCCAACTTGCCGGAGTGGAGACCCAGGGCATGCTGCAACAAGCTGAATTATTTTAGAAATAAAATGCCTTTCTAATGGAATGAGTATAAAGAGTTAATAAAGCCGTGACCGATCCTCACCCATCCAGTTGTAAGAGTTACATTATTGTATTGTCAAGGAAAGGGGGGCGGTAGGGGGGCTGAGCGTCTGGGTTTGGTTGGGGGTCCCCACAGTCTGCCTAGGCTAGATGCATTTAAAAATTCTTATTAGATACACAGGCGGTGCAGCTTGCTTCGCAGCTGGGCTACTACGCCCAAAGTATTGCCTAGGCAAGATGCAGTTAAAAATTCTACGCTGACTAGCAGACACTGAAGATTTGGAGCAGACCTCTGAGCTCTTCAGACTCAACCATCTGTGTTACCCCAAGCCATAGTGTATCTAGTTTCTTACAGTTAAAAAAGGGGGGGAGCGACCTAACCCACCTGGAATTGACGATGCCAATGTCACGTAAGACACAGCAAGGGGACTCCTAAAAGAGTCTCCATTTTTTCCCAAAATTGTGGCACAGACACCACTTAACCCTAGAACGCATACCTGGGGCCTCGCAGGCCCGCCCTGTTAACTGTTTTCTATTTTCTGCAAGATTACTTTAGTTAGAATTTTGAAACTCTAGGTATTCTTCATGTATATAGTTGTTTGTCATTTGAGTTTGAGTTATTCCATGTTATTTGCACACGAGCCTAAAAGGCCCCAGGTATATGAAAGTGTAGATTTTTATGGTCATGCGTTCTAGGGTTAAGTGGCATCAATTGCCCCACAGTTGCTTAAAACGGTTGGTGAGGTGATTTTACCAAATCCTCAAGGTTTTAGTCTCCCAAGGATAACACAGGGGTAGAAAAGTCCTTGCGAATCCATGATTTGTTCATCTTTATGAACGTGAGTCTGTCTACATTATCAGTGGAGAGCCGCGTGCGCTTATCTGTCAGCACACCACCAGCAGCGCTGAACACACGTTCAGAGAGAACACTGGCTGCAGGGCATGACAAGATCTCCAAGGCGTGAGTGGCGAGCTCCGGCAATTTTTCCAGATTGGAATACCAAAATGAGCAAGGGTCCAGTGACACAGTCATGGCTTCGATGTTCACTTGGAGATACTCCTGCACCATCCTCTCTAGGCGTTGACTATGTGTCAGACTTCTTGTCTCCTGTGGCCTTGCAAAGGATGGTCTAAAAAAGTGGTGAAACGATTCCACAAAATTGCTGTTACCAGCAGATACAGTGTTACTGTTACGGTTTGAGTGATGAAGACTCGACAGTCCCACGGTTGGCAAGTTAGAACTGTGAGATTCACTACGTGCACCACTGGTGTTTTGAGGAAAAGCACATGTAAGATTCTGCAACAGCGTCTGCAGATACTCCTGCATGCGTGCATCCCTTTCTATGGCAGGAATAATTTCGGCAAATTTACTTTTGTACCGGGGATCTAAGAGTGTGGCAAACCAGTAGTCGGGATTACTTCGAATTCTGACAATCTGAGGGTCATGTTGCAGGTAGTGCAGCAAGAAGGCACTCATGAGTCTTGCGCATCCAGGAGGACCAAGTCCTTGTTGTGTTGGTAGCGAGGTAAGAATCATGCTTCCTTCCTCTGCCCTCTCCCCTCAACCTCGCACAACAGAAATGTGATCAAGGTCTCCCTCATCTGATGAGTCTTCCATGCCCATCGCCAGTTCGTCCTCCACTTCTTCCTCGGCTCCTGCACCTTCCTCAACAGTTTGGCTGCTACCATGCGCCCTGGTTAATCCCTCTCCCCCACCCTCCCATGCCTGCCGCCTTGGTGCTGCCAACCGTCTGGACCTTGGAGATGTTATCCCTTCCGCATACGACTCCTCCTCTACTTCCTCCACCTCCTCTTGTCCCACCACCTGACTCTCAATTCTGTTTAGTGTGTGCTCCAGCATGTAAATCACCGGAATAGTCATGCTGATAATGGCATCGTCGTCAGCACTAAACATCTTCGTCGCCATTTCAAAACTGTGCAGAAGGGTGTGTGGCGCCCCTGAGGGTTCAGTCGCCACAGAGTTACTGCATCTCACCCAGAGGTGTGGTATCTCACCCTCAGGTAAGGAAGGCATATGGCTCGGGACCCTAACACCTGCATCCAACACATACCCGCAGTGGGGGTAGGGCAAGATTGCTCCTAAGGGAGAGCACAGTCCCAGGTCCCTAGCTGGTGGAAGGGTCCTATGTAGTGGGTGCTTAGGGGAGCAGCTTAGCGGAGCACATGACAGGGAGAGTATAAATAGGAACTATCTTAGAAAGAGCAAGCCAGTCAGAGGAGGAAAAGTGACAGGAGCAGAGACTAGGCATGAGCTCTGCTCCGGAGGCGGGCCTAGCCTGGGAGGCCCAGGACTGAAGGAGAGAAGAGAGGAGTGGGAGCAGGAAGGCTCCAGGAACCGAAGGGACCCTAGGGCTATGGGCCGTGCAGAAGGCCACCCGTACTCCTGCTGCTACCAGGAGGTAGAGGGGTCAGACCAGATAAGGGGAACCGGTCCCTCAACTAGGGGAGAAACAGCAAGGCTCAACTAGAAACCGGAGGCTGCAGCATTTCATGTACTGCAGGTAAAAGTCCACACCAGTCTCACTAAGAAGGTAGCCACATAGGACCCAGGGGACGGAACACAAGTCGCCCGCCAAGGCCCGAGGATACCGGATAGAAGTGTCACTGGGTGTGAGGTGCAGGTAGAAGGCCAGAGAAAGGACACACAGAAGGGGGTCCTGCTAAGTACTCCGGAGCTATCTGGGGGTGGACTGAGCCCCTCACTGAGTACGCACAGCACGACGGGTGAGATTGCTCTGGTACCTGTAATCTGGACTGCAACAACTGTGAGTAAAGATCTTGGGACTGCATCACACGGACTCTGTGTTCATTACTGACTCCCTGCACTACAACCACCATCATCCACCCACACTGCCCTCAAGCTACACTCTTCCTGTGGTGAGTAATAATACCATTGCTGCAAAACCACCAGCTTCAGAGGACTGTTCCGCAGCGGCGGCCCCTTTTGCCCCACTCCAGAGGTGGCGTAGTCGGACATTATAAAACCCATATATACAAATTACCCTTGGATTGACCGCCCTGGATCACGGACCGGGTCACCGCCACAGTGACTACAACCCCCAGCGTCTACCGGCCCGGCTCAGGGTACCCCACGGCCCAGGGGGCGCGTCAACTTCATAGGTCCCTGATCTGAGACCACTCCTGCAGCGTGATTTGCCCCACCTCTGGATCTCGTTGGCCCAGGCTATACGTCAGAACGTATTGCACCAGGGCTTGTCGGTGCTGCCACAGTCGCTGCAACATGGTCAGAGTTGAATTCCACCGTGTCGGCACATCGCATTTCAGCCGGTGAACTGGCGGGCCCAACGACTTCTGTAGAGATGTAAGTCATTGAGCTGCGGGATGCGAACGGCGGAAGTGAGCACACAGCGACCGTGCCCCCTGCAGAAGGCCATCTAGTCCGGGATAGTGGGCTAACAATTTATGGACAACCAGGTTCAACACGTGAGCCATACAAGGCACGTGTGTGACATTGCCCCGGCGATGCAGCATTGTCGCACACGGCCTTCCCTGGTTGCAGTGGAGACAACCATTCATGAAACTGGGTCTCCAGAGCTGACCACAACTCCTCAGCTGTGTGACTCACATTTCCCAGACATTTCAAAGTAAACACTGATGCCTTGAGCCCTACTGCCAGCATAGTAAGGAGGTGTGCAGGATCCCTTCTGCGCAGTTAGAAAGCTTGTGGCATGACCAGACAGGCTTTGGGTGCAGGTGGAGGACCGAGAGGAGGTTGAGGAGGCAGAAGCAGTGGAGGAACTTTGACATAAAGAGGATTGACGCACAACTCGTGGGGACGGTAAGACTTGGACAGCAGCCCCATGTCCTGCTGTCACCATAGTTACCCAGTGCCCAGTCAGCGACATGTAACGCCCCTGTCCATGCCTACTCGTCCAAGTGTCTGTGGTGAAATGCACCCTGTCACACACAGAGTTTCTCAAAGAAGCGGTGATGTTGTGTGCGACATGCTGGTGGAGCGCAGGCACACCTTTCTTTGAGAAGTAGTGCCGACTGAGCATCTGGTACTGGGGCACTGAGAC
Source organism: Phyllobates terribilis (assembly GCF_046119375.1). Lineage (NCBI taxonomy): Eukaryota > Metazoa > Chordata > Amphibia > Anura > Dendrobatidae > Phyllobates > Phyllobates terribilis. The sequence continues at coordinate 191,832,743 of NW_027362768.1, forward strand.
GGACATAAGGTCTCGAAAATACACTGTGTCCTCCAGGCGGAAAGGCAGCATTTCTGTAGCCAAGAGCTTGCAGATGGTGAAATTCAACCTCTTAGCTTTCTCATGGCTAGGAGGAAATGGTCTTTTACTTTTCCACATCTGAGGGACCGAGGGCTGGCTGTTGTGCTTAGACGGGGTTGAGTAGGATGTCCCCGGCAAACTGCCGGTCTGTGAGGAAGATGCAGGCGGACATGTTAGGTTGCCTTGATCCAAAGGTGGTGCTCTCGATGTCAGAGAGCGCTCAACACCAGCAGGTGTTTCCACTTCCCAATGAACTGACGACCTGCCAATCACACTGGCTGTTGCAGGTAAAGAGGTGGCAGGTCTGCGTCCAAAAACATGTGTGACTGCTGTCCCCCCAGTCACAGAGGATGAAGAGGCCGCGGATGCACAAGATGGGGCAGACGGTGGTTGGCCCAGCCTGCTAGGCCGCATTGTAGCACAGTGAGCTTCCCACTGCAACTTATGCTTCATATCCATGTGCCGGTTCATGCATGAAGTACTCAAACTATGGATTTTTTGGCCTCTACTTATGTTTTGGTTACAAATATTACAGATAACACGAGTTGGGTCATCCTTATCATTCTGAATAAATGCCCAGGCTATGCAAGGCTTTGAGCCCATGCGACCTGAAGAGCCACTACGACTTGTGGTCAGAGGCAGAGTTGTGGTTGAGGATGCAGTTGTTGACGTGCTTCCAGTACTCCATCTGTGTCCAGGAAGGCGCAACCTAACCTCGTCGTCAATAGCATCTGTGACGCCCCACTGTGCTTGGTATCACATATCCTAGAAGAGTGTATTGATGGAATCCTCCACAAGAGGCCCCCATAAACATTCACACATCTCCACCTTCCACCTCAGACCAGCAGAGGGAGCCCGTTAGGGATATAAATAGGGAAGGTGGAGCTAGGCAGTTCAGTTCCTCTGAAGAGTTCCTGCAGTAGAGAAGCCTAAGAGAGGTCAGTCTGCAGTGGAGCTCAGTCTAGTCTAGAGAACTCAGTTAATAGTTCAGCAGTGGAGCACGAGGCTCCTGCTAACTAGATTCAGTAAGGCATAACCGGAATCCCTGGAGAACTACAAGTCCCAGGATGGCTAAGGTGCTGATACGTAACAGAGCCAGGAGACGCTTAGGCCCCGCATAGTGGGAGCGTGAACTCCAAGAGAAGGCCCTACCACAAGGTCAGCCAGCGCAGGACAGAGACAAATTTAGGCCTAGCTCCAGGCAGGTCAGAAACTTACTACGCAGAGGCAAGAAACAGGAGGCCCTACACCCGCTCATTGGGGAGGATCCTGATATTCACCCTTCACCCTACAGTGCTCCGGGATGTGCCTGAATTTCCTCCAGTAAAAGGTACTGAAGTGACTACCGTGTCCGTTCCCATTCTTGCTCTGACCCAGCTGGGTCTCTCCTGTCCTGCATTCCCCCTGCATACGCTGCCCTGAGACCTAGCTCCACCTGTGGGGAGCTATACCATCGAGCAGCCTTATCACGGGTCTCAGTGGACTGCTGCAGCGCTGGTGCTTCTCACCAGATACCACAGGTGGCGTCACAAACTCTTATAAAATTAACAATTATCCACTCTTTTAAAGAGTGACCCCAGGGTACGGGCCAGGGAGCCGACCACCGCGACATCCCCAAGGCCAGGCAAAGGCCCGGGTACCGAGTCATCCCCATCCCCTGGGCTAGTCACATCCTCCTCCACCTCCTCCGTTGACCTCATCGACTGGCTGACTGTGGGTTGACAGTAAGTGGGATCTCCAACCTCGTCATCATCACCCTGTGTGTTATCACACCAGTCGTCCTCAAAGCCAACCTCTTCCTGCCCTGACCGAAAAGTCAAGTTGTCGCTCCAATCAGGTATTTGAGTCTCATCATCGTCTTCATCATTGTCTCCACCAACAGGAGTGACAGTTTGGGAACGAGGGTCTACATTATGCTCAGAACCTTCTTCATCTGGTCCTGGATCCGACTTATAAAGATTCTGGGCATCAGTGCAGATCATTTCCTCGTCTGGATTAACAGAAGCTCTGGAGCCGACCTCTGATTCCCAGGCTATAGTATGAGTAAACAGCTCTGCAGACTCAACCATCTGTGTTACCCCATACTCAGACGGGCAGCTGGAGATTTGGGAGCTGTGAGGAAGCAAGTGCGATTGGGGTGACACCTCTGAGGACTGGAGTATTTGTGATGTTGAAATTGAGGTGGAGGAGAGCCCACTTGAAGGAGCACTTGATATCCGCTGAAGCACCTGCTGTTTTTGTGCCTCATCTGGAATTTGTAGCGATGGGCGTGGCCGTAAGAAAGGGATCTTATCACATTGTCCGCTAAAAGAAGTCGACATCTTAGCTTGGCTGGAAGATGGTCTTTCTTCTGCAGATGTTACCCCCCCCCCCACTGCGGGGGGGCTTGACCCACCAGCGGACAGGCACCAGTATTGGGAGAGGGGGGCTGGCCGTCAGGGTCCACCACGGCTCTGGCACAAACCCGGCGACACGGAGGTGGCACGGGCAGGAACGAACTGGCCGTGTCGGCTTCTCACTTTTTGGATTTTAGAAGGGCATGACATGCCTATATCTGTGTCTCCCCCTCCTTTTACTCCTCCACCTCTTTTCTTTTCGCATAACTATATGTACTTGTCACTTTTCCATGTGTTAGTTGTGTCTTCTGAGCAGTTTGTCAGCTTTTGGACACCTTTGAAGGTGTTTTCTATGTGTTTCTATGTGTTTTTGTTTGCCTGCCATTGGTTTTAACGGTGTTCGAAGGTGTTCGACGAACCGAACCGAACTCGAACACTACGGGGGTGGCTCAACACTAGTAATGACTCTATATAATAGATCCCCCTGTGTGTAATGACTTTATATAATAGATCCCTCTGTGTGTAATGACTCTATATAATAGATCCCTCTGTGTGTAATGACTCTATATAATAGATCCCTCTGTGTGTAATGACTCTATAGAATAGATCCCTCTGTGTGTAATGACTCTATATAATAGATCACTCTGTGTGTAATGACTCTATATAATAGATCCCTCTGTGTGTAATGACTCTATATAATAGATCCCTCTGTGTGTAATGACTCTATAGAATAGATCCCTCTGTGTGTAATGACTCTATATAATAGATCACTCTGTGTGTAATGACTCTATATAATAGATCCCTCTGTGTGTAATGACTCTATATAATAGATCCCCCTGTGTGTAATGACTCTATATAATAGATCCCTCTGTGTGTAATGACTCTATATAATAGATCCCTCTGCGTGTAATGACTCTATATAATAGATCCCTCTGTGTGTAATGACTCTATATAATAGATCCCTCTGTGTGTAATGACTCTATATAATATAGGAGCTTCGCTTTTTGTATTGAAATAAATTAACTTTTTGATGATATTCTAATTTTGTGAGATGCACCTGTATATTCTTCTGTGACCCCACCAAATATTAATTATTTTGTTGCTGTTGGGGGGGGTGGCCCAATTAAAACTTCTGCATGAATTCTATGTACGCCCCTGATGGCAGATATTATTATAGAGCATGGGCCAGGATGGGGGACATTATTAATACATCAAACCAATATGCTGCTGGCGGCCCAGGTCCTTATACTGCACGTCTTCACCTATCTGTCTATCCAGTATTTCCAGGAGGTCACAGTCTGGACTTTTCCTTTTACAAGCCCCTTTTGTCCTCGGCAGCCATGACTGCTCACTTTCTTCCTCCCATGGCCGTTTTTTTTTTTTGCTCTTCTACTTTTTATATCATTAGTGAAGTTTTAGGTGCAGATTTCTTCCTCCTATAAATGCGCCTGAAGCTGCAACAAAATAATAAATGCGTCCTTTATTGTAGGAGTGATTTAGAAATGGGAAATGATTGCGGTTCAGAGCGGAGGGCGAGGAGCGTGGGACAATATTTGTCATTTTCATGGAGCGCTCATCAATCATGTGATCAGCTCCGGTCCCGAGCCCTTATAAATGAGACCTTTCTGGGAAATTATCATTTTACATGCAGATTTGGGGGATATGGCCCTAAAAATCGCCCTTTCAGTCTTCTAATCACTGCCTTTGTTCTGTAGAAAGAAAGTTTAATCAAATATGCTAATTAGGATGCCCGATGCACCGAGGCGTGGCCAAAAGGCTGAGCGCGACATCCCCCTAACTGGTTTTGCAGACAATCGCAACTTAATGTCCTGTAAGGGAACTAACAAACGCATGAAAAAAAAAATGAAAAAAAAATACAAAAATTCAAATCACCCCCCCTTTTACCACATTAAAAATTAAGAAATAAAATTAAATAAAAAATACACACATTTGGTATAGCTGTGTTTGTAGAAGTCCAAGCTATCAAAATATTTATAAAATAAATTAATCCGATTGGTCAAGTGTAACGAGAAAAAAAAAATCGAAACCCAAGAATTGTTTCATTTTAGCCGCCGCAATAGCAGAAAAAAAAAATGCAATAAGAGGCGATGAAAACATTGTATCTTCCGCAAGGTGATATATATAAAAACATCATCCCGGGGCAAAAAAATAAGCCCTCACACAGGTCCATATCCCAAAAATTAAAAATGTTACAGATCTCGGAAAATGGCGACACAAGCAAAAAGTTTAAAAAAAAAATAAAATTTCAGAATTTTTTTCAGCACTTAAATAAAACAAAAAATCCATGCATGTTTGGTATTGTATTGTCATAATTGTACTGACCTGGAGAATCATACTGCCGGGTCACTTTTATGGTAAAATAAATGCTGTAAATAAAAAAAAAAAAATCGCAAAAAACAATTGCAGAATTGCACTTTTTTTGCTATTTCGAAACACTTGGAACTCTTTCCATTACACCATATGATAAAATGAATACAACTCGTATTGCAAATAACAAGCCCTCACATGGCTATAACGATGGAAAAATAAAAACGTTATGGCTCTTGGGAATGAGGGGAGGAGGAAACAAAAGCGCAAAAACGAAAACTCGCCCAGTCCTTAAGGGGTTAATGGCCATGCTCAAGGGAGAACCACACTACATGTGTGCACAACATTTCCAGCACTTCCGGGATGATGTGTGGTTGTGTGGACAACATAAATCATGTCAATGGGATGTACTGACAGACGCCCTTTAAGGCTTTATTTTTACATGCAAGACCCTGTTCACACTGCGTTTTTTGCATTGTATCTAGAGGGTCAAGCTTAGGGATAGGGTTAGGAGCCGCCAACAGAGCCCTAGACTACAATGAAAGAAACATTTCCAGTAGACTATGCTTGCGCTTTTTTTTTTTCGACAGGGTAAGTCTTTTTTAGACAGACAGAAAAATGTTGCCGGCTTCTAACTTGCGCCCATCTGGAAAGACCGAAACCGATGGAAAACAAAGCACAAATGAAAGCCAAAGAATGAATAACAATTAAAGAGGACACAAAAGTGACTCTAAATAGTAAATGCCTAATTGCTACATTGATGCAAAAAGAAAAAAAAAACATTATTATTTCTGGAATGATAAGGTGAAAAATCTCCAACATTTGTGTGACCCTGAAAGTCAAAAAATATCCTGATCCCTCCGAGGGCGTCTTGCATGCATATAACTTGCTTTTCTCTCTTACACGATCTCGTTTTTTCCTAAAGTAGCTTCTCTGTTGCGGAAACCATATGAAAATAAACCTAATTACGCCCATATGGGGCGTCGGGCCGTCACATAGGACAGGCTTCTGAAAGCTTCTACTTGTGCTTAGTTTATAAAGTGCGTACATGTTTTCCTTTTCGATTTTTCAGATCACAGTCTCGACAGATAATGGTTGCTTCTCTGGAGCTGAAATTGCAGTGAAAAGCAAAATAGTCCTTTTTTTCCTTCAATTATAGTTTGAAGTGATAAAATACTAACGACATATGATACGCTGCCTATTTCACCGCTATGGAATTGGAAAACAGAATCATCCATGAGAGAAAACATCTATTTCCATCTGACTCTTCCACCATCCCAAGAGACTATTTACATTACAACGACTATTATTTTCCAGCCAAACGTGCGTCCACTTCGAAGGAGAAAGCCATATAACTCAATTAGTTTAACATATGCAGGAACATAATCGGCGATGTTTTATAACGCCGCTCTCAACGTGAACGGTGGAAATTCCCAGACTACGGTCATACATCACATTGGCAATTTTTTTTCTTTAAGGACAGAACGTCATATTGGGAAATATCTCTGCCTATTAACCAACATTTTGTTTTTAACCCACTAAACGTGGATACAACGAGCCACATTAAAGTGATGAATGAGCGGCTTTTTCCAGATGTTCTACATAGATATTGTCTAAATTGTTGACACTTATGATTGTCACTTATACATAATAATAATAATAATAATAATACATGTGACAAAGGTTTAGTAAAATATCCGAAAAATGTTTATTAATTAATCAAAAATTGAAAAACAAATTGGTTTGTTAGATGGTATCAATTTGTGATATAACTAAAACATTTTAGGGGTTTTCATGACTTTTCTTATTGGTGGTCTGAAATTAGGATACGTCATCAATGTATAATTAGTGAAGGTCCGAACATCATCCCTGACTTAAAAAGGACGTGTTTATTTTCAATGTGTTTCCTTTTATTATTTACAATGTAGATATAATGTATTCATAGTTTATTGTTTTTTTTCTGGAGGGGGGGTAAATTTTGACTTGCATTGTCTTTACACTTTTGGGTCCGAGGATTGATAGAAGCTGACAGTAAGAGTGAGGAATTACTAGCTGCCAGCTGCCAGGAGGAGGTGGCAACAGGAGGGGGGTGCTGAGAGGAGGAGGTGCTGAGAGGAGGAGGTGCTGACACGATTTGGTACTGACAGGAGGAGGTGCTGAGAGGATTAGGTGACAAAAAGGAGGAGGTGCCGACAGGAGGGGGTGCTGAGAGGAGGAGGTGCTGAGAGGAGGAGGTGCTGACAGGATTAGGTGCCAACAGGAGGAGGTGCCAACAGGAGGGGGTGCTGACAGGAGGAGGTGCTGAGAGGAGGAGGTGCTGACAGGATTAGGTGCCAACAGGAGGAGGTGCCAACAGGAGGGGGTGCTGAAAGGAGGAGGTGTTGACACGATTTGGTGCTGACAGGAGGAGGTGCTGAGAGGAGGAGGTGCGGAAAGGATTAGGTGCCGAAAGGAGGAGGTGCTGACAGGAGGGGGGTGCTGACAGGAGGAGGTGCTGAAAGGAGGAGGTGCTGAAAGGAGGAGGTGCTGACAGGAGGAGGTGCCGACAGGAGGAGGTGTCGACAGGATTAGGTGCCAACAGGAGGAGGTGCCAACAGGAGGGGGTGCTGAAAGGAGGAGGTGTTGACAGGAGGAAGAAATGAGAGGAGGTGCAGACAGGAGGAGGTGCTGAGAGGAGGAGGTGCTGACAGGAGGAGGTGCTGACAGAAGGAGGTGTTGACAGGAGGAGGTGCTGACAGAAGGAGGTGTTGACAGGAGGAGGTGTTGACAGGAGGAGGTGCTGACATTAGGAAATGCTGACAGGAGGAGGTGCTGACAGGAGGAGGTGTTGACAGGAGAAAGAAATGAGAGGAGGTGCTGAGAGGAGGTGCCGATGTTCTCGCCCCCAGGGCAATGGGGTACTCGGAGTCCGGGCTGATAGATACTGGGGGAAAGGGATATGTCACAGTGGCTGGCCCGGTCCATGGCCCAGGGCGGTCAACTAAAAGGGGGGAAAGTTTATAGGGGGTTTATAGTACGATCGTGACACCACCTGTGGTTTCTGGTAATTTGTTCCAGCGCGGCTGCAGACCTCTGAGGCAGCTGGGATGGAACAGCTCCCCACAGGTGGAGCGGGCCTCAGGGCAGGGTAGAGTTTGATGGTGAGTAGTGATGCTGGGACCTGTAGTGCAGGCAGAATGGCGCAGCAGGAGTAACTGACAGAGACAGGGGATTCGCTTCAATACCTTTACTGGTGCGGATGTCAGGTACGGTCCAGGGTACTCAGTAGGATGGGTGCACTTCAGGACTTCTCCCCAGTGAGTGGGTATAAGGCCTCCTGGTCCGTGTCTGCCTCTCTGTATGCTCCTGGCCAGCCTGCAACTGGGCCTAGCTCATGTGTCGTGCTGCTCTTTCACCTGTCGCTTGGTAGTAGGACCTTTGGCTGGCAACCACTATCCCTGGGAACGCTGGGGCCTTCATGGTTCCTGATCCTGTTAAGGGTTTAGCTTCAGGTTGGCCAGGGACTTGTAGTCCTCCAGGGTGCTGAGAGGAGGAGGTGCTGAGAGGAGGTGCCGACTGGAGGAGGTGTTGACAGGAGGAAGAAATGAGAGGAGTTGCTGACATGAGGAGGTGATGAGAGGAGGAGGTGCTGACAGGAGGAGTTGCTGATGTGTCACCACAGGGGTCCGGTTGCCACAGTGGCATTGCCTCCCTCACAGGGGGTGATGCCATGCCTGGAAGCAAGGAGGGGTCCCCTAATCAGGTTTACCAGCATACAACACTTTCCTGGCTTTAGACCAGGAAGGGGAGCTCCTCCCCTTAGCAACTGGAATCTGGAGGCGGGGTTAGTAAGAGTGAGGGGAGAGGAGTTGAAGACAGGACAGCGACGAGGAAAGACCTGGGGAGTGGAGCTGTGTACAAGCTCGCCTCAGAGGAGAGAAGCGCAGAAGAACCGGACACCGGAGTCCGAGGCTGTGGGGCACTGAAGGCCCAGCAGCAGAACTGGAGGGCAGGAGACTGCAAGTCTCCTGGCCCAATTAGACACTCGGAGGCTCAGCAGCACATAGGGGCCAGCACCGCCACGTGACAGCGACACTCCAGGAAGGCCCGAGCTGCCTGCCATACGGGTGAGGAAAAAGACATTTTACTCAGGGACAAGGGCCACAGCATAGCTACAAGCATCAGGGCCAAAGAGAATAGCACAGAGGGAAGGCCTCCAACTCCACCTGGCGAGGTGGATCCCCAACTTGCTTCCAGGCCGCCCGGACTTCTACTACCAGCTAGTACCCGTGCCCCCGTCTGCTTAACAACCGCAAGTAAAGATAAGAGGAAACCGCCATTAAGTTGTGGATTGGTCATTATCTGCGCCATCACCTGTATTACACCACACCAACCACATCTACCTCATAGCATCACTATATCCTGCCCTGTAACTAAGCTCTGCCTGTGGAGAGCTGAACCAACTCGGCTGCGTCACCATCAGCTCCACAGGATCTGCACCGCAGCGGCGGCCACATATAGCCGCATGCCACGGGTGGCGTCACGAACGTTATCTATAAAAACTTTTTTCCCCTTTTACTTTTCCCCTTTTATTGACTGCCCTGGGTCATGGACCGAGTCACTGCCACCATGACATCCTCCCAGCATCGACCGCCCGGCTACCGAGTACCCCACGGCCCAGGGGGCACGTCAACTTGGCGTCATGAACGGGATTCACGAAACCTGGTATAACCGGTTTATGTGTGCCATAGACTTTGCCGAACTGTGTCATCAGATCATTTGCCATCAGCGGAGGGGAAGCAGGAGGCCCCGATCCAGAACCGCTGGGTAAGCGGATCCCTTTCGCCGGCAGAGCAGCATACTGATACGTCAGCAGACGCCCAGGACCTGGCTGAGGTTCACTAGGGGGGAGGAAGATGCCCAGCATGGGAGAAGATTCAGCAGTGGGCATGGCCGCCACTGTAATGCCGTTATCAATGCCGTATATACCAGGGGCGGCGAGGTTGCCCCAGTACTCAGGGGAGTCGCACACCCTGAGCGACTTTGAGGAGAGACTGCGCAGTTTGTTTAAAGTATACCCCCTGCCTGAGGAGCAACAAGTCAGCATCCTCATAGGCCAGCTAATCGGTGCAGCCCAGAGAGAGGTGAAGTCCTGGCCGGGCAGGGACAAAGGCACTGTAAAAGAAATACTGGCCCAGTTAAAGGATACCTTTGACACCCGCACCGCAGCAGAGATTAAAATGAAGTTCTACGGGTGCAAACAAAAGGTGCAGGACAGTGTACGGGACTATGCTCTAAACCTGCAGGAGGCGCTGCGGGTCATCAAACAGGTAGACCCCGACAGTGTGCGAGACGAGGACAGATTGCTAACTGAGCAGTTTATCGAGGGGCTCCTGTCTAATGCTCACAAGACACAGCTGCGCATTATGGCTCTGCAAAACCCTGATCTGGACTTTGAACAATTTAAAGACCGGGCCATCCGGGTGCTGCGAGAATCAACCCCAAGTGGCACTGCACCCCTCCGGCGTCCAGCTATCACCTACCACCAGGAGGTGGCGTTCTTTTCCCCAGCACCTGTGGAGGTTGACGCGCAGACCCTAGATAATGACCCCTCTGCAGACCTACGTCTTCAGGTCCGGGAGCTGCCCAAAAGTGTGGCTACGCTAACCAAAGCCGTGCAGGCCATGGAAGTGTCTCCAAAGGAAAGAATCCAGCTGGCTTCCAGTCTAGATGACGTCCCGTGGTGACGGCAGAGAAGGATTCCACCAACCAGAGGGAGAAACAGCGATCGCTACGACCAGGACGGACAACCCATCTGCCGCCGCTGTCAAAAGGCGGGGCACTACGCAAGAGCAAGATTCTGTAATTTAAAAGAGCAACCACTGGGGCAGAGGGCCAACCCCCAGGAGTAAGGCGACCAGGCCCACAAAGCTGGCGAGACAAGTACGTGGGAGGACGACCGGTCCTGCCTGTCGTGCTTGATGGCATCCCGGTGAACGCGTTACTGGACACCGGTTCCCAGGTGACAACGATGCCATATATCCTTTTTGTAACGGGTCTGGGAGGCGGAACCTCTGAGCTACTATACAAGGGGGCGGTCCTTGTAAGGGAGCGGGTGGCGACCAGGCAGGCAGTCACAGCAGGTGACCGGGACAGTCTCTGGGTGTACGGGCAGGAGGTCACGGCAAGTGACCGGGACAGTCTCTGGAAGAACGGGCTGGAGGTCACGGCAAGTGACCAGGGCAGTCTCTGGGTGAACGGGCTGGAGGTCACGGCAAGTGACCGGGGCAGTCTCTGGGTGAACGGGCTGGAGATCACGGCAAGTGACCGGGGCAGTCTCTGGGTGAACGGGCTGGAGGTCACGGCAAGTGACCGGGGCAGTCTCTGGGTGAACGGGCTGGAGGTCACGGCAAGTGACCGGGGCAGTCTCTAGGTAAAGGGTAGGTACGACCTGTGATGGCTGAACCTCCAGGTAGGCTAGCAAGGCAGATGGAGGATGTGTGCTCCCAGGTGAGCAAGCGAGAGTCTCTGGAATAGCAGGTGGTCACAGCACGTGACGGCGAAGCCTCCAGGTAGGCAAGCAGGCAGGTAGCGGAGAAGCGCTCCCAGGTGAGCGGGCAAGAGTCTCTGGAATAGCTGGTGGTCACAGCACGTGACGGCGGAGCCTCCGGGCAGGCAAGCAGGCAGGTAGCGGAGGAGCGCTCCCAGGTGAGCGGGCAAGCTGGTCCATAGACAGACTGACAGGAGTAGAAAGGCAGACCGTCGGACCTCAGGCTAGCAAGCAGGCAGGTAGCTGATGTGCGCTCCCAGGTGAGCGGGCAAGCTGGTCCTTAGACAGACTGACAGGAGTAGTAAGGCAGACCGTCGGACCTCAGGCTAGCAAGCAGGTAGCAGGAATAACTGGCAGGAAACAGACAGCAAACTGGCAGGACTCTGGCAGGAATCAGGCAGGTAACTGGCAGGTAACTGGCAACGGGACCTGAGGGCTGAAGCAGAGTAGAACAGTGCAACAACATTGCTCGGGCACCTCCATTTTGGAGGAGGTGCCTTATATATGGTGAAGTCCTCAGGCCATTGGCCGGGGACTCCTTAGGACGGCGCGCGCGGCCCCTTTAAGAGGGAGGGAGAGCGCGCGCGCCCTAAGCACAGAGGCCGGGAAGGAGCGCGCGCTGCCAGCAGAGCGGGAGGAGGACGCCGGGCACGGAGCAGGGAGTTGAGGGGAACAGCGTCCCTGCCTAGCAGAGGGCAGGGACGCCGGCGCTACACTTTTTAAATGGTACTGAGCTGATTCAGACATTACCCGCAGTCCAGATGAACACTTTAACATCTTTGCCAGCAATGGTCAGCCCTTGTTTCAGGTGGGGTATAAAGAGGTGACCATAAAAGTTGGCCGAGTAGAACTGCCATCACAAGGAATGATTATTGTTGATATTGATCGCCGAGAAAGTCATCCTATGATAACTATAGGCACCAATGTGATAGAGAATTGTCTTGGGGAAATTATTCTTTTGTTGCAGCAGGTCGCAGAGACTGCCAGTTCCAGTCAGCAGCGAGTTCTGCAGAAGGAGATCAGAGCCCTGATGAAAAGACAACAGGTAGAGCTGTCTGGAGGAGAAGTCGGCAGTGTTAGGCTATGTGCCCACGTAGCGTTTTTGTGGCGTTTTTACGGCCACGAAAACGCTTGTAAAACCGTCTTCCATGCTATAAATGTGAATTCGGATGTGCTGTGCACATGATGCACTAATTAGCGCGCCGAATTCGCATTGCGTTGCAAAACGCAGCATGACCGTTTCTACCGCGATTACACTGCAAATTCGCAGCCATTGAGGAACATTGAAACGCAGCAAACCCGCAGGTACCGTATATTCCGGCGTATAAGACGACCTGGTGTATAAGACGACCCCCCTACTTTCCTGTTAAAATATAGAGTTTAGGATATATTCACCGTATAAGACTACCCCTTTTCCAACGCATACCAAACACCGGTAAAAATTTAAAAAAAACAGATTTGAATTTAACATGGTCCTTTTTTAATTTAAATTCTTATGACATGCAGGTATATAGCAGGAAAACTGTCACTCATAAACATATTAAAATAGGGGGGACCCCACGTCATTTTTTTGGGGGGGTCCCCCATTTTAATAGCTAGTAAAGGCTATGTATTCAGCTGTGGGCTGATATTAGTAGCCTGGGAAGCTCCGTGGGTATTACCCCCTTCCCAGGCTTCAAACATCTGCCCCAGCCGTCTGCTTAACCTCCGCTAGAGACTAAAATTAAGGGGAACCCCACGCCAATTTTTTTTAAAATAAATCCGTTATTTTAACACTAGATGACAAGTACAGTAACCAGCACTGTCACTGTACTTCATATATATGTGACTGACATGTTTCTATCTATCTAATCTATGTGTGAAGCTCTATTCTTTCTGTTATAAATTGTCGGGTACAGATGCTGAATTGCCGGCCGGCTTTCTTAAAGAGACGGTGCATGAAAACACTATTATTTGTTTTAATAAATCCTTTACACTAAATGACAAGTACAGTAAGCAATACTGTCACTGTACTTCATATATATGTGACTGACATGTTTCTATCTATCTAATCTTTGTGTGAAGCTCTATTCTTTCTATTCTAAATTGTCGGGTGCCGGCTTATGCCGCTGCTGAATTGCCGGCTTTTCATATATTGTCACCGAAGCGATGCGAACTTCCCTGCTCCGGACACAGCGCAGCGCTTCTGTGACAAGTGAAAGCTGTCGGCACAGAAGCCCTGCGCTGTGTCCGGAGCTGGGAATACGCAGCGATGTGTCAGTTTCAGCACAGAAGCGCTGACTGTCTGGACCTACCGCCGCCGTATTTTAACTCCCTCCACCTTATATTAACTCCGACATGGCAGGGATACGGCCACGGCAGCTTATTAACACCCCCAGAGTATCCCCGCATGTCAATTTCTGAAAGTTCAAAAGCATTTCCGGCGTATAAGACGACCCCAGACTAGACAGAAGATTTTTCAGTCTTCAAAAGTCGTCTTATACACCGGAATATACGGTATATGTGGATTTGCTGCATTTCAATTAAATTCAATGGCCGCGAATTTGCAGCGTAATCGCTGTGCGTGTGGTACCCGGGATGAAGAGGAGACTACATAAAGAAATAAAAAAGTTAAAAATAAAAAAAACCTGTATACTCACCTCTCCTTTCTTCTCCTGGCCGCGTCCTCTCTCCTCGGCGTACTGGAAGGACCTGTGGTGACGTCATTTAGTCAGCTGATGGTCACGCGACCGCTGACGACAGCGGTCAGGTGATGGTGCCGTGACCATCAGCTGACTAAATGACGTCACCGTAGGTCCTTCCAGTACACCGCGGGACGCAGAGGAGAGAGGATCGCCGCCGGGAGGAGACCGGAGAGGTGAGTATACAGGTTTTTTTATTTTTAACTTTTTAATTCTTTTTTTTTTTAACTATAGATGCAGCATTTAAAGCATCTAAGTTGGTCACACAATATAAATCCATGCCGGTTGCATGGATTTATATTGTGTGATCAACTTGTCAAGCACTTTTCCTAGTGATGCTCAAAATTGATTGGAAAAGTGCTTGAAAAAACGCATGTAAATCTGCATGCGTTTTTTTATGCCAGAGAGAGGCAAAAACGCTCTGCATCAAATCTGCTACGTGGGCACATAGCCTTAGAATGAGTGATCCATTCCCCACTGCAATACCCCCTAGGAGTGAAATGATAATATGGTGTCGGGCAGCAATAGGTCTCAGGGGTCAAGATTATCAGGTCCTGGTAGAACCTGTGTACTCTGATGCTAAGCCCACCATCTTGACAACCAGGGGTGTAGTCGATGTCCGCAAGGGGAGAGTACCGATATGCATCCTGAATTGTGGGGAGAAAGAGGTCCATTTACCCCGGTATGCTACCCTTGCTAAGCTGTTCACGGTCAGTAACAACGCAATAAAGGCAGTGGAACCCTTGCCTCCATCCAAACCAGCGGAGGATAACGGCTCCAAGGGGCAGATGGAGGATTGATGTCAGAAGCTACAAGTGGGCACTGACTCCACCCCTTTGCACCAAAAGCATGGAGTGTACCGGGTGGTCCAAGAATATGAGCGAGTCTTTAGCAAACACCCACTAGATTTTGGGCAGGTAAAAGGGGTTCAACATCATATCCCCACAGGAGACCATCCGCCCATTAAAGAGAGGTACCGGCCTGTACCCCTAGCTCACTATCAATGTGCCAAGAGAATGTTACGGGAGATGAAGGGGGCTGGGGTGATCAGAGATAGTTGTAGCCCCTGGGCAGCTCATTAGTTCTCGTTAGAAAGAAAGATGGTACAATGATGATCTGTGTTGATTACAGGCCGATTAACCGCATTACACATAAGGACGCCTACCCATTACCCAGAATTGCGGAGTCATTAGCTGCACTGAGATCTGTTAACTATTTCTCCACTTTGGATCTCACCAGTGGGTATTGGCAGGTTCCCGTGGCAGAGGCGGACAGAGAAAAGACCGCGTTTACAACGCCAATGGGCCTAAGTGAGTTCAACTGCATGCCATTCGGGCTCTGCGACGCCCCTGGAACTTTCAAGTGGTTAATGGAGTGCTGCCTAGGACACAAAAACTTTGAAACTGTCCTGCTGTACCTAGCCGACGTTATCGTCTACTCGAAGACATACGAAGATCACCTGACTGGTTTTGGTCTGAAAGTAAAGCCGTCCAACTGCCACCTGTTGAAGCTCAAGGTGCAGTATCTAGGCCATGTGGTAAGCGCCGAAGGTGTAGCACCAGACCCTGAAAAAGTCACCATGATCAAGGACTGGCCAAGACCCTCCACTATCAAGGAAGTGCGGCAGTTCCTCAGGCTGGTAGGCTACTACAGTGGCTACTGAAAGTGGCTCTTACGAGAGATGAGATCCTGGCCTACCCCAACTATGGCCAGCCCTTTGTACTCTATACCAGTGATTTTCAACCAGTGTTCAGCGGCACACTAGTGTGCCGCGACACATGGTCGGGTGTGCCGCGGGGAAAGTTCCCCAAAGTATGGTGCCCCCTGTGTTTTGTTTCCCGGCAATGGGCTCGATGCGCAGTCACGCCTTCTTACAATGTAGGAGACGTGTACAATAACACATGCGCAAGCTTTGAACCTCGCGCGACTTAATGACGCCACCGAGGCCGGCGCGTCATCCTGAGAGCGGAGAGACTCTCGCATTTGCCCGCCGCCAAGGTAATGCCCGCCAATAATGCTGACTATATGAGCTTTTGCCTGAGTATATGAACTGTTGGCAGAATACTCAGTATATGAGCTGGTACTTTTAGTACTCCAGCAGTATACTGCATATAACAATGAGAAATGTAAAATGAGAAATACTATAGTCATGAGGCTGGAGTACTACAAGTACCAGCTCATATGCTGAGTATATGAGCTGGCACTTGTACTCTGGCCTCATGGCCATAGTACTTCTCATTGTACCCCTTTATATTGCAGTATATGAGCCACATAATAATCAGCACCATATACTGTGGCGCTGTACAGTGCACATCACCACAGTATATGATGCTGATAATCATGTGCTCATATACGTGGGACTGTATTTATGAGGTTACATGGGATTGAATATATGAGGGGGTTATCCTTTTTTATTTCACTTTTTTTAAATAAATAATTTATTGAAAGGACCTCTGCCAGGCATATTTCACTCTTGAGGGCTAAAAAAGTAGCTCTTGTGGTGGTAAGAAGCTGATTTAAAACCCCCAAGAGTGAACTCTGTGAGAGTTGTATGTATGGAATAATAAATGATATTAGTACCGTTCTTCAGCAGTCATGTCCTGCTTGAATTGACTCTAGTGGCGTAGCACTTGGCAGCCGACTCTATTCTACTTATAGAGAAAGCTGAGTGCTACGTCACTAGTGTCAATTCAAGCAGGAAATGCAGACCGTAGTAATAGAAGTTATTATCACACACATACAGCTCTCGTGAAGTTCACTCTTGGGGGGTTTAAATCAGCTTCTTGTCACCACGAGAGCTGCTTTTTAAGCCCTCAGGAATGAAATATGCCTAGCAGAGGTCCTTTAAGTGTGGCAGATAATGTAATACTCTTCTATTTTAGTGTGTGGCTGCGCACACTATCTCAGCAGTGATGGAGAAGTATTTGAGAATGGAAAAGGCAAATGCCGAACAGGACCCTGGACACAATTCTAACCCAAGTGAAGGCCCTGGTATGAGAGTTCGACAAAAGAAAAAAGACAAGACGGTGAGCTCAAGGCAATACAGTGAAAGCTATCTTTCATTTGGATTTACTTCCACTGGGGATGCGACAGCACCAACACCACTGTGCTTGGTGTGCGGTGAGAAGCTTTCCAATAGCGCTATGGTGCCAAGCAAACTTAAACGCCATCTCCAAACGAAACACCCTTCCGTTCAAAATAAACCGATGGAGTATTTTGTACGCTTACGTACAAACAATGAGAAAGGGGCAACTTTTTTGAGAAAAAGCACAAAGGTAAATGAGAGAGCCCTCAAAGCTAGCTACCTTGTTGCTGAACTCATAGCTAAATCAAAAAAGTCCCACACTGTGGCAGAAACATTAATACTACCAGCTTGTAAAGCTATTGTAAATGAGATGCTTGGCCCTGAAGCAGCTAAAGAGATGGCTAAAGTGCCTCTCTCTGATAACACAATTGCCAGACGGATTGATGACTTGTCTGCGGACATTGAAACAGTTGTTTTGGAAAAGGTGCGCATCAGTAAGAAATTTGCCTTGCAACTTGATGAGTCGACGGATATCAGTGGACATTGTCAGTTGTTGGCCAATGTGCGTTTTGTGGATGGTGAAGCCATTAGAGAAAACTTCCTATTTTGCAAGGCACTGACAGAAAAATCAACAGGAGAGGCAATATTTCAAGGCACATCGGAATATCTTGATAAAAGTGGACTTACATGGGAAAACTGCACAGGTGTCTGCACTGATGGAGCCGCAGCCATGGTCGGGCGCATCAAAGGCTTTGTAAGTAGGGTTAAAGAAAGAAACCCAGATGTTCTTGCTACCCACTGTTTCTTGCACCGTGAGGCCCTCGTTGCAAAGACCTTACCAGCAGATCTAGCTCCTGTGTTGGATGATGTTGTGCGCATAGTGAACTTTGTGAAGACGCGACCTTTGAGATGTCGCTTATTTGCGTCTTTGTGTACAGAAATGGGAGCGGAACATAAAATCTTATTGCTCCACACGGAGGTCAGGTGGCTGTCACGCGGCAAAGTGCTGGCCCGTGTGTATGAGTTGCGAGAGGAACTTAAAATATTTCTTACAAACGAGAGGTCCGATTATTCAAAGCTGCTTGTGACGCGCCCCCTGGGA
Organism: Phyllobates terribilis; assembly: GCF_046119375.1. Classification (NCBI taxonomy): domain Eukaryota; kingdom Metazoa; phylum Chordata; class Amphibia; order Anura; family Dendrobatidae; genus Phyllobates; species Phyllobates terribilis. The sequence goes on from NW_027362768.1 coordinate 191,850,804, forward strand.
CATATTCCTTTTTGAGGGGAATACCCGGCACCGGATCAGATGGGGGGTTTGTAGTCTCCGAGCGGCTGTGACCCGGCCCGTGCCCAGGGCGTCAAGCTCAGTGTTATGTGGCAGTCCTACAGATGTTATTAAGAGTTCTTTTGTGTCGACTACGCCACCCGTTGTGATGCGGTCACTGTGGCCGCCGCTGCAGCAGGGTCCGCTGAGGCTGATGGTGGGTGCGCAGCTTGGTGGGATAACCCCCAACGGGAGGGGTATAGCCTCAGGGGGGACAGGTGCAGAGGATGGGGGTTGTGGTGGTGCAGTGCAGACGGCAATGAGGACAGAGTCGGGTTGTGCAGTTAAGGGTGTTTACTTACTGCAGATGTTGTACTGGTCACTCCAGCTTCGAGTGACCACCCGAGCCGTGCTGCGTCCACCAGGTCCTGGATCCAGCCAACCCCCAAACAAGTCCGGAGCGTGGCCCTGAGCTCTCCTTCTGTCCCGTTCTCTGGCCGTCCCCACCAGTGATCCACCTAGGTCCAGCTCCCTCGGGCCTTCTGTTGGGACACCCTTGGCCTTGGGTTCCCTGACCCTTCATGTGGTGTGCCTTCGGGGTGGATGTGATGGGTGACCGTGGCAAACACTGCCCACGGTCTCCGGTCTCTGGCTGGGGTGTGTTTTCTGCCCCCACCAGCTTGGGTTCCGGTACCCTGTGCCGACTCTTCACCCGGGGATTTAAGTTGGGATCTTGGAGTCCTTTTCTGCTGTTTCCCCCTCTGGGTCTCTCTCTCTCTTCTCCTCTCTCACTCTGGGTCTCTCTTCTCCTCTGCTTGCTGACTTGTTCTCTGCATCTGACCCTGTTCTCTGCATCTGACTTGTTCTCTGCATCTGACCCTGTTCTTAGTTGGTGCCCACCTTATATACACCCTCTATGTGTGAGCTCAGGTGACCAGCACCCAATGAGCTCCTATCTTTACCCAGGCTGCTCCCCCTATCTGCCCCTACACTACTTGGGATGTACCACCCCCCTCCCACTCCAGCCAGGAACAGACTCGGTCGTACCTGCACATTTCTAAGTGGGAGTACCGTTGGTCTGTTCCCCGGAAATGGGATGTGTGTAGTGCATGCAGCCTACCGAGCTCAGTTCCACACTCCATCCTTACCCGGGAGTGGAATATCACACCTCTGGGTTGAGGTGCAATACCCCTGTAGCAGCCGAATCCTCAGGGTGCTACACTTGCAAGTGATGAGTGGTGTGCAAAGCTGGCATACCTGGCTGATATATTTCAATATCTGAATGAACTAAACACACGGATGCAAGGTCGAAATGAAAACCTGCTTACAAGCACTGATAAAATGAACGGATTCCGTTTAAAGGTGCAGCTCTGGCAACAACATGTGCAGGGTGGCAACCTTCAGATGTTCCCACTCACTGAGAAACTGCATGATGACAATACTGCTGCAATGTGCGAAGCGATTGGCAGACATTTGAAAACTCTTGAGGAGAAGTTATCGTTCTATTTCTCTTCAGCCTTCACAGAATGCCTTGACTGGGTTAGGGACCCATACAGCTCATTATCCGTTGCTGGAAAGGACATGACTTTAAAGGAGCAAGAGGAACTCGTTGAACTGAAGCAAGATCGCGGTTTAAAGCTAAAGTTTGCTGATCTTCCTTTGGACAGTTTTTGGTTATCTGTTGCCAAGGAGTTCCCCATTCTGGCCAACAAAGCTATTTTGACATTGCTCCCATTTTCAACCACATGTCTATGTGAGCTGGGCTTCTCAAGCTTGACTGCGATAAAAACTAAAAACAGGGAGAAACTGAGAACTGTTGAGGAAGAGCTTCGTGTGTGTCTTTCCACCATTCCTGCCAGGATATCCCTTTTGTGTTTATCGAAACAGGCCCAGGTTTCACACTGAGTGAGTAAAATAAATTTAGAATCTATATTATTAACTATATGTATAATATGACTGTTTTAGTGTCATTTTGTGCTATTTTGGTTGGTGGTGTGCCCCAGGATTTTCTAAGTATAAAAAGTGTGCTGCGGCTCAAAAAAGGTTGAAAATCACTGCTCTATACGGATGCCAGTAACGTGGGATTGAGAGCAGTGCTGTCCCAGGTACAGCAGGGCAGAGAGAGCGTGATTGCCTACGCCAGCAGGAAGCTCCATCCCACGGAAAGGAACCCTGACAACTATAGTTCCTTCAAGTTGGAGTTTTTAGCCATAGTCTGGGCTGTAACAGAGCGCTTCAAACACTACCTCGCCTCCTCCAGATTTACAGTCTTCACGGACAACAACCCGCTGACGCACCTGGAGACTGCGAAGCTTGGTGCCCTAGAAAAACGATGGATGGCTCGACTGTCCAACTACGAGTTTACCATCAAGTATCGGGCGGGACATAAAAACACTAATGTTGATGCGCTGTCCAGGATGCCCAACTTGCCAGATGGGGGAGAAGACTTGGAAGAGCTGGAGGAGATAGAGATAACCGCTTTCCATCGTCACGGGGTGACCCAGTGCTCCCACTGTGTGAGGAACAAGCGCTCTGCCAACAGGGAGGCTATGTTTAACCCATTGCCCCACCATGGATGGGCAGAGACGCAGGATAGCGACCCAACTGTCCACCTAGTAAAGCAGTTGCTGACACAAGCTGACTCGCACCCTGGTTCCGATGCTCCACAGGAGACCCAACAGTTGTGAAAGGAGAAGGGCAATCTGTTCATCTTCGAGGGAAAGCTGTGTCGAAGAAGCATCAACTCCCGGACACACGAACTGGTCTGGCAGGTGGTAGTCCCGAGGCGGGATGCGCCAATGGTCTTAGAGGCGTAACACGATGGAGCAGGACACTTCGGGTGGAAGAAGTTTGAAGCCCTGCTATGTGAGCAATTCTACTGGGCTGGCATAAGGAAAGCGATCGAGAGATGGTGTCGAGAATGTGGTCCATGCAACCTGAGACGGAAATACCGTGATAGCCAGAGGGCTCCCCTGCAACCCATGATCACCAAACAACCACTTAAACTGGTAGCCTTGGACCACGTGAAGTTAGCCCCAAGTCGATCAGGCTATGTCTACGCTCTCACCATAGTAGACCACTACTCCCGGTTCCTGGTAGTAGTTCAAGTGAAGGATCAGATGGCTACGACGGCAGCCAAAGCGTTTCAACAACACTTTTGTTGCCCGCACGGTTACCCTGAACGAGTGCTTACCGACCAAGGTCCAGCCTTTGAAGCAGAAGTGTTTAGAGAATTCTGTAACCTGTACGGCTGCAAGAAAATAAGGACGACGCCGTAGCATCCCCAGACCAACGGGTTGTGCGAGAAGATGAACCAGGTGGTAATAGACCTGTTGAAGACGTTGCCCCTTGAAGAACGTAGACTGTGGCCAGAGAAGTTACCGGATTTGGTAGACCTATATAACCACATCCCGGTGAACTCCACCAACTGTACACCTGCCTACCTTATGAGGGCAAGACCTGGCACACTACCCATTGACTTAGACATGGGAGTTTTAACACCTGAGACGACATCACCAGATGCAGACTGGGATACAGAGCGGCAGCAACAATACCGCAAGGTGCAAGAATGTGTGGAGGAGAGTTTGTCCCAGGTGAGACAGAGGCAGGAGAAAACTTATAATCAGCACGCACCTGCAGTTCCCTTGTCACCTGGAGAACAGGTACTCAAAAGGAAAAGACGAGTTCACAAATTAGATGATCAGTGGGAGGTTGAGCCATACACCGTCTTACCTTCAAATTTCGACAACATCAAGGTATGTCTCATCAGTTAAGATGGAGGAGAAACTTCAGTGGCAGTCTCAAGAGACCACCTGAAGATATGCTATGCCCTGATCAACTGAAACACCAAGGGGAAGATCAAAACAGCCCCCAGCACACCGAAAAGGTGGAAGAGATGGTTCAAACCATCTTTGGAGAATTTCCCCGGTCTTGGACGCAGGTGAACCAAGCAATCGTGGTACCTGTCCTGACCTTTCCCCAAGCAGCCTCATCGGAAGCCGCAGAGACTCTAGAACAGCAGAGAGACCAGTTGGCCCCAGCAACAGATGCCACAACCGCAGTGGAACAAGTGAATCTACCCCCTGCTAGCGGTGAATCTGTCATACCCATGGTGAGTCAAAGAGTTCGTAGAAGACTACCAAGCCTACTGGTGTTACCTCAGACTAACCGTAGTGTAGTCCATACTGAACCCACAACACCAGCGGTAGACACTAGAGACCCGGGTAGGTCATTGGTAACAAATGTACTGCCGCCCGGACCTCTACTGCCAGCAAGTACCCGTGCCCCGGTATGCCTAACAACTGCAAGTAAAGATAAGAGGAAACCGCCATTAAGTTGTGGACTGGTCATTATCTGCGCCATCACCTCCACTACCAACAACATCTACCCTACAGAATCACTACATCCTGCCCTGGAGCTAAGCTGTGCCTGTGGAGAGCTGAACCAACTCTGCTGCGTCACCATCAGCTCCAGAGGACCTGCTCCGCAGCGGCGGCCCCACATAGCCGCATACCACAGGTGGCGTCACGAACATTATCTCTAAAAACTTTATTCCCCTTTTACTTTTTACCCTTTTATTGACCGCCCTGGGTCACGGACCGGGTCACCGCCACCGTGTCATCCCCCAGCATCAACCGGCCCGGCTACCGAGTACCCCATGGCCCAGGGGCTGACAGGAGGAGGTGCTGACAGGAGGAGGTGTCAGCATCAGCACCTGTTCATGATGTGCATTTTAGAAGTGATTTGCTGCACCACAATCATGGCTTTAGGGGAGAAGTGAAAGTGAATATAAGAGAAGGTGTTAACTCATGAAGAAAGGGTGCGAGCACAATGGTTAAATTGTCTGAAGGACCTGTTGTTGGACTATGTAACCATTAGCTTTTCAGCTGAAGTGGATGCACTGGTGCCTGAGGAATAGTGAAGCAGAAGTACGTCCACAGGGACCCCAAAAGGATGGGAAGTGCCATCGCGGTTTCATGTATCAAGACCGGAAAAAATTGTCAAAGATCAACAAAATATTTGCTAGTCTACATATCATTTTCCAGTATTCTATCAACAGAAGGTCGGAAAAAGAAGCTTTTTTTTCTACTCCTAGATAACCCTATGGCCACGGCCCCACTATCAGTATTCAGTCAGTATTTTTTTCTCAGGAGTGGGAGCCAAAACCAGGAGTGGGTGATAAATGCAGAATTGGTGACTTGTTTCTATTCTACCTTTTCTCTGATTGTTCCTCACCTGGTTTTGTCTCCCACTCCTGAGAAAAAATACTGACCGAATACTGACCGAATACTGATGGTGGGGCCGTGGCCTTATAATGATCGTACTTTAAGAAAGACTCAGTAAGGTTCCCCTAGTTATAAAGAAGTACGTAGCTGCTAATTGTCTCAAATTTGCCTGAACTATTGGGAGTTTATGGACAACATCCAGAAGGTCAGCGTGATACGGCTCCAACGCAGTGCATCGCAGCTATGACAGAAAAGTGTCAGGACATGCAGAGCATCGCAGCTATGACAGAAAAGTGTCAGGACACGCAGAGCATCGCAGCTATGACAGAAAAGTGTCAGGACACGCAGTGCATCGCAGCTATGATAGAAAGGTGTCAGGACACGCAGAGCATCGCAGCTATGATAGAAAGGTGTCAGGACACGCAGAGCATCGCAGCTATGACAGAAAAGTGTCAGGACACGCAGAGCATCGCAGCTATGACAGAAAAGTGTCAGGACACGCAGAGCATCGCAGCTATGATAGAAAGGTGTCAGGACACGCAGAGCATCGCAGCTATGACAGAAAAGTGTCAGGACACGCAGAGCATCGCAGCTATGATAGAAAGGTGTCAGGACACGCAGAGCATCGCAGCTATGATAGAAAGGGGTCAAGACATGAAGAGCATCGCAGCTATGATAGAATGGTGTCAGGACATGCAGAGCATCACAGCTAGAATAGAAAGGTGTCAGGACGTGCAGAGCATCGCAGCTATGATAGAATGGTGTCAGGACATGCAGAGCATCACAGCTAGAATAGAAAGGTGTCAGGACGTGCAGAGCATCGCAGCTATGATAGAAAGGTGTCAGGACACACAGAGCATCGCAGCTAGAATAGAAAGGTGTCAGGACACGCAGAGAATCGCAGCTAGAATAGAAAGGTGTCAGGACACGCAGAGCATCACAGCTATGATAGAAAGGTGTCAGGACACGCAGAGCATCGCAGCTATGATAGAAAGTTGTCAGAACATGCAGAGCATCACAGCTATGATAGAAAGGTGTCAGGACACGCAGAGCATCGCAGCTATGATAGAAAGGAGTCAGGACACGGAGAGCATCACAGCTATGATAGAAAGGTGTCAGGACACGCAGAGCATCGCAGCTATGATAGAAAGGTGTCAGGACATGCAGAGCATCGCAGCTATGATAGAAAGGTGCCAGGACATGCAGAGCATTGCAGCTATGATAGAAAAGTGCCAGGACATGCAGAGCATCGCAGCTATGATAGAAAGGGGTCAGGACATGCAGAGCATCGCAGCTATGATAGAAACGGGTCAGGACACACAGAGCATCACAGCTATGATAGAAAGGGGTCAGGACATGCAGAGCATCGTAGCTATGATAGAAAGGTGTCAGGACACGCAGAGCATCGCAGCTATGATAGAAAGGGGTCAGGACATGCAGAGCATCGCAGCTATGATAGAAAGGGGTCAGGACATGCAGAGCATCGCAGCTATGGTAGAAAGGTGTCAGGACACCCAGAACATCGCAGCTATGATAGAAGGTGTCAGGATACGCAAAGCATCGCAGCTATGATAGAAAGGTGTCAGGACATGCAGAGCATCGCAGCTATGATAGAAAGGGGTCAGGACATGCAGAGCATCGCAGCTATGATAGAAAGGTGTCAGGACACGCAGAGCATCGCAGCTATGACAGAAAGGGGTCAGGACACGCAGAGCATCGCAGCTATGATAGAAAGGTGTCAGGACATGCAGAGCATCGCAGCTAGAATAGAAAGGTGTCAGGACATGCAGAGCATCGCAGCTATGGTAGAAAGGTGTCAGGACACGCAGAGCATCGCAGCTATGATAGAAAGGTGTCAGGACATGCAGAGCATCGCAGCTAGAATAGAAAGGTGTCAGGACATGCAGAGCATCGCAGCTATGGTAGAAAGGTGTCAGGACACGCAGAGCATCGCAGCTATGATAGAAAGGTGTCAGGATACGCAGAGCATCGCAGCTATGATAGAAGGTGTCAGGACACGCAGAGCATCGCAGCTATGATAGAAAGGTGTCAGGATACGCAGAGCATTGCAGCTATGATAGAAGGTGTCAGGACACGCAGAGTATCGCAGCTATGATAGAAAGGTGTCAGGACACGCAAAGCATCGCAGCTTTGATAGAAAGGTGTCAGGACACGCAGAGCATCGCAGCTATGATAGAAAAGGGTCAGGACATGCAGAGCATCACAGCTAGAATAGAAAGGTATCAGGACATGCAGAGCATCGCAGCTATGATAGAAAGGTGTCAGGACACGCAGAGCATCGCAGCTATGATAGAAGGTGTCAGGACACGCAGAGCATCGCAGCTATGATAGAAAGGTGTCAGGATACGCAGAGCATCGCAGCTATGATAGAAGGTGTCAGGACACGCAGAGCATCGCAGCTATGATAGAAAGGTGTCAGGACACGCAAAGCATCGCAGCTTTGATAGAAAGGTGTCAGGACATGCAGAGCATCGCAGCTATGGTAGAAAGGTGTCAGGACACGCAGAGTATCGCAGCTATGATAGAAAGGGGTCAGGACATGCAGAGCATCGCAGCTATGGTAGAAAGGTGTCAGGACACGCAGAGTATCGCAGCTATGATAGAAAGGGGTCAGGACATGCAGAGCATCGCAGCTATGATGGAAAGGTGTCAGGAAATGCAGAGCATCGCAGCTATGATAGAAAGGTGTCAGGATACGCAGAGCATCGCAGCTATGATAGAAAGGTGTCAGGACATGCAGAGCATCGCAGCTATGATAGAAAGGTGCCAGGACACGCAGAGTATCGCAGCTATGATAGAAAGGGGTCAGGACATGCAGAGCATCGCAGCTATGATGGAAAGGTGTCAGGAAATGCAGAGCATCGCAGCTATGATAGAAAGGTGTCAGGATACGCAGAGCATCGCAGCTATGATAGAAAGGTGTCAGGACATGCAGAGCATCGCAGCTATGATACAAAGGTGTCAGGACATGCAGAGCATCGCAGCTATGATAGAAAGGTGTCAGGATGTGCAGAGCATCGCAGCTATGATAGAAAGGGGTCAGGACACACAGAGCATCGCAGCTTGAATAGAAAGGTGTCAGGACTCACAGAGCATCGCAGCTAGAATAGAAAGGTGTCAGGACGTGCAGAGCATCACAGCTAGAATAGAAAGGTGTCAGGACATGCAGAGCATCGCAGCTATGATAGAAAGGGGTCAGGACACGCAGAGCATCGCAGCTAGAATAGAAAGGTGTCAGGACATGCAGAGCATCACAGCTATGATAGAAAGGTGTCAGGACACGCAGAGCATCGCATCTATGATAGAAAGGTGTCAGGACATGCAGAGCATCGCAGCTATGATAGAAAGGTGTCAGGACATGCAGAGCATCGCAGCTAGAATAGAAAGGTGTCAGGATGTGCAGAGCATCACAGCTATGATAGAAAGGTGTCAGGACACGCAGAGCATCGCAGCTATGATAGAAAGGGGTCAGGACACACAGAGCATCGCAGCTTGAATAGAAAGGTGTCAGAACACACAGAGCATGACAGCTAGAATAGAATGTTGTCAGGACACGCAGAGCATCGCATCTATGATAGAAAGGTGTCAGGACATGCAGAGCAGCGCAGCTAGAACAGAAAGGTGTCAGGACATGCAGAGCATCGCAGCTAGAATAGAAAGGTGTCAGGACGTGCAGAGCATCACAGCTATGATAGAAAGGTGTCAGGACATGCAGAGCATCGCAGCTATGATAGAAAGGTGTCAGGACATGCAGAGCATCGCAGCTAGAATAGAAAGGTGTCAGGACGTGCAGAGCATCACAGCTAGAATAGAAAGGTGTCAGGACATGCAGAGCATCGCAGCTATGATAGAAAGGTGTCAGGACATTCAGAGCATCACAGCTATGATAGAAAGGTGTCAGGACATGCAGAGCATCGCAGCTATGATAGAAAGGTGTCAGGACATGCAGAGCATCGCAGCTATACCAGAAAGGTGTCAGGACACGCAGAGCATCGCAGCTATACCAGAAAGGTGTCAGGACACGCAGAGCATCGCAGCTAGAATAGAAAGGTGTCAGGACACGCAGAGCATCACAGCTAGACCAGAAAGGTGTCAGGAGACGCAGATCATCGCAGCTAGAATAGAAAGGTGTCAGGACATGCAGAGCATCGCAGCTAGAAAAGAAAGGTGTCAGAACATGCGGAGCATCGCAGCTATCATGGAAAGGTGTCAGGACACGCTGAGCATCGCAGCTAGAATAGAAAGGTGTCAGGACACGCAGAGCATCACAGCTATGTTAGAAAGAGGTCAGGACATGCAGAGCATCGCAGCTAGAATAAAAAGTTGTCAGTATATGTAGAGCATCGCAGCTAGAATAGAAAGGTGTCAGGACACGCAGAGCATCGCAGCTAGAATAGAAAGGTGTCAGGACACGCAGAGCATCGCAGCTATGAGAGAAAGGTGTCAGAACATGCAGAGCATCGCAGCTATGATAGAAAGGTGTCAGGACACGCAGAGCATCGCAGTCAGAATGGAAAGGTGTCAGGACACGCAGAGCATCGCAGCTAGAATAGAAAAGTGTCAGGATATGCAGAGCATCGCAGCTATGATATAAAGATGTCAGTACCTGCAGAGCATCACAGTTATGACAGAAAGGTGTAGGGACACGCAGAGCATCGCAGCTATGGTAGAGAAGTGTCAGTGCCTGTAGAGCATCACAGGTATGATAAAAAGCTGTCAGAATATGCAGAGCATCGCAGCTATGGTAGAGAGGTGTCAGAATATGCAGAGCATTACATTTTGCTGTATAGCCAGCAATATTAAGCTGTGTTGATGTTATGGCTGACCGCCATCGTATAATATAGGGGTCTTCTTAGTAGTATCCAGGCCTTTGTGCATCTGATTTCTCTCCATCCTGTGCGGTTACACCCCTGGGCACTCAGAAGCTGAGGACACTTGTGTGACAACGTCTCACAGGTCACCACTAGTTCTTATATTGGTTGTCACCCAGCCATGCTAGATAGAGACATAACTAAGAACTAGTCGACATATCTTGGCTCTCCAGGACTCTTATTTCCTGGGACGTTTTCTTTGTACGGTCGGCGGCATTTCTCAGATGATTGTACGGTGACACGAGAAGAAGGATATCCGCTCTTTACATGTCTGACATGCTGCTGCTATAAGACTCAGTTACATGATTGGATTAGCGTCAGCCCTGAGCTCAGATGTCACCGTGGATGAAGCATCGGCCGGCGATCGCCATCTGTTGAGTGTCACCTGACGGCTGTATCTGTGGACCGGTGCGGGTGACGATAATCACAAGAACGTGACAAGGAGCTGGAACCAGAAAAGATGGAGGCAATGCAAGATACACCGCGCACAACAGCACCTGCCAATACCAGATCAACAGCGGCCGGACGTGACATCTCACTGTGTATATATATATATACTGTACTGGCATACAGCACAGGCCGGAGATGGGCTTATAATGAATGAATATTTAGTAATGTTTATGAAGGAGGAAATGTATTTGTGTATATATGAGGAATATCACTATATCTCGCCATTATGTGACTTATCTCTTGATTTTTTTTCACCAGTTTTCAGTCTGCAGGCTCTAATTCTAATTTTCTGTTGTCTCTGAGCTGGTGGGGTATTGAGCAGTGTAGCTGCGAATCCAATCTTGGGGAGAGAACACTTACTAAACAGCAGCGGTACAATCTGTGTTATGCACATGGATTGTGGACCCACTGTGCAATGGTCTGGGCTTACACTTGGTGGGGCATGGCTAAGGGGCCACCTGGTTTTCTCCTGATGGTGGAGTTGGGTTTGAGCTGCAAGTGGCCGCCAGGTACCACTCCTAGGATAGTCCCCGGTACTGCAGCAGCTGACCTCAAGGGTCATGATCACAAACTCAGAGTTCAGGGCAGGACGGACACTGATGCAGGTGCAGACAGTGCGGATCCTGGAACACTTGACAGGATGGACACTGGATCAGGTCAGGTCCAGACTAGGCGGGTTCAACAACATGTTCTGGAATAGGTACAGGAATAGTTTCAGGGGACCTGACACCTAACTAGCAGGTACAAACTCTAACACTAAAAAGGGTGCTGAAGAGGTACCTCCCTAAAGGGGAGCATGCCTTAAATACCTGATGCCTCCCAGCTATTGGCAGAGGACATTTCCAAAGTGTGCGCACTGCCCCTTTAAGAATCAGGGAAAGCGCAGAAGTCGCGCCACCGGGAGACTTGCATGACATGAGCAGGCCCAGGGGACCAGGAAGCTGTGCAAGGAATGGAGATATCGCCAAGCGGCCGGGACAGGGAATATGTCGGCGTCCCTGCTGGGAGGAGGTGGGGGAACATGCAGGGATGCTGGCTACTCTATGTCTCTTTGTCTGTTCTCACACTATCCTTCTCCCTCTTGCCTGCCTTCCCCTCTCCATAGACTTTCATAGGCAGTTGTAATTTTAGCAATTTTTCAGACTGAATGATGAGTTCAGGAGGAGAAAAAGTGGCTCATAACTGGAGAAATAATCTTGTTTTTCCTCTGATTTGAAGCAAAGCACAGTTTCTTATTTCCTTTTGCATTGTTGATTTATGCAACGTTTGTTAAATGACAATGACAAAGTAGGAGCTGTGTAATAATAAGCATCATCAGGATAAAGTTCCCTTCTGTAAATTCTAACATTATTAGAAGTCACTATGCGGTTCTGGGAGTAGATACATTTTAGTGGGACCTGTATGACGACATTTATACATTTCCAGGCTGCACTGTGGCACGTTGCTGCAGCTCCGTACCCCATAGGTTGCACTGTATGTGCCGCCATCTCAGGGGCGGACATATCATTGATGCAAACTGTGCAGTTGCACAGGGGCCCAAGAGTTAAGGGTAGTATTGAGCATTCCGATACTGAAATATCGGGTATCGGCCGATATTCGCGGTATCGGAATTCCGATACTTAATTCCGATACTTTTGCAATATCGTATACCGGAATCGGAAGTTCCCATAATGCAATGAGCCATTTTCATTTTATTCAGCCAATGAGGATCCTAAGAAGTGTGGGCACATACTGTTAGGCATGTAGGCATCTTAACTAATGGCATGGCTGTGATTGGCTGCTGAAATGATGTCATGATGCACTATAAAAGCCGCCGCCGCCATTTTGAGCTCACTCTGCTGTGAATTCAGTTAGGGATAGGACGCTGTTGTTCTGAGGGACAGTTTTAGCTACCTATTTGCTCTATACTGCTTTACCCAAGCTACTTTATAAATCGCTGTGCCTTGCAGTGCTAGTGCACAGTTCTCTGTGCTGTTCACCGCTGTCTGCAAGGTCTGTGTGTGTGAGTGCAGCTCACCCTGTAGTGTGTGCTTCAACCACGTCTGGTTGTAGTGCACTCAGTGTGTGTCACTGCCTCATACATTGTCCTTTTTTGCCAATTCACAATTTTTCCTGATATCTCCTATTAGTGTGGTGGTTCCATCCGTATTCAGCTAAATTGGTTCCAAACACACTATATAGGAGTAGATAGAGAAATTTTTTTGGTCTTGCAGTGCTAGTGCACAGTGCTCTGTGCTGTTCACGGCTTTCTGCAAGGTCTGGTGTGTGAGTGCAGCTCACCCTGTAGTGTGTGCTTCAACCCCGTCTGGTTGTAGTGCACTCAGTGTGTGTCACTGCCTCATACATTGTCCTTTTTTGCCAATTCATAATTTTTCCTGATATCTCCTATTAGTGTGGTGGTTCCATCTGTATTCAGCTAAATTGGTTCCAAACACACTATATAGGAGTAGTTAGAGGAGCCTTTCTGCAGCATTGGGCCCTGCAGCCCCAGCCAGATTAGTATTAGCCTATTTTTTGCAGCCTCATCTATTGCATTGTAGGTTACCTTCCTACATTGTAATAGCTACAAAAAGTTTGTGATACTATCGTTATTACATCTTTAGGCACATCCAGTGTCTTTTTGTGACAAAAAAAAACCTAAATAAAGTTCACCAAACACTCCACTTTACAGTTGTGTAGGCCACATTAGCTCATATTAAAGTCTAGTCCACACTTTATAAAATTAGTGTTTCTTATACCTGTTAGCAGCTGTTCAGGAATAAGCACACTAAGCCCTTAGTACTTTTCTGCCTATCTTTATCAGTCTACCAAGATGAAGAAGGCAGGGAGTAAGGCATGTGGTCGTGGGCGTGGAGTTTCTGCAGGGAGAGGACGTGAGGATTCTGTGCCTGCAGGGAGAGGACGTGGGGATTCTGTGCCTGCTGCGGGCACCAGTGACTCAGCATCCCCCAGTTTTACCAGGGAACAGTCCTTTATGCGCAGCTTTGTAGGAGCTAGCCGTACCCCACTGCTGCGCGAGGACCAAATTGAAGCCGTTGTCGGATGGATGGCAGCTAACGCATCGACTTCAATTAGTTCCAGATCCTCTCAGGTCCTGAGCACTGAAGAGCACCCATCTGTCTCTTCACCACCTGCCAAATTGCCCAGGCAGTCAGAGAGCCCTGGACAGGAGCCATCTCTACTTCTGTTCTCTGAATCTCTTGGCTTGGAAAGAGGGGGCCAGCCGAGCAGAATTCTAGAATTTGAAGAAGAGGTAGTATGCAGTGATGCGCAACCGTTTTGTCTCTCTGAATCTGAAGAGGCGGGTGGGCCAGTGCCTATGGTCAGCAGCACACCTCAGTACGCATCTGATGATGAGACTCAGGTGCCACTTTCTGGTGCGTACTGTGCTGTCGAGACTACCCAGGAGAAGCAGTTGTTTGAAGAGGGTGGTGTAGATGATGAGGTCCTTGACCCATCATGGCGTGAGGGACAGGAAGGTGGTGGGAGCAGCTCTGAGGAAGAGATTCCCCGAACGGCCCAAAAAGGAGGGAGAGGGAGGGGGCAGACTTGGTTGCCTGTAGCCTCCACTTCGGCACCCATTAGGAGCATGGCTCTTCCAAAATCCAAAGCGGGCGCTCCCAAGACTTGCAGTGCCTGGTCCTTTTTTGACACAGTTGCAGATGACATTTGCTTTGTCAAATGCAAGCTGTGTAATCAGAAGGTGAAAAGAGGGAAAAGTGTCAGCAACCTCAATACTACAAATATGTGGAAACATGTGCGGACCAAGCACGTGGTGGAGTTACAAAAACACACTGAAGACCTAGGCCAACCTACAGCGCCACCTACCACCTCTTCAGCTCGTGTTGTAGCCTCTTCCTCCAGCTCACACACAGCTGGTTCGGCTTCCTCACAGGATCGCCATGGAAGAATCTTTGGCACTGTTGTACAGAGACACAGTGTAATTCCACTCACAGCACCACTTTCCCAGTCATCCTCACACTCCCAGGCCAGTCTACAGCCATCGTTAGCACAGGCATGGGAGAAAAGGCGCCCATACTCGGCAAACCACCCCCGAGCACAGGCTCTGAATGCTGGCATTGCTAAACTACTGGCCCTTGAAATGCTATCATTCAGGCTGGTGGAGACTGACACATTCCGTAACTTTATGGCATTGGCAGTCCCACAATACAACGTGCCCAGCCGCTTTTATTTCAGCAGGCAAGCCGTCCCTGCCCTGCAACATCATGTGGAGGGAAAAATTAAACATGCGCTACAAAACGCCGTCAGTAGCAAGGTCCACCTGACCACTGATGCGTGGACCAGTAAGCATGGACAGGGACGATACCTTTCCCTCACTGCCCATTGGGTAAATGTTGTGGAGCCGGGTACAAATCTTGAGAGTGGCGCTGTACGTGTTCTGCCAACTCCAAGGATTGCAGGAATCCAGTCTGTACACATTGACTCCTCCTCATACTCCAGTTCCTCTGAATCAGCGCTGCAGGAGCCGTCACGGTCTACCTCCACATCGACCCGTGAACGGTTACCTGTTATGATGACCGATATGAGCACAGCCGTGGCCAAACGTCAACAGGCCGTATTAAAATTAATTTCTTTGGGGAATCGAAGCCACACAGCGCAGGAGCTCTGGAATGCCATCAAGCAGCAGAGCGACGTGTGGTTTGTGCCAGCGAATCTCCAGCCAGGCATGGTAGTGTGTGACAATGGCCGAAATCTGGTGGCAGCTCTGGGCCTAGGCAACCTCACTCACATCCCATGTCTGGCACATGTGCTCAACTTGGTCGTGCAGAGTTTTTTGAGGGACTATCCGGATCTTGATGCACTGCTTCACAAGGTCCGCATAGAGTGCGCTCACTTGCGGCGTTCCAGCAATGCAAGATCACGCATTGCAGCTCTGCAGCGCCGATTACGTCTTCCGGAACATCGCATCATATGTGACCTACCCACCAGGTGGAATTCAACGTTACATATGTTGGAGAGGTTGTGTGAGCAGCAGGCAGCAGTAATGGAGTACCAGCTGCAGCAGGCGCAAACAAGTCGCAGTGCGTGCCGTTCACACTTCACCACCACTGAGTGGGCCTCTATGAAGGACATTTGCCACGTTTTGCGTGCCTTCGATTATTCTACGCGGATGGCGAGTGCAGATGATGCACTAGTCAGCATGACTATCCCCCTTATCTGCCTGCTTGAAAAAACACTGCAAGCACTAAGGGACGAGGTTTTGGAAGAGGTGGAGGATGAGGAGTCACAAATGCCATCTGCTTCTCTACAGTCTGCGCAACGTGGTTCCTCACAAAGGCCTAGGCAGGGGACACTTTGTGAGGAGGATGAGGAGGAGTCAATGGATGAGAAAGACATCTGTCCAGAGGAGGGAGGTACACAATGCTCTAGTAGTCAGTATCTAGAGCGAGGGTGGGGTGATGCAGAGCAGGCAGAGATCACGCCTCAAGCAGGGGACAGCGTTTCTTGGCCAGTTGGCAGTCTGCAGCACATGGTTGATTTCATGCTGCAGTGCCTGAGAAACGACCGCCGCATCGCCCACATTCTCAACACGGCTGATTATTGGGTGTCCACCCTCCTAGATCCTCGCTACCGGGACAACTTACAAAGCCTCATAACACCGTTGAACCGGGAGCGTAAAATGCGGGAGTACCACGACGCACTGGTGCATTCCATCATGTTCTCCATTCCAACCGAGAGCAGTGCTGCTAGTGGTTTACAAAGCAGCTCAGTGCGTCGAGGCAGTGGAGGAAGCTCTGCACAAAGAGGGAGCAGAAGCAGCACCTCAGCACAAGGCAAGACCAGTATGGCCGAAATGTGGCAAAGTTTTGTGTCCCCGCCGCCACAAATGTCTACACCATCACAGACGGCTCCAGTCAGCAGGAGGCAACGTTTCCGTCAGATGGTGACAGACTACATGTCTTGCCCTCTTAGTGTACTCCCAGACGGCTCTTCTCCCTTCAAGTTTTGGGTCTGTAAGCTGGATACATGGCCAGAGCTTAGTCAGTATGCATTGGAGGTGCTAGCTTGCCCTGCTGCTAGTGTATTATCGGAACGCGTCTTTAGTGCCGCAGGTGGTGTACTAACAGACCGTCGCATGCGACTATCCTCCGATAACGTTGACCGGCTTACTTTTCTTAAAATGAACAAGGCCTGGATCTCTCATGAATTTGCCAGTCCTCTTCCAGAATAAATAATTGGTTGGCAACAGTATCCAGGTCTCCTGTTCTGTTCATGTTTCTACCACCTGAACTGTAATCCCTGAGCTCCAACACCGCCAGTTGGCGCTCGGAAGTGCCGTCTGCACAGTCAACACTTGCTGCGGTGTTATTGGGGTTCAGTAACGTCAGCTGTTCCCCTGCTGTGTTCACGGCAATTTCTCCTGCTCTGTCCATATTCACTGTGCTACTTATTTAAAACTTGCTCCAATTACACCTCTGGCTCCTCTCTGTTTTTATTCTTATCCCTGGGCTCCAGCACCGCCAGTTGGCGCTCGGAAGTGCCGTCTGCACAGTCAACACTTCCTGCGGTGTTATTGGGGTTCAGTAACGTCAGCTGTTCCCCTGCTGTGCGGACGGCAATTTCTCCTGCTTTGTCCACATCCACTGTACTACACATTTTAAAGTTGCTCCAATTACACCTCTGGCTCCTCTGTTTTCATTCTTATCCCTGGGCTCCAGCACCGCCAGTTGGCGCTCGGAAGTGCTGTCTGCACAGTCAACACTTGCTGCCGTGTTATTGGGGTTCGGTAACGTCAGCTGTTCCCCTGCTGTGCGGACGGCAATTTCTCCTGCTTTGTCCACATCCACTGTACTACACATTTTAAAGTTGCTCCAATTACACCTCTGGCTCCTCTGTTTTCATTCTTATCCCTGGGCTCCAGCACCGCCAGTTGGCGCTCGGAAGTGCCGTCTGCACAGTCAACACTTGCTGCGGTGTTATTGGGGTTCAGTAACGTCAGCTGTTCCCCTGCTGTGTTCACGGCAATTTCTCCTGCTCTGTCCATATTCACTGTGCTACTTATTTAAAACTTGCTCCAATTACACCTCTGGCTCCTCCGTTTTTAGTATTTACCCTGGGCTCCAATACCGCTAGTTGCTGCTCAGAAGTGCCGTCTGCACAGTCAACGCTTGCTCCAGTGTTATTGGGGTTCAGTAACGTCAGCTGATCCCCAGCTGTGTGTCCGGCAAATTCTCCTGCTTTGTCCACATCCACTGTACTACGGATTTAAAACCTCCTCCAAATACACCTCTGGCTCCTCCGTTTTTAGTATTTACCCTGGGCTCCAATACCGCTAGTTGCTGCTCAGAAGTGCCGTCTGCACAGTCAATGCTTGCTCCAGTGTTATTGGGGTTCAGTAACGTCAGCTGATCCCCAGCTGTGTGTCCGGCAAATTCTCCTGCTTTGTCCACATCCACTGTACTACGGATTTAAAACCTCCTCCAAATACACCTCTGGCTCCTCCGTTTTTAGTATTTACCCTGGGCTCCAATACCGCTAGTTGCTGCTCAGAAGTGCCGTCTGCACAGTCAACGCTTGCTCCAGTGTTATTGGGGTTCAGTAACGTCAGCTGATCCCCAGCTGTGTGTCCGGCAAATTCTCCTGCTTTGTCCACATCCACTGTACTACGGATTTAAAACCTCCTCCAAATACACCTCTGGCTCCTCCGTTTTTAGTATTTACCCTGGGCTCCAATACCGCTAGTTGCTGCTCAGAAGTGCCGTCTGCACAGTCAATGCTTGCTCCAGTGTTATTGGGGTTCAGTAACGTCAGCTGATCCCCAGCTGTGTGTCCGGCAAATTCTCCTGCTTTGTCCACATCCACTGTACTACGGATTTAAAACCTCCTCCAAATACACCTCTGGCTCCTCTGTTTTTAGTATTTACCCTGGGCTCCAGCACCGCCAGCTGGTTCTCGGCAGTTCCATTGGCTCTTGTACCTTCTGCTACCCATCCGGGTTCCAGTACCGTCAGCTGGTTCTCGGCAGTGACTTTGGCACGGGTACTCCCTCCTGCCCAGCCTGGTTCCAGCACGCCAGCTGTTTCCGGGTAGTGTCAACGTCACTTTGCCTCCAATGCGTTGTCCTGTCGTGTTGCGGTCGGGTTAGCCGACTCTATGGTGCCTGCAGTTTAGGTTACTCCTATGTGGGCTGCGGGATCTGGCAATGAAGGCTGGTTCCATAGTGCCAATAGGACAAGCACCCCCTGTAGGACTGTGGGTTTTGGTAACTGCGGCCGGCTCGCGGCCTTGAACTTTTTTTTACATGGGTACCTTCCGCTACCCATCCGGGTTCCAGTACCGTCAGCTGGTTCTCGGCAGTGCCTTTGGATTAGGTGCCTCCTTCTCGGTATCCAAGTTCCACCAATGTCTGCTGGTCCTTGGTAGTGCTTTCTGGCACAGGTACCTCCTGCTTAGTAACCGAGTTCCAGTAACATCAGCTGGTCCTCGGTAGTTCCATTGGCTCTTGTACCTTCTGCTACCCATCCGGGTTCCAGTACCGTCAGCTGGTTCTCGGCAGTGTCTTTGGCACGGGTACTCCCTCCTGCCCAGCCTGGTTCCAGCACGCCAGCTGTTTCCGGGTAGTGTCAACGTCACTTTGCCTCCAATGCGTTGTCCTGTCGTGTTGCGGTCGGGTTAGCCGACTCTATGGTGCCTGCAGTTTAGGTGACTCCTATGTGGGCTGCGGGATCTGGCAATGAAGGCTGGTTCCATAGTGCCAATAGGACAAGCACCCCCTGTAGGACTGTGGGTTTTGGTAACTGCGGCCGGCTCGCGGCCTTGAACTTTTTTTTACATGGGTACCTTCTGCTACCCATCCGGGTTCCAGTACCGTCAGCTGGTTCTCGGCAGTGCCTTTGGATTAGGTGCCTCCTTCTCGGTATCCAAGTTCCACCAACGTCTGCTGGTCCTTGGTAGTGCTTTCTGGCACAGGTACCTCCTGCTTAGTAACCGAGTTCCAGTAACATCAGCTGGTCCTCGGTAGTTCAATTGGCTCTTGTACCTTCTGCTACCCATCCGGGTTCCAGTACCGTCAGCTCGTCCTCGGTAGTTCCATTTGCTCTTGTATCTTCTGCTACCCATCCGGGTTCCAGTACCGTCAGCTGGTTCTCGGCAGTGTCTTTGGCACGGGTACTCCCTCCTGCCCAGCCTGGTTCCAGCACGCCAGCTGTTTCCGGGTAGTGTCAACGTCACTTTGCCTCCAATGCGTTGTCCTGTCGTGTTGCGGTCGGGTTAGCCGACTCTGTGGTGCCTGCAGTTTAGGTGACTCCTATGTGGGCTGCGGGATCTGGCAATGAAGGCTGGTTCCATAGTGCCAATAGGACAAGCACCCCCTGTAGGACTGTGGGTTTTGGTAACTGCGGCCGGCTCGCGGCCTTGAACTTTTTTTTTACATGGGTACCTTCCGCTACCCATCCGGGTTCCAGTACCGTCAGCTGGTTCTCGGCATTGCCTTTGGATTAGGTGCCTCCTTCTCGGTATCCAAGTTCCACCAACGTCTGCTGGTCCTTGGTAGTGCTTTCTGGCACAGGTACCTCCTGCTTAGTAACCGAGTTCCAGTAACATCAGCTGGTCCTCGGTAGTTCCATTGGCTCTTGTACCTTCTGCTACCCATCCGGGTTCCAGTACCGTCAGCTGGTCCTCGGTAGTTCCATTTGCTCTTGTATCTTCTGCTACCCATCCGGGTTCCAGTACCGTCAGCTGGTTCTCGGCAGTGTCTTTGGCACGGGTACTCCCTCCTGCCCAGCCTGGTTCCAGCACGCCAGCTGTTTCCGGGTAGTGTCAACGTCACTTTGCCTCCAATGCGTTGTCCTGTCGTGTTGCGGTCGGGTTAGCCGACTCTATGGTGCCTGCAGTTTAGGTGACTCCTATGTGGGCTGCGGGATCTGGCAATGAAGGCTGGTTCCATAGTGCCAATAGGACAAGCACCCCCTGTAGGACTGTGGGTTTTGGTAACTGCGGCCGGCTCGCGGCCTTGAACTTTTTTTTTACATGGGTACTTTCCGCTACCCATCCGGGTTCCAGTACCGTCAGCTGGTTCTCGGCATTGCCTTTGGATTAGGTGCCTCCTTCTCGGTATCCAAGTTCCACCAACGTCTGCTGGTCCTTGGTAGTGCTTTCTGGCACAGGTACCTCCTGCTTAGTAACCGAGTTCCAATAACATCAGCTGGTCCTCGGTAGTTCCATTGGCTCTTGTACCTTCTGCTACCCATCCGGGTTCCAGTACCGTCAGCTGGTCCTCGGTAGTTCCTCAGCCTTCTTGTACTTTCTGCTACATTTCCAAGTTCAAGCTTTTTGAAATGGTTCTTGGTAATCACTCTGGATCTCCCTGACGAGGACCCTGAAGACGAGGACCCTGAAGACCAACCCGAAGAAGACGAGGACCCCGAAGACGACAACCCTGAAGACGAGGACCCTGAAGACCACCCCGAAGAAGACGAGGACCCTGAAGACGAGGACCCTGAAGACCACCCCGAAGAAGACGAGGACCCTGAAGACCACCCCGAAGAAGACGAGGACCCCAAAGACGAGGACCCAGAAGACCAACCCGAAGAAGACGAGGACCCCGAAGACGAGGACCCGGAAGACGACCACCCTGAAGACCACCCTGAAGAAGACCAAGAAGATGACCCTGAAGAAGTTGACCAAGAGGACAAAGAAGAGAAGACAAGTACCAAGATACAGAAGAACAAGAGACAGAAAACCAAGAAGCAGAAATACAAGAAGCTGCAGAACAAAAAGCGGAAGAACATTAAGCATAAGATTAAAATTCATAGCAAAAGATAATATCTAAATTATAAGCAGAATATGACTAAGCAGTGTATGGGGGTGAGTCCGTTCCTCCTCGTGGTGCCCCTGGAAAAGACCTGCTGCTGCAGGCCAAACTGAACGCGGACAAATCCTGTTGTGAATCTTTTGTGACGGGCAGAACGAAAGGTGTAATGTCCAACCTTTTATAGATAACAACTACAGGAATGCCTGTCACAAATAAGAATGTGATGAAGAAGAAGAATATGAAGAAGATGAAGAAGTAGAATATGAAGAATGTAAAAAAAAGAATAATACGAAGAAGGTGAAGAAGAAGAAGGTGAAGAAGAAGTGGATGAAAAAGATGCTGAGGATGATGAAGGAGAAAGTGTGGGAGAAGTAAAAAAGAAGGTGAAGAGCATGGAAGTAGTGAAACATAAATATCTGACAAAATATAAAAATACTTAACATAGTTAATATTTCCGTAACTCAGAACATCTTAAAAAAATAGTAATTCCTGCTATTCCATTTGACTGAGCTAAACCTCTATGCCTTTATTGTCTCCCCCACCTCCCCCAATACATTCTACATTATTCTTAGTTGTTTTCCTTCATGTAGAATTAACCTACAAGGAAAGAAAGGGTTTATTTTAATTCCGATATTTATGTCCCATTGACTTGCATTGGTTTCCGGTATCGGAATCGGCGATATCCGATACTTTTTCGGTATCGGTCCGATCCAATCCGATCCGATATTTCCCGATATCGGAAGGTATCGCTCAACACTAGTTAAGGGGTCACTTTTAGCTCCAGAGCAGGTGGAATTGTGCATTATGATTCGCTATTGATCTGCAGCAGGCCCATATATTGCTCTTGCACAGTTGCCTCTTCTGACTGTGTACGCCCCTGCGCCATCTGGTGCAGCACTGTATCCACAATCATGTGATCATTACCATTACATAATAACAATGTCTAGCTATGCTGAGTTGTTACGGCTGGGCATGGCACATTTGTGCACAATTTTGGTGTCGTACGGACAGAATTTTCTCGCCGCCTGACAGCTGAGCACAATCAAGCTGATTATAGTATTATTAGCTAAACGCTGTCACATGTCCAGGACGGAGCTGTCATCCCTCATATGTCAGATGGGGCTGTGCAAATATTTGTAATCATCAGCTGTCTGGATCTACACCTCATACAGAGGACGGAAGGGCGCAGGCGGCCGATGTGGACGGGCTGAGCGCCTAATCCTGCTTAACCCCATCATTGCCGTGACTCCGCTGCACAAGTGACTTCTGCTGCAGATGACAATTATACATGACGAAAAAAGAAACATTCAGACACTTGTAATATACTGGATAATTGTCGAGCACCAGATTAATAGAAGCTCAGTGCCTCCTGCAGCGGTGCCATCAAACTGGGGACAGGAATCGAGGGGTTTGGGACCCCATTTTAGTGATCATGAGGATTCCACCAGAGGGACCCCAGGAATCATGCATTAGTTTCCTACTGAATGCATTGTCTAAAAAGTGCAAAGTAAGGAAAGACCCTCACTTTGTGGCTAGCCCAGGGGGATGGGGACGACTCGGTACCCGGGCCTTTTGACTGACCTTGGGGATGTCGCGGTGGTCGGCTCCCGGGCCCGTACTCTGGGGTCATCTTTTAAAAAGGGATTGTTTGTTAATTTTATGAAAGTTCGTGACGCCGCCTGTGGTTTCTGGTGAGAATCACCAGCGCTGCGGCAGTCCACTGAGGCAGGTGATAATGCAGCTTGATGGTATAGCTCCCCACAGGTGGAGCTTGGCCTCAGGGCAGCGTATGAAGGGGGGATGCAGGACAGGGGAGACCCAGCCGGGCCTACGGAAAGACAGGCAAATGTGACGCTCGCAGCCCTGCCATGGGAAGATGGGGTACTCGGAGCCGGGTCAGATGTTGAGGGGATGCAGCCGTGGCCTGGACCCGTCCCTTGGCCAGGGCCGTCACATTAAAAAGGATGTAAGGGCTTTCAGGGTTGAGTGGTATTTATCGACTACGCCACCTGTGGTGTCTGGTGATGGCCACCAGCGCTGCAGCAGTCCACTGAGGCAGGATGTTATGGCAGCTTGAGGTGTTATAACTCCCCACAGGCGGAGCAGGGCCTCAGGGCAGATGTGACAGGAGGATGGGGAGAGTAGTCCTGGGTCACTCAGGTGCTGTGTGGTGCAGTGTGGAAATAAAGAGTCCGGAGGCCATAGGGATAGTCTTCCAGGTCTTTTACTCACAGTTCTTTTAAGCAGCGACAAGGCTTCTCCCTGCTCCTCACGGATCACTGCGGCCACCTCTCCTGTCCGTGTACGTGGAAAGGCTGGGTCTCCCTCTGGACTATGCACAGATTTGGGGCATGGCGGCAATTGCTGTTCCGTCCGTCCCGCGACGGGATTCACTGTAGCCTACCGGGCTTCTCTGACAGAGACGTGAAGTGGCAAAGTCATATGTCGGGGGCCGGTCACCCCTCTTGCAGCAGGAGTCCCTCTGGCAGGGCCAGAATGGAGAGTACAGGTGGCGTACGCCGCTCCGTCCGTGCTCCCTGGGATCCTTTTGCTTGTGGAGCTGTCACTATAGCTCCCGACCTTCTTAAGCAAGGGAACTTGACCGGGGTAGAGACACTGTTAACTCATACCCGCTCCTCGTGTCAAGGTCAGAGCACGAGGACGGTGCATCTTCAACATGCTGCAGGCTCCTACACATGGCCGCTGCCAGCTGTGAAGATCACACACCAAGAACTAGGAATCAAGAACCTTGTGCTCAAGATGGCTGGCTATTATATATCAAATTATGTGTGTAAACTAAAACTGTGTTCTACCCTTCACCCACTACGTGGTTCCCCTAACTTTTGGTTCCCCTCACTTGTGATCCTGCTGAGGCAGCACTATGGTGCATACTTGCCTCCCATAGGTCAGGAGTGTGTAGTGTTGAATGTAGATTCAAGGTCCTGACCAGTGCACCTTCCTTACCTGGGTGAGGAGACACTACACCTGCTGACAGGCTGCAGTATCCCCCCTTGTGGCGACCGAACCCTCAGGGGCGCCACACAAACACACAGTTCTCTTCAGTACCTTTTACTGGTGGAAATTCAGGCACATCCCGGAGCACTGTAGGGTGAAGGGTGCATTTCAGGATCCTCCCCAATGAGCGGGTGTAGAGCCTCCTGTTTCTTGCCTTTGCGTAGTAAGTTTCTGACCTGCCTAGAGCTAGGCATAACTTTGTCTCTGTCCTGCACCGGCTGATGTTGTGGTAGGGCCTTCCCTTGGAGTACACGCTCCCAGCTTACGGGGCCTATGTGTCTCCTGGCACTGTTACGTATCAGCTTTCTGGTGATCCTGGGATCTGTAGTTCTCCAGGGATTCCGGTTAAGCCTTACTGGGTCTTGGAGATTCCGGTAAGCTCAGACCCGGTGTCCGGTAAATTCTTCGGGGTGAGCTGGTTAAGCTCCCCTGCCCCCTATGTACTCACTCTCCACTCGCCTTCGGCCTACTCGGGGCCCTCACCAGGCTATACACACTAGCGGCAGCTTGCCGCGCTTCACCGATCTTATGGCGCTAGCACACCTTAAGCTCTAACTGAGCTCCCTGAATCTAGCTAGCAGGAGCCTCGTGCTCCACTGCTGAACTATTAGCTGAGTTCTCTAAACTAGACTGACCTCCACTGCAGACTGACCTCTCTCAGGCTTCTTTACTGCAGGAACTCTTCAGAGGAACTGCTCTGCCTAGCTCCACCTTCCCTATTTATATCCCTAACGGGCTCCCTCTGGTGGTCTGAGGTGGAAGGTGGAGGTGTGTGTATGCTGTGGGGGCCTCTTGTGGAGGAATCCTTTCATGCACACTTCCAGGATCTGTGATACCAAGCGCAGCTGGGCGTCACATTAGCATGACAGCAGTCAGGTGCGTATAAATAAAGAGGGCTTTTCTGATTAGTCTGTGTTAGGAAATACTGCTATTGGTGTTGGTTTGGATCATCTTTTTCTAAGAATTGTATGTTGTTCTGTCCCTCTGTTATTACTCCTGGAAATTAATAAATAAACAGCTGGGAGGTACAAATTGGTGATGACGAGTCCTTACACACTCTGATCGTGTCCGATTTGTGCTGCAAAAGGCTCAAAAGACAAAACCCTATGAGAAGAGGAATCGTAACACCCAAGTGTCAATGCATTCAAATTTCCAGCAAGAATAACAGGTAGAAAACACTATAGAGCAAGAAGAAAAGAAGAGAAGTACAATTATTTACTGAAACAAACAACCCAGGAGAGATGACAGGTCTTCTGTAAGTATCAGCCCCCAGCGCTATGTTCTAAGCCGGTGTAACTACAACTCCTAGCATATCCTGACAACCGCATGTTGACAACCCCTATAAACAAAAAAAAGTGCATTGGAATCAAAACCAAAAAGGTAGAACGAATGATGGCTGTTTAGGAGACTACCACCTTCATGGATACATCTTAGTGGAGCTATTACTATCTGTTTTCATGCATACAGAAGTAACTGAGCTCTGTGCAACATTGTAACCTGATGAAGTAATGGACATCAGTGTATCAGTCATGATGTGTTATGTCTACAGAGGACGGCTGGAATGAATTATTCAACAGCAGAATATTCTTATTCCTCGTGATTTGGATATATGTATTGATCTGTGTAACGGTGGCCATTGTCTGTATGATAAAAACTTACCATTGTATTGCTCAGTCTGCAGTTTCCTACCATAGCAAAATGCAATGAGCTAATAATGTTCTACATAGTGAACTGCCATGTCCTATATGACGCGCCCCCTGGGCCTGTGCTGTGCAGGGGGATACCCGGAGCCAGATCGCTGGGGGTTGTAGTCTCCGTGTGGCGGTGACCCGGTCCGTGCCCAGGGTGGTCAAACCAGTGGCAGTCTTAATGTATAGCAAATGTCCGACTACGCCACCCGTGGATTGCGGTCAGTGGGGACCGCCGCCGCGCTGCAGACCGCTGAGGCTGATGTTGTTTGCGCAGCTGAGTATGGGATAACTCCCCACGGGAGAAGTATTGCCTCAGGGCAGCTAATGTGAGAGATGATGGGAGTGATGGTGTGAGCGTCCCAGTGCTAATGGTGCTGGTGCGGCGAGGAACCACAGAGACGTGCGGTTTCAGTTTTCAATGCTTTACTCACAGTTGTTGTTCATGTCAATGCTGCAGGCGATGACTGCCCGGGCCGTGCTGCGTCCACCAGGCAAGGGACTCGGTCAACTCCCAGGTAATTCCAGAGCGTGGCACAGGGCTCCCTTCCTTTCCTTTCTCTGGCCGTCCCCACCAGGGACCCACCTTTGTCCAGCTTCCTCGGGCCTTCTGTTGGCGAAACCTCTCCCGGTTTCCCTGACCCTATACGGTATGCCTTTCTGGTGGATGTAGTGAGGGGTTGCACCAAGATGTGGTCACAACCTCCGGTTTTGGCTGAGGAATCTGTTGCCTCCACCAATTTGGGTTCCGGTACCCTGTTCTGCCAACTCTTCACCCTGTATCTCCTCTGGGCATATGGGGTTCCTTCTGTCCTCGTGTCTCTGGGCCTTTCTCCTCTGTTCCAGTTCCTTTCTTACTTTCCTTTCCGTTCCTTCTCCTCTCTCTTTCTGCTGTTTCTGGCCTCCACTCTAGGCCTGCCTCTGGAGCTGGGCCCAGACTGAGCCACAGCTCCTTGTCAGCCCTCTCTGGCTGAGCTCCTGTCTTCTTCTCCTCCTCTCTGAACTGAACACTGAACTGAACTGGTGCCCACCTTATATACCTCCTTCTGACACCCGAGCCCAGGTGACTAGCAACCAATGAGCTCCTACCTATGCCCAGAGACCCACCCCTATCTGCTCCTACACCACTGGGTATTCCACCCCCTCCCCACTCCAGCCAGGGACAGATGCTGTCGTGCCTGCACTTCTATCTTGTGGGAGCACCGTTGAGCTGTCCCTCGGAAATGGGGAGTGTGTGGTGCATGCAGCTACTGAGTCCTGGTCCACACTCCATCCTTACCCGGGAGTGGAATATCACACCTCTGGTCTGAGGTGCAATACCCCTGTAGCAGCCGAGCCCTCGGGGTGCTACATTCCCCCCTGGTAAATCACAGCATGTCCTCGGGCTGGAAAAGAGCAAAACAATTTAAACATACAAATTTTTAGAATGCATTCGTATATAAGACAATAACTATAAACCCATCCCTTTATGGGAGGCACTTTTCTCTTTTAACGTTGCTGGTACTCTTTTTCTTTTCTTTAACATTCTTCTGTCACTAGCTATGGTCAAAACTACCGGAACTCTTTTAGCATATAAAACATCACATGAAACATTTGCATTATTATTCTAGCAGCATATAAAACTTTTCAATATAAAACTTTTTCAAGTAGAACATTCTTGAGCTCTGGCCGCTGTGCAACTTGCGACCAGGGAAAGGTGCAACAGTCCAGTTAATTTGTTCTGAGGTAGGTGTTGCAGTCTTTGTATAAAACCAGTAGGGGGCGCTTTAGGAAGCGCAACTATTTACAGGGGTGGCGCTCTCAGTCCTCGGCCAGTGGGGATAAGGGAGTGGCTGCTCACAGTCCTCAGCCTGGTTAGGGATTGAGGGGGTTAACTTGCACACGGGTAACAGTCCTTTAACTATTACACACTAGTCCCAACGGGGACCACACTTCAATCAGCAACAGTTCTCATAACAGTTCTTGTAACAGTTCTGGTACCCGTACGGGTAACTATGTACAGTTCCACTTTACCGTTTACTGCTAACGGTGTCCTCCTGATGCTCCTTGCTCTTCCGGGTAATCTTCTGGTCCGTCCGGACCCTCAGTGTACTCCGTGTCTGGGCGGTACTGCAGTTCCTACTCCGTGAGCCGGTGAACGTGGAGGGCGTACAGTCCCTTTGCGCCCTTGTGCCGGGTGTAGGTGAACAAGTCACCGGGGTACAGGTCACGGCCGTGATGTCCCTCTGGCAGGTGGCTTTCAACGTCCCTTCTAGTGACGAAGACGTCGGTGTCAGCCTCCGGGTCTCTGATGAAGCCCCAGCCATGCTCTAGCTGGAACTTGACTACGGTTCCGGTGGCTCTGGGACCGTGGATGGCGTGGGTGTCTTGTCGGGCCCTCCTCTTCTGTTCCGCGCTCCTAGCCTGGAGTCGCTCCTCCCTGATGCGCCTCTGCCGCCGCTCTCTTTCATAGGTGGCCAGCTGCTGACGGCAGCAATCCAGGCGCTGGGCTGCTTCCGCCCGGGTCTCCTGGGTGAACCCCATGAGACTCTCGCCGGTGGGGTCCCATGCAAACTGGGCATCCTCCAGCGGGGGTAGAGCGATGTTGGCGGGCTCCGGGGCCGGGATCAGAGGCTCGCTCAGGGGTTGTTCTCCCCGGAGACGGGGGTTGTCAAACTCTGGTGGCCACTCAAAGGGCAGCCCATCCGGGCTGGTATGTTGGGCGTACAGGTCTGCACCCAGGGGCGGCACCGCGGGCTTCGGACGTGTGGCAGCGCCCGGGGACACTCGGCCTTGCGACCAGGCCGGTGGTCGGTTGTTGGTCGCGCTCGGGGGTGGCACCGCCAAGGTAGGGGGCGCTGGTGAGGCTGCGGTGCCCGGGTGTGCTGGGCCTTGCGTCCTGGCCTGTGACGTCTCCCGCGTTACGGCGCCCGGGTTCAGAGGGCACAGCGCGGGGCGGGGCGTGATGACGGTTCTCGCTGCCTGAGGCCTAGCTGGCGGCGGTAGAGGCGTCGTGTCAGGTACGGTCCCCAGGGCTTTGGGTCCCGCAATGGAGGGTGAGGGCAGGCTGGTGTTCCCAGGGCTTGGGGTGATGGCGTCCCCATTACCTGCCTCGGTCTCCGTGGCCTCCTCCGCGGCGTCGTCTGCAGCTGCCGGTCCCTCTTCTCCGCGCCCAGCGGTAAGCACGCTGCCCGGTCCCGGCGGGGTCCTCCGCTGGCTGCCTTCGTGCTGCCGGGCCATCTCCTCTCTCCACCCGGCAAACACATCCCGCTGCGCCTGGACCATCCGTCTGTTCAAATCTTCAAGCGCTGCGCGCGCACAGTCCGGGTCCCTGGGCAGCTGGGCTAGCAACTCTGTCAGGCTGCAGGGTGGCTCAGCTTGCAGCAGGCTGCGGGCCAGGGTGCTGGTGGAGTTCCCTGCTCCTTCCATCTCGGGGTGCAGCAGGTCCAGACTGATCCAGGCCGCGCCCAGCCCCTCAGTTTTCTTTCCTATCCGCCCCCATGGGGGTTAGTCTTGGGGGCATCTGCTGACAATCACCCTCAGGGGCAGCCCCCCCACGTTGATGGACATCTCCAGTGCTGCACTCATGGCTGGTGGGGGCGGGCTCCTTCTTTGGCGCCATTCTGGGACCTGGCCCACGATGGGAGGCGGCTTCCTGCTGTCCTTTGGTGCGCACATAATGGAGTCCGCTCTGCCAGGGCGGGAAAAAAGGATGAAGACGGCGGGAAACGGTCCAAGATGGCGTCCGATGGCGGGAATCAGCTCCGGATGGCGGGAAACGACTCCGGACGGCGGGAAACTTCTGGAAGTGGCGGGAGACTTCTTTTTAAGGTACATGTGCAGTTTTCTCCAGGCACGCAATACCCGCTTGTGGCGGGTTGGTAAAGATCCTGCCGACTACGCCAAAGTTGACGCGCCCCCTGGGCCTGTGCTGTGCAGGGGGATACCCGGAGCCGGATCGCTGGGGGTTGTAGTCTCCGTGTGGCGGTGACCCGGTCCGTGCCCAGGGTGGTCAAACCAGTGGCAGTCTTAATGTATAGCAAATGTCCGACTACGCCACCCGTGGATTGCGGTCAGTGGGGACCGCCGCCGCGCTGCAGACCGCTGAGGCTGATGTTGTTTGCGCAGCTGAGTATGGGATAACTCCCCACGGGAGAAGTATTGCCTCAGGGCAGCTAATGTGAGAGATGATGGGAGTGATGGTGTGAGCGTCCCAGTGCTAATGGTGCTGGTGCGGCGAGGAACCACAGAGACGTGCGGTTTCAGTTTTCAATGCTTTACTCACAGTTGTTGTTCATGTCAATGCTGCAGGCGATGACTGCCCGGGCCGTGCTGCGTCCACCAGGCAAGGGACTCGGTCAACTCCCAGGTAATTCCAGAGCGTGGCACAGGGCTCCCTTCCTTTCCTTTCTCTGGCCGTCCCCACCAGGGACCCACCTTTGTCCAGCTTCCTCGGGCCTTCTGTTGGCGAAACCTCTCCCGGTTTCCCTGACCCTATACGGTATGCCTTTCTGGTGGATGTAGTGAGGGGTTGCACCAAGATGTGGTCACAACCTCCGGTTTTGGCTGAGGAATCTGTTGCCTCCACCAATTTGGGTTCCGGTACCCTGTTCTGCCAACTCTTCACCCTGTATCTCCTCTGGGCATATGGGGTTCCTTCTGTCCTCGTGTCTCTGGGCCTTTCTCCTCTGTTCCAGTTCCTTTCTTACTTTCCTTTCCGTTCCTTCTCCTCTCTCTTTCTGCTGTTTCTGGCCTCCACTCTAGGCCTGCCTCTGGAGCTGGGCCCAGACTGAGCCACAGCTCCTTGTCAGCCCTCTCTGGCTGAGCTCCTGTCTTCTTCTCCTCCTCTCTGAACTGAACACTGAACTGAACTGGTGCCCACCTTATATACCTCCTTCTGACACCTGAGCCCAGGTGACTAGCAACCAATGGGCTCCTACCTATGCCCAGAGACCCACCCCTATCTGCTCCTACACCACTGGGTATTCCACCACCCCTCCCCACTCCAGCCAGGAACAGATGCTGTCGTGCCTGCACTTCTATCTTGTGGGAGCACCGTTGAGCTGTCACTCGGAAATGGGGAGTGTGTGGTGCATGCAGCTACTGAGTCCTGGTCCACACTCCATCCTTACCCAGGAGTGGAATATCACACCTCTGGTCTGCGGTGCAATACCCCTGTAGCAGCCGAGCCCTCGGGGTGCTACATTTACATAAAGTGCAAATACAGAATATACTTGTACATAGGAGCAGTATTATAGCAGTTATATTCTTGTATATAGGGGCAGTATTATAGTAGTTATATTCTTGTACATAGAGGGCAGTATTATAGTAGTTATATTCTTGTACATAGGAGCAGTATTATAGTAGTTATATTCTTGTACATAGGGAGCAGTATTATAGTAGTTATTTTCTTGTACATAGGGGCAGTATTATAGTAGTTATATTCTTGAACATAGGAGCAGTATTATAGTACTTATATTCTTGTACATAGGGGCAGTATTATAGTAGTTATATTCTTGTACATAGGAGCAGTATTATAGTAGTTATATTCTTGTACATAGGAGCAGTATTATAGTAGTTATATTCTTGTACATAGGAGCAGTATTATAGTAGTTATATTCTTGTACATAGGGGCAGTATTATAGTAGTTATATTCTTGCACATAGGAGCAGTATTATAGTAGTTATATTCTTGTACATAGGAGCAGTATTATAGTAGTTATATTCTTGTACATAAGGACAGTATTATAGTAGTTATATTCCTGTACATAGGGGCAGTATTATAGTAGTTATATTCTTGCACATAGGAGCAGTATTATAGTAGTTATATTCTTGTACATAGGAGCAGTATTATAGTAGTTATATTCTTGTACATAGGGGCAGTATTATAGTAGTTATATTCTTGTACATAGGGGCAGTATTATAGTAGTTATATTCTTGCAAATAGGAGCATTATTATAGTAGTTATATTCTTGTACATAGGGGCAGTATTATAGTAGTTATATTCTTGCACATAGGAGCAGTATTATAGTAGTTATATTCTTGTACATAGGAGCAGTATTATAGTAGTTATATTCTTGCACATAGGGGGCAGTATTATAGTAGTTATATTCTTGTACAAAGTAGCAGTATAATAGTAGTTATATTCTTGTACATAGGAGCAGTATTATAGTAGATATATTCTTGTACATAGGAGCAGTATTATAGTAGTTATATTCTTGTACATAGGGGCAGTATTATAGTAGTTATAGTCTTGTACATAGGGGGCAGTATTATAGTAGTTATATTCTTGTACATAGGGGCAGTATTATAGTAGTTATAGTCTTGTACATAGGGGGCAGTATAATAGTAGTTATATTCCTGTACATAGGGGGCAGTATTATAGTAGTTATATTCCTGTACATAGGGGGCAGTATTATAGTAGTTATATACTTGTACATAGGGGGCAGTATTATAGTAGTTATATTCTTGTACAAGGGGGCAGTATTATAGTAGTTATATTCTTGTACATAGGGGGCAGTATTATAGTAGTTATATTCTTGTACATAGGAGCAGTATTATAGTAGTTATATCCTTGTACATAGGGGCAGTATTATAGTAGTTATATTCTTGTACATAGGGGGCAGTATTATAGTAGTTATATTCTTGTACATAGGGGGCAGTATTATAGTAGTTATATTCTTGTACATAGGAGCAGTATTATAGTAGTTATATTCTTGTACATAGGAGCAGTATTATAGTAGTTATATTCTTGTACATAGGGGCAGTATTATAGTAGTTATATTCTTGCACATAGGAGCAGTATTATAGTAGTTATATTCTTGTACATAGGAGCAGTATTATAGTAGTTATATTCTTGTACATAAGGACAGTATTATAGTAGTTATATTCCTGTACATAGGGGCAGTATTATAGTAGTTATATTCTTGCACATAGGAGCAGTATTATAGTAGTTATATTCTTGTACATAGGAGCAGTATTATAGTAGTTATATTCTGGTACATAGGGGCAGTATTATAGTAGTTATATTCTTGTACATAGGGGCAGTATTATAGTAGTTATATTCTTGCAAATAGGAGCATTATTATAGTAGTTATATTCTTGTACATAGGGGCAGTATTATAGTAGTTATATTCTTGCACATAGGAGCAGTATTATAGTAGTTATATTCTTGTACATAGGAGCAGTATTATTGTAGTTATATTCTTGCACATAGGGGGCAGTATTATAGTAGTTATATTCTTGTACAAAGTAGCAGTATTATAGTAGTTATATTCTTGTACATAGGAGCAGTATTATAGTAGATATATTCTTGTACATAGGAGCAGTATTATAGTAGTTATATTCTTGTACATAGGGGCAGTATTATAGTAGTTATAGTCTTGTACATAGGGGGCAGTATTATAGTAGTTATATTCTTGTACATAGGGGCAGTATTATAGTAGTTATAGTCTTGTACATAGGGGGCAGTATAATAGTAGTTATATTCCTGTACATAGGGGGCAGTATTATAGTAGTTATATTCCTGTACATAGGGGGCAGTATTATAGTAGTTATATTCTTGTACATAGGGGGCAGTATTATAGTAGTTATATTTTTGTACAAGGGGGCAGTATTATAGTAGTTATATTCTTGTACATAGGAGCAGTATTATAGTAGTTATATCCTTGTACATAGGGGCAGTATTATAGTAGTTATATTCTTGTACATAGGGGGCAGTATTATAGTAGTTATATTCTTGTACATAGGGGCAGTATTATAGTATTTATATTCTTGTACATAGGGGCAGTATTATAGTAGTTATATTCTTGTTCATAGGGGGCAGTATTATAGTTGTTATATTCTTATACATAGGGGGCAGTATTATAGTAGTTATATTCTTGTACATAGGGGGCAGTATTATAGTTGTTATATTCTTATACATAGGGGGCAGTATTATAGTAGTTATATTCCTGTACATAGGAGCAGTATTATAGTAGTTATATTCTTGTACATAGGGGGCAGTATTATAGTAGTTATATTCTTGTACATAGGGGGCAGTATTATAGTTGTTATATTCTTATACATAGGGGGCAGTATTATAGTAGTGAAATTCTTGTACATAGGGGGCAGTATTATAGTAGTTATATTCTTGTACATAGGAGCAGTATTATAGTAGTTATATCCTTGTACATAGGGGCAGTATTATAGTAGTTATATTCTTGTATATAGGGGCAGTATTATAGTAGTTATATTCTTGTACATAGGGGCAGTATTATAGTAGTTATATTCTTGTACATAGGGGCAGTATTATAGTAGTTATATTCTTGGACATAGGGGGCAGTATTATAGTAGTTATATTCTTGTACATAGGGGCAGTATTATAGTAGTTATATTCTTGTACATAGGGGGCAGTATTATAGTTGTTATATTCTTGTACAAAGTAGCAGTATTATAGTAGTTATATTCTTGTACATAGGAGCAGTATTATAGTAGATATATTCTTGTACATAGGAGCAGTATTATAGTAGTTATATTCTTGTACATAGGGGCAGTATTATAGTAGTTATAGTCTTGTACATAGGGGGCAGTATTATAGTAGTTATATTCTTGTACATAGGGGCAGTATTATAGTAGTTATAGTCTTGTACATAGGGGGCAGTATAATAGTAGTTATATTCCTGTACATAGGGGGCAGTATTATAGTAGTTATATTCCTGTACATAGGGGGCAGTATTATAGTAGTTATATTCTTGTACATAGGGGGCAGTATTATAGTAGTTATATTCTTGTACAAGGGGGCAGTATTATAGTAGTTATATTCTTGTACATAGGAGCAGTATTATAGTAGTTATATCCTTGTACATAGGGGCAGTATTATAGTAGTTATATTCTTGTACATAGGGGGCAGTATTATAGTAGTTATATTCTTGTACATAGGGGCAGTATTATAGTATTTATATTCTTGTACATAGGGGCAGTATTATAGTAGTTATATTCTTGTTCATAGGGGGCAGTATTATAGTTGTTATATTCTTATACATAGGGGGCAGTATTATAGTATTTATATTCTTGTACATAGGGGGCAGTATTATAGTTGTTATATTCTTATACATAGGGGGCAGTATTATAGTAGTTATATTCCTGTACATAGGAGCAGTATTATAGTAGTTATATTCTTGTACATAGGGGGCAGTATTATAGTAGTTATATTCTTGTACATAGGGGGCAGTATTATAGTTGTTATATTCTTATACATAGGGGGCAGTATTATAGTAGTGAAATTCTTGTACATAGGGGGCAGTATTATAGTAGTTATATTCTTGTACATAGGAGCAGTATTATAGTAGTTATATCCTTGTACATAGGGGCAGTATTATAGTAGTTATATTCTTGTATATAGGGGCAGTATTATAGTAGTTATATTCTTGTACATAGGGGCAGTATTATAGTAGTTATATTCTTGTACATAGGGGCAGTATTATAGTAGTTATATTCTTGGACATAGGGGCAGTATTATAGTAGTTATATTCTTGTACATAGGGGCAGTATTATAGTAGTTATATTCTTGTACATAGGGGGCAGTATTATAGTTGTTATATTCTTATACATAGGGGGCAGTATTATATTAGTTATATTCTTGTACATAGGAGCAGTATTATAGTAGTTATATTCTTGTACATAGGGGGCAGTATTATAGTAGTTATATTCTTGGACATAGGGGCCAGTATTATAGTAGTTATATTCTTGTACATAGGGGCAGTATTATAGTAGTTATATTCTTGTACATAGGGGGCAGTATTATAGTTGTTATATTCTTATACATAGGGGGCAGTATTATAGTAGTTATATTCTTGTACATAGAGAGCAGTATTATAGTAGTTATATTCTTGTACATAGGGGCAGTATTATAGTAGTTCTATTCTTGTCCATAGGAGAGGATAGACGTGTGCTTGAGAGCTCTCAGCAGGGCGGAGGCATGGCTTCTGACCCAGGTGGAGGGGAGGGGAGCTGGCTGATGATCCAGGGAAAGCCCCTGGTCTGGAGTCTGGCCTGCAGCCTGCACCTGATGGTGATGGGAAGCTGGAGATGGTGGCTGGTGAGTCTTCTAAACCTGCTTGTTATGTTGGAGGATTAAATGCTAAAGTTACAAGGCAAAGTGTATTTAAGCTGGAATTGCATATCAGCAAACTAAAAGAAGAAATTAAGAAAGAGACTGATCCTAAGGTAAAGCTGATGAAGTGCGAGTGTCTGGATGATTGCAGCCGAGAGCTGCTGATCAGGAAAGAAAAACTGGAGAAAGGTTTAAACTCTGCGCCCAAAAAGGAGACTTGGGCTAAAGAGAAAAAAAAAGAATCCAGAGCCCAGACTGTGAGCAGAAAACGCTTCATAGGGAATAAGGACATTTAGGCTTTGTGCCCACGTAGCGTTTTTCAAGCGTATATGCTGCGGAATTTCCGCAGCGTAAACGCTTGAAAAACGCATGTATATCCGCACCCCATGGTCCCCAATGGCATTCCGCAATGTCAATGCCCATGCTGCGGATTTTTCCGCAGCGTATATGCTGCGGTCAAAAATCCGCAGCATGTTCATTAATTTTGCGGAAGCGCAGCGGAATCAATGTGCGGATGGTACCCAAGTCTGGATGAGAGGAGACAGGTACCAAAGAACCTGTAAAAAAAAGAATAAAATAAAGTTTATACTTATCTTCTGATGTTTTCCCTCCGTCGCACTGTTGTCTGAAGGACCTGCCACGTCATTGAGTCATGTGACCCACCACATGACTCAATGACGTCACCGCAGGTCCTGCACACAACAGCGTGAGCCGCTCAAGCCTCCGGATGGGGCAGCGAATGTATCAGAAGGTGAGTATAAAGTTTATTTTTTTATTTTTTACCATTCTGAACAAGTTGTCAAGCACTTTTCCAAGTGATGCTTGGAGAAGTGCTTGATAACCCGCATGCGGAAATGCATGCAAAGACGCCTCACAAACGCTTCTACCTGGCGGGAAAACCGCATGTAATATCCGCATGCGATTTTCCCGCCAGGGAGAAGCGTAAAAAATATGATTCAGGTCCGCAACGTGGGCACATAGCCTAAATATAAAACTGTGTACAGCATTGTGGAGCAAGGAAGCCCAGTGAGAAGTGCAGCGCTGATATCAGGGGCACAATGTGAGGGGTCCGAGACATCAGAAAGTGCTGCAGAGGAAAGTGTGCCAGCAAACGAGGGGTTAACTGCAGTGACCTCTCTATGCAGCAATGAAGTGAGCTCAGCTGCTGAGAGTGAGAAAGAAAGTGCACCCTGTACTGATACTGTGAGTAAGACCCCCCTCAGCGCTGTGAGTGAGACCCCGCTCACTGGTGCTAGTGAATGTCTGTCTGCAACAGATAATACAAATATTATAATGGACTCTGAGCCCTCCATGTCAGTGAATGGAGATAATACTGTGCAGCAATCAGTGGTGATGGACTCTATGTCATGTATGTCAGCGGATGGAGACCACACTGCAGTGGTAATGGACTCTGAGCCCTCCCTGTCAGTGAATAGAGACAATACTGTGCAACCATCAGTAGTAGATCTGGGTGTTGTTGCAGCACAGTCAGGTGTCAGTAATCATGGAGCTAGGGAGAGCTCCAGCACTAATCCTCCAGCAGCGGTGGAGATCTCCAGCACTGATCCACCTGCGGCTGGTGAAAGCTCCGGCACTGACCCATCTGCGGCTGGTGAAAGCTCCGGCACTGACCCATCTGCTGACCATCAGTTCAGGAGACTGTTCTCTAATGTCACCAGACCAGTGAACCCCCCGCCTCAGAGGAGAAACGCAGTCAGAATAAAATACACAGGACCAGAGGAGAACATCCCATCCAGAATTTACATTGGGAAAGTTCTCCTAAAAGACTTCATGAAGTTCAATGCATCTGAGGTCTACGCTCTGATCCATATCCCATCCAGCAGGATCTATGACATCAGCTTTAAGCTCCAGTGCGATCTGGATTTGTTCTGGAACATCTATAATGACACCAGAGAAGCTGAGATCTGGGATCACCTCCATTGTATCCAGCTGTCTAAGCCGCAGGAGATAACGGCCACTGTCCTGTTCCAGTCTGAGGTGGTGGCGGTGGCGGATCTGCAGCACTGGCTGAACCGGCAGTGCATAGTGAGAAGTCATCCTGACAAGATCTATGATGAGGAGCAGATATGGAATGGAGGATATACAGTGAAAATCCAGCTGATACAAGAGAGCGGTGTGACCAGACATCTGCCGCACTCCTTCTACCTGGGCTCAGAGAGGGGGATCTGCTACTACCCTGGTCAGCCACGTCTGTGCCATAGATGTGGGGGCCGGCATCTCGCCATAAACTGCTCTCGTATCACGTGCTCATTATGTGGACAGTCAGGTCATACAAAGGACAAATGCACAGGACCCGTCATCTGTAATCTGTGCTCAGAACCAGGGCATACGTTCCGGGATTGCCGGCATGCAGAACACAATAAATATAATGGCCAGACCTCCTCAGAAGTTATTCAGGAAGATGTCACCAGAGGTTCTGATGTCCCAGAAGCTGGTATGGATGAGGAGAGAAGTCACAGTATCAGTGAACCTGCTCCAGAGTCTGAGGTACTAACGGATGCTGCACTACTAGGACCACCAGCCACTGAAGAACCACCCAAAGGCCCACCAGCCACTGAACAAAGACCTAAACCGCCATCAGCCACTATAATAAGCTTCGATCAGCCACTAAAGTAGGGCCTAAAATGCCAGTTGTTAAAGAGAGGCCTAAGGTATCCCGAAAGCCTGTCACCAAACCATCCAAACATCAGCCCAGTACATCTGTGGAAGCAGTTAGTCCGCCTGCACTGTCCAGTGTGGATGAGGAAGGCTTTGTGACCGTAAAAAGAAAAAATGCATCTGTGGATCCCACCAGAAAAGTCACAACAGTACAGAAAACCTCTGAGCCTCCAGTGCTGGCGATAAGTCCTGGACGTTACAATGTGCTGGGAGAAGACCAAGATGAAGAGTCACAAATGGAGCAAAGTCCTTCATGCGTCCTCGAAAACGTCTCTGATGCGGGGGATCCTGACCCTCCCGTGTCCACAAAGAGATGGGGCACTACAGGTGACAGCAGTGGAAGGAGGAAAAAGACCAAAAAGTCTAAGTGATCAGGATGCGGCTGAGAATAAACTCCATTAATGTGAACAGTGTGAGGACTGTGAGCCGGCGGCAGGCGATTTACCAGCGTTTGTCTGACGAGAGATCTGACGTCTTCTTCTTGCAGGAGACGTATTTAAAGAGCAATGCTCATGTGTATGCAGCCAAGAGAGACTGGAGACTTGGGCCGTCATACTGGTCCTTCGGTCTGGAGAGAAATGACGGTGTGGGGGTCCTCTTTAATACCATGAATGTCCAGGTGGACAGAGTCCTTGAGATCTGTCCGGGTCGCTGTCTGATGCTGGACTTTACATTGGACTCCATCCATTATAGAGCGATAAACATTTATGCTCCGCAGACCAGGAAAGAGCGGAGGGAACTATTTGACCACATGAAACCATATTGCTTTACATCTAAAGTATTTATATTGTGTGGGGACTTTAATAATGTGTCCTGTAATGTGGACAGATCCAGCAGTCATAAGCAACTAAGATATGATGAGACGTTCCTTAATAATATAGTCCAGCAGGCCCACCTAGTAGACCCCTATGGGTCTCATCATACCAGTAAGACGTACACTTACCATAAGGGTGGTAATGCCAGTAGGATAGACCGGGTGTATATAAAGAGGGAGGTGAGATGCTCTCAGTACAGGATCAGCCCCCTGGAGTATTCGGACCATTGTATGGTGAGTGTGACGCTGGATCTGGCCCAAGCTGTGGTCTGTGGAAAGGGGTACTGGAAGGTGAACAGCTCCGTGGTCCAAGATCCTCGGTTCAGAGAGGCCTTCACCACATTCTATAATGAGCGTAGGACCACCCAGTGTATGTGTGATGACACAGCTGAGTGGTGGGAGATCATGAAGAGTGACATCAAGCAGTTTATAATACGAGCAGCCAGGAGACGTAGTAATATGGATTATATGAGATACACAGCCCTGAGACTGCACCTCAGCCGGCTATACAGCAGGATGAATGGTGGTGAGGAGGTGGACGGACGGAGCGTCAGCCATATAAAGCAGCGGATGAGGGAGCTGCAGTACGATCGCCTCAAGTCTCTCAAGGCGGAGGGACAGTTTGATAGTTGGGGCGTCCATAACCCAGATCCCTTTATTGCCTGTAAGAACAGGGTTAGTAAGAAGCTGATCACTGGCTTGTTAGATGAGAATGGGGTGGAGCAGTCAGAGCCGGAGAAAGTCCACAGGATCATTGGGGATTATTATAGAGATCTGTATAAAGGGGCTCATATTAATAAGGATGACATTAAAGCTTATCTGAAGGGGGTGTCCCTACCAACGTTAGACCTGGTGCAGGCAGATAGTATGGCCGATCCCATAACTGAGGATGAGGTGAAGAGGAGCATTGAGTCCTTAAAGGCCAACAAGAGCCCAGGACTGGACGGCCTGACCATCGAGTTTTACAAAGAGTTCAGGGACTTGTTGGCTCCGGACCTGGTGCAGGTCTATAATGATTGCCTCTCTGCAGGGAAGCTCCTACAGTCCCAGTATAGATCTGTTCTGGTTCTCTTAGCAAAGAAGGGAAATCTAAAAGATGTAAAGAACTGGCGTCCACTGTCTTTGCTAAACACTGACTATAAAATCCTGGCCAAGATCTTGTATTATCGGCTGAGTGAGGTGGCGGGTGAGCTGATCATCGCCAACCAGACGTGTGGTGTGAAGGGTCGGACGATAGAGGACTCATTGCTGCTGGTGAGAGAAGCTGTGACGTACATTAAGCAGCACAATGTGGGGGCGTATATTGTGGGCTTAGACCAGAGTAAAGCCTTTGATAGAGTCCATCATGACTACCTGTACCAGGTGTTGTTACACTATGGCCTCCCGATGCGGTTTGTGCAGTGGCTGCAGGTTGTGTATAAGGAGGCTGTAAGCCTGCCGCTGATTAATGGTCACTTGGCTGAGCCCTTCAGGATCATGTCAGGGGTGAGGCAGGGCTGTCCTCTCAGCCCATTGTTGTATGTCTTTAGTCTGGATCCTTTCCTCAGAAAAGTGCAGGATCATAGAGGTTTCACAGGGCTGAGGTGTTGCCTGCAGAGTACAGTGGAGGATGTAAAGTTCTGCGCCTATGCGGATGACGTGTCGGTGGTGGTGTCTTCTAGAGAAGACTGTACGGCTCTACAGCAGGAGATGACAGCCTTCTCCAATGTGTCTAACTCCTCTGTGAACATGGAGAAGAGCGAGGCGTTGTGGTTGGGAGGTGACAGTGATGTCTTCTCTGCGCCTATGCGGATGACGTGTCGGTGGTGGTGTCTTCTAGAGAAGACTGTACGGCTCTACAGCAGGAGATGACAGCCTTCTCCAATGTGTCTAACTCCTCTGTGAACATGGAGAAGAGCGAGGTGTTGTGGTTGGGGGGTGACAGTGATTTCTTCTCTGTGCCCTTCAGAACAGTTCAGGGTCAG
Source organism: Phyllobates terribilis (assembly GCF_046119375.1). Lineage (NCBI taxonomy): Eukaryota > Metazoa > Chordata > Amphibia > Anura > Dendrobatidae > Phyllobates > Phyllobates terribilis. The sequence goes on from NW_027362768.1 coordinate 191,892,373, forward strand.
ATAAAGATTTTGGGAGTAGTGTTTGGAGCTGTAGATGATGGGAAGGTGAACTGGGAGGAGAAGCTGGTGGTGTGTGAGCAGAAGGTGCAGAGCTGGAGACACTGGAAGCTGAAGTATCTGGAGAAGGTCCGCCTGCTGAAGACCTTCCTGCTCCCGCTCTTCCTCTATATCAGTGTGGTGTTCCCTGTGCCCGATGCGTTACTCCCCAGACTTACCAATGTCTTCTTTCACTTCTTGTGGGGTAACAGAGTGAATGTGGTCAGGAGAAACATTGTCTATCTCCCCCATAAGGAGGGTGGTCTCTCCATGCCCTGTCCTGAGCTCTTCTTTAATCTCATGTTTCTTATGAAGAATTTCTCTTTTTGTAAGAATTCAGAGAAGACGCCATGGTCTTGTTTGTTTTAGAGCCAGATCCAGCAGTTTGTGTCCGTGTGGTCGGTAGGGGACCCCATCAAGAGAATCTCAGGCCGACTAAAGAATAATATTTCTTGGTATGGTGTCCATGTAATAAGTAAGGTTATTAGATGGAGGATCCTGTATGAGGACGTCAGGCAGCTCAGTAGGAAGGAGTTGTATAAGAACGTGCTGTCATCTCACTTTAGTGTCCATGTTCAATTGAGGGGCGCCCCAAGTCTAGATGTAAAACAGGCTGCAAAAAACGTACTAGATCCCAGAGTTCCCCCTCATATGAGAGACGTGGCGTGGCTGGGGCTCCATGGTAAGATGTACGTCAGAGACAACCTAAAGTGCAGGAATGTATCAGACAGATCCTGTCCTAGGGAAGAGTGCCCCCATATACAGGAGACTATGGAGCATCTGATTCTAGAGTGTCCCTTCAGTATGCAGGTATGGGAGTGTGTGTCCTTGTCCCTAAAGTTACCGCACCTGGTGGGACAGTCGTACGGTCAGCTGCTGTACGGAGACTTCCAGCCTGAGCTCAGGGCGTATAACCGAAGCTCACTGTATGTAATAAATGTGGTGACCATCTATCATCTGTGGTGGGCACGGTGCTGCCTGCTCATCAATAAGGAGGTCCTGTCCTGTGATAGTGTCAGGTATAAGATCCTGGAAAGTCTCAAGTCAGTGTATAAGAAAGATATAAAGATTAACCCAGGTAATGTGAACTGGAGGAACATTCATGTGGCGGGATTTATCAATGTTATCTAATATTATTGTGTAAGTGATGTAACAACACAGTATTTATTTTCTTTAATATTTATTATTTTGTGATTTTAATGTAATTATTCTGTAATATTTGGTTGTCAGTTTTAAATAAAAAGATCATTATAGTAGTTATATTCTTGTACATAGGGGCAGTATTATAGTAGCTATATTCTTGTACACTGGAGCAGTATTATAGTAGTTATATTCTTGTATATAGGGGCAGTATTATAGTAGTTATATTCTTGTACATAGGAGCAGTATTATAGTAGTTATATTCTTGTACATAGGGGCAGTATTATAGTAGTTATATTCTTGTACATAGGGGCAGTATTATAGTAGTTATATTCTTGTACATAGGAGCAGTATTATAGTAGTTATATTCTTGTACATAGGCGCAGTATTATAGTAGTTATATTCTTGTACATAGGAGCAGTATTATAGTAGTTATATTCTTGTACATAGGCGCAGTATTATAGTAGTTATATTCTTGTACATAGGAGTAGTATTATAGTAGTTATATTCTTGTACATAGGAGCAGTATTATAGTAGTTATATTCTTGTACATAGGAGCAGTATTGTAGTAGTTATATTCTTGTACATAGGAGTAGTATTATAGTAGTTATATTCTTGTACATAGGAGCAGTATTATAGTAGTTATATTCTTGTACATAGGAGCAGTATTGTAGTAGTTATATTCTTGTACATAGGAGCAGTATTATAGTAGTTATATTCTTGTACATAGGAGCAGTATTGTAGTAGTTATATTCTTGTACATAGGAGCAGTATTATAGTAGTTATATTCTTGTACATAGGAGTAGTATTATAGTAGTTATATTCTTGTACATAGGAGCAGTATTATAGTAGTTATATTCTTGTACATAGGGGCAGTATTATAGTAGTTATATTCTTGTACATAGGAGCAGTATTGTAGTAGTTATATTCTTGTACATAGGAGCAGTATTATAGTAGTTATATTCTTGTACATAGGAGTAGTATTATAGTAGTTATATTCTTGTACATAGGAGTAGTATTATAGTAGTTATATTCTTGTACATAGGAGCAGTATTATAGTAGTTATATTCTTGTACATAGGGGCAGTATTATAGTAGTTATATTCTTGTACATAGGGGCAGTATTATAGTAGTTATATTCTTGTACATAGGAGCAGTATTATAGTAGTTATATTCTTGTACATAGGAGCAGTATTATAGTAGTTATATTCTTGTACATAGGCGCAGTATTATAGTAGTTATATTCTTGTACATAGGGGCAGTAT